>NW_026622763.1:10531298-11156298 GCF_023065955.2 Ursus arctos | reverse complement strand
CTTCCATAACAAAATTTGTTTTTGTGTCAGGTTTAATGCTTAATGTGTCTGCATGCCATGCTGGAGCAAGAGGTGTTTTTTTTTTTTAATTTTTTTATTTGAAAATAATTATAGACTCACTAAAAAAATTGCAGACATCGTAGGGAGAGGTCCTGTCTCCCCGTGGCCCAGCTTCGCACACTGGTGAGGGCTTCTGTGACATTGCCCAAATGCAGGACACGCACCAGCAGTCTTCAACGACAACGTCGTCACAGCTGCCTTCGATGAGAAGCACTATCCACACAAATAGCTGATGAAAATGTAAAACTGTCTTACAACGGTTGAAACTATATTTTAAGACCCTAAAAACTGTTCATTGTCTTCCATTGACAAATGCGAGGTTGAAATGTCTTATGATGACCCACACGGGTTTCATACCCCATTGCATGTTTTCATGGGAAGTGTTCTTCAAGAATGCTGAAGCAGCCCTGGGTTTGCGGTTGGCTCAGGCACCTGCAGCTGGTGACCGAAGGCCCCTCGACCAGTGACGAGATGCGTGCAGACCCAGAGCTGCAGCCCCACTGGGCTTCTGGGAGCACCCGCTCCGGCGGCCCTTGGCCCCCATCTTGCCGCCTCTTCCGCATTCTCTTCTGGCCACACCTGGTGGGGAGGGCCCTAGCCTGGAGCAGCAGGAGCACAGGCCCCTCTGGCCATGTCTTCTGTAGCTGCTAGGCAAGTGCCCATTGCTTCTTGATGGCCTCACTTTGTCAGCACGGCCTTCGGGAAACCCTGTCTTTGTCCCATCCTTT
This sequence comes from Ursus arctos, assembly GCF_023065955.2. Taxonomy (NCBI): domain Eukaryota; kingdom Metazoa; phylum Chordata; class Mammalia; order Carnivora; family Ursidae; genus Ursus; species Ursus arctos. The sequence goes on along the minus strand of NW_026622763.1, from coordinate 11,155,510 downwards.
TCGCCCTTGTTTGGGGGTGGCCGCTATTGCCACACAGATCGCACTTCCGGCATGTTGGCTTTCCTGGTGGACGTCTGCCACAGAAGGGTAGCTTCCCGAGGGCCGGGCTGGGTCTGATTCTTCCCGGTGCTCCCGGCACCCTGCCCAGAGCCTGGCACCCAGCGGGCGCTCCGTGTCGGTGGAACGCAGAAGCCTCTCCTTCACAGGCTCTCTGTGATCTCGCGTTCTCTACCTGAACATTCCCCATGACAGAGCGCTCCCTGCTTCACAAACCAGCCCATTTCAGCGTGCGCCAGATTGTTTGAACATTCTTCCTGTAAAGTACTGAAATAGCTCTCCTTCTGCCCTCTGGAGTTATTCCCGTATAGGCTTCCCCACAGCAGATGTCCTGACCCCCAACCGCTCTCAGCTGATGTTCCAACACAGCACAAGGGCCCTTCTGGAAGCTGCTACGGGCCGACATGCCCCAGCAGTCATGAGCTGCTGCGGCCAAGCTTCCCGCAGTGGGACACCGTCTCCTGCAGGCTTCCCTCCTCCAACGCAGACTCTCTGTGCCCACTCCCTGCCGGCACTTCTCTAGGCCATGCCTGGGACAAGGCCGCAGAGCCCCTGCTCCAGGAGCCTCTGTGCAGGACGGGCAAGTGGGAAGGAGGAGGCACATGGATAAGCAGGAGCCTGGCCTAGCCACCCTGGCACCATTCAGTCGGCTCACTCCAAGAGTGCGGTTGTCCTCCTAATTCCTGTGTCCTTTTCCTTGAGCTGCCTCCGCTGAGCCAGCTCCCCTCCTCTCTGCTTCCCCTCCTCCCTAGCTCTCCCTTCTCCTTGACTCCCATTCTTCCCTGGTTCATCCTTCTCCTTGACTCCCCCTCCTTCCCTGGCTCCCCCTCCTGACTCTTCTTCCTCCACAGCTCCCCTTCTTCCTTGGCTTTCCTTTCCCTTCCTTCCCTTCCTCTCCGGCTCCCTCTCCTCCCCAACCCCCCCCCCTTATCTGCCACTTCCTGCCTCTCTGCTCTTCAGCTCTCATCTTTCCCAGTGTCCCCCTCCTGACTCTCTGACCTCCCTGACTTGCCCTTCTCCCAGCTCGCCACCTCCCTACTCGCCCCCTCCCTACTCGCCCCCTCCCTGGATCCCCATCTCCCCAGCTCGCCCTCCTTCCCAACTCTTTTGATTGTTCTTCTGAATCCAAGGGCAGGTCTCACATTTCTTATTGGGAAGTTCCATCTTGGTGTGTTCAATTACTTGTGCTAATGGCTCAAGCAAACCCCTGAGTGCGTGAGCTGGGGCCTCCGTGTGTCCTCTAGGTCCCCACTCAGCATGGAGGAAATCCACAGCGCACAGAAGGCCCTCAGAAGGCCAGGGTAGCCTCTCGGTTGTCCCCAGCTGGGTACTCAACAGACCTGGGTAGGGTCCTGAGCTTTTGAATGCAAGTAGAGAACGTAGAGAAAGTTCAGGAAGATGTGGCAGCACCAGGCGGTAGGGCTGGCCGAAGGTGGGTGCTCAGAGGACTATCAAGTCACAAATCGTGTGCCTTGGTCTCCAGGGCTGCCCCAGGAGGGCCAGATCCACGGAGAATGCCCCTGATTACTTTCTCCTGAATAAACTTCTGCCTGGACTTCTCACAGTAAAGAGGAGTCCAAACTCTTTGCTATGACCTACAAAGCCTGCAACCCCCTGGCCCTGCCGGTCCCTCTGACCCCTGGCTCAGTCAGGTTCAGCCACTCTGGGCATCTTTCTGTTTCTCAGCCTTCGCACGGGTCAGGGCTCCTCCCTCAGGCTCAGATGTCACACCCATATCGTGGTCTTCTCTGACCACCTTACTAGGCATCATGGTGGTTGGCCCTGACCCCCTCCAGCCCTTCCTCACCCTGTGCTCGTCAGATGCTGAGCAGGGCACTGTCTGGGCTCTGAAGGTAAATGGTCCCCTCTTAGCAAGAGCCCTGTGACTTTGGGCATTCAAGCTCTGTGCCTCAGTGTCCCTTATCTGTATAGTAGAAGTAATGATAGCACCTACCTCATGGGATTGTTGAATTTAGAACAATATCTGACACTCAATAAAAATTTTTTAAGACTTTATTTATTTATTGGACAGGGAGAGAGGCAGCGAGAGAGGGAACACAAGCAGGGGGAGTGGGAGAGGGAGAAGCAGGCTTCCCGCTGAGCAGCGAGCCTGATGTGGGGCTCGATCCCAGAGTCCTGGGATCATGACCTGAGCTGAAGGCAGACGCTTAACGACTGAGCCACCCAGGCGCCCCTCAATAAATGCTTTGGCTATGTTACCCCTTTTTCTAAAATTACCTAATTCACCTTCCTGTGTGTGTGTGTGGGGGGGGTTATTTATTTATTTATTTATTTATTTATTTATTGTTCACCTCCCCCAGCGCCCTCCTCTCCCTGGACTGTAAGGGCAGGATTCTGGACACTCCTGTTTCCCCTGTATCAGCAGGACCTAGAATGGGCCCAAGAGGTACTGGGTGTTTTCTGAATATTGGTTGGATGAAAGAATGAACGGAATCTGGAAGGACCCCTTTCTTGCCTTCTTCTCCAAGTTTTTGGGAATTTCATGTGCACGCAACAACTCCAAGACAAGTTCTGTTGGACCTCCGTTCAAATTCGGGCCCCGCTACTTTCTGGCCGTGTGGCCTTGGGTGAGTCATGTACCCTTGTCTAAACCCCAGCTTCCTCAAGCATGACATGAGAATAATAAAACGGTCGCAGCCTCAGGCAGTGGTTGTGAGGATTAGGCTAAAGTATGTTTGTAGAAGTCCTCATAATTTTTGTCTCCTCCTGAGTAGCTTTTTCTGTCACCTGAATTTGATGAGCAGATTTCCTCATTCTTTTTTTTTTTTAAGATTTTATTTATTTATTCAACAGAGATAGAGACAGCCAGCGAGAGAGGGAACACAAGCAGGGGGAGTGGGAGAGGAAGAAGCAGGCTCATACCGGAGGAGCCCGATGTGGGGCTCGATCCTATAACGCCGGGATCACGCCCTGAGCCGAAGGCAGACGCTTAACCGCTATGCCACCCAGGCACCCCAAGATTTCCTCATTCTTTATTGAATGCATTGGTAATACGGTTCCAGGCAGAAGCAGATCACACTAACAGATCTCTGTGTCGCTCTGCCAGAGACGTCCACTGGGCTGATCCGAGGCCAGCGGTCATTACCCTTTGAATACAACTATTTAACCAGTTGAAAGTCCAATGACCTGTTCCAATATCGCCGCGGCCCTTCCCGACTCGCTCTGCTCCATGAGCCCAGTCCAGCGGAGCCCGTGAACAATCCAGGTGGATACCGTCACTGATTCCAGAGCCTCTGACACGAGAGACTCTTGCAAGTACTTGTTTAAAATAAACCTCCTTTCTGTTGGCCACTCCCTCTGACCTCTGAAGCTCTTCTGTCCATGAGACAGAAAGAGATGAATTGGACAGGATCTTTCTTCTCTCAGGAGAAGCACATTCCTTCCAGACTGTTTCCAAACCCTTCTCCATGTCTCAGAAGAGAATGTGGCTGGCTTATCGAGGAAGGAGAAGGAAAGTAATGCAGTTGACCCTTGAACAACGCAGGCTTGAAGTGCCCGGGTCCACTTATATGTAGATTACTTTTTCATAAATACGGTGCAGTACTGTAAACGTATTTTCTCTTTTTTATGATTTTCTTTTTTTAAAAGATTTTATTTATTTATTATTTGAGAGAGAGCACACAGGGGAAGGAGCAGAGGGAGAGGGACAAGCAGACCCTGCCCTGAATACGGAGTCCGACACGAGGCTCGATCCCACCACCCTGAGATCACAATCTGAGCTGAAACGAAGAGTCAGATGCTTTACCCACTGAGCCACCCAGGTCCACCCCCACCTTATGATTTTCTTCACAACGTTTTCTCTTCTCTAGCTTACTTTATTGCAGGAATACAGTATACAATATATAGAACTTACAAAATATGTGTTAATATGTTGTTTATGTTATTGGTAAGGCTTCTGGTCAACAACAGGCTTATAGTAGTTCAGTTTTGGGGGCAGTTAAGGGTTATATGCAGATTTTCAGCTGTGCGGGCCGTTGGCACCCTGAACCCCCACGTTGTTCAAGGGTCAGCTGTATTGTATCTGGCCTTCTAGGAAAATCTCATACGTTATCTGATGCAACTCTCAACATGAGCTGGTAGGGTTATTATCCCCATTTCACAGATAAGCAAAGCAAGGCTTAAGGACTTACCCAAGGTCTCAAGGTCACACAAACCAGTAGAGATTCTTTTTTTTTTTAAGATTTTATTTATTTATTTCGAGAGAGAGAGAGATAGCAAGAGCACCAGCGGGGAGGAGAGGGAGAGGCAGGCTTCCTGCTGAGCACGGAGCCCAATGTGGGACTCTATCCCAGGACCCTGGGATCATGACCTGAGCCGCAGGCAGACGCTTAACCGACTGAGCCACCCAAGTGCCCCACCAGTAGAGATTCTAGTTCCAAACCCCGCTCTTTTCCCCATCGCCACACTGCCTCCCGCCAGCTGTACTTGCTAAAAATGCACTTGCTTCCCATTTGGGGGATGACGAATTTGGTCATGTATCCCGCCTCCAGCTCTCCATGATTTCTCCAAAATTCCTGAAGGAGGGTCTGAGTTCACATCTGCAAGTTCCCCTGGTATCCTGGGAGGTCATTTGTCTGGGCCGAGAAGCTGGAGCTCCATCGGAGGCCACCAGGTGGTCCCTGACCATCCCCTCTCCTGTCTCATGGATGTGCTTCCCTGTCTGTGATGTGGGCCAGCTCCCCGTGGGATGGCCCTTCTCCTGGCTGCCACAGGGAGCCTCAGCCCTCTCTTTTCCAGTCCCCACCGTATGAAAATTATTAAGCCTTCCACATGCTCTTACTCATAGCTGTGATGCCCAGTAAATGAGAAAGGCCTCCTTTCAAATAAATAATGACCACCGTTGACAATGGAAGTATAAACATGACCTTAATACATGAATCGCTAATCATCGTCCCTGTTAATAGACACTCCGTCTTTGCTGTGCACACATGTGCTTCAAGACTAATGCTCACAAGAGAACAATGAGCAGCATTAGCCTGGAGGGGCCAGCTAGCGCTCTGGGTCAACTACAATGCAAATCAAAGGAGGGGGCCTGCATTCCCTTAGCCCCCACCCCCCACCCCCGCTCCCCGCCCACCCTCCACTACAGGGTAGCTGAGTTAACTTCTTGGATAGCTCAGGAAAGCTGCAGTTGGGAAATCTGGATTGTACTCACACCCTGGGAGAGCGCTTCCTCGGTTTAGTTCAGAATATTTGGGTCCTCAGGAGACCAACACACACGAACCCTCACGCATGCGCACTCACCTGCGTGAGGCCCGTTTGGATTTTTCAAGGGACCCCATGCAGTTGATGAGAGAGCGGCAAGCCACTTGTGCACAAGCAAGGCTCTGGGTGCCCCCTGTTTTCACACACCATGTGCCTTATAGACAGATTATGCAGACTTCCCCCGGTAATTTTTAAGTTTTGGCTGCAAGTAACAGAGACCAAAATAACAGTGCTTAAGGGAAATAAAATCTGATTTCTCTGCTGAAAGAGAGTCCAGAGGGAGGCTGTGTGGGCTGCCTTGGTGGCTGTCTCCATGAAGCCCTCAGGGGCCCAGACTCCTTCTAGCTTGCTGCTTTGCACGGCGTGGCCTCCATTTCTAAGGACCTCACGCCCAAATAGTTGTTCCAGTCATTCCCACATTCCAGCCTTCTGGAAAAAGGAAGGTATGGAGAAGGGGTTAAGGGTATATAGCTGTCTCTTAAGATAAATTCCCAGAAGCTGCCACACAGCACCTCCGTCAGCCAGAAGTTAATTATGCGTCACATTTTGCTGCAAGGGATGATGGGATAGGAAGTCTTTGATCCAGGTGACCCACTGCAATGGGAGGAGGGGGAATGGGTTTGTTTGGACAATAAGGACCTTGTCCTGTGGAATAGGTCTCTTCGATGGCCTGGTGGAAGGCAGCATGCCCCAAGACCCATAACTGGTATTTATTTCTCTTATAGCCAGAAGGGATGTCAAAAATGGGCCAGCTCAACCCTCTTCCTCCTGTTTCTCAGGTGTTGAAACGAAGCCGGTGAAGGGGAAATGAGCCTCACAGGTGGCCAGGGGACGGAAATGCTGAGTGGCCCCTCGATCCCCATGCGCTCAGCCCCTCCTGCAAGCTCAGGCGCTGTCGCATCCTGGCCCCTGGCAGCAGCCTGTTTGTGACGGAGAATGGAGGTGAGCAGAAGGTGGTTAAGTGGTGGTGAAGAATGGGAGAAGAAATCCCTGAGAACCTGCTAGAGGTCAGACATTAGACTGGACATTTGAAAGCCATTATCTTATTTTAACGCTCCGACATCCCCCAGGGTGCCTGGGTGGCTCAGTCAGTGAAATGTCAGAGTCTTTATCTCAGTTCAGGTCGTGATCTTGGGGTCATGAGTTCAAGCCCCACATTGAGCTCCACGTTGGCCTACTTAAAAAAAAAAAAGTTAAAACTCCAACTCTATAAGCCCTATTAATTTACAGATGGGGAAACTGAGCCTTGGGAAGGCTACAACCTTTGTCCGAGGTTAAAGTATCAAGTAGCAGAAGTGAGGGAAGGGTGCCCCTGGGTCTGTTTCATCTTTCTGCTGCACCTGGAGGCCACTATGTCACCCCAAATCCATCTTGGCTCCTGAGTCTGAGTGGCCCCCAGGCTGCTCCTTGCCTGCATGTAGGAAAGAGTAGTGGTGTCTAGTGTCAGTCATGTACCTTCCGGGCCCAGGGCTTTTCTCTAAGTCCGTCCTGCCCCACCTGACACATAGCCATGCTGCCTACTGTCCTTGCTCCCGGCCAGGCAGGAATGTGTTCAAATCCCACCTCCCCCTCCATTCAGTCAACAGACATTTACAGAGCTCAGAAATGTTCCAGGCACTTTGGACACTCAACCCTCATTTATAAATTGGGCACAGCTACCTTGCAGGACTGTGGGGAAGAGGCCATGTCAGGTAAGTGGAGCTCTCCCCTTGAAATGTTGGACCCTCTCCTCCTGCATCTGCCTAGGCCCATCTCTGCTGTTGGCCTTTGGGGCCTTGTTGCCCTTCCTTGTCTCTGGTGTGGAGGGGTCTGCTGCACCCTAGAGACAGACCCAGGAATGCCCTCAAAAACTTGTCCCCCGCCCCCTGTTTCCTGCCTGCGTCCCCAGCACCCTTCACCAGCCATTCTGGAGGGAATCCATCCTGGGAAGCCTTGTGAAGCTTCCAGGCTGGCAGAGGCTGGTTGGAGGTGTGGGTTGTCCAGAAGAGTCTGCTGATGGCCCAGTGACCCCCCTCAAGGGCCTGACTCCACATGGTTCTCCCTGGCTGCATGGGGAACCTGGTAAAAATGTGCCGTGTAATAACAGCCTTAAAGCCCTGATATCCTATGAATGTTAACCTGAGTGGGCTGGAACAGAAGTGGTCACGGCCACTGTCCCAGGCTGGAGGGGTGGGAGTATGGCAGAAGAGGTCCTGCTGCCCACCAGGACCCTGCTGGGGCTTCTCGTGTGGGCTCAGGGACTCCCAGTGCATTGGAGTCTGCAGCCCTGGGACGGCCACGTATGTCCTCCTCCCCTTCTTGCTTTGCCCACTCCTTTCCCTCTGCCTGGAGTGCTCCTTATGACAGCTTTTGTCCAGATAAATCCCACTTGTCCTCATGGCTTAGAACAAGTGCCTCTTCCTTCGGGGAATCTGTCACCTGCTGCAGATTGGACAGCCTCCGTGTGGCTCTCCCAGCTCCACCAGATGAATGCTCATCTCAGCTGTCATCATCTGGGTCCCTCCCTTCAAGCACCTTGGGAGCAGGGACCAGACCTGGTTAACTCCTGGGGCCTCTGGAAATGTCTGTCAAATGAGTGAATGGAGCTCTTGGGCCTGGAACGAAATGAACCCTTAGCAGATGTTGGCTGGAGGGATGAATGATTGTACCAATGAATAAAGTTTCCAGGAAATGGGAGTGAGAAACATGGGGAAGAGATAAAGACACAAACCTCACCTTCGTTCTGGTCACCCAGGACCATTCCATGGCCCATTGCAAATGATAATAGCAATGGATGATTATATGTTGCTATGTACCAGCACCTCTGGGAGCACTTCATTCGTAACCCATTTAATCGTCCCAACCCCACTGGGAGAAAGGAACTTGTCTTAGTCTGCATGGGTTGCTGTAATAAACCGTAGACTGGGTTTGTTTTCTTGTGATCAGGGTGCCCAGCAGGGTCAGGTTCCAAAGAGACCTCTCCCCCTGGCTTGTAGACTGCCGCCATCTTGCTGGTGCCCTCTGACCTCTTCTTTGTTTGCACACGGAAGGAGAGGGACAGCAAGCTTTCCCGTGTCTCTTCTTAGAAGGGCACTAATCCCATCATGAGGCCCCACCCTCATGACCTCACCTGAACCTAATTACCTCCCCAAATGCCTCACCTCCAAATACAATCACGCTGAGGGTTAAGGCTTCAGCGTATGGATTTTGAGGGGACATAATTCAGTCCACAGCAGCACAACATACCTGTCAGTTTAGGCTGGGTTATGTCATGGCAACAAACAATCGCAACATCTCAGTAGCTTAGAACAAAAAAGGTTTATTTCTTGCATGTGCTACATGTCCAGCTCGGGTCGGCGGGAGCCTCTGCTTTTCATGGTCATTTCGTGGTCACCATGGACGTGGTGGTGGCTCAGAGAATGTGGCAAGTCACTTAACATTTTTTATTGGCTAAAGAAAGTCACAAAGCTACACCTAAATTCAAAATAGTTGGAAAAAAAAAAGAAAATTAGGTAGGGAAACAAAATTACTTTTGTGAATATTCCGAGTCCGTTTGAAAGAATAGATTATATAAAAAATATGTAGATAAAGTATGATCTTGTCATGTGTCCCAAAGAAGAACCAGACTATTCGTGAATAGCCCAAATGACCCAAATCATCTTATTCCCACTTTACAGATAGACACACTGAGGCAAAGAGAAGTTAAGAAAATGTGCCCAAGGTCACGGAGCTAGTATGTGGAAGAGCCAGGATTTGCACCCGGGAAGCCCAGTGGCGGAGTTTACAGCCCTAACTGCTACCCCATAGTGATCACAGTAAGGCAGTCCTCCGACGCTGGCTAATGCTGTCCCGGGGAACGCCCAGAGAGTGGCATTGTCTTGCCCAGAGTAACACAGAGTGTGATTTGTCATATTGGATTGAACTAGATTGAGGACAAGGCACTGACTTCATAGTCGTGCCGCAGGCAAATATATACACGGATATATGTACACTGATAGCCACTGATATATACAGCCCTTCCGCATCTGGAGTTTTCCCAGATGGTCTCAAATTCAAATGCAACCCCATCTGTTCCTCCCAGTATCCCCATGGTCTTCAGAGCCTGTGTCTCACTCCTTGCCACAGAACACTCTATGACTCTGCTCCATGGTCCCAGAGATGCCTTACCGTGGCCTTTTCCCCATCTGTACCACGAATGAACTTCCTGGCGAATCCAAACGGACATGGAAGAACGGGGCCCTGGTGGCCAGGGCATCTCTCCCTCCCTCGCCTGCCCCGTGCGGCTTGTCGCTGCTGCCTCCACACTCCGCTGGGCTTCCAGGTGGCTTCTGCTTATGGACAGGTACCTAGTGGGCACGGCCATCCCAGCCACTCCGTTCTGGCGTCTCCAGGGGCCCACGCGGTTTCTCGGTGGAGTGAATTTAATTAAAACCCTGCATGGCATGTGAGTGAAGAGGACCGAATGGAGAGGAGCTCCTGGTCAAGAGCCCCTTTCAACCGGGCTTAATGCTCCACAGCGTCTGTGAGGAAGCTGGGCGGGGCTCGTTGCCACCGCTCTGTACATCCGTGCCTGGCCAACGTGGGAGCCCGGTGTGAAATGGATGGACAGACGGATGATGGACAGATGGGTGGATGGCGGAGGTGTAATCCCTACGTAGTTACATACCAAGTCTTTCCAGGACCAGGAGCCCATCTGATCCTGTCAGATGGGTAAAAGCTTGTTGAATGAATGAATGAATGAGGAAGGCCATGGACCGGCACAAGGCCTGGGTGACATCATGGAGTGCTCCAAGGCCCTCAGGTTCTTGCCCTGACCCCCACCAAGTGCGTGAGGCCCCTGACTGAAGGGAATTGGCCGTGCCTGGCATCGCGTACCAAGCCCTGCACGCGAGTCGTGGTAGAAGTGCATGGGAGCCTCCGAGAGCGCCGTTTGGACAGCTTAGCTCTTGGCAAGATTAAGCCAGCTCTCCACAGAGGGGCCCGTATTGCAGGCCTGCAGGGAGGGCCCGGCCGGCCGAGTTTGCACCTTTTTACCCGGCATCTGTCCCTGGGATCAGGAGAGCCGGGAGGCTGGATTAGATGGGTCAGCGCCCTGATTGACAGTGACACTTCCTCCCGCGCCCCCGCCTGCCCCCCGGCCTCTCCCGCTGTTCCTCTCCTGCCTCACTCGGGCCCCATCCTGTTCCCGAAAGCGGGTGATGCCTTCTAATCTCCTTACCAGGAAATTATTTTCCTGGGTGTGAAATCCCTGTCCGAGGGGAGGGCAGCGCTGCCCTGGCCTGGAGGCTGACCGCAGGGCTATCTCCCGGAGACATCTGGCATGGCAGTGGGGGCGGTCACAGCAAGAGATGGGCAAAGCTTGGGCAATTCTACCCCCAAATGTGGCCCTGACCTCCGGAGCAGGCTGTCCCCAAACTACCTCTTCCCGTCTGCATTCAAGAGACTTCTAGAAAATGATACATGTTTGCAATTGGTAACCATTGTCTCCAGGAGCGAGAAGCACGGGGGGGGGGGGGGGGGGGGGGAGAGTGGCCCTGGGAAGAACCTGTCCTGGCCCTGGGCCAGCTCACTCTGTGACTCTGGACACATCCCCACCTCTGCAGCCTCAGTTTCCCTCTGACTTCACCATGAATGGACTCTGAGGTCAGGCATGGGGTCTATGCCGCACACCCCCCATATCCAGTGCATAAAATGTCAGAAACTCGGCCGAGGAAGAGGCGGGAAAGTCACAGGGCCATCTGTGTAATTCACAACGTCAAAAACCTGTGGCCAGACCACAAGCTGAACCGATGAGGGTAGCGGTTAGGTTGACCCCACTACCCTGCTTGGCTCTGTGACTTTGGGCCATTGACCACTCCCCCGTGGCTCAGTTTTCCCTGTAAAGAGGAGGTGACAACCACACTTACTCATAGGCTTCTGGCAAGGGTTTCAGTTGATTAATAATCATAAAATTCTTAGAATGGTCTCCAGCACAAGTAAGTACCTGAGAGGGATGATGGTGTCGCTGTTACTAGGCTTGTCCTGCAGACGGGCTCAACGCCTTATTTACTGTGGGTTGAGTTGCGTCCTCTAAAACGGTATGCTGAAGACCTAACCTCTGGTACCTGTGAGTGTGACCTGTTTGGGGAAACAGGGTCTTTGCGGATGTAGTCAAGTTAAGATGACTGGAGTGGGGTAGGCCCTAAGCCAGTAAGAATGGTGTATGGGGCGCCTGGGTGGCACAGTCGGTTAAGTGTCTGACTCTTGGTTTCAGCTCAGTCATGATCTCAGGGTGGCGAGATCGAGCCCCACGTCAGGCTCTGCACTTAGCATGGAGTTGGCTTGAGATTCTCTCTCTCTTTCTCTTCTTCTGCGCCCCCCCCCCCCACTGTGCTTGCTCGTTCTCTCAAATAAATAAATTGTACATCTTGAAAAAAATAAAGACCAGTGTATGAAAAGGGGACAGAGATGATGAGACGGGCACAGAGAGAGAAGGCCGTGTGAGGACAGAGGAGAGAACACAAGGGAGCACCGGCCACATTAGAAGCTGGTACGAACCAAGGAGGTGTTCTGCCCGGAGTCTGGGAGGGATGCGGACCCGCCCACTCCTTGATTTTGGACTTCTGGCCTTCGGCACTGCGAGAGTCCGTCGTTAGCATGATTCATTAGAGCAGCCCTCAGCGGCCAGCACAATAACCAAATGGACGGCAGCAGCCTAGGAAGGCAGCCTCCAGCAGACGGAAGTGCTCGTTTAGGGCTGGCGGACCCACAGGGGGACCCGTGAGGCTGTGAAGGGTCTGGGTCTCGGGAGGGGCCCGGGATCTGCTCTCCTCCTCCAGGCCTGGCCGTGGGCTCTGGTGTGGCTGACGGGACATTTTGATGTGCCTGTTTGACCTGTTGGCCACAGGTCAGCCATCAGAGGTGAAGAGGGTGTCCCTGCAGGGTCTCGCTGACAGAGTCCGGGGTCCCAGGACCCATGGCACCTTCGAGGGGATGTTGCTGCCTTGGAAGCAGGCACTCTGCGTGGATAGAAAACAGGCCCCAGGGCAGGGTCTCTCCTGCCCCTCCAACCTCCCTCCTCCTCACCCGGGTTCACCTTCAGGAGACCTTGAGCCCCCTGACCCTGACTTGGTCCAAACACCTCAAATCTTCCCAAGACCCCAGGAGAACTGGCTGCCATACAGCCTGCTCTGGAAGCCCCAAAGGGAGGCGCTCAGGTCCCAGAAGAGAGAAGAACTTCCTGTGTGCCCCCCCCCCCCGGGCTTGCGGTGGGGCAGGGCATCTAGCAGAGATCTCTGGAGCAGGGCACAGCAACGCCTATGTTACAGATGAGGAAACTGAGGCTCACTAGATTAAGCAACTTGTCCGAAGGAGCGTACTAAGGAAAGGGCTTTGGCTTAGGCTTTGACCCCTTCCCTCTGACCCCACAGCTCAAGCCCCTCTCATGCTGTTTCCCTTTCGGAGGGAGAGGATTTCCCTCCGGCTCTTCTGAACCCCTCCACCTACTTTGTAAGCCCTTCCCCCTTTCCAGTATCTGGAATACCAGTGTCATTCACTATTCTTTACAGGTACCATTCTGAGGCCCCTCCCAAACCAACACTTTCCTCTTGGGCTCTTGAAATTTCAAGCTGTACAGAATAACAGACACAGGGACTTGGGAAGGCAAGAAGAATCCTGGGTGCTCGAGTCCTACATGTGACTCGTCCACTAACTTTCTCTCTGATTCTGGGCAGAATACAGGAACGTCTGAGCCTCTAATGCCCTGTATATCCGTTACTATTGCCAACTCACAAACTGCCCCAAACTTAGTGACTTAAAAGCACTGGTTTTCTCATGATTCTGCAGCTGGGGCTCCTTCATGCAGCTTCAGTCACATAGAGGCTCAACGGAGCCGATGGTCCTCGATGGCCTTACTCACCTGTCTCGCATCTACCGAAGGCTGTTGACTAGAGCAACTGGTTCTCCTCTCCCTGGCCCCTCCAGCAGGATGGCCCCATTTTCTTACGAAGCCATGCTTTCTTTCCAAGAGGGCAAGCCCCAGTGCACAGTGCTTAGCAATCTCCTCTCCGTCATGCCGTGTGATGATGTCCCGTTACCAGACAAGTCACATGGCCAAGTCCAGAGTCAAGTCAGGGGGAAGGGCACAAGGACATGTATACCACAAAGTGGGATTGATAGGGGCTGTTTATATAATAATCTGCCATATCCTGTATGTCTCCAAATCAAATTTTTAGAAGGCAGAAAATCATATCTGGAAGATTAGGGGGTTCTGTTTTCCTCATCTCAGCCGTCACATAACATTTATGGAGTGATTTACAGTTTAGGAAGAAATCACTTCCAACGTGATGACGCTGTTAATTTCTCCACCAACCGTCTGACACAGGTATCGTTAGAGAAGCAGGACTCAGAAAAGCTAAAGTGACAGGCCAGGAAGAGGCGAAGGAAGCAGGACTCAGGCCAGACAGCACCCTAAGCCCATTCGGCCATGTCCGTCCCTCTGAACTGTCATCCTTGGGTTCCTCCCACACTGGCTGAGGGTCTTTCCCTGAACAGTGCAGCTGTAGAAACTGTCTTAGAAACAACTAAGGACTGTGGTCAGGTTTTCCAACTGTCCCGAAGTCTGGATGAGAAGTGTGATGACCCCCCCGACTCCAGAGAAGCTGACATTGCTGTCTCCCGGCGCCATTTCCATGCATGGGCACGGCTGTCCCGCATTCCTGCCGTCTGATGCATGTGCACGGGGAACAGCTCATGTCGCTGCTAAATAAGAGGGCCCTGGAGGCCAGGTCGGGGACCACAGAGAAGGAGACAAGAGCAGGGAGTCCCCAGCCCTGGCAGCCACGGCTTGTGGCCTGGTGACCTTGTTTCCCTGCTGGGTGTGATACTAGAGCATTCGAGCAAGCAGAAAGTCCCTTTCTGGACCAAGGGCTGCTTCCTACTATAGACCTGGGCTTCCGTCTTGTACGGGGTCCCACTGGGGATGCATTGTTCCTTCTGGCTGTGACGCCATCACCTGCTCCTAGAAGGGAACCTGTGTATTTGAGCCAGCAGCTGCCGAAGAGGGAAGATTCATTGTTTATAACCGTTCGCATAAATAAGTGTGCTCCCTGCGGGAGGAAGGGGAGACTACGGTCCTGTCACACTTCCCAGGGAACGGGTAGATTCCAGTTTATCTTCCTTTCTGGATTGATGTTAGGTCACAAATATAGGGGGACACGTATGACGCACTGGAGTGGGTTTACAGGCACACAGCTGATACGTAAGTATACCATTTGCGGAGGGTACACACGGCATAAAGTGACATCCTACATGGGTGTGTATTTGTGCACCTCACGATGAAGTCTGCATATAAGCACCACTGTGTGCACACTCAGGTTGGGTGAGTGTGGTTACACATGCACACTCCCAACAGTTACACGCCATGTATGTAACTAGACATGTCATCTTGGGTACATGGGCTCAAACGTACTTCCTACACACCAATACCTACAGAGCATGTGTTGACGTGTACCACGTGAGATTTGTCTATGAATATACAGTTGAGTGCCAGCTGTGTGTGTGTGCACGTTATTCTGTGTGTGTGTATGTGTCCTCATAAATATACGGTATGCCTGCTCTAAATTCCTGTATACACAAACACTACGCATATGATGATGTGGATATGTGGGGCTCTATGGACACCGATGGGCCCGTTTTTGTCTTTGTGATAGGCTGTCACCTCTTGGCAGCCCTCCAGTGCCCATGTCCCCCTGCAGGGACAGCCCTGGTGCCGTCCCCTTGTCCCAGCTTAGGTACTGTACCTTCAACTCTTTCAGCCCACCCACAATTCGATCCCCTAATCATGGAGCCTGATCTCTCTGGAACATCCACTTGGAAAGGAGAGGGGATGTGGCTGGTCCCCCAGCTGGTGGGGGGAGGGGACTCATTCCAAAACACTGCTAGTCCTTTGCCCTCTGCAATCCCTGGACACCCTGGGGACTCTCAGGGGGTAACTGAGACTGGAACCAGGTCACACGGAGCCTTGCTCTTGGCGCCGAGGGAGGACTGAAGGGCCAGACCCTGGGTCTCTATGTGTCGAGGTCCTTTGGTTAGCTCTGTCCCCTGGACACATATGGTGCCTCTTCCAGGAGGCCCTCCTGGCATTCCTCATGCTTCCCTAAATCAACCTATTCCTCTGTTTGCTAATGTCTTACTTCTACTGGACTCAGGTCTCCTTAGGCTTCCTGTATTTTATCTAGCATCTATTTCCTATGCGTCGGGAAGGTAGAATGCACAGGAAGGAGGTGGCCCACCCACAGGAAGCACACACTCAACACTTGGCTGAGCTTTCCAGAGCCGCCAACGATGTGGTGGGGGACGGTGAGCCCAGTTTGGGCTCGATTCCATTGCTACCACACAAGTAACGACAACCACAAGCTCCAGTCCACCTCTTTATTTTTTATCACTGAGACACATTTGACATACGGTGTTATATTAGTTTCGGGTATACAATATGGTGATTCCACAGTTCTATTCATGACTCAGTGCTCGCCACGGTAAGTGTAGTCCCCGTCTGTCACATTACAGCATTATTACAGTATTATCGACAGTGTTCCCTACACCGCACTTTTCAAGGCTGTGACTGGTTTATTTTATAACCAGGAGCTTACATCTCTTAATCCCCTTTGCTTATTTCACTCCCCCCCTCCCCTCTGGCAACCACAAGTTTGTTCTCTGTATTTTTGAGTCTGTTCCTATTGTTTTGTTTATTGGTTCATTTCTGTTTTTTTTTTTTTAGAGTCTACATAGAAGTGGAATCATGTGATATTTGTCTTTCTCTGGCTTGTTTCAGATAGCATAATACCCTCGAGGTCCATCCACGTCGTTGCAAATGGCAAGATTTCATTCTTTTTGATGGCCGAGTAATATTCCATTGTGTATATATACCACATCTTTATCCATTCTTCAGTTGATGGACACTCGGGCTGCTTCTATATCTTGGCTATTGTAAATAATGCTGCAATTATAGGGGTGCATGTATCTTTTCAAATTAAGTTTTTCATTTTCTTTGGGTAAATACCCCGTAGCGGAATTGTTGGATCATATAGTATTTCTACTTTTTAAGTTTTTGAGGAGCCGCCATGCTGTTTTCCACAGTGGCTGCACCAGTTTGCATTCCCACCCACAGTGCATGAGGGTTCCTTTTGTCTTCATCCTCTCTGACACTTGTTATTTCTTGTCTTTTGATATTAGCCATTCTGATGGGTATGAGGTGATAGCCCCTTTTGGTTTTGATTTTCACTTCCCTGAGGATGAGTGATGTTGAGCATTTTTTCATGTGTCTGTTGACCATCTGTATATCTTCCTTGGAAACATATCTCTTCAGGTCCTCTGCCCATTTTAAAATCTGATTATTTGGGGATTTTTTTGGCTATTGAATGTAAAAGTTCTTTATATATTTTGGATATTAACCCCTATCCAATGTATCATTTACAAATGTCTTCTCCAATCAGTATCTTGATCTTTTGTTTGTTGATGGTTTCCTTTGCTGTGCAGAAGCTTTTTCTTTTGGTTTAGTCCCAGTACTTTATATTTGCTTTTGTTTCCCTTGCCCGAGGAGACAGATCCATAAATATGTTGCTAAGGGCCAATATCCAAGAGATTACTACCTGTTTTCTTTTAGGAGTTTTATGATTTCAAGTCTCACATTTAGGTCTTTAATCCATTTTGAGGGTTTTGTGTGTGTGTGTATAGTGTAAGAAAGTGGTGTGGTTTCATTCCTGAGGATGTAGTTGTCCAGTTTTTCCAACACCATTTGTTGAAAAGACTGTCTTTTCCCCGTTATATATTCTTGCCTCCTTTGTCTTAGATTGATTGACCTCATCAGCATGGGTTTATTTCTGTGCTCTCTATTCTGTTTCTTTGATCCATATGTCTATTTTTGTGCCAGGACCATACCGTTTTGAGTACTGTAGCTTTGTAGTATAACTTGAAATCTGGGAACATAATGCCTCCGACTTTGTTTTCCTTTTTCAAGATTGCTTTGGCTATTCGGGGTCTTTTGTGGTTCCATACAAATTCTAGGATAATTTGTTCTAGTTCTGTGACAATGTTACTGGTATTTTGATAGAGATTGCATTGAATCTGTAGATTGCTTTAAGTAGTGTGGACATTTTAACATTATTAATTCTTCCAATTCATGAACAATGTTATATCTTTCTATTTGTGTTGTCTTCAATTTCTTTCATCAATGTCTTATAGTTTTCAGAGTATAGGTCTTTCAACCTCCTTGGTTATATTTATTCCTGGGTATCTTATTCTTTTTGGTGCAATTGTAAGTGGGATTGCTTTCTTCATTTATCTTTTTGCTACTTCGTTATTAGTGCAGAGAAATGCAATAGATTTCTGTACATTAATTTTGTATTTTGCAACTTTACTGAATTCATTTATTAGTTCTGATAGTTTTTTGGTGGAGTCTTTAGGGTTTTCTATATATAGTATCATGTCATCTATCTGCAAATAGCGAGTTTTGCTTCCTTCTTTCCAACTTGGATTCCTTTTATTCTTCTTGTCCAATTGCTGTGGGTAGGACTTCCAGTACTCTGTTGAAAAAAGTGGGGAATAGACATCTTTATCTTGTTCCTGATCTTAGATGAAATGCTTTCAGTTTTTCACGGTTGAGTATAATGTTAAACTGTATTTTTATCACCATCTGCCAGAATTTTAATCTCCCAATTATTTCCAAACTTGAACTTACACAGCATTTTGTTTTGTTTTTAACTCAGTCTTCTCTGACCCCAGATTGTTGATCCCCATTTTGTGTCAGGTGATGGAGACACCTTGACAATACAGTGGACATGGTCCCTTCCCTAATGGAATGCATGGTCCTTTGAGGAAGAAGGACAGCAAGCACGTAAACTGACAATGCATAATTACACCGTGGCCAGGGCTTTAAAGGAAAGGAATAGGCTACGGAGTCAGATAATACAGGCTGGATGGGGGAAGGTTTAATTAGAGTGGTCAATGAAGACCTTTTCAAGGAGAAACCAGGAAGATGAAGGTCAAGGTTGCAAAGAGTTATGTTGAGGAATAGCACGTGAAAGGCCCTGAGGTTGAGTGTGGCTGTTGTGAGCGAGGAAAGAGGAGCAAGAGTTAGAGAGAGAGGCTGTCTCATCCCTTGTAGGGCTCTGGGAAGTAGACTGGATTCTACTCAAAGTGGATTGGGAAGCCTTTGAAAGTTTGGGGTGGGGAAAGGGCAGTGACATGATTCATGAGTTTAGACAGTGCTCTGGCAGCCAGGAGGTCCAAGAGAAGTGAATGGCAGTAAGGGGCTAGTGGTGTGCACCCCGGGAGCAATGCCTGGGCAACCACTGAGCAGGCACGGTGCACACATCATCTGAAATCCTGGGCACAGCCCAGCAGAGTGGTGATGATGGCTGGTGCCCTTCCCCAGCTGGTAGCCAAATGCAGTGCTGGAGAACAGGGCCAGCCACACTGATGTTAATATTACAAGAACAACAACAAGACAGCTTCTGGTTTCACACCAGTGTTTTACAGGCTTTATCGCATTTAATCCTCACCCCCAGGAGGTGGGCACTACTTTGTATCTCCATTTGTCAGTAACTTACCCAAGGTCACACAGGCATTCAGGCACCAAGCATAAGGGTGCACCTGACTGCTATCCATGCTGCCATGAAGGTCAGGGTGCCTCTCCATGCTCTTTGGATGGGATGCATTTTGCTCATGGTGAAAATGTTTTCCTTTGATGTGTTGCAAAGCTTGTTCTTCAGCACTTTAAAAAGGCACAATAACTTGGCTATATTGTTTGCTTAGTTCAGAAAAAAAAAGTTTTTTTCTTTTGGGGGATTGTCCAGGGTGGGGCTGAAGCATGAGTGGGGAGACAGGGAGCACAATGGATACCTCTCCCTCAGCAAGCTCCCCAAGTCCTTTTTCCGTGGTTGTTCAAATGATGATGAAAAGATGAGAGATGGAGAGGGTGGAGTACAGGGGAAGCCTGCAGAGCCAGGAGCCACAGGGGTGCCTTTCTGATGTGCTCACTGCTTTCTCAGCCAGCGGTGCCCTCCAGCCCAGGTTCCCTCCTCAGATGTGCAAACATGGGCAAGCCATTAACAGGGTCCCTGCATGCCCCCAATGTCCCAACGTGGGGTCCTGACATCCCAGAGGGGGGCAAATGTAATTGCTGGAGATTTGATAGAATTGTCAAAAATACATGAAGTTGGTCACCTGAATTGTAAAACATGCTGAAAAATGTTCTGCCAGATAAGACATAACCGAAAAGCAAGGACATGACAGCCATCTCTGAACAGACTCATACCACCATGTCTGTGTCATCTGTGTCCCCCAGTGCATGCATGCGCGCACACACGCACACACACACACACACACACATATGCTCCTCCCCAACATGCACACTTACACACACTTACATGCATACCTCCTCTCCCAACACACACACACAGACAGGCACACACACACTCACATAGAGAGCCACATTTTTCTTACTTAGCCTATAATTTGGAGACATATGGATTCCCTGCATCTGATCAGGCTTCCATGCAATAAAAATTTTTCCACCTATTACACTTTTTTTTCTTCCAATTTGCCAATTCTTTTTTCAGCTGTGGTCATTCACCAGTTTTTATTTTCAATGACTGTACTTTCATTTGCAGGACTTCTTGCAGAAGTTCATTTGCAAAAAGTTCATGCTTTTACCTTTTTTTAAATAGTGTCTAGGTCTTCGTTAATTTTTCTTATCCTTTTATCTGTGACTACTTGAAGCACTCTTCTTTTGTAGTCTACCTCACTCTGTTCCCTTGTTCCTATTCTAGGGGTGCAAACCTTCCCATCTGCAGTATCTGTGGACTCACCTTTCCCAGGTTTGCCTTCCTGGAGGCTTAAGCTTGTTTATTATAAGCTCAGCTTCAGAATGGGTTGTATCTTCTGAGGGAGTCCTGCTATTCCAGGTGGCAGAATGGCTCTGCAGAGTGGTTTGGCTTTCCATTCTATGGCCCCAGGGGGCTCCCTGGGTCTGTTGATAGGTTTGATGTTAATTTCTCATCTTGGGGTTCTTGCTTGAGGTTGCCTACTGCTATGCCTTTAAGCCCCACACCTCCACCTGGCACAAGCTTGAACTTCAGATTTGTCATAGGAGGCTTTTCTAATCTCATTCAGAGCCCTAAGCAGAAGGGACACACCTCCTTACCTTTTCTGAGCTAGTGGATGGATCTAGTCCCACTTTCAGAGATTGGGGCTGCCTTTCAAGTGTCTTAGCTTTTTGCAAGTGTCTCCCTTCCCACCTCCACAGGCCCCAGGCCATTTCACCTACCCCAACCTGGGCATTAAACCCCAGTCTCCAACCCCACTAGGCTTTAACTGGGCTGGAAATGGCTGTGGGCAGCTGCAACACCAGCCCCAATTGACCAATGTTCCTGGCTTGTGTTCCTTCTTTGTTACTGGCCCTGGGATTTCCCATTCCCTTAAGGTCAGCTCTGTATTAAAATATTTTTTAAAATGTTAGCTCATATGCAACATTTCTCTATGTTTGTATCAGTCTGCCATGTTATCAGTTCAAGTTCTCTACATGCCCTTATTAGATTCTAAAGAATTTATGAACATGAATTTTTGTGGCTACTCTGTGGTCTTATTTACAGTAAGAAGAATCACAGAGTTCGGGTGCGGTTGAGCCACAGCAAGTTAAGAGATACAGTAATCCCACCAATCCCTGTAGGTGCAGACACGGAGAGTCAGCCAACGTAACACGTTCAAGGCTGTGGACCTGGTGAGTGGTGGAACCACCCACCACATGCCTCCTTGTCCTTGAGGTGAGTGGACTCCCCTAAAGGTGGATGAACACACAAACCCATGAACAGTGGGGGTTGGCCTCAGTTTAGGAAGGCTTCCTAGAAGAAATGAACTGGTAAAGTCTTCAAATAGCCAGAGGCCTTCTTTAGGGGGTCCTTCTCTTTCCGGTGCCTTGGACTCCCAGCCGTCCCCCTGCCCTGCCCCAAAGGAAGACACATCTTAGTCAGCTGAGCAGTTGTGAAGCCTTTTCCAGAGTCTGCCCCTGCCAGAACATTCTGTCCACCTAGGCTGAAGAAGTCCTGCCCAGGCAGCCAGACGGATGTCTGGTATTTGTCGGCACGTGAGTTTGGGCTGCCACCCGGGACTGTGTGTAGCTGAGACCACTCCTTGACCTTTTGTGTCTCCAGGGGGCCAGCCTCTCCCTCAAAGCCCTGCAGACCAGAAAATCCCGGGAGAGGGCCGATTGGGAAATTTGCAGCTGGCTGGGCCAGAGTTCCTGGAACCAGGCCTGCAGCCACCGAGGAAAAATATGGTTCCCTGAGACAATGTGGACGGGGAGGTCACTGGCTTACATGCAGGCAGATCTGAGTTCAAATCCAGACTTTGCTTTAACCTCTCTGTGTATCAGTTCCTCATTTGTAAAATAAGTTAACAGTGCCTGCCTTTTAAGATATTTTGAGGATTACAAATTAATGTTTGTGAACATGTGTCAGGGACAGAATAGACGCTTCACACCCTGAGCCTCTCAGAGTACCCTATGACATCACCAAGTTCCCAGGGGGCTGGGTGGGGGTGGGGGTGGGGGGACTCTGAGCTGTTGTTGGCTTTGGCCTTGGGGCTGGGAGGGGAATAGATGGGGGACCGAGAGGGTCAGGAAGTAGGGAGAAGAGCAGGGTTCCTTAAATGCTCATGTCCTCAGAACCACAACGGGGTGACTGGGTGTGGGGTACATGGGAACGCTCTGTACTCTGTTCACAGCCTTTCGGGAAATCGAAAGCTGCTCTGACATAACAAGTTTACTCAAGGTGCACAGATCCCGTTAAATGCAGCTTCTGATTCAGCTGCTCTGGGTGGGGCCTGAACATGCACATTTCCCAGATGTTCCCAGGTGGTGCTCATGCTGTGACGGGGCCTCACTGGGCCTCACTTTGGGGAGCAAGGGAGTAGAGGTCCGCAGGAGGGGTAGGGGATGCCAGCCCTTTAGAGTTCCCACTGGGCCCCGAAGCAGCAAGGGGGCTTGGAGTCGATTTGTGGAGGCCACTTGGCTCTGTGGCATTTTTAGTAGGTGAGTTCACTCTCCGACTGCTGCTGGTGATGATGATGAGGAAAAGATGACCTCTCCCGGGGGCTGGGGAGGGACACAGCTTGTCCATCATAACGGGGCCCTGCAGAAATCACGTGACAGCTGGCTGTCCCTCCTGTCTGGCTCACAAGCCAGCGCCTCCCCTCTGTTCCTCGTGAGGACGGCAGTGGTGGGCATTTGACTGTCCATTGGTTGGAGGCATTCTGAAGCCAGAAATCCCCCCAAATGACCCTGGGATTTTCCAAGTCTAGAGACATTTCCCCATTAGGGGGGAAGCTGGAAGCTGTGCCTGGTATCCTGCCCCCCACTTCATCGCCTAAGGACAGGGGCTATGATATGACTTCTGCCCTTAGAAGCTCAAGATGACATCTGAAGGTCCCCAGAAGGTTGGGTTCCCCAGGGCTGCGTGAAGAGAGCAGGACCTAGTCCCCTGAGACCCTGATGGTGAATGGGCCAGGGACTGGCCTTCCTATGGCTGCCACAGGGAGCTGTGACTTCCTTCTTTCCTCTTGGTCTTTGTCTCTGCTTCCCTGCCTGTGTCACCCACCAACCTGAGGCTGTGCTCTTGTCCCAGTTTGCACCCCAGATCAGTGGGAGCAGCCCTGGATGGGAGTTGGAGTTCTGGGCCCCAATTGTCCGTGTGATCTTCCCATCTCTGTGGCTCAGTTTCCCCAGCTGTAATTACGGAAGTGGACATGCAGTTTCTCTGAGCCCTTCCAGCTCTGGCCATCTTGGCTCTATGGTGGTGGGTGGGGAGCTGAAGGGTCCACCCAGTCTGCAGCCCTGGGTTCCCTTTGTTCCCCATCCTGTCCACACAGTTCCATCCCCGCTCATGCACATCTGGCCCTGCAGCTTGGGCCAGTCGAGGGGTGAAATGAGAGTGGGGGCTGAAATCCTGCCTACCCCGAGTCATGTGCCCCAGCTCAGGGCCCATCCTCCCAGACGCAGCACCGACAGGCTCCAAAGTGGCTTTGGCTTGACTGGCACCATCTCAGACTTGAATGCGATGTGAGCTCCCTGGGCGCATGGACCGGCCTCATTCACACTGGCATCCCCAGCACATCATCTGTCCAGCACTCCATGGAGCTCAGAAAAGGTCTAGGCATGAATGAATGAGTGATGCCACATCAGCGTGGAGTCAGGGTACTGCCATTTTTGGCACATGGCCCAGCTGGAAAAGAATCAGCCAAGCAATGGGGATGGGGGGGTCCCAGAACAAAGGTGAGAGTGGGATCCCTCCATGCATCAGGACATCCTGGCAAGGCCCCTGGAAGAAAGGCACAGTTGACACCAGGGGACCCATGGGCAGCTCCAAGGCGCCAAGGCCCATAAGGTCGCAGAGGCAACCCTCAGGGACTGTTAGCTGAGAGCAGCATGGGAGTCACTGGGACCACCAGGGCTGTGGGGTGGCCCAACAGCTGTCCCAGAGGCTGTCCGGCAGCCGTAGGCCTCTGGCTGGGCTGGCTCAGAGGCCTCAGGGAGGGCCAAAGAAAAATGCCACTCCCCTTGTCACCATTCAAAAAACATCCACGGGAACCTGTCTGGGACTCCACCCTCCACACCCTCCTTGTTCCTGACTGCATTTACTTTCTGACCCAGGCCCAGGGTCCCAAACTCAGGAGATGATAATCAGTGGGGAGCCTGCCCCTAGTGCCCTAACCACAGGCTGGAGCTCCCCATCAGATGCTGGCTCTGGCCGTGGGCTTTTTCGGGGGGCAGACTGGGGTGTGGTTGCTGAGCAGCCATCATCCTTCCCCAGCACCAAGATGCTTCCTCAGTCACATCCATGACCTGGACCCATCAAGCCTCACCCAGATCCTCCTCAACACACATGCAAGGGGAGCCCAAGACCCCAGGCTCCCTGGGAACGGATGAGCATCTCCCCCAGCTAGGGGGTGTCAGCACGGAGGAGAGCCTGATGCTGTGCTACAAAAGGGGGCCTTCAGGACCTCCAGTGTGCCATAGGCTGTGAAGGGAGTCTGCGGCCGCTTCCAAAACTGCATTGTGCCTACCCAGCAGCCCACCCCCCTGGGCCTTCGAGCCGCTGGGCAATAGTGAGCAACTGGGTTTGGTCAGTGGGGCCCGGTGAGGGTCAGGAAGCACCAAGAGGTTGTCCCAGAAAGATGATTTCTGACCTCCTTCCAGAGAACTGAAGCAGATGGTCAGTGATCCCAGCTTTGGGGAGCCAGCCTCCGGCAAGCAATGAGTGGAGGGTGCTTTCCAGAAGAGCCGTGGCCCACCTAAGATGAAACTGGAAAAAGGTGGGCTCTGACCCGTGGGCTGGGCCCCAACGCAGGCTTCCTGACTACGGAGTACCCATGGCAGGGGGCTTATCCTCTCTACTCCAACCTCATCGTCTAGCAAAAGGGGTGAAAACACCCCCTTCCTAGGGTTGTCAGGAGACTGAACAAAATTATGCCTGTGAAGCACCTGGCAGGGGCCCAGCACGGGGTAGATGTTCAGGGAATGGAAACGTCACGGTAACAATGAGCACAGTGAGGCTGAGATCCGTTGTTGCAGGATCTGACTGTCCTTAAAACGTATTGTGACTCATTCTACAAATTCTTAAAGTTGAAGGTGACCTTGACCGCTTGCCGAGTGCTTTCCTGTACGTAATGGTCCCAAACAGGCTTTACCAGGAAGGGAGGGAGCCTTACCTGTGGAGTGCCTACTGCGTGCCAGGCACAGCCACCCTTTAAAGAGGATGGGGACACACCAAGTGCCCACCGTGCAGCCCGTCTAAGCTTGCACAAGACGGCTGTGCTCCTGGGGAGTTACAGACACACCAGGATTTCTCAGACTGAAGCACAGAGCAAGAGCTCACACCATGGATGAAAAAATATGGGGACTCAAACCTAGGCTGCGTGATGACAAAGCCCGTGATCTTACAAAGAGCTTCACAAAGTGCTCCACATCACTGGAGCTGGCACCTTCCATCCTCTCTCCTTAGGACCTGCTCACAGGCCCCCATTACATCCTGACTCCGCCGGCCCCTGAGATGTGTCCTTATATCCCAATATCCCAATGCCACAGAGACTGCCCATAGTAAAAAGCCTGGGAGACCCTGCCGGGAGTGATTTGTTCTGGACATGTCTTTTCCAGGTCTGACTGGAGAGGAGCTGGGCAACAGAGCTGTGAGCAGGATCCCAAAGAAGGAAGACAAATATGTGCTGTGTACATGGCCATCCTCCTTTCTGTAACCACAGTGTCATCACTAATCACCAAGGGCCTTTCCGAGGAACAGAGACATGGTGTCAGAATCCTTCTCTGCACAGGGCTTTTGGCAGGAGTTGGCATAAAGATGAAGCTGCTTCCACCCCTGCCTCTGGTGTGGGACACAGGTGGGGCCTGGGAGAAATTGGGGGCGGATAAAGTTGAGTAGCTGTGTGGAATCACATGGAGAAGGAAAGGCCGCACAGAAGGGGGAGAAAGGTGGGCCAGCCCTCACTTGGGGACCAGCATCTAACAGGAACCAAGATTCCTCCCTACCGGGTCTTTAAGAAACAACAAGAGCCAGTAAACCAAATAGCAAACAAAAAGGGAAAAGGCCAAGGTCTTCAGGAATTAAAGAAATGCAATCAATACTCTCCTGTTTTCTTTTCGAGAGAGAGAGTGGTGGCGGGGAGAGGGGCAGAGAGAATCTTAAGCAGGCTCCACGCCCATTGTGGAGCCCGGTGCAGGCATCCCAGTCTCACCACCCTGAGATCATGATCTGAGCCACAATCAAGAGTCAGGTGCTTAACTGACAGAGCCACCCAGGCGCCTCAATACTCTTCTGTTTCTTAATGACCAAGGAAGCAAAAACTGAGAAAAACTAGTGCTGCCGAGGTTAGTTATACTCATGTATTCTGCTGGCGGGGTGTCATTCTGTTAGACCACGTGTATCAAGAGGCTTAAAGAAGATCCTGTCTTCCAACCAGTAGTTCAGGCAGGGATTATGAAATACAGGACAAGCTTTGCCCACAAAGATGCTTACCATAACATCACCTCTAATAGTGAAACACGGGAAGCAACCTAAAAGTCTTATAAGAGGGGCTGAGTTAAATAAATTAAGACACATTTGTTCGATAGACTATCCGGCAGCCATTCAAATGATGCTTACAAAGGATTTCCAACAATACCGTATACAGTTGGAATGGCCTCAGCACAGCAGGAAACTGTGTTATTCCACAGGGCCAGAGGCAGGGTCACACAGACCCCCGTTTCCTGCAGCTCTCCACTCCGATGTCCCCTGTCGGCCTCTCATGCGGTTGGTCTCGGGTCGCTGGGTGCAACAGCTGTTCCAAGACTCACCTTTAGACACAAGCTGGCTCCGAGGAAAAATGGGGTCTTTCTCTCTGAAGAGCAAGGAAGCCCAGGAAGCCCCCCACCAGACTCCACCTTGCTGTCGGAGCCTGCTGGCAGATGCGAGTCCTTGTCCTTTGAAGACAGGTAGGTGGCAGGGGTCTGGGGTTTACCACGACAGGCTGGTGGTGGGCACAGCCTCCCACCCTACGTGGGAAATCGTGCTACAGTGTGAAGCAGAAAAAGCAATTTGAAGCATTGTCTGTAACAGGAGCTCTCTACGTTTTCTTTGCACTCCTAGAAATCTAAAATTAT
Source organism: Ursus arctos (assembly GCF_023065955.2). NCBI lineage: Eukaryota > Metazoa > Chordata > Mammalia > Carnivora > Ursidae > Ursus > Ursus arctos. Next base: position 11,128,566 of record NW_026622763.1, on the reverse strand, counting down.
TTCAACACAAAACGTTGACGTCTCAAACCATTCTCCCTGGCTAAGCCTTCCACGAATCAGTGAGAAAGGCAGCTAGACTTTACTGATGATGATAACAGATCCTTCCGTCGCCATTTCTTCTATGTTTTGTTGATTAAGAGGGATCAAATGTGATCGTGATAGTGTACGACCATTACAGGCAGTGTTCAGTCAATACCAAAGCCAGAGTTACAGAACCTAAAGTGCACATTAAAATTTTTTAAATGTCTTTTAAGCAAAAGTGGCATATCCAGCATGATCGCTTACTGACTTAACCTGGACTTCCTGGGAGCAGAGCCAAAGGTTGGCGTGCAGGTGGTTTATTGGGGAGCTCTTTCCAGGGGCTACAGGGAGGGATCCAGAGGGAGTGACAGAGAGCGGGGAGAGCCAATTCAAGAACGCGGTCTGAGGCTGATCGTTGCCGTGGGCCACCGGTGCTCCACCCATCGGAACCTCACAAAATGTGTCTCCGAAAGGTCCACCCAGAGAGGAAAGGAGGAGCCTTTGTCCACGGCTTCCATCTCCACTGGTCAAGGGTGACCCGAGGGCGGAGCACACTGCGGTTCCGGGCTGAGCATGCGCGAACGCAGAACACGAGCCACGCTCTCCCTCACGAAGCTTCCAGAAGCCTGCCCGGAGCTGGTGTCCCTTGTGGTGGCCGAGGACACCCGTGCCCAGGAAGTGACTGAAACTGCATGCAAAAGAAAAACCCGTACACCCATGCAGACCCAGGGCTTGTTGAGGGCACCATTTTCACCTTAACCAACTCATTGGCAGCCTCATAGGGAAGCTCTCAAAAAATCTTTGCTGAAAAATGAATCAGAGGCTGATACAGGGGAAAGCACAGATTGGTAGTTACGTGTGGGTGGTAGGTAAGGGGTTCCAACGCCCCCATTTCTCAGCATTTCCTATATTTTGTCTAACAGGGGCACCTTATTTTCATGATGAAAACATCAGGATTTTACCGTTTTAAATCCTACAATAATTTCAGAAGTCATTGCAGAAGGAAGAGAGAAACTGTCTCCCACTCCGACAGATAAACACTCTCTTCTCTGGAGATACGATGACAAAGTGATCCGTAAGACACCGGCTTCTTCCACTGGTCATAATGATCTTGGTCATAAATAGAAGTGCCATGCTTTGCAGCCCAGAGGACAGGTCCTGTGTTGAATTCTTTCGTTCTTTTTTGGGGTGTGAGGGATGCATTAGACTGAGCCACCCATGCGGGCTAGAGAGGAGAGAATACCGGCCTCCAAGTCAGCGGAGCTTAACTCCTCGCACCCACCCCCCTAGCCTGGGGCAGGCACACAGCCTCTCTGATCCTCAGGTTCTCCTCCCAGGGGGGATCCTGCCAGAGCTGGTGACTGGAGGTGCGGGGCCTTCCACAGCTGGTGGGGCTCAGCATAGATCAGCTCCGGTGCAGCCCTCTGTGTGAGACCGAACCTCCCCAGGGAGGCTGGCCTGACCACCGCCTGAACCAGCCATCAGAGTATGGCTAGTGGGCGGGAGCGGCCAGCCCAGTAGTCAGGAACCCTGATGCTTGGGCCGCACCATCCCCCGTCCTGTCTGGTGCCCAGAGCCACTGCCCCGCAGTGACCACTGATAAAGCAGTTGAAGCAAGCCTGAGCTTCAGTGCTATTTCTCCACTGGGAATTGGGAGTCCTAGCAGTTGCTAACTCAGCAAACGGAGCAGGAGCAATGAGATGATACGGGATGACGGTGCCATCAGTGGTGTGTCCTCCCCACAGACCTGGGAGGCTGATGGGATCCCTGGCCACATTCTGCGTTGCACAGTCTGAGATGGACAGGGGCTAGGGAGTACGTTGCCCAAGGCCACACAGGCGAGAAGCAGCCCGATTGTGAATGGAGAGGAATGGAGTAAAGAGCCCGGTCCCTGATGCCCTAACCCACATGCTGGTCTCTCCACGTGGGGTCGCTGCTCATTTCTTACTGTTGTTGCTGACACACCTGTGCCCACGTTAAGGTGAGGCCAGCTGTCTCTGTCATTCGCGGGCCCAAGAACTGCCGCAGCTGGAGCAGGGAGGCCGTGAGCTGGCCCTTTAAGACTCCCGGGATGGGGAGCCTGCCCTATGGAGTAATCCTGCTCCCCCGGAGCCTGCGGCATTACTGCTGCAGTAAGGAATGTCTTCTGGGGAGATTTAGTGCCTGGTGATAGACATGTGGGCTTCAGTTACCCGCACTGCTCCGTTGAGCCCAAGGCAGGCAATGTGTGTAGGCAGAGTAGGTGGAGAACTAGAGAAAACCAGAGGGGCATACGGGAAGCTGGGTAGTGAGGGGGCAGGAGACTTACATTTGAAGAGTGCTTCTCTGTACCAGGCCCGTGATCTCAGTGGAGACCCAAAGCAACCCTCTCGGGTTACATACCCATTTCACAGAAGAGGAAACTGAGGCTCAGGAGGGTTAGGTAACTTGACCAAGGGACTAGTCAAAAAGATCCAAGTAAATCTTTGGTAACCATCAGGAAAGGCCTCCTGGGACCATGGCATCTGCCTTGAGCCTCCAGGACCAAGCCTTGGGGGCTCCAGGATACTGTCCCGTCCCTGCCAGCCTGTCTGTCATCCAAATCCAGACCCTTTTCACAGGACTGTCAGCTCTGCAAGCTCCCTGTTTCTAGTTGGGGAGAGACCCCCTTCTTCAGCCTGGCCGGGGGCCTTCAACCTGCCAAACCAAGCCCGGGGCCCCCGCAGGGTCTCCCACAGGGTCTCCCGCAGGTGTCCTGTAGGAATGGCTGGAGAGGTGGACCATCGGTATACCTTCCCATCTCCTCTCCTTTGCGTCTCCCAGCCCTGCTGCCCACCCTTCTGGTCCCACCTGGGCATTGTGTGCTCACAAGGCCATTCCTCACTCTGAGCCTTCAGAGTTCGTTCTTTTTCTGCTTTAGAGCCCTGGTGGCTGCCCATGGGGGCAGGCTCAGCGACCGGCTCCGTGCATGTTTACCTTTCTCCCTAGGCTCCCTCATCTGGCCACCTCATCAGGAGGTCTTCAGGAAGAGACCCCTCCAGGGCACCTTGAAGAATTGGAGAAGAGTCGCGGGCTCTTCCTTTCCTCCTTTGCACCTGCCCAAAGCACCCAGCCTGGAAAGGGGACTGCAGGACCCTGGGTCCCTAATCCTCAGCCCCCGAAGGAGGGTGTTGGACGTGGAGTTGCAGCGGCCTGGTGGGGAGCAGGGCGGGAGCAGCTGAGGGCCCGCCTCTTGCACCTGTGGAGCCTGGGGTGCACGGCTGCCTCATATGCCCAAATGTCAGGTGAGTGGCTGACCTAGCTCCTGTAAGCTTTAGGAGGCGAAGGGCCAGTGCTCCCCACCGCGCTGTGCTCACAGGGCAGGAGCGAGAGAGCTGGCTGCGGCCCGCTGTGACCCAGCCCGGGCAGTTCGTCGAGTACAGACTGTCCTGAGCTACCACGGGGCACTGCCACCCGCGCTCCCTCCTGGTGGCCCCATGAAGTCTCAGGGTCCACTCACACGGGCATTATTGTCTGTGGATGCCCTGCCTGGGGGGATGCCACCTGCTGTCCTGATTCTAAGTGGGAACCAGTGTGGTGTCATAGGGAAGACTCAGACCTGCCCTGTCTGGCCCTAACAGCTGGGGACATTATGGCAGGGCTCCTGCCGTGGTTCCCGGGTGCGGAGGCAGGACACTTGGGTTCTAGGCCTGTCTCTGTGTGTCCTTAAATCATTTTCCTCATGTTTCTGTTGTGTTTGTCAGTCCCATCTATGTTGCAAGGGACAGAGATGCCCAATCAGCCTGGCTTCAGTAATAACACATTTGAGAAGGGGAATTTGTCAGTTCACCTAAATGAAAATCCCAGAGCCAGGTAGACTTCAGGTACAGGTGGATCCAGCGACGCACGATGGCTTCAGGCTCTGGGGCTGCTCTTCGTCATTCCCTTTGCCCTTCCTCCTAGAGTGTACGAGCTTGCTCCCCAGGCTCAGGCCGGCAGAGTATCAGGAATGGCCACAGCAAACCCATGCCACAGGGCCTCACACCCCTGGGCCCACAGGACAGACGGTCTGTCTCCCCCCATTCCCAGGAACAGCCTGATGTTCACAAGGATTGGCCTGGCTTAGATCACCAGAGCAAGAGCTAGAACGTGCCTTGTGCTAGCCGCGGGGAAGGTGTCAGCCGAGCAACATGCTGAAAGCAGCTCTTTGTCAGTAAACAGACGTTCAGGGTGTCTAGTTCCGTGCAAGCACCACAAAAAGTGCTCAGAGGTGCAAGACCCTGTCCCTGGACTCAGAGGCCTTACGGCTCGGTCAATGGCAAGCAACAAGCATTTACTGAGTACCTACTGTGTACAATGCCAATTAAATCCAACTAAGACCTCTTCCAGAGCTTTCCAGTTACAGAACCCATTCGCGCCTCCTGACAATCCTGTGAGGAGGCACAACGTCATTAGAAAAAGACAGCGGGGGTGGGGGAGGACAAGAGCATCTCGTGGAATGAAAGGGATGCCAGGCGCCTTAGCACTGAAAGCTCTTGGTGTTGGGGGCCAGGGCAATGACTGCAGGCGGAAGTGGCTCCGGAGGGGATCCCTCCAACAAGCTTTGAAGTGGGGCTGGCTGCACATGCGTGGGGCCCAATGCAAACCGAGAACGGGGGTCCCCGCTTAAAAGGCAGGAAATAGTGTCACCAGAGATACTAAAATGCAAACCTTTTTCCTTCTGTGGTTTCTCTCTCTTTCAACTTGTCAGGGTGATTGCTTGCTGTTTAATGTCACTCTAAGTAAATAAAAGGAAAAATTTTAAATCATTTGCATACATCATACTGTTCACCTTATACCGTGCAATGCCAGTTTTACATGTAAATATAAGAACATGAGCTCATAGGCAGAATCAGCAAATCACACAGACTGTATTTCATAGCTAGGATATGCGTGTGTATTTCGTTCTTACCAGGACCGCGGAGATGCAGCGTGCCACTAACTCAACTGTTTTTATTATTTTTTTTAAGAATTTATGTATTTATTTGAGAGAGAGAGCAAGCGTGAGGTGGGGTGGGGATGCGGCAGAGGCAGAAGGAGAAGCAGACTCCCCGCTGAGCAGGGAGCCAGATTCGGGACTCGATCCCACTCTGGGATCGTGACCTGAGCCAAAAGCAGATGCCCAACCGACTGAGCCACTCAAGTGTCCCTACTTCATTTCTTGTTAGGCACTTAATCCCTCAATGTGCTCTACCTTCAGCTTCCTGCTGAGAAAGGCAAGCCCAGAAGGAAAAGGAACTGCGGGCTGCCTTATCTTTCCCTGGGGCATCCCCGCCAGCATCAGTAGTTGGCGGGTACAGGAAAGGAACAGAGTGGGAAGGCATGTGATAGAGCTCCTCAGTGGGTCCCGATTCCTAGAACGCCAGGGCTTCTTTCTGCATTGGAAGCAAGTTCAGGTTCAAATAGATGGTGTGAGCTTTGGGGATGTCAGTACCCATAATACTTGCACTCATGCTGACTGGTGCTGAGCTCCCATAAATTGTGGGCCCGCAGAATCCCCTGCTCATGGGGCACCATACACACCATATGTACCTGCATCCCCTTTGCGCCTCTCACTTTTGCTCACGAGCATGCTCCATTGTCCCACTGGACTTCAAGTGTAAAACACAAGATGAAAGATAAGATGATTGAAAATTTCAAGATGGCAGGAGCAGAGCATGAAACCCAGCAGGGCCCCTTCTCTAAGGGGACACTTGTGTGCGTGCACAGCACGGGTGCCACGAGGCAGTCCCTGCGTGAAGGCCAGGCAGTGTTTGCACAGGCAGAGAGAGGGACAGAGGGCATCCTGGGCAGCAGGAGGGGCTTCACCAAAGATGAAAAGGTGGGAATTCTCCTGGCAGAGTTAGGGGAAAGAAGAGAAGGCCTGGTTAGAGGTGGGGCCTCATGCTGGCTGGTGAGCCATGAGAAGCCCGCAGGACGGGTCAGGAGGGAGGCCGACATCTTGAAACCTTCACTAGCGCTGGCACTGGGCCTCTTGAGCAGGGATGGCGTTACTCACGAGCCATTCCTAGGTCTCAAGTCAGGATTCCCATGCCTCCAGTGCGTTCCCGCACTTCTACTTCCCCGGGCTTTTCACACTGGGCTGTGGTTCTCTGTTCGGTGGGAGCCAATCCCACTTGACCCCAAACTCTTCAGGAAGGAGGCAGGTGTTATACTGTATTCCAGAACCTAATTTAAAGTGCCTGACATTAGAACTTAAGGGAAAAAAATTGTGGAAGGAAAAAAGAAGACCTCATTTGTTGGGAAGTATGTCTTTTAAAGTATCTAATGCAAGTAAGTGATCCCTAAAATGTTAACATTTCATCTTTACAACGGTCCAATCTTCCAGTTTTTCATTTATTTTTAAAGAATTTATTATTTATTTGACAGAGAGACAGCCAGTGAGAGAGGAAACACAAGCAGGGGGAGTGAGAGAGGAAGAAGCAGGCTCCCAGTGGAGCAGGGAGCCCGATGCAGGGCTGGATCCCAGGACCCAAAGGCAGACGCTTAACAACTGAACCACCCAGGCACCGCTCCATTTTTTTTAAGAGTCTATTTATTTATTTGACAGAGAGTGAGAGTACACGCAGGGGGAGTGGCAGAGGGAGAAGCAAGCTCCCTGCTGAGCAGGGAGCCCGAAGAGGGGCTCAATCCCAGGACCCCAGGATCATGACCTGAGCCGAAGGCAGATGCCCAACTGACTAAGCCACCCAGGCGCCCCTCAGTTTTCCATTATTTTTGATTGACTTTCCCTTTAGCAGACAGAAGGGAGTCGTACCTGTTGGGAACAGTGACTGTGAACTAATTGTGGAGTGGGCGGGTCTTCCTGCGTTATGGCTGACATCACCTTGAAAGCTTTCGGAGAGTCACAAGCACGGTGATCACGTTTGATGAGACCTGGAGAGGACAAGGACAGACAACCTTCATCAGACCGTATGTTGGCTTAGGTCTTTATACCACCAAGCAGTTGGCTAAAGATGTGAAGTTTCCCTGATTTGGTTTTTGAAATTACAGTGCAGAATAAACATTTAAATTCTTGGATTTTCCCTGAGTTTCCCTCCAGATGTTTGGTGTGGTGTAGATACCACAGTAAATAAATGTGTTTAAAAGTCCAGTAAATTAGGCAAGAGGGTGTGGCGGGTGTGCCATTTTGCAGGGCCTCCCTGGGGTGGAAACATAGCCAAGACCACCACGAGGTTTCTTGCCCCTTTAACCTGGAAAGGGGGAAGGGAGCACTGCGGGAAGGCTCCGGAACAGCCAGGTGCTTTAGGCATCATGGTGTAGCGAGGAATGTACCGGTGAGGCTGACACCCGCCCGAGCTGTCAGAATTCACAGTGCCGGAAATGCAGGCATGAGCTGAGAGGGGGGCGAGGAGGGAGTGCATACGTGGGAATGTGTAGAAAGACACTGCCTGTCCTTGTTGGCGGCAGGGGCCGTGCTGGGCTGCAGCGGGCGGGAGGCAGGGCCGGGCTCTGGAATCCACTTGTCAATCCCTGCTCCAGATGTCCGCTCTGGGGGATCAGGGCTGCCGGGGCTGGGAGACTGACAAGTGGTGGTTACATCACTGTCCAAAGGCTCATGGAAATTGACTCATGCGCTCTCTAAATGCCTTTTATGCCTTATGGCCCTGGGGCCAAACGAATTTGCACAGTGATGTGTTACCCCGCCAGCCTAGCGGTCGTAGGAGGAAAGAAACAGTTGCTTTTGGTGGTTTTAACGCTGAGATTAAATCCTGCTGGGGAGAGACAGCCGACAAAACAGGCTGGAGATTAAATGAAACAACCCAGGTCTGCTGGGGGTAGGAGAAATCTGCCCTCCTCACCTCCTCCTCTCAGAATGCAGACCAGGTGGAGCCCAAGGCGTCCCCTCTCAGAAGGTCCCTCACTGCTGGAGAGGCAGGAGCTACTAAAAATGACACACGGCCATTAAAGGATGCCCTCCACGGTAAGTGGGACCTGGGGGGATGCACCCCCTCCCCCCGGAGATCCTTTTATGCAGGTCTGCTGTCGGGAGCTGTTTCTAGGGTCATTTGCCGGTTTTGATACCCCAGAGGTAGAGTTATTTGGGGTGACCTTTCAGACTGGGAGCTGCAGAGCTGACGGCTCATTTATGACTGCCAGGGCCCAAGATAAGGTGCTTCCAGATCACGTTCACTTCCTCATACACAGGGGGCCTGAGGCTGAGCAGAAATGTGTCCAATGCCTACAGGGCAGACTTCGTCTGCAAACCTGGGCTGCCCAGCTCAAGGGAGATGCTGACCCGCAGGCCTGGGCTTCACTGAGCTCAGCTCAGCCTGCCTGGACTTTGATCCTGGAATTCGACTGGTGGTCCATCACTCACTAATCCTCCTAAGTCCATTTCCCCATCTGTGAATGGGGGCGATGATGGTTAACATCACCTTCTCAGGGCTTCGCTGTGAGCTTAAATGAGGATTCCTATGTAATGGATGAGTTGCTGAGAAATCTGTTGCTGTCTTAGCCTATTTACTGGCAGCCAGGCCCCTGAGCCTCAAGCTCCGGCTTCTGTCACCCTATGAGTTGAAGGGTTTTTGGAGTTTGGGGCCCAGCAAGAATTAAATTATAGTGTCCTGAAGAGAGGAATGGAGGTTTTGGTATGCCAAGTAAGTGAGAGGACTTGGCCCCCTTCCAGATGGCTGATGAAGAAGGAAAAGAGGGACAAAAACAGAGTGGGCCATGGGAACCGGGTCTGGCAAATGCAGAAACCCACAGGTCGCCCTACCTGCTATGGAAATGGCTGCCTTCACATCCGGGACTTCTGGGCACAAGCATGGAAGCCCAATGGCCTGCATGAGGTCTCCCTGACTGGCTAGCTCAGAGGAAGTTTGGCCACCAGAAGGAGACACTGCTTCCCATAGGAGGGGCGATGCCCCCCTGGACAGGAAGCCAGACCAGGAGCCATACCCTCAAAGGTGCCAGCCACAGCTGCACAGTGCGGGTCGCGCTGCCCACCACATAGCAAAGCAGCACCACCGACCTCTAAAGTCCCCTAATATGCAGATAGGGCGTAGAGGGGGAGTAAGGAATGACTGATATTACAATTTCTGCCCAGTTTGGTGAGTAGGGAGTCTTGAAACAGATTTAATTGTATTTAGATAAATGAATGTGGCATTTCTCCAGCTCAAATATCATAAAGGTGCTCACGTCTGCCACCGACAGAAAGAACGAGCACAGAGTCCAGGACAGACTAACAGGAAGCACCCTGAGAATGGTGGTTAAGAGAGGGCCCTGGACTGACCTAAGTAAGACCCCAGTCATGCACTACTCCTAGGTAACCCCTGTAAAGTTTGGGGTCAGGGCTGGTTAGCTCCTTCCACACTGTCTCATGACCAGCGTGCAGTGGAAACAAGACTCAGTCCAAATTCCTCCACCCAGAGGCATTCAGAAAACCAAATTTCATTCCCAAGGAGCCCCCAAGGTTCTGAGCACAAACTCTTAGTGGGTCAGGAATCTCGACTCTCTGTCCTTTCAAGGGGCACCCACCCCCACCTGCATGAGTTTACTTGAGAGATTCACAAATTCCTGGGCAGGATTCCACTGTTTCAGAATCCTTCCAATCAGGCCACTGGAAATCCTCCCAAGAGGTGGACAACGGCCCCAAGGACTGTCGGGGGAGGTGTCAAGCTTCGGGCACCAACACGGCAGGCCAAGCTTGCAGACGCCCCCATTCCTGCAGCCTGGCTGGGACGTGTCTGTAAATAAGGCAGCCAGATCCGCCAGTCTGGAACACCTTGACTTTCACCAATGAAAGCTCATTTCTTATGTCATCATGCTGGTGAATGGGCAACTGTTTTCACCAAAAAACCACAAAACACATGGTTTCTGACACTCTCTATGCCTGTCGACAAAGGGTGGGGCGTAGATCAAGGAGATGGAAGCACTCGGAGTGTTTTTGGGGTGGCACGGCTTCCTCGCACACTGTCCGTACCCTCCTGGCCTGGCCGTTTTGATTAGCAGCTTAGAGGACCCTCTCCCTGCTTAACCGAAGGGGCATCCCCCAAATGTCAGATTGGAGCAGGACCTCAGGACGTTTGGGGCGGCATCAGGACCATAACTTGGGATGTGAATCAGCCCCTTGACTAAAATATAAAATAAAGAGCTATTTCCTCTCTTTCTGGTATCTTAAGTCTTGTTCCCAATTAGCTTATGAGCTTCTCAGGAACAGGGCCAAGATTTTTAGCCACACAATGCTAGATTCATCATCTTCGCTCTTTCTTTAAATCTTTATTAAGTGACTTTCAGAGAGTAGAACAGTTGGCGGAAAAGGCATTTTGGGAAATGAGGGTCTTAGTGGCCAGGCTGAAGAATCTGGATTGTATTCAGGCGAGCCAGGAAGCCACTGAGCACTTTTGAGAAGGGAAGTGGTTGGATCAAAGCAACAGCCCACAAGGAACACTGAGCCCACTGAGCAGCCATCGAGGGGACATGCGCCATGCCATCTTTCTCTGTGGCCATCCTTCAGACGGGCAGCTTCTCAAGAAGACGGACCACAGAGCATCTACCATGCACCAGGCGCCATGTGAGGGAATCACAGGTCCTGACCCGCCTGAACGAACCCTGACTCTCCCCCCATTTTCCAGAAGAGGAGGCCAAGGATAAGAGTGGTTGAATGACTCGCCCAGAGGCACACAACAGGAAGGATGGAGGATTTCTGCCTGGCACCAAGCTGTCCCCACATTCCCCCTCTCCTTGCCCCCAAGCCGAGACATTGGATTCCGAGTTGCTCTGGAGGTATTTGGAATAAGAGACAGACGCAAAGCAAGATAGTTGCAGCTCTTTCTTGCGAAGAGCGGCACAGAAAACAAGATGCTCTCTAGCAACAAAACCCGCTATCTGCGTATTGGCCCATCTGTGCCGAGCGGACTTCCACAGGGATTATTGTCCCCAAGAGACAGGGAGGAGCCATTTGGTGAGCCGAGGAGTTAGGACAAGACCTTCACCTATTACAAGTCACGTTAAACAATTACATTCTTAGCTCCTGGGAGGAATCCTTGCTGGGTTTGCTCTTCTTATTGTAAAAAGATAATGCCTGATAACGACAGGCTGGCCTTCTGCATAATAAACCTGAGTATTGGATTGAGTTTGCAATATTTGGCACATTAAAAATTACTTTTCGGTGGAGATTAAGAAGAAAAAACACTCTCCTGCCCACACTATCTTCAACACAGAGACCCTGAAGTTTTTCTATTTGGAAACAGATTATTCATCCCAATGTGGGCCAGCTCTGGGGCGAGCAATTAGGGTTTTCAAATTTGCTCTCTGATACTCACCATGTCATGAGGGGTATTTTATGGCTCAGGATAGCTACTGATACTCCCTCTGTCTTAGGCCCTGGAACAGACAGACCTGGATTCTGGCCCCAGCCCTGCCACTTCCTGGCTGTGAGGCCTTGGCCAGAATCCTCAACCTCTGGGTGTTGATTTTTCTCCTCTGTAATATAGGACAATTGACTGAATGCCCGAGGGAGTAAATGAGGTAACAGATGAAGAAACGACTGATATTCTGGCAACTCTGGGAATGTTCACTGATCACTGGTAGTTGATACTTCTCTGCTGCTCAGGAGTCCCCAGTCCCCAGCTGGGGAGAGACAATATTAATAGTGGCTCGCTGTCACATGGAAGAGTGGAGTGGGGGGAAAATATGGGCTTTGGGAACACCCAGACCTCAATCATGCTCTAGGAATCACCAGCTTTGTGTCTCGGGCTCAGTGCCTCTGTGTTCTTATCTGTGAAATGGGCTTATCTTACTACCTGCTGGGCACCGTGCGCTAAGGGAGCTCATGCCCGAGGAAAGCCAGGTTTATAGCAACACTTCTTTGTTGGAGACCCGACTGTCCCCAGCCTGGAGGCACCCGGGGAGGGCACCACGCATGGTCGCAGGCTAAAGAGATTTGTCTCACTTGCTCGTGTCTGAACACCTTTCAAATGCACGCAGATGCTGGCGGGACGGACGGAGTACAAATTCTAAGGCTGAGGTTGTTTGCCCTCAGACAATGGGAATGGACAAAGCACAGAAGAGGAGCAAACATTTTGCTTTGCCCTAAATCGGGTCCTCATACCTGCAGCCAAAAAGGTTAGAAATTCTGGTCCCACAACCCACTTACAGTCATGTGTGATGCTGGATTTGGAATCTGGTGGTGGCTGGGGTGGGGAGCGGGGCGGGGGGTGCAGGGAGTCTACAGAGGAGGCCGGTCCCAGGGCCAACCCAGCCCTCCACTCCCCAGCTCCTTTCTCCCCTCCCTGGGCTTCCCGGGGGAGGAGGTGCCATCACCTCGTGACCAAGAGCTTTGGGGGCTCCTCCATGGGAGCTGTACGCTGTGCCCTTGGCAGGTCCTCTCTGATTTTGTCTGCACAACAACTTTAAGAGCTAAGCCTTACTACACAGGCCCATTTTACAGGTGAGGAAACCGAGGCACAGAATGGTTGAGTAACCTGTCCTGGGCAGCACAGCCAGGACTCAGACCCAGGCAGCCTAACCGCATGAGGCTGGCTCCCGTCCAAGGCTGGAGAGAAGGAGTCAGGGCCACATCCGCTGCACCAGCAAGGGCAGGAGCGTAAAAGCCAATCCCTGAGATGTCATGAGTTAGCAGAGGCCAGTGTGGCCTGGCAGGGTCTTTCCAGCACACCCACCACTACATGTCCCACAGGAGCATGCAAGAGGCCCGGAGCAGCTAGGGGACAAAACTCTGCAGCTCATGGAAGGTCTTCTTCTTTTTCTTTATCCTCAGGTCAGGAAAGCAGGAGAGTTGTGTGAATGGCTTCTGCTATAAATGTTGGCACGAGGACTCACAGACCTACGCACCTTGATGAGCCCTGCTGACGCTGCGGAAGCCTACACCCGGTAGCACCAGGGCTCCTGTGAGCCCAAACCAGGGCGGAGCAAAAGAGCACATGGAGGATGCAGGTAGAAGGGACCCTCTGTTTCGAGCAACCTCAATGAAGGTGGGACCAGGTGTGAACCCAGAGTGGTATCCAGAAGCTTCAGGCAGTGTCTGTGGAGGGACATGGGAGGCAGAACAGGCTGCTGTAGGACTCAGGGAAGGCTTTCTGGAAAAGACCAGACAGGGGGCCTTGAGGTTTTGTGAGCATTTAGGGAGAGGGCCATGGGAAGGAAGGGAAGAGGGGGATGTTGGGAGCCCTGATGTGCCGGTGGGAAGGCGAGGCCATGTCTGTGAGGCACTAGTCCCAGTTCTCAGCAGTGCACGAGCATTCCATGAGGCCATGTGACGGTCACTCAGGGCCTCTGTGTGCCAGGTTCTGGGAGTCACTAAATGACACGCAGTCCCAGCCAGCAGGAAGCTCACAGCCCAGAGGCAGGGACAGGCCATGCTGAAACTTGCGTGCACATCAGAAACCCCCAGAGGGCTTGTGAAAACACAGGTTTCTGGGCCCCACGCTTAGAGTGTCTGCTTGAATACATCTGGGATAGGACCCGAGTATCTGCATTTCTTTTTTTTTTTTAATGAAGATTTTACTTATTTATTTTAGAGAGAGAGAGAGCATACAAGTGAGGGGAAGGGCAGAGAGAGAGGAACAAGCAAACTCTGCCCTGAACTGAACACAGAGCCTGATGTGGGGCTGGATCTCACGACCCTGAGATCATGACTTGAGATGAAATCAAGAGTCGGATGCTTAACCGACTGAGCCACCTTGGCACCCCCGCCCCGAGTATCTGCATTTCTAACGAGTACCCAGCTGCTGCTGACCTACGTGGAGAACCATGGGGTTATAGCATACAGAGAGCATGTCACTCAGCCATGAAGAAACAGACCAGAGACCGTGTCATGAATAAGGAGAGGATCGGGATGAGTGAAGACCAGGGAGGAACTCCCAGCACAGAGAAGTACCGAAGCAGAAGAGTGGAGAGGACACACGGGGGCAGAGCCCCTTTGGAGCAGAGCCAGTGGGAGGTGCGTGTGGGAGCAGGTGGCCGGCCTGCCAGCGGCTGGAGTTGGCCGTGGACGGGGATCTTTCTTCCTGGAACCACTGAGGGTTCCTTAGCTGAGAAAGGTAGGCTTGAAGTACCACATTGTTGGAGGGCATCAAAACTGATGATGGGGCGCCTGGGTGGCTCAGTCGGTTAAGCGTCTGCCTTTGGCTCAGGTCGTGATCTCAGGGTCCTGGGATCGAGCCCTGCATCGGGCTCCCTGCTCAGCAGGGAGTCTGCTTCTCCCTCTGCCCCTCCACGTGCTCGTGCTCTCTCTCTCTCTCAAATAAATAAACAAAATCTAAAAAAAAAAAAAAAACTGATGACGAAGCCTCTGGTAGCTTCCAGTTTGCAAAACACTGCCCCACATAAATTTCCTCACTTCACCCGCCAGCAACCCTGTGAGTTCTGATGCAACATTTTTTTTACCACCCACCTTCCCCATCTGTTACAGAAAAGGAAACTGAGGCTGCTCCCAGGCGTGAAGTTACTTGCTCCAGTTGATGGCCCGGGCAGGTAGAGCCAGCGCTAGAGTCCCAGCCCTCCAACCATAGAGATTCCATGATCCTACTTGCCTCCAAGTCCAGAATCAAGCCAACTCCTTCCCTTGTTTCTATTAAATAAATGTCTTCGTCATGTTCATACCGTTAATAATAGCAGGAAGTCAATCTGGCCACGTAATGTGAGAAAGGTAATAGTTCCAGGTCAGGAAATCCTGTTGCTTCGAATCCCTTGGGAATGCTAACTTTCCCACTCTGCCCCCACGGACATCCTGACCTTCTGCACAGTTGGCCTCCCCAGGCAAAACTGGGCCGGAAACGCCGGGCCCTTGGCCAGAGTCTGATCCGAACTTCGCCCTCTGGGAGCAAAGTGCCTCTTCCACGTAGCACCCACTGGGGGTAGGCGGCACAACAGGGGCCCCGGGAGGCTCCTCCTTCTCCTGGGCCTGCCCTTGCAGGTAGGGAGGTGGTGGGCGATGGGCTGGGGAAGAGGAAAAGCTGCCGGACGCTCAGACATGCTCACCCTGCGGTGAGAGGCAACCGGACGGGGAACCCGTCCTCTCCGTTTCCTTGCCTGGAAGTGACGCAGAGTGAGGTGAGGTTCGAGTACACGAGCTGGCGTATTGTAGGTGCTAGCGACTCTGCGAGGAAAACTCAGCTCTCTTCTGCGAGGGTGGGGCTGGCAAAACAGGGAAGGGCCTCCCACGCAGGTTGGACACACAGGGGCTCAGAAACTGAAGACGTAAGCCCCTTACAGCTCCTCCCTGGAGACAGCCTCCACTCTGCCCGAGCAGGTGGCCCATGCCATCGACGTATTGGTTCACTCGCTGGCTTCTTCTTCCATCCAGTGATCTTATTGTGTGACATACACAACGCTCATTTATTTTCACACACGATTACCTCCCTTCTTCCATCACATCGCCCTGCAAGTTCGGTTGTAACATTATTCAATTATCCACTCCCTTGACAAACAGAAATAGAGCACCCTCGAAGTGCCATGCATGGTTCGGTACTGTGGACACGGGCACAGTCTTGCCCTTGAGAAATTCTCCGTCTCTCCAGGAGGCTGGCTCTGCTCATACAAGAAATGTGCTACTTAAATAATAGTAAGCCCTTCAAGGGAGAAGTGCTAGGTGCTAGAAGAACTCCTCCCAGGGTCGCCGCCCTGATTCAGCCCCGGTCCAGGAACACCTTCATGAGGACGGTGACCTTTGAGCTGGGAGCTGGCAGGAACTCTTCTTACCGGTTTGCCATTCCCCCCTGCCCCCTTGCCCAACACCAGTAACGATGCTGTCCTGCTGGCTCCTCTCGCTGCTGACTTTGCAGCTCCTGCTTTCTCATCCTGCTGTAGCTGTCCTGTCTCCCATGGTGCCAAACCGACCCTGAGCTCTGGGTGGTGTCCATGGTGTCTGTCCTTGGAGGCAGACGTCTCCCTCCCACAGCATAATCTCTACCTCTGAAAAGTGCGGCAGCTGGTTCTGATACCCACCAAGTTTGGGAATCACTGCCGCAGAGACCTCAACCACCTCTTGTCATGATTCCCCGACACGTGCCCCCGCCCCCATCCCTGCCCTCACTGGCCTGTGGTAGGCACTAGACGAGAAGACATCGTTCCCACCCTCCTGCAGCTTGAGGTCACACGGGACAGCAGTGTCACGGATCCCTAACATAAGTGATGATGATTGCATGGGGTGCTTGGGAGGCCCGCAGGAGGATGGCTAACCTCCCAGGGGTCAGAGAAGGCTCCCTGGAGGAGGTGATGTCTGAGCTGAGTCTGAAAGAAGGAGAAGCAAACGGGAACAACATTCCAGCCACGGAGAGCAGAGAGCACAGAGGCTGGGGGTGGGGTAAGGGGGTAGAGAAAGGCCTTTCTAGGAATGACAGAGAGATCGCTGCAGCTGGAGAGTAGAGTGTCAGGGGTGTTTAACCCAGTTGGAGGCATTCAGGAAGGCTTCCTGGAAGTGGCGACACATGAAGTGAGCCATTCTGAAGGACCACTAGGAGCTGGCAGGGGGGAGGGAGAAGGACACCATAGACACTAAAGTAGGGAACTGTACTTGTCAATAACGCAGTATAACTCACTCCAAAATTTAGTGGCTTGAAGCGACAATATCCATGTATTATCTCTCATGGTCTCCGTGGGTCAGGAATTTGGAGGCAGCTTGGCCGATGGCTCCAGCGTGGTGTCTGTCATGAGGTGGCATCAATCTGTTGTCTGGGCTTACCTGAGACTGGAGGATCTGCTTCCAAGGCGTCCCCTCACATGCCTGGCACGTGCCTTGACCCTTCCCCAAGCTTCTCGTTCAGGAGCTGGGGCGGGGGTGGGGGGTGCTGAGAAGCAGGTGCCTACTCCAGATCCAAGGACTAGGAGGCGAAGGTGGGAGACGTGTTTCTCCCCCTGAGAGTCACTGAACCTGGGAGAAAAAATCCATAGACATCTCAGATAAACGGTAGCCTCATTCCCACAGAATCGGGGTTGGGGGTTGTATTCGTTTCCCAGGGCCACCCTAACAAACTACCACCAACTGGGGGATTCGGAACCACAGAAATTTTCATTCTCTTACAGTTCTAGAGGTCAGCAGTCCGAAATCGAGGTGTCAGGAGGTTGGCTTCTTCTGGGGGCTCAGGGCGCCTCTCTCCCGGCATCTGGGGGTTGCCGACAGTCGCTGACCATCCTTGGCTTGTGGACACATCACTCCAACCGCTGCCTTCATCATCGCTGCTGTCCTCCACCTGCATTTGTGTCCAAATTTCCCCCTTTGTACGAGGACCCCAGTGACTGGCTTAGGGCCCACCCCAATCCAGTGTGACCTCATCTTAATGGGACTATGTCTACAAAGACCTTATTTCCAAATAAAGTCATTTTCATAGGTTCAGGGAGGTTAGGACATGACCAGATCTCTCGAGGGCAAAATTCTACCCCCAGCAGGAGTGTAGGGCTATTCTAATGGTGGGTTTGCTACATCATTAGAATTGGAAGGAAGACAAATATTTAAAAATTCACATTTCATGCATCTGCTTTTTAAAGCACTAACAGAAAGCATGAAGTGCTCTTGAATAAAAGTGAAAAAAAAAACAATAAAACATCTACTTCCACTCTGTGTGTTACAATCTGGTGGGGGAGAGCAATAGAGTGCATGAATGAGGTGAAGAAGGTTGCAGGCCACCTGGAGACTGAGACAGGCAGACA
This sequence comes from Ursus arctos, assembly GCF_023065955.2. NCBI lineage: Eukaryota > Metazoa > Chordata > Mammalia > Carnivora > Ursidae > Ursus > Ursus arctos. The sequence continues at coordinate 11,110,935 of NW_026622763.1, read as the reverse complement.
AACTCAGAGACACAGCAAGCAAGAGGGGAGGACAGTGGCAAAGGTTCTGAGAGACAGGGTCATTCCCAGGGCCTTCCAGGAGCCTGCCACTAGAGACTTCCACAGCCCTGTTGCATTTGTGCAACAAAGGGCAAAAATGGGGAATTCCCTTTTTGTTGCTCAACCCTTGGGGTAGATGACATAGTAAGATCAGTATTTGGCCTGAAGTCAGGGAGTCCCCACGCCTGTTCTGACACCATGGCTCCCAATTTATCAAGTATACTTTGGTTATCAAGAAGGTGCCAACATTGGGCAAGTTGGAAGGGACTGAAATGAGTTTCAAGTTCAGGGATGGCGAACATGTTTTGTCTTTCATGCCATGCCTCCACTGGTGGTTGTCCAGAGCATTGTGTGAAGAAGCACTCAGGCTCAGAGAACCAGAATTGATTAGTTACATCTGCCTCCGGTGCAGGAAGGACAAGCAGCTTTACATACTTAACTATTCTAGACCTAGTACAAACATTGGATTTTGAAGGTGGGAGAACTGAGACCAAGTAAGAAAAATTAATATGCCTGAGGTCTCATGGCTGGCTCACAGTAGAACCCAGTGGTGCCCCCCTCCCCATCCCACTACACACTGGACTCTCTCTCCTTGTCCTCCAGGTCAGCGAGCAGCAACATCCACCCAGTTGTCTGAGAGTCATCCTCACCCCCCTCCTCTTTCACACCCTGCACGCTCAGCTGCTATATCCTGTTCACCTGCCCCCACCTTGTTCTCGAGCCATTCACTTCTCTCCATTTCTCCATCATCCCCCAGTCTGAAGTTCTTGTTCCTTGAAGGACATCATGATCTGTGAAGGGTGCTACTGGCCTCTTGTGGGTAGAGGCCAGGCATGCTGCTAACCATACTACAATGTACAGGACGGTCCCCACAACAGTGGGCCCCACATTCAGCCCAGAATGTCAACAGTGCTGAGGTCTAGAATCCTTTCCTAGTCTAAGCCACAATCATCTGTTGCCTAGATAAGCTCAAGGAGCTCTCAGCTAGCCTACCTGCCTCCATCTCGTCCCTATGGTCCATTCTCTTCCAAGATACCAAATATTAAAATGTAAAATCCTAATCCTGGATTTCCATCCAGATCCAAGCTCCTCTCCATACATAGCGGATCCCGCATGATCTGGCCCTGCCTGTCTCACTATCCGCAACTTCCTTCTACCCTCTTGCTACATCTCTGTGCTATAATCTCACTGGCCTTCCTTCAGATCCAGGGGAGCCATGCTTCCTTCTCTCTCAGGGCCTTTGCAGAGGCTCTTCCTTGTGTCAGAAACACCAACCCTCAGTCCCAACGTCTTTGTCTAGTTAACTCCCACTCATCCTGCTGAACGTATGAGGAAAGTTTCTTCCTGCCCTCCTCATAGCATTTATCATTGCCTATAACTACGTGCTTGTCTGTGAGAATGTTTCATGACTGTCCTCCTCCTCCCAGTGCATTGGAAGTCCCCGGTAGGCAGGAGCAGTATCTGTTTTGATTACTCCCACCCAGGTTTTCAGTGTTTTCATATTGTCTACAACCTGGTAGGTTCTCAAGACCCATTTGTTGAATGAATGAATGAATGAATGAATGAACAAACGAGCTCAGGTCTCCAGACCCTTTGTCTCTTTATTCACCCTACTACAACCAAGTTCTCTCTCTGTTCCTCTTCTCCGCCCTTCATGCTTTTCCTTCTACCCTTTCTCTCTCCATTAACTGTCATCTTATGCAGCCAACGACTATATGTAAGGATTTATTGTGCTGATTAAATGTCGTTCTTTGTGAAACAAATTCAGTTGATTTTCTTATTTGCATATCCTTCAACTGATGTTGCCAGGAATGGAAAACAGTCGAATATAATGAGCTGTCTCTGCTGGATGGACGCCTGGCACTGCCTGAAGGCAGGCATTGGACCAGGTGTCCTTGGGCTGGGAGTCAAAGTCAGTGGCCAATAGTTCCACAGTCCCAGCTCCAAGGGGGACCTGGATGCTGGCTTCCTGACAATGAAAGCAGGTCCTCCTCTAGCTCTGCCCAGGGCTGGCATCTTCTCAATCTGCAAGAAGTGGTCAAGTGTCATCTCCTCAGAGAGGCCCTCCCAGATGACCTATCTAAAGTAGCCCAAAGAACAAAAGCCCAACTGGGGAGGCAGAGTATAGCTTTTGAAACACTGTGGTATCACCTCCCTTATGCTTCCTGCGATATGAAGTAATTAAATATCTCTGGTCAAGCCAGTTTTAGTCAGATATCTTGTTACTTGCAGCCGAAAGCACTCTAACTGATGCCTTTCTACCACATGTATTGGTCAGCTCGGGCTGCTGTAACAAAGCACCACAGATCCTGTGGCTTATACAACAGAGATTTATCATCTCACAGTGTTGGAGGCAGGAAGTCTGAGATCAGGGTGTCGGCTGAGTTGATTCCTTTTGAGAGCCCTATGAGGGAAGGATTTGTTCCAAGCCCTTCTCCTTGGCTTATAGACAGCGGCATTTTCCCTGAGTGATCACACCATCTTCTGTCGGTAAATGTCTGCGTCCAAATTTCTTCTTCTTATAAGGTACCAGGCACATTGTGTTAGGACCACTCTAATGGCTTGTTTTACTTTAATTACCTTTTTAAAGATCCTCTCTCTAAACCTGGGGTCTCATAACACCACAGATCCAGAATTGTTTTCCATCACACAAGGCTGACTCCTCGGGATGGAGACAAGGACCAGGCATGGCAACTACTGCCTCCACCTCCTTCACAGTAGGGATTGCTGGTGAGAACCCCGTACGGCCCTACCAATGGTCCAGGGTGAGCGAAGGCAGAAAAGCTTCTCTCCAGGACTTAAACCTCAACATCCCAGGGAGAAATCACACCAATAAGGATTAAAAAATCATGGCAATAGCAGCAGTGACCAGGACCCATCCATTCCACGTAGTAGGGACTTTGCTGTGGCATTGTAAATGGGGTCTCCAACAACACTGTGACAGATTCACTGTTGCACCACAACACGGCTGAACTCAGAGGTGTTAATCGCACACCCAGGGTCACGTGGCTGGTGTGGCAGCTATGGAGTGCCTCCTTCACCTCCTTTCAAGAAAGAGCCTGTGTTGGGGCGCCTGGGTGGCCCAGTCGTTGGGCGTCTGCCTTCGGCTCAGGGCGTGATCCCGGCGTTATGGGATCGAGCCCCACATCAGGCTTCTCCACTGGGAGCCTGCTTCTTCCTCTCCCACTCCCCCTGCTTGTGTTCCCTCTCTCACTGTCTGTCTCTCTCTGTCTAATAAATAAACAAATAAATCTTTAAAAAGAAAGAAAGAAAGAAAGAAAGAAAGAAAGAAAGAAAGAAAGAAAGAAAGAAAGAAAGAAAGAGCTTGTGCTTCAGCTGCGGGAGCACAAGGTCTCCAGCCTCTGGGGCAGCGCCTTCTGGATCCACCTCTGCTTCCGAGTCAAGGCACTGCACTTCCGGGGCAGCCTGGCCAAGGACTGAATAGGGCAGAGGGAGGGTCTAGGGCCTGGCTCTTCCTGCCCAGCACCCAGCAACTCTGGGAGACATTCTTCACTCTCCCTGTAGAGAGTCATGTGGCCATGCCAGTCTGAGGCTCTCATGCCCCATCCTGCTCCTGCTACCTTTTGTCTTTCACAGGTCTTACTCCTCATAAATCCCTTGCATTACTAGCCCTGTCTCAGTGTCTGTTGTCCAGTGGAGCCAAGCTGGCACTTCAGAGAGCAGACCAGGATTGGAACCGTGATGGCCTCTGGAGGGTTTCAGAATTAAGAGATGGATGTGGGCTCTATGAGCCCTGAATACAAAGCCAGTGGTCATTTTCACCTAGACTTGATGGGTGTGTAGCCAAGGTACCCAGGGGGCCCAGGGAGTAGTGGAGCCATTGCCCAAAGTCACCAGCTGCTTGGTCACAGAGCCAATCCAGATCCTGAGGTTCCTGACCCCCATCTGAGCCCTTCCTGCCCCAAAGTGACTCAGAGCTGCAGCCCTGAGGTATGTCTGAGGAGTGAGGAGGCTGGGGAGCTGGAGAAGCTAAAGGTCTATCGCTGAGCTACAGGACTGCAAGGCCCCTTTGAGGAACTCCCCAAGGACCTCCTGATGATGGAGAACCCTATCTCTCAGCAGTAGAACACAGAGGCAGCAAGAGGTGGGGGGATGAGAGGGGCTTATGCCCCTTCCCCCGTTCTGCATTGCCTTTGCCAAGTAAGGCACCACTCCACACTCAAAGTGAGCAAAAAGACCCCTTCTTGCAGGGTAATCAGGAGTCTTCAGGGAGGTGGTGTGCAAAGAGCCCCCTGCCTGGGGCCTGGGACTCCTGCTCTGGCCCGCTGTGATCATGTGGAACCAGGGCCTGAGTTATGACTGGGAGACCTGACACCTCTCTGTAAGGGGCTCCTGGAGCCAGCTTACAGCCCCCACCATCTCCAGTGCTAATATATTTTATGGTCAATGGAAGAGAAGGATGGTTTAAGCAACTTGACAAGTCTCTTTGGTTCAATAGGCATGAAACACAGCTGTTTATTTTCCAAGGGGTTTCCCAGTGGAGGGTCTCCCTCTCTCCCTCTGTTCCTGAGGCTGCTGAAGTCTAGGTGACAGCAGACTGACAGGGCACAACAGGGTCTCTCCAAGCCTGGCAGAGAGCAGGCAAGGGCAAGGGGAGCCTTTCCATCTATCTGGCTTCCACATGGGGCTGTTCTCTTGACAAGGCCTCAGGGCTAGACTGGGGTTCCTCAAAGCAGGGGCTTAGCTTGTCCAGGGGGCGGGTAAAGGGGCACAGTCTGCCCATTCTTATGGGGAGTCTCTGCAGGATGCTGCCCCAGGGACCTAATATCCATCTGCCTGTCTACCCTTTGGGGGAAATTGTCTGAGTTGAGCATTTGCACTCAAGGCCAGTCCTTCAGGGGACTCCCCAGCAAAACCTACACTCCAGATGTCTTCACAGACAATAAAAGCAGCCCTCTGGCCCTTGCTGTAAAACTATTAAAATGTGCAGCGTGTAGCCGTGTGTATGTGTGCGCGTGTGTGTGTTTCCAATCGTGGTAGGCAGACAACATGCAGTAACACGAGGCAAGACTTTGGGACCAGTCAGATCCAGGTCTGCTACTTCAAGTGACTGTCCCCTGAGCCTGGGACTCCTCATCTGTAAAAGAGGCTAAGAACGCATCCTCAGGTTGCTACGATTACATGAGATGATGCAGCGAAGTGGAGTCTCATGCCTGGTCTTGGGCAGTCGGCACTGCTGAAGCCTGATCTGACAGCTGCGGTCCCTCACCTGGCATTGTTGAAGAATTTGTTTAACTAGAATCTTCTCGTACACACACCCTTGCCCATCCACATGCAGACCCGCGTATCTTGGGCACATGCCTGCCTGCACACTGGAAACCGGAAGGATCTCGGCACATGGGTACTTTTGTGCATTCAGATATATGCATCGCAGGCATGTTGCACATGTTTCCGCATATATGCAACATGCATGTATACAGCCCTGCAGGCACATGCGCACATCCCCACGCAGACACACATGGCATGCATCCAGATATGGAAGAACAGGCGGACAAACCGCAGAGCCAGACCAGTGAGTGTGGTCAACTCAGATTAGATCCCAAGAAAAGGAGGGAAGAACAGATTTTGTAGCTGCTGAAGGACATCTTGAAGTAAAAATAGCCTTGCTCAGGCCTGCCAGAAGGGGTGCTGGGCAGCACCATGGCCTTGATGCCCCGACGACCCCCTCCCATCTCTTCTGGCTCCAGGTCCTCCCAGAATTCTCCTCTATAGTACAGATACCGTAGGAAGGAGCCTCAGTGAAAGGGCGGAACACTTCATGCTCTCCCTCAGGATCAGGGTCAGGGCAGTGGCGGGAGAGCTGGAGGTGGAGGGAGGTGCGCCCCCGTCCCTGCAACCCATTTAGTCCCTGAGAGCCATCTGAGGACCACAGGGTGTGGGCAGAGACACCTGCTCAGCCATGGTGACCCACAGTCCTCTACCTGCGCCTGGCCAGCTGCTGTGGTCCTACTAGCGTAGGGAGGCGGCAGGAAGCCAGGGAGTTTATGAGAGGCGTGGCGAGGACAAGGAGAAGCCAGCACTCAGGATCACACATGCATCTGTGGGAAGAAGAGTGTTCACACTTTGGCACGCAGGAGCTTGGCTCCCACGGATCCCACCTAGGGCAACCTGGGCAGAGGGAAAGGAAATTAATACCAATACTATTAGAGTAATAAAACTGCCTGTCATAAAATACATTGCAATCATCGAGTGGTATATTTCAAACAGGTGAATGTTATCGGATGTGAATCACCCCTCAATAAAGAGATTTATATACATATATCTCCTCCCTTACTCCTACTCCTTGCTCTCACGTCAGGCACCCTGCAAATTTTTTAAGTGGAGTATCTCATTAACCCTTCCGCAAAGGCCATTCCATATGTGAGGGAAGGTATAGGGCCTGGTTCAAGGTCACCCAACTGCTCAGTGGTGGAGTTGTCTCTAGATGCCATTGAGCAAGACTGGAGGGCTGGGTCATGTGGTCAGTCAGCATTCACGCACTGACTCTGGATGTCCCGTACGAACTGGACCAGGGGTTCCTCAACTCTGTCATCCAACTGAAACATCATCAAGAATGCTTCTTAAAGCCCTGGTTTGGAGACCCCCTCCTGGGGTTCTGCCTCAGCAGGCGGCTGGACCTGAGACCTGCTTGGACCCTCCAGTACCCTTCCTCTTCTCCCCAGCCCTTGGGGACCCTTGGAGTCAGGTGCTGGGCTGGGGGAGGGGGGAGCCGGCCCCTGGGCACCGGGGCAGGACGAGGGTGAGTCACAACACGTTTGAGCTCAGGTATTAATAGAAACATAAAACCCCAGATCAGCCATTTCTTCCCCCCGCTGGACAAGCCCGGACAATGCGGGCTTCAGCGACTCTGACCTCTGTCGCATATTAAACAGAGGCGGCGAGTCACATGGACACCTCATTAATTCACTGTCACCATGGGGGGGGAGGTTGTGGGGGGGGGCATAAAGGGCAGAACAGAGCATTATCAAGGTTAAGCAGTGATCCAGTGGAGGAGGGTGCTGGGGAGGGGCAAGGGTCCCCAGGGGCAGGGACCCAGTGAAAGGATAAATTAGCGCATCCTTTGTTTGCTTGTCAATAGGTGCTTCCAGGGGAGCCCCCGGGGCTGGGGAACTTTGTTTGCCCAAAGCCCTTAATCCTCCTGAAATCCTGTTTACATTCTTCGTTTGCTCTGCAAACCTGCCCCTCAGAGATAACTTTGGGGGGAACTGGGGCCCAGCTGCTATTGCCACGCTGCCTGTGGGAGAGACCCAGCCTCGCGGGGCTGCTCTTGGCCGCCACATGCTGGGGCAGGGGCTCCAAATGTACCCAGTGCCCAACTGGATGCACACACACACACACACACACACACACACACACACACATAACACCCCACCTGACCTCATCTTGCTGGGCAAGTGAGGGTTAACTTCCTAGTTCAAGTGCATTTCATCCTTCAGCTACTGTACCTGCCTTTTCAAAGGTCAGAGACACTGCAGGGCTGTCTCTGCTCTCAAAAGGCCCCTCCTCCTCCCTCTCTCTCTTTGCTAGGCTGCAGGGGAGGTGGCTGTGCCTTCATGGCGCCCTGGTCTCCAGGGTACAGGGGATGGGCCATCTTGCTTGCAACAGGCCCTCTGGTTCTGTGGCCAGGGGTCCCATGCTCTACTCACTGCCTCTAAGCCTTGCAGAGGGATTGCTCTGGGCCCTGCTGCTTGTTCCCCACTCCGTGGAACTGCTGCCTGGAGGTCTAGCTACCAGCGTTTGAGGACCCCTGGCATGGCTGGCTGCTTTGCGGTTCTTGGCTATACGGCTGACCCCTTCGTAAATTCACCAGCCACTCTCAGCTACCTTCTGATTCCCTTCCACACGGCTGAAAGCCTAGGAGCCTGGGGCACTAGTTGAGGCCCCTGCAGTGCTTTCTGAGCCTGCTGTCACTGGCATTTCTACTCTGGGGGCAGAGAGCATGTGCCCCGGAGCTTAGGTCCTGGGTTCCAGAAGCACAGAGGGTAGGGGAGGGAGCAGGGTCACTCAGCATCCCTTCTGCCCTATGGAGTTTCTTTCCTCTCTCTCCTCTGGGGTCCAGCCTCGGCTGCCAGTGGCACGGGGTCCTGTGGAACCCAGAAGCATTCTCAGCACAGCCCCCCTCCCCCATGTCCCTCTTGTCTGGCTCTAGCTCACCTTCTTGTCACATTCTGTGTCCTCTCTACCCTACAGCAGCTGGGAGTGAACCTCACGCCTGGGACCTCCAGGCGTTGCATTTGATACATAAAGGACAACGTGCAGAACTTAGAAAACCTTTTCTCCTGCAGAGAAGCCTGGCTTTCAAAAGTCCTATGCTGTGGGCTCGGGGATCCTAGCCCGGCTTCGTGCTCACTTTCTCTTTGTGCCTTGTTTGAACCCTCATCCTTCCCGAGGCTCTGGGTGCCTGTGGCAGGCTACCGGGAAGGTCACATAGGAGGAAAAGAAGAAAAAAACATGTACAGTCCCACTTATCTAAATGTATTATTTCATTCTACAGTCCTTCCCCCCCTTATTCGAGAGAGCTATGTTCCAAGACCTCCAGTGTCTGCCCGAAAGCGCAGAGCGTATCAACCTCTGTATGTATGATGCCTTGTCCTATATACACATGCCTCTGAGAAAGTTTGATTTCGACATTAGGCAAAGTCAGAGATTGACAACCATAATTAATAATACAATAGGACAATTATAACCATACACTGCAAAAAAAGTTATGTGAATGTGGTCTCTCTCAAAATATCTTACTGTACTGTCCCTCTGTCTTGTGATGATGTGAGATGATAAAATGCCTATGTGATGAGACGAAGTGAGAATGACGTATTGTGAGGCTACTATTGGCTTTCTGATGTATGGTTAGGTCATCTGCTCTGGGGCCACGGTTGACCTCAGGGAACTGAAATCGTGGATACGGAGGGGGGGGGACACTTGTATATGGAAATCTGCCATTGGAGAGGTTCTCAGAGCCTCCTCTGAGCCCGAGGGTCTCCTGGCACCTAGAGGAGAGAGCAAAGGAGCCCTGCCACTCCTTAGTAAGTGGCCACAGACCTGTGACAATGGGAACAGGAAGACCTGTGTCACAAGGGATGAGGATTAAGAGATGACACTCCTAGGGCAGGCCAGGGGCCTCAAGAGGGTGTCCCCGCACCCCTTACAGCTGGGCACGCATAGAGATGCCCCTCGCCTTGCTCCCTCTTGGCAGGTTTTAAATCCCAGCTAGACCGTTTGGGTCCTGAAAGCAGGAGCCCACCCTGCCTTCCCCTTCCCTGCAAGCTTTGGTGGGTGTGGCCATGTCAAGGCTGGTGGACAGTGTCCCCAGGTGTGCAAGGGCAGAAAGGAAGCCTTGCCAAGCAGGGGTTTTAACAGAAGAATAAGACCACGAGGACCTGGATGTGAGGAAGAGGAAGGGTGGGTCTCCTGAGCATGCCCCACTCCCACCCCCAAGCCGCTGGATACTGAGGGAGGACAGGGGGAGTGAGACAGAGAGTCATCTCCCACCCAGACCACTCTACAAAGACCCGCTCAGCCCCTCCTGCCTCAGTTTCTCCACTGCGCTGTGGACATCGAGCTGGAGCCAAGGGGTGTGGGAGCAGTGGGTGTGAAGAGCACCACAGCTAGGAAATCAAAAGCAATCTTTTTCTCGCTGCCAGAGAGGGTGGCGTGCGTGAAGGTCAAGATAAAACCCGCAGGGGGGAAAGAAGCAGGGGAGTGTTTTGTTTGGCACAGCCGGCTGGCCGTTGCCTCGGTAGCTGAGAACATCGGCTCTGGTCACGCTTGCCTCCGCTCCAATCCTATTACTCCGTGCGGTTGGGCTCCGAAAATAGCCCCTGTCAGCCCCATCAGCGCAGTTCAGCGTTTCCACCGTTGGCCACTTATTGTTCCTCCTTGGACACAGGCATCGTTAACCCCTGCTGTGCCAGCCGGCCAGGGGCACCTGGGCTGAAAGCCCACCTTTGGGGATATCACTGTCTTTCCAGTGCCCCTGCTCACTGCTGGGAGAACCAAAGGGCACTGCCGGGGACTCGGTGCCAGGCGCGGTGCACCTGCTTCCATTTAACTGGGTCCAGGAGCCGCCCTGCGGGGTTGGCGCTTCTGTCCGCATTTGACGCAGGAGGAAAGTGAGGCTCCGGGAGATGAAGTGACTGGCCCAAGGTCATCCAGCCAGCACAGGGCTCAGCCCAGGTTCAGCCCAGGGCTGCGTGATCCCAAGGCTGGGCTTTGCCACTATGTCCTATACGCACACTGCTCTCTAGACCCAGCCGCAGCCCTCCCCAGAGCCTGGAGACACAGCGGCCAGCTGGCTGGCTGCGAGGTGGCCAGAGGTGTTGAAACATGATGCAGACCGCAGGGTGCCATGCCAACCTGCCCGGGTAAGGTGGGACCGGGCCCAGGAATCTGTATTTTTTTAACCAGTCCCACATGTGACTCTGATGATAAAGTGCATTAGGGGAACCGCAGCTGTGCTGAGATTTTGCAGAAATTCCTCCCAGGGAAGGAAAGGCAGTTGACCTTTTTGGTGTCTGGCAAGCTCTCCAGCAAATCAACAGACACGAATGTATTACTTTTTGTAACAAGCCAATTTTTCAGATGAGAAAATGGAGGTTCCTTCCACGGCACCAGATTGTCTCGCAAGAGAAAACAGCCAACAATTTTATAGCAAAGACCAGCCTGGAGAACGGATGGATGTGTCACACAGACCCGAGTGTGGAGTGGGCTCCCGGGAGGAAGGGAGCTGGGACAGGGGTCTTTGAGCACAGGCTTCAGAACCAGGCGGACCCTAAGTTGCTCGGGGTTTCCTTGAGGTGGTGTGGGTCACAGGGTTAGTCCGGGGCCTGTCGTCAATTATAATATGTGAAATACCCTGAGGCCTCAATATGTACAAGTCTGCCCAAAAAACCTTCTATCGATTAATTCATTTAGGTGTATAAGGCAGACTCTGCTATTATCCCCATTTGACAGGTAAGAAGACAGAGACACTGAAAAGAGATATCTGGCTTCAAAACTTTCGTCTGGTTATCATTAAATGTGTTCTCCAGATGACGGAGGAATCCCAGGGTGATTGCAAGAAAGCCTTGGCCTGCCACTCCCTCACCCTCGTATCTGTCTGTCTGTCTGCACCTGCCGAAATTGGACCCGGTGCTCCTGGCGCCCTTCTGGCCTGACCCACTGGGCAAGGTGCTTTGTGGCAATCCTGGGACCAACCACCCCTGGCTCCTGCAGGCGGAGTCTGTGGTGATTCGAGCTCCCAGGCCATGTCGGGCTCAGCCTCCTTCCACCATGCTGAGCGGCTGAGCCGCAGACCTGCTGTAGGCCCTCCCCCGAAGGCATCTCAGGACCTTCTCTTCTGGGGGAGTGACCCTTCCTGCTTGGATTCTATCCTGGCTAGTCTTTGCTGGTGGACGATTGTCATTAAGTCAATCTGCCGGTAGAAAGCAGGGAGAAGAAACCTAAGGCCCTGAGTCCTTAGAAAACTAAGGCCCCTGAAGCCTACAGTGAGGGATGCAGGGGCTTTAAACAGTCCCAACGCTCTGGCAGCTTGGAGTCCGATGAGGCCTGGAGGTGAAGTCGATCCCTCGTGGTGACCTATACCTTGGCCTTAACTTTGTAAATATTCCTTTATTGAACTCTCAAGTCTTTCTACTTTGAGTGCATAATCTGTTTCCTGCTGTTAGCCTGGCTGTACAACAGCTAAAAAGATACAAAACTAAATTCGCTTAAAAGAACAAAAAACACTTGTTTTAGTGGACTAGAGCTTGCAGGCCTGAGCTACATGCTAAGATCGCCCACGAGTTAGTGGTCTAGCTGGGCCTGGGCCTCTGCCTCCTGCTTCCTGCTTCCAGCCTCCCACACTGGTCTTCCCTCCCATCCCAGGCCCTGAGATCCTGGGGCCTTGCTTGAGAGGAAGAGGGAGCTCAATCTTTCCTCAGGGGGGAAACCAAGACCCAGAGGCTGTGGGGCCTCAGAGACCTGGAGGCGAAAGGGAAATCCCTCACTGCAAGCCGCTGTCCCCACACTGCCCTGACACTGATGGCCGATGTAAGGACCACCTGTCTTTGTCGGACTTCAGAGACTTAGGGAATCTCTACTTTGTCTCTGAGTTTTCTGTTCACTCCACCCTATCTTGGCGATCTGTCCTGTCTTTCCTGCCTGCTAATGATCAGTAGACTGGCCGAGGGCCCAGAATGCCCTGTACTCCTTCTCCCTCTCACCCATGTGTGGACACAATAAAGCCCCCTATCCTGAAAATAACAGCCCAGTATCCCCCACAACTACTACTGATCATTGCTGAAAATTCACCATGAACTCTATGGCTTGGCCTATCACTCTGATCAGACTTATTCCAGTGCGGTATCTTGAATGAATTGGTACCGCTATATAAATGAGTTTATCAGAGCTCTACCTGAGGAAAGATCTCGATAAAAGGAAGCGTGTATAAGTCACAGCTCTCAACTCAAACTTGCATAAGTTTCCAAGGGCATTTATGAGCTCCTTAACTGAGAAGCACAGGGTTACCTGCTTTCAGGCATCCAGAGTCCTGGGAATCAGTCTCTCTTCATTTCTTGGTTCGGTTTCTCCTTGCGTTACCTTTCTTCTCCAGCAGGCTCTCCTCCCTCCGAGCGGTGAGGAGGGGGACCAGTCCCATTTCCAGGCTTACTTCCCACCTCCAGAGAAAGCATGGAGCTCTAGGCTGTGGTTCCTGCAGCCCCTGCATGTTGCTGGCCTGCTCAGTCCTCACACCACTGATTCCGTGGCCTCGGACACACCTCTCCCTTTCCAATGAAACCAGCTCCCCACCCCACCCCTGCCCCGACAACAGGCACTGAGAGTGGGGGCAGTATAGCCCCCCAAGGAGAATCAGGGTGGTGATGTCTGTCCAGAGAAGGGAGAGAGTGGGGAGGAGGGAGAGGTAGGCTTTAGGAAGCGAGGAGGAGAAACAGAGGCAAAATGCCTCACCCTTCTCCCTCTGCCTGGCCCACCTTCTCTGACCTTCCTTCCTGGTCTCCAGGCCCGGCTCTTGCAGACTCTGTGCCTCTCTGTTTTGGCATTCCTGCACTGCACACAGTGTTTACGTTTTGCTCCTCTCTGCTAGAGGGAAAGCTCCTCCAGGCCAAAAGATATGTATTAGTTAAGTAAATAACAAGCACTCCTGCTGATCTGAGCTCAGCAAAAGTTGCTTGCTCGCACATGCAGCTCCTCGTGGATATCTCTAGGTGGTGGGTGGCCTTCTACAGGGTCATCCGGGATCCTGGGGTCTTGGAGCAGCACCCCCCGCCCCGGGCCTTCTGAGATGTCTGTGCCCATGCGGCTAGTGAGCATTTGAAATGGGGCTGGTACAACCGAGAGACTGAACTTTTGATTGGACTTCCTTTGCACCCAATTAAATGTAAATAGCCACGAGCGTCTAGTGGCTGCCATCTTGGCTGGCAGGCCCTTGGTGCTCTCCAGTGGATCTTCTGATTCCAGCAGGAAGGCAGAGAAGAGAAGGAACGTGGGAGATGATTTTCAGACAGGCCTGGGAAATGGCATTCATCTCTTCTGGTGACGTTCTGTTGGCCTAAACTCACCCCTTGACCACATCTGACTGCAGTGGACTCTGGGAGCTATAATCGGGGGGTGGGGGGCTGGAGATAGAGGAATAAGTTTTGGCAAGAGTTTGCCACACACCGTGCTCATGCACCTCTCTGCTTTCCAGACCCAGCAGTGCCCGGCAAGAAGCTAGCGTTCAAGAACGTTCCTAACGAATAGATGTGAACATGGGTAAAAGCGTGTGTCTAACCATCAATACGGATGAAGCAGTGAGAAAAGGAGTTGGTGGGGAGAATCCTAGGCAGATTTCCTCACTGCCCTAGGCCACTCCGTGGTCCCAGTGGCTGCTGGGATCTCCAGGCCACCTCCCTGACCTCAGCGTCTCCCTTCCAGGGCCCAAAATCTGGGGCAAAATGCAAAATCTCAAACACAGTCAAATAACATTCATTTAAATAGCAAATATTGACGCTGCGCGGAGATAAGCAGAATACAAAGTACAGAAGCACCGTGGCGAACTCCAGGCCAGGCCAAGCGTGGGAGGCAGGTCTCAACGCTGGGACCCTGGGGTCAGGGACAGGGTGGGGGTTGGGGGGTTGACACCTTTATCTGAACCCATGGACAAAGAAGACACCAGCGGGGGACTTGCAGGCTACGTTCTAAGAACCAGGGTCTCTGTTGGAGGTAGGCATGCCCACCGAAGGGATGGCATGGGGCAGGGAAAAGGTATGGGGGGAGCCCTGGCTAGGGGTCAGGGGTCCAGGCTGCCTCTCTGTCTTGTTGCAGGTCTGTAGGCAAGTTTCCTTCCCCGTCCTCGGTTTCACAGCCTGAACAAGCAGAGGTCTGGACATAGGGTTTCGGAGGCTCCTTCAGCCCAGCGGACCTCAGATGGGCTGTCGTCTCTGCTCCCAACAAGCTGCACAGACTTCAGCAAGGCCTGTGACCTTCAGACGCCTCCGTGTGCCCAACTCTGAAGTGAGAGGAATGCTGTTGACCTGGGGACGTGTGAAAAGCAGCACAGACCCTGAACTTACCTTATGGTTTGGGGGCTGTCCTGGAGTGATCCCCAAAGGCAGCCCCAAGTGGAGCCTCCCCTCCCCTCCCAGGTCAGACCCTGTGTGAGCGTGTTAGAGCACCCGGAGCAGGCTGAGGAATCTTCTGGGCCTACTGAGCAGCCCTCCTCAGGGACCCCTTGCCCCTCTGCATTGCTCTGGAGAAAGCAAGCTCCTGCTGGCTTCGAGGAGGCCCTTGGCAGGGAGTTCGGGCAAGGCTTTGCACGCCATGGGCTATGGGTAGGCTGGTCTGGAAGGCCCAACACAACTTCACTAGCACACTGGCAGACCTGGGCACCTAGTCAGGGACCTTCCTGGGTCACTGGTACTTGGACTTCTTCCATGGCCACTGGCTTCCACAGAGGGGGCATCCCAAGAGAAGGAGGGGGAAGCTCTGTGGTCTTTTCTGGCATAGGCTCGGAACTCAGATGGTGTCATCTCTGGCCCCGGCTTCAGAGAGCAGGAGAACTCAACTTCACCTCTTGGCGGGGGAGTGCCAGGGCCCAGTGCAGAAGAGCATGTGGGGTGGGGTATACTGCTGTGGTCATTTCTGCCCACCCAAGGGGGACCCCGCAGCCTAACGTGCACCCAGTTCCCCGCCTTTGGGGCAGCCTAGAGATGGATTGGCTTGGAGGGTCTGATTCAGAAAGCACGACTAAGAAAACATTGCATTGTAGCTTTCCAATAACACGATAGTGAATTTTATTTGAGCGGTAACCCTGTGCCAGGCAAGGACGGTCCTAAGTGTGACACACTGGTTCTCATTTCTTTCTCGCAATAACCCTATGGGGAAGGGGCTGTTATTCTTCCCATTTTACAGATGTGGAAAGTGAGGTATGAAGCAATTAGGCAGTACTCTCAGTAGCTTCCCTGGCAGAAGCACAGGCAGGATTCAGACCCTAGCCTTGGGTGCCAGAGCCCAGCTGTGCCCATAACCATTGGCCCTTGGGGTTCCTTCCCAGGAAAACTGTGGAAGGAGCAGCCGGTTGGCCTCCAGCTTCACCAGGCTGACCACAGGACTGTCATTTACTAGCTGTGTTACTACCTCCCTGAGCCCCTCTAAGCCTCAGCTTCCTTACCCATGAAATGGGACAATAGTGCCCACACCCGGGCTTCAGGGCTTGTTGGAAGATGCTGTGGACTTCGGAGTGCTAGGGGCCAGGCGGGGGAGCAAGGTGGGGGGTTGATATTAAATTCCTTTCCTCTTCTCCCTCGGGAGGGAAACTTGAAGACAATGCATCTAACAAAACACTATTGTTCCTCCAGAGGGCGGAGACATTGGAATTCTAGAGATGCTGTGATTAAAACCAACCGTGAACCCTCTGGAAAAGGTAAAAAGGATAATAATTTTAGTTAATGCTTACTAAGTGCCCCTGAGTGCCTACTGTGTGCCAGGCCGCCCACTAGGTGCTTTACATCCTTAGTCCTCCCCACAAAGCCGGAGGGTGCGATAAAGGGGTCTGAGATTCCAGGACTTCAAGCATTGGACCCAAATCCCAAAGCAGTACCCACAGAACAGAGATTTAAACCCACTACCCTCTCATTTCCTGTGTCCCCTGCATCTTGCCATGGCTCCTGAGTGGCTGCTGAAACACAGGAGCTCAGGAAGCCGGGGAAAGTAGCTTGGGAGTCACCTCTGAGAAGGGAAACGACAGCCTGCTGTCAATTACACTAATGAGTTCTTGCCCTCTGGCCAGTTGGTATCAGATCCAAACTCCTCTTGGAGCCTACAAGCCCCTGCCTGCTCTGAGTCCCCATGACCTCTCTGATCTCATCTTCTCCCACACTCCCCACGTCTGTCCCCTCGCTGCTCTTGCCAGTCACATTCCCGCCTCAGGGCCTTTGCACTTGCTGTTGAAGTTCAGAACACCCTACCCCCAGACCAGGGTGTGGCTTGCCCTTCCCCTCCGTTTCGGTCTCTGCTCAAAGTCACCTCCTCAGGGAGGCCTTTTCTCACCACTCTATCTACCATTACACCCACCCCACTTTCTTTTTTTTTACCAGATAGCCCTCAGCACTGCCTGACATTATACTGTACATTTGTGCCATTATCTATATTTATTGTCTGGTCTTCCCCACTACAGCGCCAGCCCTAGGAGGGCAGGGGTTTCATGACCCCCCCTCCCCCACTGTCTCCCTCAGGCCTCTAGCAGTGCCCGCACACACTGAGCGCTCAATAAATAATCACAGAACAGAAGAAAAGGCCTGATTAGCAGGACAATGGGCAGGGCAGGGGCCTGAGAAGCTTGTGAGTCACCCTGAAAGAGAATCTACTTAGGGTCTTGTTTTTGTTTTTAATTAGACTTTCATCAGCCTGTCTGGAAGAATGGCCACATCCTCGACCACTGATCCGAGGATTTTCAGAAGCTCTTTCCTTACAAGGGAAATGTTGTACTTGGACTGAACATGACCACATTGCAGGCATTGCCTCCCCTTCCCTAGGCTGGGGTGGGGCGGTGGGAATATTTTAATAGGAGACACTCTAGGCATCTAACCTCCAAGACCCAGAGGCAGGGCTGCTTGATGGGGTGTGTGTCCCCTGCAGTAGGGCTTAGACCGGCCCTGTGCTCCATTTATGGCTCCGTGTTGCCGTCTTGAAATCCTTAACTTTTTAAAGAAGAGCCCACATTTTCTTTGGCAGTGGGTTCTGCAAATTATGTAGCTAGTCCTGGCCAAAGAGCCGACCGATGGTAGAACTTCAGGCTTTCTAGACATTGGTTATCTGTGCAAAGAGGGTCTCCCAGGGGCTGCTCGCCCACGCCACCTAGGCTGCCATTTGCATTGTCAGGTCAATTCACTGGGCACCTGCTGGGCACCGGGCACCGTGTGAGAAGCTGAGGAAGCAGCATGAAGGGGGCTTGCTGTCTGCTCCAGGAGCTCACAGTCAACAGGAGGCACTGACTGGTCAAGAGAGAGATGGCAGTGAGCTAGAGGTTAGCAGGTCGGGGCAGAGTAAACAGCAGTGTAAGTTTACAAGGGGCCGGGTGCTACTGGGACCATCAAGTTAGGATTGAGGCCAAATAACCTGGCCCCCAAGAACGGGCTCTCACCCCCTTCACTAAAGCTTCCGCAGGGGCACCAGCCGGGAGGGTAGGCGGGCAGAGCAACGTGGCTGGTCCTGGAACCACCAGATCTGGACCTGCCCGGCGCACAGGTGTCCGGAAGCTGACGCCAAGACACTGATGGCTGTTTTGGGGCTGAAAGGAACTGCTGGGGAGGGGGGGTTAGGCGAGGACGCCATATGATGCCCCCCGTTGCAGAATCCTCCTGCAGCCACTGCAGCATGTGGAGGAATGAACAGAAGGCAAACTCTCTGAAGCAGGAAAAGGAGACATTCCTTTTAAGACATCTTTTCAGCTTTCCACCCCTCCGATTTCTTGTTTACTGAGTCGGGCTGAGAGCCGCTAATACACAAGTATCTCCTTCAATCCTGGCAGCCAGCCGGGAAGGTTGGTTATTAACCCGATTTTTCAAAGAAGGAAGCAGAAGCCCCCAGAGCTGGAGTGACTTGCTGGAGGTCACATGGTCCCAGGGACAGAGGGAGAGCGCATTTGGGGGACTAGCAGCTGCCGGACCCTGCGGACAGCAAGGACGCCCCAGCAAGAGGGGAGGTCCAGGGGTTTCGAAGGGGGGTTCCGCACCCGGGGTCCCCGCGAGGGCCACGCAGGGGGCGCGGGCCGGGCAGGAAAAGAGCCTCCAGCTCAGCATCTGCGCGGGTCCGCGGCGCCCCGACGGTGCAGCGGGCGCTTCCGCCTCCTCCGGCCTGTGCCGAGCGGATGCGCTGCCTGCGTGTGAACAGGGCTTGTTTTCCCTTCACGCCCTCGGGCTCCGTTCTTAGGAAGAACTTCCTTCTGTTGGCGCTTGGGGAATATGCATTCCTGGCTTGCACCGCGCGCGCGGGTGACAGTTGGGCTGGGAAATGTCCCCGCAGCTTAATTAGGGCATCACCAGACCGAGCCAGGGACCCGCCCCCGCCCTTCCCTGCTGTCGGGACCCCAGGGACCCTGGAGCACACACACACACACACACACACACACACACACACACACCGTGGGAGGGAGCATAGCTGCTCCTGCCGCTGTTACGCACCATTATCACTCCTGCCGCCAGTCCAGTGACCCTGGTGTCCCCAGCCTGCCCTCCGTCCCCTTCATCCCTCATAAGAACCTGTCCTGGGCCAAGGCAGACGGCTTATCGTCCCCCAAAGAGCCATCCTCTTGCACACTTTTGTTCTTACTGTTGTCTGGAATGCGCTCTGCTCTCCTCCTGGCATGGATCTCTCCTGCCTCCAGACACCGCCCCCCCCAAATTCTTTCTACTCCCCTCCCCCTCCAGTGGATATCCTAAAGACAGCTGCTGTTCTGCCCTGTGGGACAGATAGACCTTGATGGGCCTCCCACTCTCCCCTTCCTACGTCCTCACCAGGGCATCCTCAGGAGGAGGGACTCACCCGTCAGGTTCACACCCCTTCGGAGGAAGCTGGAGGTAACACTCACAGGAAAGCCGGCAAAGCCCAGTATGGACCATATCCATCCACCCACTTGGCTGGGGGCAGGGTGAGGGGAAACTTCATACCCTAAAAGCCCAGAAGAATACTGCAGAAGGAAGCCTAGTGGATTGACAGTAAATGTCAAGCCAAAAAATAAACATTGAAAATTCAACTGCATATTATATCGAAATCCCACTATTAAAAAAAAAACTTGAAAAAAATATTTGCAACCCACTTGACAAAGGGTGAGTTTCCTTCACTACTAAAGCACTCCTGCTGTGAGAGGAAAATCAACCCCCAAGGGGAAAAGGACAAATAACGACAGGCCCAGGCCGTTTGTGGAAAGGAACCACAAAGTGTGTGTGAAGCAATGAGTTGTGCACCCTTACTCGTCACAACAGACATGTGGAGGTGAAAGATGACATCTTGGTTTAAATTTGGTCGACAAACATCTTCAAGATGTGTGGCCTAGTGGGAGAAAAAGGCCCCAGGGAGGTAGGTGTTGGGCCCTGTGGCTGGTCAGGTGTGGTGAGGTCAGCTGGGGCGGGGGGTCTCTAGCCAGATGAGACGAGTCTGGTCCACCAGTTCCCAGCCACCTGACTGCAGGCAGCTCATGTTCTCTGAGCCTCGGCTTTCTCATCTGTAAACTGGGGTCGTGGTGCAGTGCCAGGGAAGATTCAGACGTGGTGAGGGGAGGGGAAGACTTGGGGAATAACACAGAGGCCAAGAGAGAGCAGCCCTGAGGGGAAGGCGGGGAGGGACCACTGTAGGGAAGGGGAGGGCCATGGGAGGGTGGCCGCTGCTGCCTGGGGTTGACACAGTAAGGGAACAGGGTGAGGATGGAGTTGTCCTTGGAGAGCACACTGTCAGGATTGTTTGGTGGTGAAGCAGGGATGGGGTGTTGGTGGGAAGGTGGTGAGGCTGGGGGAGATGAGATTATCTGTAGGCTGTGACATCTACATGCCAGGCCCATGGAGGGCTAATTCTCTGGCATGGCCGTATTTTCTCTCACCCAATCGCCCAGAAGTCCAGGTTAGGCTTGCAGGGCTGGGACACACCCAAAGCCCAGCAGCAAGAAAGACCAAACCCCAGCTTCCCAGGAATTAGATGGCAATCATGGCCTTTAACCCAGAGCTACAAGGACAGCAAAGCCAGAGGAAGGGTCCCAAGCACAGGTGAAGAAGGAAATGAAAACTCTGGCCTAAGAGAAGCCTGGCTCTTGCTCAAGCAGCAAGGCTAACCGGAAAACAGGTTCCCGCAGTCAGAAGGTGGGGGTGAACCTCGACATGTGCTCAGGGAAGTGTGCCTGACACACCACGGACACTCAACACACATTTCTTAACTGTGTAACACGGAAGGAGGCTTGTGGGACTTGTCGAAACAAATAGTTCAGGGCTGAGCTTGTGAGGACAAGCAAGGCTACAGGGACAAGGTGGCTGCAAGGCCAGGTGCTGGGCAGGCAGCACAGAGTGGTGGAAATGCCCACTCCCAGCACAGACCAGGGTGGGCGGAGTGGTCCCGCTCTTGCAACTCCACAGGGTAGGTGCAGTAGGTGATGACACCCCCCAGAAAGATGTTATCTCAAAGGGAAGAAGACGCCTTTCTGGGGCTGAGCAGCTGAGCTCAGTCTTCCCGATTCTGCAGGGTGACTTTCCCTGCTGCCTTAGGTGATCTGAGCCCGGCTAACCTTGGGTAGAGAAAGGGAAGGGTTATTAGTGCACCGGGAATCACAGATTCCAAGGTGTGTGTGGAGGGGTGTAGGGCAGGCGGAGAGGGAGAAATGAGGGCAACTCTGAGGACCTCAGAAGCAGGAACATGCAGACTTCAGGCTCACAATCTCCAGTCTGGGCCTCAGTGGCCCCGCTCCCCCGCCTCCCCATGCAGACTTAAGCCAGGTCTGCAGCGGCATCTGATTGGCTCGCTCTAAACCCACTCCGGGTCCAGTCAGCTCACGCTGGGCTCGTGGGGGGCACGTTGGAAGGGAAATGGGACAGGGCAAGCAGATTAACTAGTATCTGGGTTGTCCTGAGCTACTCGTGAGATGGAAGAGAACATGGAATGGGGTCAGCCTGTTGGGGATCCAAGCTACCCGGAAGGAGCTCCATGAACGCAGGGCGTCCTTTCTCTGAGCCTCAGTTTCCTAAATTGCAAAATGGCAGTAATAATGTGTTTGTTGTGAGGGTTGTTGTGAGGAGGAAATGAGATCATAAACAGGAGAGTGTTTTGTAAACCGTAAAGCTAGAGGCGAGCCGTTTTGTTTCACACCCAGGGGAGTGAATATTCTGGAGTTTTTCTTGCCTACGAAAACTTGGCACAGCCCCAGCCAAAGCTGGACACGGGTCAGATCTTACATCTACACCCACCGCCTGTGAGATGCACCCGGCTGGACGATCTTAGCTCCAGTTGCAGAGGAGACTAATTAGACCCTCTGGGCCTCAGTTTCTCCATCTGCAAAATGGATCGACGCAACTGCCCTGCCCTAGTCTGACACTACTGGGGAATTCAGTACCCTCTCTCCTTCCCCTCGTTTCCCTTCTCTGCTCTTTCCTCTGCTCCTCTCTGGGGCTTCCGGCGATGGTAGCAGCTGAGAATGAAGGAGCCATTGGGAACATTTCTGTGCCCTCATCAAAATCACACTGTCCATCGCCCTCACGGCCCAACACCATGCAAGAGTGCACTTTGTACTCCTCTTCAAGTGTTTGAAGCGTGTCCCTAACATTTTCACAACTGGATTAAAATCACAACTGCTGTCAGCACGACCAGAAAGGGCACCTAGTGAAAGGTTGTTGGAGCAAAGGGGATTGAGCAGTTCTCCGCAGAGCTGGACGTCCTGACCCCATGACCCCTTTCCTTCCTGCTGTCATCCTCTTGACCTCATCACGTTTCTCACCATCCCCACGGCTTCAGTTTCCCACACTCTACATGCCGGGGATAAAAAATCCTCGCCTTCAGTGCGCCCGCCAAACTGCTTCCTCCTGGACCCCTTCCCGCGGGCCCTGGGATCCTGGGACCCAAGCAAGGAGGGGCTGCCGCTCCTGCGCTCTCACCCACCCCTGCAGGTCCCGGGTGTCATCTCTTGCAACAGCTGACAGTGACGCCTCCACACTCTGGTGTCACTTTTAACACTGCGCGTTCACACCAGCGGCTGACTGTCTGCGCAAGGAGGCCCCAGCAGAGCCGCGTGCAGCCGCACCCCACATGTGGAGTTGTTAATCCGGCAGTTGTTCAGCAAGTTCTCTTGGCCTCACCTCCAAACGTGTTACTTCTGGAGGGAACGACACCACGGAACCGCACCAGCTTTCCCAAGAAGGAAGGCCAGGACCTGCCTGGCCTGCGTCGGCCGGGAGGGGACTGGGAGGCATTTCAGCGTGGTGGCAGGCAAAGATCTGGGGCCTGGACCTCCGCCACCTACACGCAGGGCCCCGGATTAGGAAAAAGAGGAAGAAGAGAAAAAGGATAAGGGAAATCGTGTCACCATACCACTTAAAATGTTTCATTCAATCTACACGTTAGCCGCATGTTTTCAAAGAATAGTTCCTGATAGAATGGTGAGAGACAAAAGCGGCCGACTCCCCCTCCGCACAATGCGAGCTCTGTAACATGTGGGGTAGACATCACCACTATTCAGCAACAGCTGACTCGCGTCCATTTCTAGGCAAGCTGAAGGCTTTCATTTCCTGGCCCTTCGGAGTCAGGCATGGCCATGTGACTTGCTTTGACCAATGAAATCTGAGGGAAGTAATGCCTCACTTCCGGGTGCAATCGCCATGTTGAATTGCGGGCGGTCCGTGCCTTAGCCCATGCTCCACCTGCGACCACAGCCACAGGGGTGTGGTGGACGCGGAGGGCCCGGACGATCACAGGGGCCACCATATGGGGGACAGCACCCCTACAAGTCACCTAGACTATTGTGATCTGCGTATGAGCAGAAATAAACTTCTGTGCTGTAAAACCACCAAGATTTCTGTAGGGTTTTCCCCGCAGCATGATCTAGCCTATGTTGAAGGATATGATATACAAAATGGATGTGAAAAATATCATCAGGAAACATTGCAGTTACTGGTAATTTTTGCTTTTAAACTTATCTAAGTTTTCCGAATTTTGTATAGTCTGCATGTATTCCTTTTGTGATTTTACTCTTTTAGTTTTATTGAGATATAATTGACTTACAGCACCATGTAAGTTTAAGTTGTACTTAGTCTTATGATTTAAAGAAGTTGCTCCTCTTAAGCATAGCTAGCTTTTTAAAGTAAATAAATGTGCCCTCAGTACTGTGCTAGAGACTTTAGCTAGGTCATTCCCTTTCATTCTTACAAAACCCTAAAAAACTTTTCCCATTTAATTTTTTTTTAAAGATTTTTATTTATTTATTTGACAGAAAGAGAGACAGCCAGCGAGAGAGGGAACACAAGCAGGGGGAGTGGGAGAGGAAGAAGCAGGCTTCCAGCGGAGCAGGGGGCCCCATGCGGGGCTCGATCCCAGGACCCTGGGATCACACCCTGAGCGGAAGGCAGACGCTTATCTACTGAGCCACCCACGTGCCCCAGGATTTTCCCATTTTAAAAAGGGGAAGCTGAGTTTTAGAGCGATAAGGGGCCAGGTACTCTACATTCATTATCCTATTTACCTCCTCAGAGGCTCAAAGTATTTTCTTTCCGTTTTAAAGATGAAGCTCAGAGAAGTTATGCAAGTTGCCCACTGTTAATCATTTAAGAATTGAAGAAGTAAAATGGAAACAATAACCATAAAAGCAGACATCTTTTATTGGATGCTTCTATGTGCCAGGCCCAGAAGTGGTCTCATTTTCTCCTCTCAGTAACTCTATGATGTAGGTACAAAAATTATCTCAACTTTCCAATGCAACAAATGGAGGTTCAGAGAGACTGAGCTCCTTGCCCAGGGTCACACAGTGAGCAATCTGCAGAGCAGAGACTGGCATCTTGGTCTGTCCAAATTTTGGACAGCTTATTTTACTGAGAGCAGAGGTGGTACAAAAGGTTTCTTTAGGTAATACATACATGAACATTTAAAAATTAAATTTCTATTTTTATCAAAATCTTTACAGAAAATTTAAAAAGCTAAATGATACCATGAAGCTAATAATGAGAAGCAGAAGTCCTGCCCCTTCACTCACCACCTAGCCCCCTCCACAGAGGCAACTACTTTCAACATTTTTAGCTATACCTTCTGACATTTACTTTCATATTTCTAAATATCATTCTTGACCATTATTTTTAAAGATATTACTTATTGGCTTCCTCCTGTAGAAGGCCACCTATGGTCTACTAGACACCACACACACACTCACACTTTTCCTTTCTAGATAGTTCTATCACAGTTGTTAAATCAACACTCAGTTTTTACACTGTCATATCTACAAATATGTTATTCACAACTAAACAAAATACTATATAATGGTTATAGTTGCTGTCTTCTACAGGTTCTTTGTTTTCCCTGGAGTTTGTAATTACCTCAGTTTTCATTTAATTAGTTTTTGACTGGTTAAGTCAGTAACATCACTAATATCATTAAATTAGTAACATCACTAATTCTTCCCACAAATACATCTAAATTTCTAGCAATACATCCAAACACATTTGGTAACCTATCAATTCTATTTTTCTCTTGAAGCTCTCTGTCCTGCCGCTCCTACCTGGACCAGTTGCTCTTTGGGCTGTGTATTAGTCCTGAAATTTCTTTTCATCATTATCCTAGAAATTCCCTTCACCTCCTCTGTTGGTTCCTTGTTTCTTAGCTCTTAAGGCATCCTCTTTCTTGGTTTTCTCCCTTCGTTTTGTTGTAATATGTATGCCAGTAGCTTCCTTGGAAACTGCATATGGAAGTTCAGTTTTTGGATAATTGATTGACAGTTTGGCTGGATGCATAAATCGTGGTTGGAAATAATCTTCCTCCAGAATTCTGAAGTTCTCTATTGGCATGTGGTGTTCTGGGTTGAAGTTAACAAGTCTAGTGCCATTCTGGTTCTTGATCGTTATTATGTGATGATCTAAAAAATTATTTAATAAAATTCAATATTTATTCTAATTTTTAAAAAGATTTTAACAAGTTAAACTAGATGGATAATGCCATAAATTGACAGTTACGTATTTTCACCTGAAGCCAGGGTTAGCCAGCTAGAAACACTGCCATATGATCACCAGTCTTCTGGAGACCAGTCAATGCACAGAAAAGAGGTATCAAATTGGAGAGGAAGAAGTATCCTATCACTGTTTGGAGATGATTTGACCATTTACCTGGAAAACCCATACGAATCAACTGAAAAAAATATTGAAAATGAGAAAATAATTGAGTAAAGTAACAGCATACAAAATTAGTATTCTATTATCGATAGCCTTCAGATATAAAGACAACAACTGGTCCTAAAATAGAATGGATAAAAAACTCCATTTGCAAAAGCAGCTTAGAAATAAGCTTTTTAAAAAATGTGCAAAATCTATGTGAAAAGCACTTTTTGAATGCTACCGAAGGATACAAATGTGAAGTTATACCACATTCTTGGATAAGAAGATTCAACATTAGAAGGATGTCAGTTCCCCCTAAGTTAATCTACACATCAACACGACCGCAACAAAAACACCACCAGGGTTTCTCATGGAACCAGACAAGTTGATTCTAAAGTTGAAATGGAAAAATATACAAGCAAGATTATCCAGGACAAATTTGAAAAAGAAATGCAAACAGCAGAGATAACCCTATCAGACATTTACATGTATTTTAAATCTATTACACAACTAAAATAATCAAGCTATGTATGAGTCCGTGAATACACATACAATTCAGTATTTACAGGAAATTACCGAATATATATAACAAGTTACTATGTGATCAAGTTGGCATTTTAAAAACAGGATTTATCCATATTACTGGGACAATTGGCTACCCATCTGTAAAAGAAATTAATTTAGATCTTCACTTCACATGTTACACCAAAATAAATTCCGCATGAATCAAACAAAAATTTAAATGAAATCATGAAATCTTTAAAGTGCCAGAAGAAAACAGGGGATACGGGAACAAATATCTACTGCGTCTCTAACTCAACAGCAGGTGACAGTGAGCAGTCCCAGCTTATGGATTGTTGACTGAATAACAGATCAATTGTCAAATTCGGTACGAGATGCCATACTCGTGGCCGCCAACAGGAAGGCCTGGGCCAGATGTGCTATATGTAATTTGTTTGGTTCGACCTATGTTAAAACAGTTTTAGTCTTGATCCACTATTTTTCAACCTGGAGATTTCACCAAAAACTCTGGATTTCAGACTTCCCCTGAAATGTCTAAATGTCTAGAAGCACTGGGCCCTCATTCCTACATGGAACAGTCAACTGAGCCACTGTCCTTTGCTCTGAGAATGGGGCACTGGGGCTGCAATAGTACCAGTAATCAGAGTAAGTGAAGGGGAGTAGTGGCTGGTGAGGCCGGAGTCCAGGAGTGGGGGTAAGGGCGTGGGGCTGCAGCTGGCGGGGGGAGGGGGGTGGAGGGGGGCACGGCAGGGGATGTGGTGGTAGGGGCGGTTTCTAGGCTGTTGCGGTCACTCAGGCAAGAAGTCATGGCAGGGGCAACAGAAAGGAGAGGCTTGGCCAGAAGGAATTTAGGGCTTGAATCCACAGGGCTTGAGGACCAATTGGAGGTGTGGCTGTGTGTATGTTTGTATGTGAGAGAGAGAGAGAGAGAGAGAGAAGGAGAGTTCTTATTGGAAGAGGAACTAAGGAAGTACCCCAAGATTCTCACTCAGGTGGACAAATGCTCACGAACATCTACACCAGACCAGGTTGCACTCCTGCTTAATACCCTAACTCCTTACATGAGAGACCTGGCCGCTGCCCATCTCCGATCCTTTCCTGTCATTATGCTGGCTTGCACACCAAGCCATAGAGGCCTTGGGCCATCCCAGAAGTGGCCAAGGTCTTCTTTGCCTCAGGGCCCCTGCACTTCACTGTTCCCTCTGCCCGAGACACTGCTCCCCTGACTCTTTAGCTGACTGGTTCTCCTCATCCCTTCCTTTAGATTTCCTCTTACATATTCTCTCCCAAAAGAGGGTTGGAATATGCTTGTAGAGACTGAGGGACAGCAAGGGGGCAGATTCCCAAGGGGGAATGAAACGGCATGTCGGTTTCTGAGTGCAAAGGGAAGGCTTCAAGGGGCTGCGGGTATGGGATGAAGTGGTGCCGTGACTGGATCCGGTTTACCTCTTGAAAGGCTGCCCCTAGCACCCCTGTGGGAAGGAGACCACAGGACCGGAGTGGCAGCAAGCACAAGAAAGTTCCAGGTACCTGTCCTGATGGAACTAGAGAGAAGTCAAAGTGGTTTGTGAATGTGTGGATAGGAGTGAGGTAAGAGCCATGGGTGTCAGGAAAGAGAGTCAAGGGGCACTACTTGGTTTCCAGCCCCAGAAGAGGGGTGAGGGCCCCTAGGGAACTGTGTGTTGGGAGGCCCATGAGTCCTGTAGATGCCCACTTCCTCTGAGCTCCCTTCCACTACCGGCCTGCAGACAGTCTGATGGTGGCCCTGCTGCAGGATGGCCTGTCAGCTGTGTGGGATGACAGCACTGGCAGTCCCAGCTCCAGGGCCCCCGATGGACGGGTGTGGAAAGGCCTGGAAAAAGTAATGGTGAAGCTGCTGAGCCCCTGCCCTGGCTGTGGCACATCCAAGAGAAAGCTGCATGGGCCCCTGACGCGGCTGGAGGCAGATTCCACCGGTCACCCCTTGCGTAGGTCAACCCCATGGGAAAAGCAAGGGTCTTAAGACAACCCATCGGCACTGCTACACTGAAAGGCCCTCTGTCTGTGAAGGTGCGGGCTGGTGTGCCTTATTCCCTCCACCTTGCCCTGGGCAGCTTCGGGGCGTCTTTCTGGCAGGGTGGGAGAGTCGGGCGCGCAGCCGGTTTGGGCCTGAGTGCAGCGTGGGTGAGGGCCTGCGGCCCCCGCGCCACCACCCGCCTCCGGCCGGTGTCCCCTGCCCTGCTGGTGGCCCCACGTCTCCTGTGCCCCCTGCCCGGCGCGCGCGGCCCCCCGAGCCCCGCACCCCCTGCCGAGCCCGTGGCCGCCAAACCCTCGCGTCCCGAGGTCCCCGTACCTCCTACCGGCCCGCGGCCCCGCGTGTCCTGCTGCCCCCGGCCCGTGGCCCCCAAGCCCCCAAGCCCCGAGCCCCCCCCCCCCGCGCCCCCCGCCCGCCCCGCGGCCCCGAGGGGGCGCCCGCCACTTCGCCGCCGCCGCGGCCCCGGGCGCCAGAGGGCCTCTTAATTGTTCCCAGAACGGGTAGCGTTTAGATCAATTAATATGCAAAATAGGAGTAAATCAGCTCATTCGCGGGCCCCACGCGGGGCGGGGAGCCGAGGCATTTGCTATGCAGCGAGGTCGCGGCCCCCGCCGCGTGTTTATCTGGGGAAATGGAAATCAGGCGGCGCACAAAGCCGCCCCGCGGGCAGGGTCTTGCCCTCGGCCGCCCTCGGGCGGGGTCGCCGGCGCCTGTCGCTTTGACCTGAGGCGCTGGCGAGGCGGACCTGAGCTGGGGGCCCTGGGTCGGCTCTCTCCCTGGAGCCCCGTGGCTGTGCAGCTTCGGGCCACGCAGCGCCCTACTCTGGGCCGCCGTTCCTAGTTGGTAATAAAAAGAGTTCCCTATTACGGAAGTCAGGTAATCGGAGAATAGTTAACTCTTAAGTGCTCCAGATTGGAGTTTACAAGCTCCCGACCCATAATTATGCTACTGAGCCTTGAAGGGAGCCAAAAACTTCACCTCTATTACTGCATTTAATCTTCAAGAGCACTCTAAGAAGCAAATCCAATTATTCCCATTGTACGGCTGAAGAAAGCGAGGCAGAGATGAAGACTTTCACACAGGTAAGCAGATGTGGTCCTGACCCAGCACTTAACCGCTGCAGTATCGGTCCTAGCCCTTTGTTATTTAATTAAGCAGCTCCCATCTACTGGGGAAAATTGCCTCAATGGCAAAGTTGGATTAGTCTAGGTAGAGTTATAATCCTTTCTCATTCTTCCTGCGTGCCAGAAACTTAACTGAGTGTCTATTACGTGCCTGCGCTCTTCTAGACTCCGGGCTCTGGGACCCAACAGGAGACACCTAGCCCTCTGGTAGTGAGAGCACCTTTTGGGAAAGGATCGGGATGACAAGGTGATGCGCTGGCCTCTCTGAGGAGTTGACCTTTGAGCAGACACCTGAAGGAAGTGAGGGAGCCATGCAGGCAGAGACAGTGGCTTTGAGGCCGAGCATAAGGAGGTGGGGGAGGCTGGTGTGTGGGCGCAAAGGGAGAGGGAAGGACACAAGGTGGAGTAGCTGGGGTGGGGCTGGGGGTGCTGGCTCCAGTCCTGGCTGCACTGGGGACTCACTGAGCCTGGGGGACAGCCTGGGTATTGGCAGTTGTGGCGCTTCCAGGTGATTCTAACGGCAGCCAGAACGGAGAAGGGTCCCACAGGCCATGGTTCAAAGTTTGAACTTGGCGCTGCTGAGTTATTAAGCCCCGCAGAGCACTTTAAGCAGGTGAGTGACAGCTCACACAGGGTTTTCTTAACAATTACTCTGACTGTAGGTTGTAGACGGACAAAGATAGAACTTGGGAGACCAGGTAGGGGATCATGACAGTCACCTGGCAATAGATGGATCTGATCTGTCTGAAGCCATGGTACAAGTGTCAGAATCTGGATTGACCCAGAAAGACAGGAGTGAAGGATGACACTTCAGTTTCCAACCAGGGCAGTTTGGTGAATGGAAGGACCCTCAGCGGAGAAGGGCAACTCTCCAAGAGCTCTGAGGTCCCGTCCCTCCCTCTAGGGCAGCAGGCGTCAGAGGGGAAGGAAGGAGGGTTCTCAGGTGACCCAGGCTGCTGGACTCTGCTACCCCCCATACACACCCATACTCCATGTTTCAGGGCTTCCAGCTGCTGGACTCTGCTACCCCCCATACACACCCATACTCCATGTTTCAGGGCTTCCATGCTCTGCTTCTTCGCAAGGGCCAGAGTAACCTGGCCTCTCTGGCCTCAAGCAAGCCAAGCACAGGGTTACCCCAGGCCTTCCACAGAAATCCCAGGCAGCTCTGAACCCATGGGTAGCCCAGACATGAATCATCCACGCACGATAGGGAGAGCTGTTTGACGACATCACCGCCTAGGCTCTGCCCTGGATTATGCAATGCTCATCAAATGTGTCCTTTTCAGAATCTCATCTTTTGCCTCCACACATGTTCCAGAAACACCAAAAAATCGACAGCTCGGTTCTTTCAGCCTCTGCTATGGGGATTGAGTTCCCACAGTGCTGACCCTTGCTGGCCTGTGGAGGTCTGGCCTGGGATTCGCCCCTCTGAGGGACTAGTGGGAGCATGCACCGGGCAGCGGGTTCCTGGCTCTGTCAAGGGACGTTCCCTAGTGGGGTGACAGCTCCATGTCTGAGGTATGTGCTTGCTCTTCGGGAGACTTTCGAGTGAGCTTTTTATTCCGTGGTGGCCGCAACCACATCGAAAATGCTTCATCACGGAACAAGCAGCTCGCCGTTAGACAAACTCAGAGCCCCCAGGAGGACAAAATGGCTACTTTCCTAAAAGGAAATCATTTCTCCAAATGTCTGTGGGCTCTCGTCCCATGTGGAGGGGTCCAGAGGCAAAGGCAGAGGCTATGCAAACCAGCAAACCATCCTGCTGATGTTCAAATGTAGCTTTCATATTGGAAGTCAAACCAACACAGAAACAGATCCCTTTTGGTTCTCAAGGGATTTCTGAGCTCAGTGTAAACCCATTTATTTAAGTAGCCAGCTTTTTTATTTTCTTTTTTTTAAAAACTGAAACTGCCGAACTTTATGCTGCATGCTGAAAGTGTATGCTGTGTGGATAACGCCTGCTCAAGGACATGTGGCCTGGGGACAGGGAAGGGCGAAGCCAGGCCATGCTCTGCTTGCCAAGCTGCACCCAGGCACGGGACCCAGGAGCCTAGAGGAAGGGGTGCTTTTCCTAATCCACACAAAGACTCTGTATGGGCTGCTGGTTGATCTCTAATATCCATTCTCTCCTTTGTTCTTACTATGAAAAGTGTTACCCGGATTCACGTTTACTTGGAACAAAGACTACATTTCCCAACCTCCCATGCAACTGGATATGGCCATGTGAGTAAGTTCAGGCCAATAGCATGAAAATAATGTGTCATGTGGCAGCTTCTGGGAAGCTTCCTAAAGGACAGCTGGTATAAGACTTCTGCCACTTATTTTTTTCCCCAACATTGTATCATAACAATTTTCAAAAATACAGAAAAATTGGAAGAATTATTCAGTGAACACCTACATATCCATCTCTTACATTCTGCATGATGCTTGATTTATCATTTATCCATCCATTCTTCTATCTAACCATTAACAATCCTATTTTTATTCATTTGACAGTAAACTGCAGACACTAGTATACTTCTCTCCAAATACTTCAGTGTATATTTGTTTATGATACTTTGATGTGCAATTAACCTATAATTAAATGAACAAACTTTAAGTGTGCACCGAGGGAGTCTTGACAAATGCATCAAGATAAGAATCGCCACTCCAGAAAAGTTTCCTCATACCCCATCCCAAGTAATCCTTGACCTTCTCCCCATTGCTACGCAACCATTGTTCTGATTTTTTCCCCCAACTATTAGTTTCTCCTGTTCTAAAATTTCATTTAAATGGATCATATCATATGTACTCTTTTGTGTCTGATGTGTTTCAGTCAGCATAATGTTTTTGAGGGTTATCCTGGTTATTGCAATTATCAGTAGTTTCTTTTCATTGGTGAACAGTAGTCCACTGCGTGAACATATATCTTTCCCTCTTGATTGACCCTGGGCTATCTCCACTTTGGGGCTGTCATAATTAAAGCCGCCATGTACTGGGAGACTATTTCCCCATGGGTTGCTCACATTTCCCACATCTTGTGAGTGAGGCACAGACTGCTTTTTGTTTGGGACTATCTTTTCCAGGATATTTACTGAGAATCGTCTTGGAAGATGATGTGTCTCCAGTGGAGCAAAGGGCAGGTATGGGCTTGTTGCCCATTATAAAAGATCTGGGTTCCCTAAGCTCGGGAGTCCCTTCCTGTAACGCGTCTCGCTGCATGTGCTGAAACTATCTGGGCCCATCCACATTGCCCCCCTGGGACTTGGGGACAAGAAGAGCTGATGCAAATTGCTGAGGCTCATGCTGCTTGTTGTGCTGTGAGTAATAAAGTCCTTTGTCTCTGACCCTTGGTTCCGGCATCTTCTGCCAGCCTTTATAAAACAGTGGCAGGCTTACTTGTTAGCTTTCTTGTTGGGTAAAATCTCAGCCCTTCCTTGTTCTTGAAACTGAACTTTCTTGTAAGAAGTGTTTTTGTGAACATATGTTTGCCTCCTTCCTCTTTGTCCTTCCGTCCTGGTGCCTGGAGTGCAGATGTGGTGGTTGGAGCTCTAGTCACTATCTTGGCCTGTGAGGACCAGGGCTTCTAGGAATAGTGATGCAGGGGGTGCAAGGAGCCTGGCTCCCCGAGATCTTTACAGATCAAAATCACCACAGTAGCCATGGAATTTTACAAGGGAGAGAATGCCT
This sequence comes from Ursus arctos, assembly GCF_023065955.2. Taxonomy (NCBI): domain Eukaryota; kingdom Metazoa; phylum Chordata; class Mammalia; order Carnivora; family Ursidae; genus Ursus; species Ursus arctos. Next base: position 11,078,245 of record NW_026622763.1, on the reverse strand, counting down.
TGCTTAAGTTATTGTGACTGTGGTGTTTTCCAACCCCATCTAATGCAACGCACATGATGGCTCATCCCTCCTGAGTTATCTTCCCTCCCCCTTCCCTATTCACGAATATATATTGTACTAATCTCAGTGAATGGCTCTGTTCATGCTCCTAGTCCTTTCCACATGATTCCTTCCTGCACCCCAGTGCATAGCACTGTGTCTGGTGCTCAGCAGGGGTTTAGGAGGTGGTAGTTGACAAGGCGAATAAATCCATGAAAGAGAGACTCAGATTAGTAATGATGATGGAGAAAGAACATCCTCAATGTGGTACGACAGGAAAAACATTAGCTCGGCAGGGAGGGAGTCAGAGCTCTAGCCCTGTGCTGTGTGACCTTGGGCATAACTCCTATCTCTCTGAACTCAGTTCTCTGACTATACAATGTGGGCCTTGGCTCAGGTGATGAATGCCCATGAGCCCCACTGATTCTTAAGCCCTGTGCTAACCCTGAAATCTTGAGTCCTGCCTTCTCAGCCATGCTTCTCTGCTTCCTCTTCTGTTTCTCATGTCAGACCAGTGGCATCACTTGGTGGCTGAATGAAGACCTATCCCGTGCTGGGCCCAGGACTGTTCTCTACCTTAAGGTTGGGGAAACGTGGGTGCCCGGGCACTTTAGCAGCTGGGGGAGAATGACAGCTTTCATGAGCCCAGCTGGTGGCATCAGGTTGCTGGGTGCCCAGTCACCATGTTAATCTGCAGTGGTGGCACTAATACCAACTGTGAGCAGACAGCCAGGATCAGACAGGCCAGCTGTCAGGCAACTGCGGGCAGCTCAGTGTGTGGTTTGATTTTATGGCTTAGGGCTGGAATTAGAAATTAATTAGCAGATTTAGATTTCTGGTGCTGCATCAGACAGGTAGCTCCCAGGGGCTAGGTGACACCCATTCTACCTAGTGACCCCAGCCTACCCAGCCTCCCTCGGCCCTGGCAGCCCCCAGGATGTCAGAAGTCAGTTCTGGCCCCAGCTTTGCCACCACCCTGCTGGGTGACCCGGCTGAGCCCCTTTCCCTCTCTGTGCTCAGCCTCCTTGCCTAGACCACAGAGACGTTGGGCTAATGCTCTCTCCATTTTCTCAAATGCAACCTCTGTGATTCTCATTTGGCACAAGATGCCTAGCGCATAGCAGCACCCAGCAAGTGTCTCTGTCCACTCCTTTTCTCCACTGCTAGTGGGGCTGCTTTCCCCCCCATACCCCCATAATGTGGCTGAGCTCCAGGATCCCCACTTCCAGAGACACCGGGCAATCTAGTGGAATGACCCAAAATTGCAGGGCAGCTGTGTCTCCCCCTCCACCAAATGTTCCAGAGGTTTCCCACTGCCCTGGGAAGAAAGTCACCAAACACACCACCTGGGTTACCAGGCCCTGCCTGTCTGCATGACCCCTCTGATCCCCGACCTTATCCCCATCGCTCACCGGGCTCCAGCCACAGCAGCCCTCTGGCTAGTCCTCCCTAGCACCTCCTTCCTGCCTGCCACAGGTTGCTAGCATTGGCAGTTCGCTCTGCCTGGTGGATCTTCCTTACTGTTTCCCAGCTTCTCCCCCTTTCTCCTAACTGGTCTGTGCTCTGTTGTCCCTTCCTCAGAGGAGCCTGCCCTGATCCCCTGTTAGAGCTCCCTGTGCGTGCCTTGGTACTCCTCACCAGAGTGGGCACCATTAACTGCTGGGGTCGTTTGTCATTTAATATCCATCTCAACTCTGGTTATGAGTTCCCTTGGGGCAGGAGTGTGTCTGTTTTATCAACCAGCTTTGTTAGAGCCTACTAGTTATTTTCTGAGATTTAGTCTCTTCTTCTCTCTCAAAGTGACAGACCACTGATGTTTGGCTGGTCTATGTTCACCCAAAATAAAGACCACATTTCCCAGCCTCCCTTGCAGCTGGGTGTGGCCCTGAGCCCATGTTCTGGCCAATAGGATATGAGCGGTTATGATGTGCATGACGGCTGGCTGTGCCCTTCCTCCTTTACCTCCCCGCCCCCAACCTCAGGGAATATAGGTGTGAAGTGGGCTGCCATTTTGGACCATGCAAACAGGGGCTTCACTCCAGAAATGCCCAGCATCAGAGGGGAGGGGCCTGGGCAATATACCAAGTGGGGCTTTGGCAAGGGAGAAGGGACTTGTCAGGGTCCTCCAGAGAAACAGAACCAATCGGACATATAAATTGAGGAAATTGATTCTAGGAATTGGCTCATGTGATTATGGAGGCCAAGACGTACCACAACCGGCCACCCACAAGCTGGAGATCCAGGGTAGCTGGTGGTGCAGTTCCAGTCCAAGCCCAGAGGCGGGAGAACCAGGGGAGCCAATGGTATAAGTCCCAATCCAAGTCTGAAGTCCCGAGAACCAGGAACGCTCATGTCCGAGGACAGGAGAAGACGGGTGTCCCAGTTTGCACAGGGAGCAAATTCACCCTTCCTCCACCTTTTTGTTCTATCCTGGCCCTCAGTGGATTGGGTGATGCTTGCTCGCCTTGGTGAGGACAATCTTTTTCATCGAGTCTATCGAATCAAATACTAATCTCTTCTGGAAACACCCTCACAGACACACCCAGAACTCATGTTTTTCCAGCTCTGTGGGCATCCCTTAGCCCAATCAACTTGACACATACAATTAACCATGACAGAGAGCTAATCCTCTGTCTTGATTGAGCCACTGTCATTCTGGCTTTATGTCATACTAACGGTACCCCAAACCTAATTCGTACACCACTCTATATGGTAGGCGCTTAGTAAGTATTTGAGTAAATGAATGAGTGAGTGAGTGAATGAATGAGCGAAGTATTGCAGCACCAATGCTTTGGGACTCAAGGAGCTTTTATGGTCTGGCCTGGGACATAATCAACATTATTCTCTTAAAACAACGTGGTCTAGGTCCTCTGCAGGTAGGCTTGCATAACCACAGACAGTGGCAGCGCTCACTGGTTCAGAAACAGGGCTGCTTGATCGTCCTGCTCCTGACACAGACGTCAGACTCAAGGAGGCTTCTCCCGTAGCTAACCGCATCTCACCAAGTATGGGGTATCCCTTTTACCCAGAGTTCTGCCAATCAGAAGCCCTGTGAATGATGGCTAGGACATGCGAACCCCCCCCCCCCCAAATAATGAAAGCAAGACAGTTAAACTTTATCCAAAGTTGTTTTTAGGGTAGGTTGTTTTTAAGTGAATTCAAAGTCTTCAAAAACTGGAGATACATGAAAAAAGATAAAATAATTTGCCAAGGGGGCCTGTACGGACAGACACTCCAAAAATCTGGGGTAGGACTTGAAAATGTCTCAGGGATCTCCCAAATTCCCATTGCTGATGCCTGAGAAGTTACCCTTTTGGGTAAAGTGACCATAGCATTTTTTTTGCAATGCAAAAATGACTCCGGGAAGGGCAGCTTGTAAGCCATTCTCAGTGGTTTGTACCTCAGTGAGCGTGAGTTTAGGAGATCCCCACAGCTGATCCAGAGCGGGTTTGAACGGGGGGGGGAGAGAGAAGGGGGCTGGAGAAGGAAATTAGGGAGGCCTGGACTGCAGGGAAACTTCTTCACAAGTCGGGGCCCTGATGCCTACTTTACAAGGGAGAAAATGCACATAGCAGCCCTTCCACGCCAGCAGGGACATCAAGGTCTATCCCTTTCTGGGGGGCGCAGGGCGGTGACTAATGGTGACCATGGCCTCCATTGGGCAGGGTTACCTGAGGCCACTGAGGCTAGCTCCCTGCCTCAAGACAAAGATCTTCCCCAGGCCTCGCTGGGCAGACGTGCACCAGCCTAAATTGCGGCTGCATGCATCGTTAATTATCTGCAGAAGCCTTGAGCTCAGGGAGATTCCCATGACGTTGGTCCTTCACAGCCTGCCGGAAATGTGGGGCAGGGGGGTCCGGCTGCAGAAACTGGGGGGACTGAAGTTCAGGCTTAGCAAGAAGACGAATTAGCAGGTGATATGTGCTTCGTGAAAGTCTTGCTGTAAGGGGCAGGGGAGGCACTGTCGGGGGAGTTGGGGGAGTGGGGGGTGGGGGGACGAGGCTTGTTGTGCAGGGGCTGAGCGGGCAGGAGCAACCAGGCAAAGGAAAGGAGCGTCCACAGCTGAGAGCCGGGTCCCCACTGTTGCCGCGCTCTTGGGTATCTGGAGCCAGATCACTGCTCTGAGCTCTGCTTTCATCCCCGAAGACAGTCTGGTCCCATCAGCCCTAAGGCTCAGCATGGCCTCGCGGGGCTGCTTGTGAGCTGGGTGACCCCGCACAGCAACTGCACCTCTCTGAGCGCAGCCTTTGCAGCTGTGGAAAGGGAGCCACCACAGCTGTCTCCGAGGCCTCCTGCGAGAATTAATGAGGAACAGTGACAGGCACCTGGTATAGCGACTAGGCCCCTCACTCACACACCGGGCTCCTGAAGCTTCCAGCCACTGGGGTCACAGGCAGCTGAATCATATCACTTCGTCCCTGGGGGTGTCTCTTGCAGAGGGTACCGGGGGCCACAGTCTTGCCTACTGCAAAGCTTCCTCGGCCTCCAGTCGGTGTCTGAAAGCTCAACCCCTCCCTCCACCTCTCTGTTTCTCTCGCACACACACTCGCTCACACGCATGCACACACACAGACACAGACACACATCCTGCATTTCTGGCTTCTCTAGACAAATCAGAAGACTGGGCCACGCCGGGCGCCAGTTCCTGCCAGGTGCCAAGCCAGCTGTTCCTGAGTAGCTGCTGCTCCGTTTAGACAGGAGCATGCGCTCTCCGCCCCTCCGCAGCACCCCTACCCCCCCAGATCCTCGAGGTGACCTCTCGCCTGGTCCCCTGACCTGCCCCTCTGGACCTTTGCGATCACAGCGTCCTCCTTGCTGCTCTATGTTTGTTAGGCTCATCTTTCTGGCATCTTCTCTCTGCACCAGACTCCCGCAGCCCCACCCAGTGTGGAGCCCGGAGTTGACGGCTTATCCACTGTGATTCTTTGCACTTTCCCCACAGCGCCCCCTGTGACCACCCCACGGGGCTGGCACAGGCTTTGAGACAAAGCAGGAGCTCGTTGTGGACTGAACCCTTGAGCCAAATGAAAGTGGACCCATGCCCATTTAAGGAAGATCAGAACTAAATTTCTGTGCTCCTGGAGGGTGTGGGGCAGCAAATGGAAGCTGACCTGGCAGGAGAGGGGCATGGGGCTGGCCCAGCATTGCACAGCCCCGGGCAGAGGGGCTGGAGCCCTGCCTCTTCTCCCCATGGCAGGCAATGTATTTGGTGGAGGTCCGGGGCTTCCCCAACTTCACTCCACCCATCGCAGGGACACGGGAGCAGGCCTTCCTCTCTGTCCCCCTCCCCTGTACGCCTCTGCCCTCCCCTTCACCCGTAGTGCTAGGGCTGTCAGCACAAGGCTGCCTGCCAGACCCCGTTTCCCAGCCCCCTTGCAGTTGGATGTGGCCCTGTGCCCGAGTTCTAGGCAAAGGAATGCAAACAGAAGTGAGCTGCACCAGCCCCAGCCCTGGCCCCTGAACCCTCCCCACACACACCCTCCATGCCCTGCCTTCTTCCCACTGACCAGGGTGGACGGCCAGGGTGGCCTTTGAGGCACCCAGTTGAAGATCAGCAAGCTGCAGTCAGTGGGATCCCTGAAGAACCCTGTAGAACCAAGCCCCTGCCAAGCCAGCACCTCCATCCCTGACGGTGTGATGGGAGAGCGATTCAAGGCTCTTGGGTTCAAGCAGTAACTTTTGGGGGGTCCGTGTGCTACAGCAGTTCGGCCTACCTCAACTGACACCATCTGCAAGGGTAGACTTTTAGTCTTGGGACGTATGGTTGGCCAGGGCAATGAAGAACTTGGATGTGCGTGTAAGGCAGGGCACGGGGGGGGGGGGGGGCAAAGTCCAGCGTGCACACAGGTGGTGGGCCCACTGGCCCGTCCCCATGCTGCCGCCAACAGAAGATCCTCACCAGGGGTGGGAGGCTGGTGGAAGGCTCCTCAGGCAAAGTGTGGCCAGCTCACAGCCCCGTGGTGGGATCCCACTCTCCAACCCCATCACTCCCTGGCTCTGGTACTGCTCCCTCCCACCTCGTGGAGGCCTGGGGTCTTGGCCTGTGGCCTGCTGCAGTGTAGGACCCTCCCTGAGTACCCTGCTCACTCTCCCCATCTCTGTCTCACCCATAGAAACTGACAACCTCCTATCTGCTCTCTAGCGTGGACACACACTCACACTGGTACCCCCCAGATCTTCTGTTAGTGATGGGTAGTGACCCTGGGTCCCAGGACTCGGAATGGCCCAAACCCCTGAATTCAGAAGGCTTCATGTCTCAGAGTCACCAGTGGCACTAGGGTCTTCAAAAGCCGAGCTTCCGCACTGTGTCTTTCTTGTCACGGAAGTCCCACCCTGAGAGCCCCACATATGGACGCGGTGGCTGGTATCACACTGGGCCGGGGGGATCAAGGATGGCAGCCGGGTCAGTGGAAGCTTCGCCCCCACTCTGGCTGCAGCTTTACGCGGGGCCAAGACCCATCACTCTCGTCTAAAGAAGCCCAGAGAGGGAGGTGTCTCGGGGCAGCCTCACCACGCACAGTGTCCCCATGTCTCACCCTCTGTCACATGGGGGTCTGTGGCATCCTCAGAGACAGGCCTGGGCAGCTGGGATGATGTCAGGCCAGATGCAGGCGGGCCTAGCAATGCGACACGTCAGGGCCAGCTCCTTATGGCTGAAGGGCCTCCCCTACACCTGCCACTGGGGTTTTGCAGCCACTTTCCATCTGCCCACTCCATTCCTTTCCCCCAAATGACGAAGACAAAAATGTCAAAGGATGCTGACTCCACATCCCTGGGGGCCTGACTTGGAGGGGACCACTTGGGGGAACTGCCCAGTCCCTTTGGCCAGATGGTGCTTGAGCGAATTAGTCTGTGGGCCTGGTCGCTCCTCCGAAGCCAGGTGAGGAGGGGGGCTGGCCCCAGCGCTCGCCAGCCCCACCTCTGCGTCCTACCTGAGGCCGTTTCCAGAACGGGGCTGAGGGCTAGGGGGAAAGAGCCTACACTTTGGAAACCGAGACCCCAATCTGAATCCCTCCCTCCACACTTAACTTGTGTCTAAGCTTCGGCAAGACTGATGACTCCTCTGGGCCTCAGTTTCCTTATCTGAAAAAGGGAAATAGGAATCCTCACCAAATGGGCTTGCTGAGAAAATAACAAGCTACGAGTTTTGAACATCTGCTATAAACCGTAAGTGTGACTATTAAAAATAGCAAAATCTGGGAGCACCTGAGTGGCTCAGTCCATTGACTGTCTGACTCTTTATTTCAGCTCAGGTCACGATCTCAGAGTCATGAGATCGAGCCCAGGGCTGGGCTCCCCCCTCAGCATGGAGTCTGCTTAAGGATTCTCTCCTCTCCCTCTGCCCTTCCCTCCACACTCTTGCTCACTCTTGCTCTCTTTCTCTCTCTCTCAAATAAATAAATAAATAAATATTTTAAAAACAATAACAAAGCCTGCCTTTCCAATCTTTCCTCTCGCTGGCTGCTTAGTTCCAGTGACTTCCTCTGTGGTGCCTGGGGCCAGCCCTCACCTCCCGTCCTTACTGGAGGCCTAGTGATGGCTTCTTTGTTTTGCAGTCCAGGCTTTGAGGACAGCTGCATCCACGGAGGTCCGCACCCACCCTGGAGTCGGTCCCTCCTGGGGTGCTGACCAAGCCCCTCTACCAGTGTCTGCAGGGTCCCTTCTCTCCCAACCCAGCACCCCCCCAACTCCGTTCTGCCCCCTCCAGGTCTCCGAAGATCAGCCTACTCCCTTTGGTGTCCCGTCTCTGTCCTCTGCCCAGCAAACCTCATGTCCTCCATGCTGGGCCTGGTGCTGGCTGGGGACACTGAGATACAGGACTTGGCCCGCTTGCCTCAGGGAGCTCGCTGTCTCCACGGGAGGTGGACGGGTGCCCCAGACTGTGGAGCAAAGCAGGGCATGCAGAGAGGGCTGGGGCTGGGCTGTGATGGGGGCTTGCAGCTTCTCCTCTCCCGAGCTGGAGTCTCCCCCTCCCTGTCCCCTGTGGAAAGCCGGCCCCAGGGCCTTTTCTTGTACAAGCTGTCCTAGCTAATGGCCAAGGGGCAGATAGACCAAATGAGCTCTGAGAAGTGAGAAAAGTTCCCCACCTTTCCAAGTTGGTCTAGCCTTGGGCCCTGGCCTATGCATCTGGCTCTCTCCAAAATACCCCAGCAGACTCACCAGCTGGGCTCTGCCACCTGTCTCCTGTCCTAAGGCCAGGGCTAATGCCGCTCACCTGGTTCTGCCGAGGGCAAAGGCCTAGAGAGCCCTCATCTCTGTCCTAGGACGCCATTAGGGCTGGTGTTCCCTGCTTGGGGGCACAGGTGGGGCTGTCTGCAGATATGGCCCCATCATGGGCTGTACAGGCGAAGCCTCAGGCCACCTGTGAGTACATACTGAGCCTCAGCCACCCTCCAGGCCTCCAGCTCAGTGTTGCAGGAACTCACCGATGCCCAGAGCAGCTCCTGCCTTTGGGGAGCTTGTGGCAGGGATGGGAGCTGGAACAGGGAGGGGAAGAGCTGGGCTCTAACAGAACGCTAGGAACCCTCAGGGACAAGTTCTGTGAACACCCCAAAGAAGGAGAGGGCTGAGGACTATGGGTGGAGAGGTAGTCAGGGAGGGCTTCCTGGAAGAGGTGGGAAATGGACTATGACTCTGAGAAAAATGAGCTGTTCTTTGTGTACATGCCTGCTGCTCCCAAGTGCTGAAAACGTCCCCTGAAGCACATATGAATTTACGCCTGAGCCGGTATCTCAGCGCGTGGGGTTCAGCCTATCCCAGGGAGTCGCGCAGGAGCCGCTCTCCATGGAGTGGTGTCTCTGGCCCCCTGGCAGCAGCTCGGAGGCCCGGCCATGGTTCTGGATGTCCCTGGGCCCGGGCTCAGCGGCTGTGTCTCAGCTCTTGCTCTTCCCACTCATCTACTCTGCACCCTCCACTCTCCGCTGTCGGGATCACCGCTGTCCCTCCCACGGCCTGTGCAGCCTGGTGGCCTCTGCTCCGCAGCCTCCGTGCACTGCCTGCTCTCCGCGTGTCTCTCTCTGCTCTCTGGATCCTTCTCTGTGTGTTTTCGTCCAAAAAAGCCCAAGTGAGAGCATCTGTTTGGCGGGACAGACCCTGGGCTCCGGGCCATGCTCTTGAGCCAGGCTACTGACAGCTGCCCTGGGTCAAGGTTCCAAGTCTGGTCTCCCCAGCTGTGGCCAGAGCCCGGGGTTGCATGGCGGTGCCGGCCCTCAATGGGGCAGCACGGGCCCTGCGCACGTGGGGGGCGCATGGAAGGCAGGGTCGTGCCAGCGATGCCGGGCCCTCGGGGTGCCCTCAGGGAGGGTGGCAGCAGGCAGGAGCCCAGGCTGACCCCAGTCGTAGACATCTGTCTGGACACTTTGCACCCGGGCCTCGGAGGGACCCAGGGGGCAAGTGTACAGCCCTCGACAAGCCGTGAGCCCAGTCCTCTGACTCAAGCCAGGAAGCCAGGCGCCGCGAGCAGCCCTGGCGCTCCCCAAACCTCGAGGCTTTTTGGGCAAGGGAGTTTGTTCTTTTCTGCCCCACCAAACACTTGTCCCCTTTGATTTTGCCATTGTTCTTTCCAGGGAAATCTAATTTTAAAACAAAAAAACATGTTTTCTAACCAACAGGACACGTTCCTGTGCCAATAAATATTTGATTTGAAAGTAATTCTTTGCTCAGTTTCGGCTTTGTTTTGAAGGGACGGGACAAAACATCATACCCAGCTGTCTAGAGTGTGTGTTTGGCCCCCGTGTAGCCTTATGTTCCTTTCCGCTCAGAAATCTGGCCCGAGGGGGCCAACTGAAAGCCATGCGAGGGTCACATAGTTCCAGTCTGGAGGGTGGGGCTGGGCGGGTGGCAGTAAGACCGTCCCTTTAAAGAAGGGACAACCAAAATAGGCTGGTCTGCAGCATCACCAACCCCGGATGTGTCCCCACACACAAAGCGGCTTGCAAAATAAAGCCACTTTTGAGCGCTGGCCGAGGGTGATGTTGAAAACAATGGAGCTAATAAGTAACCAGTTGCTGGGTGAAATCAAACTGTGTTTGTTGGGGGGGGTTCCTCGGCCTGGGGAGCAGCTCTCCCGCCCCTGGGGGAGACCCCTGCCTTACCGCCCTCTCCCCCTCCTCTCCAGAGACACTCCCCACAGGCCTGGGCTTCCAGGGCGGACCTCGGTGTCCCACAGATGCCCTCTGCCACCAGCGGTAGGCCGAATCATGCCCCACCCCCACCCCTGAATAGAAAGAAAACAATGCCAGGTCCATCCGGTGGCAAGAAACTCAAAGGTGGACAGTCACTGGGCATCTGGCCTTCTCTGAGATCAGTGCCGTATGAAGACAGCGGGGCCGGGCCGAGTGCAGAGGCACGGAGCCGGGTCACGTGTGGGCTCCAAGTGTGAAATGGATGCTTGGCCGCTGGCAGGCTGAGGCTAGGCACGCATCTGGGGAACCTCTGTGGCTGCAGTTTCCTCTCTGAACAGTGGAGCCAATATTCGTGCCACATGAGGTGCGGATGAAATCCGTGCATAGGATCCCGTGGCAGGGGCTTCGGGCAGCCCACCCCAGACCCGCTCTCTCGCCTTTCTCAGTAACCGCGGCCTGGCATTCTGCAGGACACGGGCCCACCCAGAGTAAGTGCTGGGTGCAGTGTCTGGAAATTTCCTTAGAACACAGGACTTCACCCACTTCTTTGGGTCAAGGGGGTAAAAGATTTCACCCACTTCTTTGTCTTCACGCCAACTCATCCTGAGGATGGTGGAGCTCAGGTCCTCCATGACCTTGCAGAGCCACCATGCCGGTCACGGGCCTGCCTCCCTCTGGCCTTCTTTCCATGAGAGAGAAGTGAGTGTCTCTCTGTTTAAGGGCTCTCTGCCCTGGCTGCTGACTCTCATCCTGGGCACAAGGCCTGGCACAGAGTATGCGGGAAGGAACCACGGCCACCACGGACTGGATGTTTCTCTGCCAGGGATGGATGTGCCCTGTCAGGCCTGCAGTGACGCAGTGCAGCCTCTCGGTGGTACGGAGAAGGTCACCCACTCCTGTTTCTACACGGACAGGCAGGGGGAGGAAGGAGGGAAGCGAGCCTAGTCAGGAGTGCTGGGGAGCTGGGGAGCTAGGGAGCCAGAACCCGTGGCCACTGCCCTGGGCCTGCTGAGTGTTCCCTCGAAGAGTCAGACCAGCTTTGCCTGAGCCTCTAACGTTTCAGGGAAACTGGAAAACTCATCATCTTGTAAACACTGGTAGTTTATTCAGACTTGCCGGCAGCAACCGTACGGCTCCCATGGTGGGACCTACCTGGAGCACATCCGCTGTCCTGGGGGCTATGAGCCCACCCCCCGACCCCCAACTTGCTCCAACATCCATCTCCCTTTCTTGTTCTAGTAAATGACCCTCCAAGTTTAAGCTCAGCAATGACCTCCTGGCTAAAGACCACTTTCCCCAGCTTCTTTTGCAGCAAGATGTGGCCCTGGAGCTAAGCTCTAGCCACTCAGATGTAAAGGGAGCAACTTCTGGGCCAGGCCCTTAGAGGAAAAAGGAGTCCCTTGCACTTCCCCTTCCTACTGTCCGCCTGCAGGAAAGTGGGTGTGATGGCAGGAGCTGGAGCAGCTACCTTAGACCTCAAGATGAAAGCTGTTCCTTAGGATTAACAGAGTCTGGGTCCCCTGACACCATGGAGCTGCCATAATAGCGCTTCATGTGGGCGCCTGGGTGGCTCAGTCCATTAAGCGTCTGCCTTCAGCTCAAGTCACTATCCCAGCGTCCTGAGATCAAGCCCCTCGTTGGGCTCCCTGCTCAGCGGGGAGCCTGCTTTTCCTTTCCCTCTCCCCCTCTCCCTAGCTTGTGCTCTCTCTGTGTGTCTTTCTCTCAAATGAGTAAATAAAATCTTTAAAAAACAAAACAAAACAATGTTTCATGGTTTTAATCAGCCCATCACGCAAGGAGCCATAGACTTGGATCTTGCTCCCTTGGCGTCTTTACAGCAAGCCTGCATTTCACAGCAATCCCCAGCCTGTGCTCTGACTAGCACTGTTCACTGTCGTCGTCTCGTGCGCACTTTGTTCATATCCATTACCCCCCGTCAGGTTCGCCCTTCCACCCATTTAGTGATTCCCGAGCATCTTCTGTGCTGGTGGTTGGGGCAAACGCAGAGAAATAACCCTCAGGTCCCCGCATTCAAGCAGGAGTTTATGGCTGGCTGTGGGCAAACAGATGACATTCTAAGCCTCAGACCTGCAAAAGGACTCCAGCCAGGTGAGTGAGCCCATGTGCTTGCGTGTGCCTGTGTGTGCTTGCGTATGCACACACGTGTACAAGGGGGCTCTGCTCTCATGGGAAAGGACTCATTTATCCACCGAAAAACATGTCGAGCACCTGCTGAGCACCAAGAGGTACTCAAGACAAGAGGTGGACGGGCCAGGGCCCCGCCCCGGAGGAGCCCTGCCGAGTGTCACAGACACACCTGCTGGTGCCCATGCTGAGGCCCTCCCTGGGACGAGGACAATGCTCAGAGCGCAGGAGAGGACCCTGTGCCCAGCTGCAGGACAGCTGTGGCAATTGTCTTTGCACTGAGGATAGGTCTACACTGAGCCATTCATGCTTTTCTCCCAATCCTATTGTGATCAAGTGTCGGGATTTGGGCTCTATCAGAGGCCGGTGCACAAAAAATCGTGATAACCAGTATAACTCCTCAGAAGTATTCCCAGCCATTCCCATCAGTTGATGGCTGGCTGTATGTGCACCTCATTCATGTTCCCAATAACTCTATTATGAAGACATCTTATCCCCATTTCACAGATGTGAAAACTGAGACCCTCCCTGAGGCTCAGAGATGGGGCAGATGCATGACACGAGCCTGTGTCCTAGAGACCCCAAAGCAGGTGCAATTTTCAATCAGTCAGCAGACACCGATCGAATGCCTGCTGTGTGCGGGGGATCGGATGGGGCCCTAGGAACAGAGCAGTGGGCCACACCCATGGGGGCTATGGGTAGCAGCTCAGCAGAGGCACCACATCTGGGCTCCCAGCCTTCAGTCTCCTCTCTGCTTTGGCCCAGAATCAGGTGGTGCCGAGCATCAGCCCTACAGACTATCAGACCCACCGTCCAACTCCCCTACTTCGTACCAGTGGGCATCCAGGTGGGCAGAGGGCATCTTTCCGCACCTCCTTGGGGATGAAATAGAAACACCTGCGAGGGCATGTTTGCACATTGGCCATGTGGCTTTTTGGGTGTGTCTCCCAGGCCCACCATTACACAGGAGGACCGGGGCGCTATGAGCACAGCACTCTCTGAGCTGTAAGTGGGGACACTCTGGATCAGAGAGCCCTAGAGCTGCTTGGTGTTTGGGGTCCAACTCTTCAGAATCTCTTACGACTCAAGAGCTGTTGAAGTGGGGGTTTTCTATCTGGTCTTGTCCTCTGCATCATCGGAAGCACGAAAGCACACGGTTCAGTACCTCTTCCTAAGAATTTTCCACCACCGGCTCCAGGATTTTCTCCCAAGTCACTGCTACCCATCCTGCAAGTTTTGATGTGCATGCCTGGTAAAGACAGCAAAGTCACAACAGCCACCTGGCCGGACAAAGATGGTAAGATGCCCCCAGATTGCAAAGATGACGAAATGCAAAAAAAAAAAAAAAAATTCACCCTAGAGGCCATCAAATGCCATCTCAAGGGGACACCCATCTGTCCGTGCTTGTTCTCAAGCTCCTCCCCAGGGGGGTTGGGGAGCTGTGCCAACAGAGCAGTCTGAGGGGCAACTGGGTTCCAAGCGCAAGATCTGGAGCCTACTGGCTGGGTGACCTTAATTGTTCTTCCTGGGCCTCTGTGCCCTTGTCTGTGAAATGGAACCAATCATACCCAACTCATAGGGTGAGGCCTCAGTGAAAACATGTAGAAAAAAATGCTAAGTGTGAACACTTAGCCAAATACGGGAAGCTTCTAACTGGCTGGTGGTCCTAAGGCGGAGACAGGACATCAAACAGAACTGCCCCAACTCCTGGCTCTCCCCTTCCTGGCAGTCTGTGTCCTTGATCCCTCTGCCACTAACAGGAGAGCCGTGTGCCCACCGTGTGGGGCTCTAAGGGTAACACGAGGGAACTGACCCGGAGGAAGAGAACCTACCCTGGGCAGTGGCCATTGATGTTCCCGCTAGCTCTAGGGCACGCACCTCCTCGCTCTGTACCAGAGCCTTCTCCTCGGCTGGGCGAGCGGGCGCGACCACCCCGGGCTCCACACCCCAGTCAACATGCACCACCGCGTCGGCCGTGGCCCCCAGCTGGGCCCCCTCGGCTTCTGGCTTCCGGCCGTTGTTCCCAGTTCCTTCCAACATTTCACACCTCCAACCGACTAGCTCTGTGAGCTCAGGGACCAAGGTCAGAGGCAGAAATCAAGACAAAACAGCTTAGCTCTCTTAAATCACCACACTTGCTGTTGGAGAGGAGGGCAGTAAAACTAGGCTGAGCTCTTAGGTCTGACACAGAAACACTGAGTAGGGTGACCAGTGGGGAGGTGACAATCTTTGAGCCACGCAGACCCAGGAGCCGTCCGGACACCCTGGGCAAGCCCCTTTGCCTCTCTGAGGCCTGGCCCCACAGTCTCAGGGCAGCGGCGCCTCCGATGATCGCTATCACTATTCTTGTAGCTTCTTAGGTGTAGAAGCGCAGAGCTGCGGCCCAGGCCCCTGCTCGTCTCTACCCACTCCTGAGCCTTCGCCAGCTCACGGCTCTGGGTCCCCTTCAAACGTCTTCCTGAGGCAGTGGGCTTCTCCCCTGAACTGTAGACGCACATCTCCACTGGTCCGCTGGGCATCTGCCCGAACGTCTCGTGCCCATTTCTATACGTGTCCAGAACTAAGCTTATGCACAGCCCCCCTTCCCCCTCCCCGCCCCCCCCCCCCCGTGGATGAACCGGGTGCTGGAAAGGCTTCTATGAAAAGAACGGGACCCTGGCCTCCTAGGAAGGGGAGCCCGATGTCACTGGGCAAGGGAGGAACCTTCGCAGGAACTCCTCGCCTCACCTGTGAACTTTAGTTGAAGCTAAAATTCTGCAACGTCGTGTCACTGGAGTGCCCCAGCCCCTGATTGGGCCAGGGAGGAGGGGGACCCCCTTCCCTAGTGGGGTTGGCTGGCTCTGGGCCTCCCACCCTGATAGACGATGGATCTCATCTCTCTACACAACAGGAAAGCGGGGAGATGGGAACCACACAGTGTTCGGGGGAAGCCTGCAGGAGGACCAGCCCCCATGGCACCCTGTGGCTTCTATTCCTGGGCTCCAGGGGCAAGCGACGCTGCCTCCAGCCGGCCACAGTCCTCCGGCCTCCCCACCTCAACCCAACAGCACCCCGTATCCCAGCTGCACCCCTCTTTAATAATGTTACTTGTTCCTTATTTAAAAATTACAATACTACTGGGGCATCTGGGTGGCTCGGTCGGTGAAGAGTCTGCCTTCGGCTCAGGTCGTGATCTCAGGGTCCTGGGATCGAGTCCTTCATCGGGCTCCCTGCTCAGCGGGGAGCCTGCTTCTTCCTCTCCCTCTGCTGCTCCCCCTACTTGCAGTCTCTCTCTCTCTCCCTCTCTCTCTCTGTCAAATAAATAAATAAAATCCTTAAAAATATAAATAAAAAATACATATATAATTTTTGAAAGTTCTTTAGAAAAATTGCAACAGTCCTGTATTTAGTTGTTACAAGTCGACAATAAAGAAACAAGCGAGAAAGGGAAAGTCACGCCTCAAGCCCCACGCCCTCCTCCCCACAGGTACTTGCTGGTGACAGCTGTGTATTTCACTCGCCTCGGGTCCACATCTGTGAGAATGCACGTACAGAATTTAAAAACACGCACAAAGGGGACCCCATCACTGCCATGGTTCTGCATCTTGCTTTTATTTTCACTTAATAAATTGAGAACACTTCTCAATGCCAGAGCTGCCTTGCTCTCCTGGCTGCATAGCTCCCTGCCAGCCACCACCTCCCTGCCCCGGGGCCAATCCATGAAGCATCCGAACCGCTTTGGCATTTTGCAAGGATAGCTTCCTAAAAGTGGGATTTCTGGGTCACAAGGAGCCTGCATTTGGAATGTCTGCCCAGCGGCCCTCCCATGGCCTTCGGGATCCACACCCGTCCCACGTATGAGGCAGGGCGAGCCACATCCCCTCGCCAGTGGGGCATCACCCCACCTTCAGTGTGCCCCCCATGCATTCTTGTAGGAGGCTAAGCATTTATTCAGCTGTTCACTGGCCATGTGTATTTCCTCTCCCGTGAACTCCCCGTTCCTCTCCTCTGCCCATTTTTTTCTACCAGGCTGTCTGTGTCTTACTTATTGGCGCATGGAATCTCATTATGCATTATGACAGTAATCTGTTGTACATGTTTTAAATATTTTCTCCCAGTCAAATATCTCTTAACTTTGTTTATTGTATATTTTGACATGCAAAACCTTTTTATTTTTATGTAGTCAAATCCATCAGGCTTTTCTTTGATGGCTTCTGGATTTTGTGCCTTGCTTGAGAAGCCTGTCCCTCCTCCCAGATCATGAAAATATCCTCCTCTCTTTTCATCCAGTGGTTTCAGAGCATCCTCTGAAATGAGTTTCACAGTGTGGCACTCCCTTTCTTGTGGTCCTGCCTTGGTGTCCACGGATGCTCCCGCTGCTCCTGCCTCCCCATTCACGCCTTCCTTCCTTTGTTCACTGCGCAAATATGTTTGGAGCCTTTACTATGTGCCAAACACGGACGATACAGCAGAGAAGACCACAAGCCTGCCCTCAGAGAGATGACGTCTGGCAGGAGAGACAGACCGCAAAGGAAAAATGTGCAGTTAGGTAATGCAAATTCAGGTCCTATGGGGGGACATGGGATAAGGGGCTGGAGGTGAACACAGGGATGATATTTTAAGTAATGTGTCAGGAGGATCTTTTCTCAGAAGACAGCCAAAGCCAGAGATGCTAATGAAGTGAGGGAGCAGGCCCTTGGCTGCCTGTTGCAGACCGCTCCAGATGGAGGAGACAGCAAGTGCAAAGCCCCAGGGTGGGGGAGTGTGCTTTGCCAGGTCAAGGAACAGCGAGACGGCCATGCAGCTCCACGTGGGGGATGGAGGATGAGTGGTAGGCTAGATCATGGGGGTCCTTGGGGAGTTCCCGGGAAGAGACAGCTTTTATTCTGTGTGTGATTGGAAGTCTTTAATGATGGCCTTGGCTCATGGGGAGGAGGTGGGTGGATGGGGGGGTGGTGAGTGAATGTCCTTCTTTTCTCTGCTGGTCTTTCAGTGGTGGGGGTAGGGGTGGCCCGGCCGACGCCACGCCTCACTCCTTACCCCGCATTCTCATTCCTGCGGTCTTCATCACCACCCGTGTGCCGTGGGCACCCTGCTCTGTGCCTGGCACATGCGAGGCCCTCAGTGAGCATATGGGAGTGACCCATGTTAACTCCAGCCCAAACCCTGTCCTGTTCCCCAGACCTGGGTCTTCAGGGACCTCTGATCTCTGTCCTCCAGGGACCCTATTGGAGGCTCACATCCAACAGTTGCCAACGTGGGCCATGCAGAGGGACAGAGTGCCATTGCCTGGACCAGGGGGACACTGAGCCACCGGAGGCTGGACACAGGCTCCACACTGTTCCCTTGACTTGGGAGATAACGGCAGTGAGTCAGTCAGATGGGAATGTCACCGATGCCTTCTGCGGTTGCAAAGGGCCTGCAGAGCTGGCCCAGGGCGAGAAGGGAGCCCAGAGCCAGACTGAGGAGCCCAGTCCTGCAGCCTGACGCCAATCACTGAGAGGCAGCAGAAGGTGGGCACAGAGACACCTCAGCGGGGACCCTCAGCAGGGAGGACGAGTGGCTGGCCCAGGGAAGAAAGCAGGTGGGCTCAGAAAAATGGGGAAACAAGAAGTGACCCCACAGGATCCCAATGACCTCACACTTGACCAAGGGCACACAGCTTCCATGGTCGGGGAGGGTCCCACCCTCACCAAGGATGTGCTTGTGTGCACGTGTGCGCACGGCACAGACATAAACACACGCATACCCCAGACACAGGCATTATACACAGGGACACAGACCACAGACATACACACACACGCATCACAGACATAGACACACAAACCACAGAAATAAACATACACACATACCACAAACACACCTACGTGCCACAGACACACACATGCCTCAGACATCACAAACACACCCCCCACAGATACACACATACATGTCACCAATGTAGAAACACGGACACACACACCACAGACACCACACACACAAGCACACATACACTACACAGACCCTGCATGTACACACAACACACATATCACAAACACATACACACCACACCTCCCACAGATACAAACATACCAGCCACCCACACACAGACACACACATCACACAGACACACACCACAAATGCCACCTGCAAATAAACATGCCACAGACACACACACACTGACCCACAGACCCCACCAGAACATCCCCAGCCCCCACCCCCAACCCTGGTCCCGTCTCACTGGCTTCTCCATGGTAGGAAGCCCATGGTTCCTGAGGGGCCAGGCTCACAGATGACTGGGCTGCCCCCTGGCTGGTGGGTCCTCAGGAGGACAGGGGCACCGCCCCCCTCAAGGCGGTCTGAGCCCAGTTAGCCTTGCTGGTGCTGGAGCGCAGGAAGTCAGGAGGTCTGGAGGTTAGGGGCTGCCCTGCCTTATAAGCAGGATCCCTTGCCTTGGTGACAGCTGCCCCAGGGTCTGGGGGCTGTGGGAGGGGGAGCACTTGAGTCCCTGACTGAGCCGGTGGGTCTCTGAGCCGGTCCCTCCCAGATCATGCTCTCTCCGCCACAGGACGGCCATGTTGCCCGACCCCCCATGCGTATGCTTTCATGCATTTGTCAGTCATGGTTCTTCTTTGGAATCCAAGATGGGGCAGAGCGGGGTCATGCATTAAAGGAAGGCAGAGGAAGGCGGAGCAGGCACGCTGCGGAGTGGCTGACCCCACAGCAGGCGTACCGTGCGAGTCTAATTTTAGTTCTGTCCTCTAGCTGCCCCACGAGAGAACTGTTACACTCACTTTTCAGGTGACAAACTGAGGCCCGAGGTGGAGGGAGACTGCACGGCTGGCCGACCACACTGGGATCCTTCATGGCCCTGTCTACGCTGTGGGATCCCTCTCCTGACGACAGCCGATGCCAGGCGGAGGGATGCCAGGCTGAGGAGCCGGCTGCCCCGAGCCCACCCTGTCTCCCACTCTGCAGGGAGGCATGGCGGCCCTGCCCCAGCATGAGCTCCGAGGGCCAGGGCAGACGCCCAGTTCTCTGGGCCTGCATGCTGAGATTCTGGCCAGGCCTCTGCCCTCCCCTCTGTGCCCCTTTTCACTTCTTTATTAAGCCTCCTATAATTCATCTTTGGTGGTCTTGGGACCGGGGAGGGAAGGGCGGAAGCAGCAGCAGAGGCAAACCGGTCAGGCCCTTCCTGGGGAGCCTGGGCTGGGAGCTCAAGACCATGTGGAGCAGGCAGGCGCATAGGCGCCTGGTAGGGGCTGAGTGTGTGGGGAGGAAGCACAGGGACTGGAAAGGCCCAGAGCCAGGCCTCCTCCGTCTTGTCATGCTTCCCATGGAGGGGTGGGGCGGTGGCCCTGGGCCGGTATCCACCATCTTCCCCCACCAGGAGGGCTGCGTGGAGCGAGCACTCAGGCGTGAGGTGGGTGGCAGAGCATCCAGGGTCAAACCATCCAAGCTCTGGCCAGCCAGACAAGGGTGGGAGAGTGTGTGGGAGAAGGAAGGAGAAAGAAGCAGGAAGGGTCCCGGCCCTGGGTGTCAGATCACAACTGCAGTAATCCCATAAGCAGACACCTTGAAATGTTGGCTATCACCGGGCTCTCGGGCCCCTCAGGTCTCCTCTCCCATGGTGGCATCCTTTCATCCCTGAATGTAGACACACTTCCACTTAGGTCTCTAGGACTCATTATTTGGGCAGAAAAGGATATAGGTGCCCGGCCTAACATCTAACTCAGAACCATTCAACCATCACTCCAGACACCCTACCATTGTGCATGGGGCTGAGGAGACTGTCTCCCCTCCTCACTCATCAGAGTCAGCTCTACCTCAGAAGTTCCCAGACACCTGGCCTCGAACACGTCCTGTCCTGTCCTGTCCTCAGAGCCTTGGTCTGGCTCCCTCTTATCTATCTGGCTCTGCCCCCAGTGAGGCCCGCCATAACCCCTTCTCCTACTTCCACGGTGCTCCCTCCCACACTATACACACACAATGAACTAAAAGTATTAGCTAGTTAGCTGGTTGCTTAATCCGTTATTTAGCTCCTGGTTTATGTCTATCCCCCCCACTTGCTTGCAAGGACCCAGAGGGCAGGGACCTTGTCTGTCCCACTCAGCACCTACCTCTTTGCTCAGCACAAGGTGGCATCAGGTCTCTGTTGAATGAATGCATGCATGCACGCACCTACTAGACACACGTTCCCTGAGCAACACTGAACATGCCAGACGCAGGGCAGCCTGGGTGAATAGAATGGGGTTCCCACATCTGAGGAGTTCCCAGCGCAGGGCTCCCCATGGTTGCTAACCCGTCCCTGCCCCAGAACCTCAGCCCTGACAAACAGCCTTCTCCCTGGCTTCCAAGCTGCCCATTGCACTCCAGTCCGCACCCCTCCAAGTCTGTCTTAGTTCTGGTGGGACCACCTGGACTAGGGCCACCGGAGCACCTTCTGCAGACCCCTTACCTGCAGAGCCTCTTCCTAAGGCCATGACCCTGATGCTCCTGGAAGCCCCGCCCTTCTCTGGCTGGCAGACACCTTGCGGGAAACAAACCTTGGGTAAAACCAACCTTGGGGTGAATGGCAGAGAGAGAGGCAGACTCCCCTGTGGCCACAGAGGTGGGGGAGCCCTGGTCCCTCAGGAGGGGAAGTACAGGTGCAAGGCCCCCCGAGAGGGAAGGAAGACCTTGGATGGGGAGGGTCATGATTGGAGCTAACTGTGGACAGATGACACCATGTGGGCCACGGGTTAGCATGAGGACCTCCAGCCTTCATTCCCTGGGTGGCCAGGAGTGGGGAGGATACTGGGTCCACCCTCCTTCTGGAGAAGGCCTGGAGGACTGCTGGAGCTCAGTGTTACCAGTATCCAAATCACCAAACCTCACAGCTTTGGGGCAGTTTTAGCTTAGCTTGTTCATGGAGTAGGAGGCCACCTGACTCCACTCTCCGTGGATTTCAAAGAAGTCAAAGGGGCTGCAAGCACATGGAGACAGGAACTCAATCAGGGGGGATGATGCTTCAGCTGCAAAGAGCAGAAAACCCAACCCAAAATGGAGTTGAAGAAAATTTCCCTCAACAAGAACACTTAAGAACAGCACGAAGGTTGATTAATTTCCTGATTCTGTGACATCATCACCGGTGCAGATTCCTTCTGTGTTTCAACATTGTTCTTTCTCAGTATGTTTTTTTTTAATGTTTTTTTTATTATATTATGTTAGTCACCAACTTTCTCAGTATGTTACCTGTCTTCAGACTAGCTCCTCTCATGGACTTAAGATGGCTGCCAAGGTTCTAGGCGTCACACACAGACACAACAGCACTGACAGAGACAGAAGCCATCTCTTCTTACCTGTCAGTTTTAGTCAGTGGGAAACCTTTCCCAAATCTCCTCCCCCAGCTCATTTCCCCTCACATCCTATTGGCCAGAATTGTGCCACGTACCTGCCTCTAAACCAATCAGGGACAAGGAGCATGGAAGTAACCATGTTTGGCTTAGGATAGTTAGGATTTACCCTTGAACCCCAGAGGGAAGGAGCGTGAACACCAGCAAATCCGTCTTACCAGTGAGGAACAGGGCTGTTGGGGAAGGGACTGACCTCCAGGGCAAAAAGCACAATGACGGACCTTCAAAACCACGGTGTCCCAGGGCCTACGGGCCCCGATAACACTTGGTTCAAGGAAGACTGGAAATCCAGCTCTTGTCTGGCTAGGCCCTTGGGTTACACAGCAACACACACCTGTGACAACACGGGGTACTGAATCTTGCTGAGTGTGGACCCTTGTGGGGGCTCGGGTTACAAAAAGATAGCCCAAGGAACTTGCAGGTCTGGAGTCAGACAGACTGGACACCGCATCCACCGGGCTGACACTGTCTGACCTAGAGCTCAGGGTCCCTTCTCCTGTTTGGGCTCCAGAATCATTTGTCAAAGGAACACCCACAGGAAGGAATAAAAATTTTCTGTGGGGGGTGGGGAGGGTTGGCTCTGGCTCAGAAGCCAAAGCCTCTGCTCCCCATAAAGACAATAGCTTTTCTGGATAATCAGTGAGGGGAAAAGCTCCACCCTCTGGGATGGCATCCATTTCCTGCGAAAGAATCATCTAGGTGTTTTACAGGCCAGCAGCTTCCCTGAGACTCCAGAGGCCCTCACCCCTGCCATGAGGCACGGCTGCATGGGAAGAGGCAGGAATGGGTTCCCCCCTGGGGTTGTATCTCCCCACATCATTAGCCACTGTTGATGGAAAGTCAAATGACCCTTGAGTGGGAGGTGGTGTGTGGAGGAATTTATATGATTTTAGAGCCAGTTTTCCCCATCTTGTTGTCTGCCCCTGGCTCAGAGCTAAAATAGGGCTGGTCTTTTCGATGCCTGGCTGCAGTGTCCTTTAATTTTTAAGAGGAGCCCAGGAAGGCAGTAGAACAGCCCCCTAGACAGGCAATGAATGTTGCAAACTTCCGAGATTTCAGGGCCAACTTGGGCAGAGGAATCGAGGAAAGCGAGAAGCCAAAACTTGTTTTAATTGTCAAATTTGTTTTTCATCTATGAACGGACGTGATTCGCTTCACAGCCCTGTAAGAGAGTCGACTCGGATTTCTAAGCCCACTGGACAGATGAGAAAACTGAGCGATTTGCCCAAGGTCTCCCTTTGCGTGAGTGGTAGAACAGATTAGAAGCCTTCAAGCCCTGGGCTGTTCGACTGCACCCGTCACGATGCTTCCGTGGGTGAGCAGGTCCTGCGCTGGGAGGGGCTGGAGCTTGTGCCCTCAGATCCCCCACTGTAACGAGACTCTGTCCCAAGACTCCAGGCTGTCCTCTCTCTTGGCTGAAGTGGGCTGATGGGTTGTTAGTTGCGATACAACACTTTGACTTTGGCTGCCCATGCCATGTTTGAGATGTGAGATTGAGGCTGGTTTTTCGCAATCTGTGCAGCAGAAGTAGCAGAAGTGGGAGAGTCACCTGTGCCCAGCGATGTGCCCTGATCTTCTCTGGTCAAAAGGGAGGCAGAACGAGGCCTGGTTGGTGACATCAAGAAAAGGGCACAAAGTCTATCTCTCTGGGGCACCCAGCGTCCACTAGACACCCAGCCAGCCCACGTGTCGCATGTTGGGTAGCTGGGTACCCTGAAGGACATGTGCTTCCCTTGGCCAGGTAAGGCCAGAATGAGTTCCAGGCATTCTTGGTCCTGATTCTAACAGCTGCTCCAGGGCCTCACTGGGGCCTGAGCCACCAGAACACTCCCCGGCTTGGTGTCTGCCATTAGCCCACCTGTCTGGACAGGTGAGAAGGGCCAGCCTTTGGCTCCTGTCTTGTTTGGGAACCCCTGCTTTCCCCACCGGTTCCACGGGGCCAGGAAACAACATTAAAGCTGGCCTGAGCTTTGCTCCCTTTACTTCCCTTGCCCTTGACTCTGGGCAAAAGCTCCCCATTCCCAAGGGACAAAATCTGCTTCTAGTTGCATCTTGGAACTAGAAATTGAGTCTTCAGTTGGCGGTGGTAGTGCCAGCCGCTGAGAGTCTCCCTGCCCCAGCTCCCTCCTTCCTCAAGGCATCAGGCAACCCCCAAGGTGCTCAGCAAATCAGGGTTGTGGCTTGCAAGCATGGAGACCTCCTGAAGCCCTGCCAGCAAGAGTTATGTGGGATCCAGCATGTCATAGCTTGTCATAGCACGTGCCTTACTGGGAAGGACTGGTGTGCAGTGAGTTAGCCTCCCTCTCTCCCGCTCCCTCCTTATTTCAGCAAATGTTCACTCAGCTGTGCTGTGCTTGGGCTGGGCTGGGCTGGCAGAGGAGACGCCCTCAAGGGCCCCAGTCTCTTTCGGTGACAATTCCCCACCTTTAAGGCCCAGCGGAAGCCCATCCCCACCCCATCTTCAGCCTCCTCTGATGACCGCCATCCTCTCTTCCAGACCATAGTGGGCCAACTCAGGCTTTTAACTCCCACCCAGAGGCAGACGGGGGTGTCTCTCCTCATCTTCAGAACACCCATGCTGGTGTCCACGGGAAGTCTCCTGGTCTGGGCCACAAAACCATGACCATGGTTGCTTCTCCAACCACTTTCTCCACCTGTGTCTCCATCTGGGAGTCATCCATGACCCCCACCCACCACCCCCAGTCACCACATCCTGTCCCTTCCCTATCCCCACTGCGGCCCTCACCTCTGGTGGGGGGCAGGGACTGTTACTCCAGCCGCCTCCTTGATGGCCTCCTGCCTCAGCCTTTCTCTCTTCCCAGCCTGTTTTCCCCAGGAGGAAAGATCATTCTAGATGCAAACCTTGCCACGTTGAAACAGTCTGCTTTGTCTCCAAGACAGAGTCCAGACCCTAGCAGACAGGAGGCTCCTCTTCCCAGGGAAGAAGCTGTCCTGTCTCCCCAGCTTCCTTGTTCATGGTGCTCACTCCCCCTGCCCTTGTACTTCACCTTTACTGCACCGACCTGCTCATACCTGTAATCTCCCACGCGGTGCTCTTTCCACCTCCCGCCTCGGCTCTGCTGTTCCCTCTGGCTCCTCTCCCTGCTCCCCTCTGCTCTTTAATCCAGCCAAGGCCACTCCTCCTGCAGGAAGCATTCCCAGACTACCCTCCCCCATTCTTTCTGCCCAGCCTGGGATCAGGGACCCTGATGTGTGCTCACCTCTCCCCTTCCACCCATCACCCATCGTGTCTTATTCTCTGTGTCTGTTCCCAGGCCTGTCCAAGGAGCCACTGGATTCGTCGCTGTCTTGCCAAGCATCTGGCTGGGTGCCTTGCTCTGTGTGCAGATTTGTCCGACGCAGCCAGCCCTGAAACACAGCCAACAGAAACCCTGGGGAGGTAACAAGGAGGCCCACTCAGGAAGTGGGGTGCAGCAACAAGCCCCGACACAGGCACTTTGAGCCCCAATTCCGCCTCTGGCTCACTGTGGGGCCTCAGGCGAGTCACACAATGTCTCTGAACCTCCATATCTCTGGCATATGAGGAGAAGGATGAGCAAGACATCCTGCCCCTTGTCCACACCTCCAGGTGAGGTCGTGATGACAGGAAATGGTGGGGACACGTGGAGTCACAGGCCTGTCAACGTTCCTGAGCATTTGGAACAAGTTGTAGGCACAAGACACAGAGCAGGCTGTATTTGCCCTTGGAAAACACAACGCAAGTGGGAATGAGGCCAGCAATTCTAACCTGCCATCTTCTCCCGCATGACAGGTATAACCTCCCTCAGTGGCACGAGGGGCACAGTTCTCTTAGCCCAAGCAAAGAACACCTTCTCCATCTCATAAGCACCCCTCCCCCCAAAACCTATTGCTCATCGCGGGTCTTCTCTCCCCCCTCCATTGTCCTTCTCTCTTGTATCCCAAGAGAACTCCTATGCTTCCTCCCCATTTTGGACCCAATCTCTCCTTTCCTTTGGAGAACTTCCCTGCTCCCTGTTCAAGCTAAACTTGAGCTCTGCCCTCCTCCAAGGGGTTCCTGCATCGAATAGCTACCATCATCCCCAAGGTCAAAGTACTGGGCAGCTACGGAGAGCAAACTCAGTCCTTGCCCACAGCTCCGGAAACTGCCCTGTGCCCCCAACTCACACGCATATGCACGCACGCGCACGATTTTGGAGACTCGCCTTTTCTTCTAAACACAATCCCTCTAGTTTGGAGTCTCCATCTGCTGCAGCCTGAGTTAGCCGGCACCCCCACTGTGCTCCACAAACCCCATCCAGACCCCCAGGAACTGAGAGCAAGTCAGGAGTCCCAGGAGCTGGCTTTTAGTCTCTAGCACTCCTTTCTCCAACTAGGACTCCTCTCCTGCCATCAAAGCTTCCCATCCCGTGTCCCACTGCCTGAGATAGCCTCCCAGCTGAACACTGAACCCCCGGTAGTGTGTTCCTCACTGCCCAGGTCGTGAGTACTTGCAGTGCTCCTAGATCTGGAGAGAAAAATGCCTTAGCCCAGTGGGAGGAGCACAGTGGGCAACGTGGTTGCTGGCTGAGACACTGGGGTGGAGGGAGAGCCCGGGCTGGTCCTCCCGTCAGCCCCCACACTCCGCCTCTACCCAGAGCCAGCTCCTGGCCAGGGCACCAGGACCAAGGACCACAGCCCTGCCCCTTCCGTGCCCCCAGCTCTGGCCCATCCCGGCCCAGGGTCCGGGCACGCAAACTAGGCCTCCCGACTGGCGTGCACTGCAAGGGCCCTGGCTGGAAGAGAAGGAGGTTGCCAAGGCTGGAGCCCAAGGGAACCCCACGAGCTTAGAATTTAGAACTTGAGCCTTTCAAAGTCTGAGTCCATTTAGACTCCAAAAACACAACTTCCGTTCCTTCAACATAAACGGGGAGTAGTGGGTGGGGAGAGCATAAAACATCTCATAAAAAGGCTCCCAGTCCCGCTGGACATCAAAGGGCTCTTAGGAGCCGCCTGCAGATGAGTTCAGGGTAAAGGAATCATCAGCATATGGATTAAATTCCCCATTCATTATGCATCTGCCAGAGCTCAGGAGAAAACCTCACACAGCAGGGCCCCAGTTCAGCGAGCTGGAAAATGCTCTGAGTCACGGAGGGACCCCAAAGGCAATCAGCCGCTCTCCAGCATCTCGAATCTTCTTCCCGCTGTGGAAAAAGCTGCGCTGGAGGAAACCAGCAGTTCTCATTCACACCCCTGGCCCCAACTCCCCGTGGTCAGCTGCTCGCTCTGCTCCCCGGCGCCCTCCCACTGCCACCCCCTCGGATCCCCCCCCCCCACAAGTAGCAGCATTCATGGCTGCCGGGAGGGCAGGAGGCATCCCCCCACCCCTTCCAGCAGGACTGGGCTTCATCTTCCCCAGGCGCTCCTCCTGAGCTAAGCCTGTCCTGCCCCAGTCCCTCCCTCCCCAGGCAGGACTTCCAGGACTATAGAAGGACCCATGAGTCCCCTCACTGAGTTCCAGGACCCACTGTAGGACAGGACGGAGCGAGTTCCCGCTCTGTCAATCACCCTGCTGTGTTTGAGGTCCTCAGGAGAGAGGTACAAAGAAGCACAGTAGCTAGGTAGCCACGCCCAGGTCCCAGGTCAGGAACAAAGGACTCATTCCCCAGTCTCTGGGTTGGCTATGTCATCAGCTCTCCCAGTTCTGCCCCTCCTGCCGGGAGAGAACCCCCCACCCAAGGGCACAGCCCTTTCTTCAGGGCCAGCTGTCAGCCATGATGGATGATGGCAGGATACAAAGGCTGGGCCACATCTTCAGAGCCCCCTTCAGGGTGGGTGGGGGCCTCCATGGAGACAACCTGGCAGCCAGACCCCTCCCTCTGCCCACTCTGTATCTTCTCTTCCCTTCCACAGGTGTGGATCCCCGGAGCACCCCTTCCAAGCTCCCCACAGGCAAATCTCCATCTCAGTCTTCTTCCTGGGGACTCCCAGCTACAACATAGGCTAAACCCCAAACCACGGAAGAACCACTTTATTAAAAACTGGCGTCTTGTCCAATGTCTCCATGCAGAGCTCCAGGAGAGCTGAGTGGAGAACAAATTTTGGCCCTCGGGAGGGGGAGGCTTCCTACCTTCCTCTAGACGGGAATCCAGATCTTGCTAGCCACTCACGCCCAAATCCATGCACTTAGTCCGCATGCAAAGGAAATAAAACAGTCCGGGGTAAGCCAGGGCCCGCTTCCTGGGTCAGGAGAGACAGAAGACCGCAGGAGGAAGTGCAGGGGATCCGACCCCATGGGCTTTGCCGGCTGACTAGAAGAGTAACTGCTCGGCCCCTGAAGCCAGGCATGGAAGCAAGCAGGGAGGCCAGTGTGCAAGTGGATGGCCGGTGTCCTCCCTCAGCCTCTGATTTGAAAATGAGCCCAGGAGTCACCAACATTAAGTTCCGGTCACAGCTTCAGAGTTGATTATCAAGGGGACAGTCCCTTTCTTCTCAGGGCCTCAGTGTTCCTGTGGTAAGATGGCACCAGTCACGCCATCTTGCTTCCCTCAGGGAGTTGACCTGACGATGCATTGGGAGACTGTAGCTGCAAAGCTGAGTGAGCCCCAAGGAGATGCACAAAGCGGAAGCCGACTCTCATGGTGACGTCCAACTGTTTCCCCGTGAGTTGGTCTGGCTTTCCCTCCAGCCAACAGAGCCAGGGTGGACACAGGTATGCGCCAAAGCTGGCTGGACCCATGAGTTCAGGATTGCAAGACTCAGGGAGCACCCTTCCATTTTCTCCCAAAGGCCCAAAGGCACACAGACAGGAGGGTCAGCGTGACACGGAGTCCAGCCCAGCTGTTAGGAGATTTTGTGTGGCATTCCTCTCCATAATCATTTCATTCCTTTTGTCCTCACACCCACATCTTGCAAGTTGGTTTTCTGTGCCAGTTGTGGTTGGGCTGAGATTCGAGAAGCAAAAGGAAAAGGAAAATGTACATTGTTGCTGTACACTGGGGCTCTGTGTACCTTACCTCACTGCTGCTTCCCAGCACCCAGGGCCACCCACTTCTCCATCTCTCAGACTGCGCCCCGCACCAAAGCCTCTAGCTGACACCGGGGGCTCAAATCCAGCCTGCGGTCCACCCACCGAGCTCTGTGTCTAGACAGCTCTGTTCTTCTCCTTCATACAAAGATGAATAGGTTGCCCAGTGCCCAGATCGTTCACCCCTCTGAGGGACGGAGCCACTTTACAGAGGGAGAAACTGAGGCTCAGAGACGTTAAGTCCCTTGCTCAAGGTCACACTGCAGGTAGGTGATAGACCTAGGACACGACTTCAGGTCCATCTGACCCAACCCGTCACAAGCGTGGGGGGCACAGACAGGCTGTTATTAGCCCACACTGGGACTTCATCAAGTCGTTCGGAGAGAGGCTTTCTCCACACGCTGGTGTATGCCTGACCCAGCCTTATAATTTGGCCATGCAGATAATCCCTTACACGATGCCTTAGTTAGAGGTCTTTTGATTGCAAGTAACGGAAAACAGCCCAGCAAAAGGAAACAAAAAATCATCCGAAGGGTATTGAGAGGCCGGGTGGAATCTGAGGAAAGCATGGAAAATTTCCACAGGAAGACCGGAATAACAGCCTGTCCCGCACAGCCCCGAAGACCCCAGAAGTGGAAGTTCGTGGCCTTCCATCCAGAACTCTGTCAGTAACTTGACTTGGTTTCCAGGCCCTCAGTTAAGTTTCCAAATTCTTGAAACAGAGAAGACATGACGGGTGGCTTTCTCCAGTCATTTCTTAGAGGCAGAATCCGAATGACAGTTGTGACTGCTGGTAGCCCGTGGATCATGGCAGGTCAGTAGCAGAACATACCACCCTCAGGCCCAGCAAGAGGGGCCGCCATATGTCAGAGGGCCCCACGCATTACACACACACACACACACACACACACACACACACACACATACACACACACAGACTTACACAGAATGCAGAGCTCAGTGCGGGCAGGTTACCCCCGTCACCCTAAACCGCCATCCCCACGGCTGATGCCACTCAGGCCCCAGGGAGATATCTCTCCGCAACCCGTCCCATGTCCCATGTCCTCCAAAAGAATGGTATCTGAATGTGGGAAGGTTTGTATCTGCGCATGTCAGAGACAGAGACTGCTTCCAAACGCAAGGAAGGTTAGAGCTGTGGAAACTCTTACCTAAGAGAAAATAAAATCATTTAACTCAACATGAATGCGACATATTTTCACAACAAAATAGTGTTCCCTAATACTGTTGAGCATCCATTTTCTTTCTTCTCATCCTGTTTCTTTTTTTTTTTAAGTTTTTATTTTAATTCCAGTTAGTTAGCATACAGTGCAATATGAGTTTCAGGTGTACGTTACGCTTCCTGTTTCAAATCATGATTCCAAAGGGACGTGATAATTAGCATATTTTTCACAATAGCGGAGTTGGTATTTTGTGTGAGTGATTGAGAAGTATTTTGCCGTATTAAACAATTCATTTTGCTCTTCAATTTGTGTTTTGTACGTCTATATTAGAAATTACATGATGAAGTATAATACCAATTCTTTATATTACTAGATAATCATAGGGTGCCAGAATTATGGGTAATTTTCATTTTATAAAAACATTGAATACAGTTCACTTGAATTTTCCAAAAACGAAGTGAAATTAAAAATTTCATCTATACTTAAATAATTTTGCTTTGCGATTTTAAATCATTGATTATCATTGCATTTTGTCCCTCAATTGTGATAGATAATTTTGAGTATTTTAGAGGAAAAAAGACTTTTCTGAAAACATATAAATTAAAAAAATTTATTCTTGTGTTTAGCATAATTTAGATTTTTTGATGAAAATATATTCATATTTTATACACTTCAAATACAGTTGTTTTTAATCTTTTAGGTCAAGGCTGGCAAACTTTTTCTTAAAGGGCCAGATGATAAATATTTAGACTTGCAAGCAATAGGGTCTGTCACAACTCGACTCTGCTGTTGCAACATAAAAATAGCTATAAATAAATTGCAAGTAAACATGCGGCTGTGTTCCAACGAAACTTTATTTACAGAAATTACTTGTTTGTCTGTTGCTTCATGTGTAAGAAATTTTTTGGAATAATGATTAACAAAATGTGTTCTTTGATCAGCTATGAGCAAAGATAGATTGTCAAATCAGACTATACTGTCCAGTGAATATTAATAATCAAAGAAGATCAGTTCTGACGAAGTCATTGGCAAATTCAGAAGTTAAGGATCAAAATTAGAAACTAATCCTCAGGGCTCTCAGGTGGCTCAGTCCATTCAGCATCTGCCTTCGGCTCAGGTCATGATCCCAGGGTCATAGGATCGAGCCCCATGTCTGGCTCCCTGCTCAGTGGAGAGTCTGCTTCTCCCTCTCTCCTGCTTGTGCTCTTTCTCTCTCTCAAATAGATAAATGAAATCTTAATAAAAAAAAAAAAGAAACTAATCCTCTCCATTACTGTGACAGAATATAGTCTGTATTTTCCCTTTTCAAAAGAATTTTTTCGCTTTTTCAAAAATAAAAAATACACAGATGTGACTTAAAAGCATTAATTTATTACTTTACTCCTCAACCCTGTTCCTCCAGGTCAGTTGGGTGTTATTAAAACTCCAGAAGCTTCTGCTTTGTCGGAAGTTTCTTTGTGGAAAGAGGGCAGGTCTTGTTAAGAAGAGCAGAATACTCCGGGCTCTTTCAAGATGGTTCCTTTCCCCTCTCCTTGTTGGAAGCATGAGAGGATTTTTCTCTGATACTCACTGTGAGGACCTGGTAGAGCTCCTGAAGGTAAACGTCACCACCCGTGGGGCGCCTAGGTGGCTCAGTCAGTTTAACACCCGATTCTCAATTTTGGATCAGGTCATGATCTCAGGGTGGTGAGATCAAGCCCAGTGAGGGCGGCTGGCTCAGCCGAGAGTCTGCTTGAGAGTCTCTCTGCCCCTCCCCCTACTTGTACACCATCTCTCTCTCTCTCTCTAAAATAAATAAATAAAATCTTATTAAAAAAAAAGTCACCACCCCATAACTGGGTCTTCCTGGAGTTTTTAACTCTACACTGAGCTTCCAGAAATTCTCCAGTTACAGTTCAGGTTGCCCTACCCTGGGCTTGGTTCCCACAGGGATTCCAGCTCAGGGGTTTCTGTTCGGGTGTTTGCAGTTCTCTGCCTCTGCCTGTCAGTCTCTCCAGTTCTGGGGCTGGCAGTTTGCCCTGTGACCCCACTCCTCTGACAAATTTAAGAAAAGGTGTTGATTCTTCAGTTAGTTCAGCTTTTTACTAGTTAGGATAAAGTGGGGACTTCAAAGCTCCTTAAATGCCTTGCCCAGAAAACAAATGTCTGATTCTTTTTTCCTTTTTTTTTTTTTACTGTATATTAATTTAATTTAATTTTTTTGAGGGGATGGGGGAGGGGCAGAGAGAGAGGGAGAGAGAGAGAGAGAATACAAAGCAGACTCCATGCCCTGCACAGAGCCCTACTCAGGGCTCAATCTCACAACCCCGAGATCATGACCTGAGCGGAAATAGAGTCGGATGCTTAACCGACTGAGCCACCCAGGTGCCCCCATTTTATTTGTTATTTAAAAAATCTTTACCAGCATGATTACAATAAAAGAACATTTTCACTGTCTATGCTTTTTTTCTGGCCATTATTATTCATTTCATTTGATGAATAGTTTCTGAAAATCATCTCGTTGCATAGAAGAAGGGGATTTGAAAATGATCCACTCTGGGCAGCCGTGTCCTGGAGCCGGCTTGCCCTAGCTCATGTGAGCCAATCAGGAAATTTTGTTCCAATTCTGTGTTCGGTGATGTCATGTTGATAGCTTGAAATCAGCCACAGTGGTTGTGTTTACACTGTGGGAATCTGCAAACAGGACAAATGAGGGCTCCCCCATCCCCTGCCTGAGAGGGTTTGTTGTTAAATATTTACCAGTACACCTCTGACTCTGGGTGTCAAATATGCTCGGTACACCCCTGACCTTCAGGACCTACGTAGGCCCTGTGTTGTCTACAGCCCTTTTACGTAGTGATGGAATGTGGAAGGCCATGTTCAATTTTATGGTTTGGTGGAGCAGATAACACCGGGCTAATAAGAGGAAACTCAAGTTAGCGTGACCATCTGACATCTCCTGGTTCGGTATACCATTTCTCTGCCAGGCCAAGATCTACTTGTCCAAAAATAGAATCGCTGTTTGCTGAACAAATCCTAGCTTTGCTTCCAAATCTTAGGGTTTCTGCTGATTCTCCAATCGATGATCTACTACAGAAACTTAGCACCATCGGCTCTATTGGCTTATAAGCCTGAAGAGCAGAGCTGTGTACATCATAGCCTAGACCAGCTTAAGAGCTTCTCTTGCTCTGAGTCTCACCCAGCACTGGGAGTCTTCTGGCTTACTCAGTAAACGGATCAGGAAAACTCAACCAAACATCAGGTTTGGTTCTTTCTATGTTCCTTCCAAAGCCCGAAAGAGTACACAAAACATCATACCTCCTTTGTAGTAGGGGATACAGTGAGTCAGTTTCTCCTTCACTTTGGAGCAAATACCCCAATATGTCCCCGACATCCCAATCTCAGAAACTTCAGTGAGGTGGCTAAGCCCTTGTCTTTGTATGAGATATATTGCCTATCTTGTAGCACACATAAATCTTATAGAAGCATGTAAGCACCTGTTACTTTCTACTCTCCGTGGCCTATTAGCTTGATGTCAGCAATGCAGGAGGCTAACATTACATCGTGCGGGGTGATGACACAATTAGAGCTAATTGTGCCACAGAGCCAGAAGACTGATGTAATCCAGAGAGCAGGTCATGAAGATATATTGCTGCCCTTTTCGGGTGAAATCCAGCTGCAGAATTCCTGATGCCTTTATGCTCATAGGGGTTTGAAAAAAAAGAAAATATTTGTCAGCTGTGATGCCATGGGCTGTGTAAATTTGTAAAGATACCTCATGTGAAATAACAGCTGAAATTGAAGTTGCCACTTACATAAGCTTGCAATTATCTGTGGTTATTCTCCAAGATGGATCTGTCTTCTGTACCAACCAAACAGGCAAGCTGTGTAAGGGTATGACAGAAATCACTATTGCTGCATTGTCTTCAAATGTTTGATGTTGGCACAAATATCTGAAATTCTCCAAGGATGTTGAACTATATGGGCTAATGACTTCGATAAGGAGGTAGAATTCCAGAGGCTTCCATTTGGTCCTTCAGTTCTATAATAGCCATTATTCCACAAACCAAGGAATCAGTGGGGAGATTTGGTCAACTCCAGAGTATGTCCAATCACACTATTTACTCAAAACCTTGGCAAATCAACTTGGGATGGGTTCTGGATCCCACCGCCTTCACTGAGATAGATGTGAGTCAACACTATCACTTTAGCCTCAAAATCCTCTAGCTGGTAGACCACAGTGATGTTTGAGGTTTTCAGGCATAAGGTTTAGCTTACAGCCAGTGTTCAATAGCTCTTTCTCCAATGCAGAATTATCTGCTAGGTGGCCCAGATCACTATGGTAGGCCAGGAGGAAGATTCACCTTACTGCAAGACCCTGCTTTAAGGGTAATGGGATCTTTTCATGGAATCTGGGTCTACAAATTGAATCAGGTCTTGGGATTGGTGAAGAAGCCATGACTCTACCATGATAAGTCCAAACCAAGAGCGTCTTAGTGGACTACCTCCATTTCAGTCCTAAGGTCCTTAAAATCAAAGAGGCATAACCAAGATCCCCGTGGGTCAGACCACCATCTCTCGTTAATGTCACCACACCCACTGTCTCTGGTGTTCAAGTACCATTGCCTGGACTGTGCCCCTCAGCGTCTTCCATCCTTGAAACCACATCATCCCTGACCCACATCTCTGGCCTTCAGAGAACAGCCATTACAGCTCTTTTCAAAGATGCTAGTAATCCCCTCACTTAGGGATTTGTGGTGAAAGGAGTATCCTTCTGGGGGGAAGAAATGAGAAGGTTCACATGTAATAAATTCACTCCATAACTATCATTTTTCAAGGCATGTCTGGCGTTTCAGTGTAGGCCAGTTTCCCATCAGCCAGCCACAGGAAGAGGAGAACTGCTTCCATTTGCCCAGGCTGCACATTGAATTTGCATATCCAGTATGGGAAGGACCCCCATATTGCTAAACCTACATGCTCCAAAGCCAGTTGTTTTGAAAGATGCTTAGAAATAGAATCGACGAGAAGATGCCAATACACTGAAGGTGGAAAGTGAAGAAGAGAAGGAGATTTGAGAGATGACTCCCAGGATTCGTCAGGAGCAACTGGTGGAGGGCAGGTCATTGAGTGACATGGGTCAAGCCAAACGGGGTGTGGGTTTGGGGGAAGTGCCCCCATTATACCCACTGGGCAGAAGTGGTTAAGGAAGTTAAGTGACTCTCCTAAGATCACACAGCTAATAAGTGACAGAGGGCGTCCTGAGTCCAGAGCCCATGCTCTACCACCTCACCTCCCTTCCCGCTCACCTGCTCCTTCCTTCTGCCTCCTATTCAGGGCTGCCCTGTGCCTCCATGATGTGTTTGGAGAATTCCATGCTAAGCACTTTGCATGCCTTTGAAAACTTAATTCTCTCAACATCCCTGTGAAGTAGATTCTATCATCCCTGATATTTCAGATGATAGAACTGAAGCTCAGACAAGCTCATTAGCTGCTTATTGGTTGCCTAAATTGACCAAAGAATGGACATAGCACTTAGACTTTATCTTACCAGCCTATCAAGTAGATCCAAAGGGAAAGTGTCTGTGGTAGTCCTTTGAAAAGTTAGCATCTGTATTTAGGAAAAACCCAATTTTGCTCCTCCTGTGTGGAGGAAAACTCAGCTCTTCCCTACTACATGTCTCTCTTCCCTGTGTTTCTGCTTTTCTACTCACACAGCACACTTCAATTCTCTAAACATGGGCTGGGTGTCCTAGAATTTACTTCAATTCTGCCATTATCTACCCGGAGATAGGGTTCCGGGCTCAGTCCTACAACATTGCCCTCTACCTCCAACACATATTTCAAATGCCAGGTGCAAGGCCAGCTTATCACAGGAGGGGTCCCAGTGACCTTATCAAAGGATCTGATAAGGGATACAGATGAACATCCAGTGGGAAGACATAGGTAGGGCACGGGGTGTGGGAAGGGGTGCCGGGCACACCACCCTCCCAGCACCTCCACATGTTCACCAACCCAGCAGCTCTCCCAACCTTCTACTTTGGGGATTTTATAGAGGCATCATCACATAGACATGATCAATCATTAACTCCATTTTCAGCCCTTCTCTCTTATCCAGAGACCCAGAGAATGCGGGGGGGGGGGGAGCGGGGGCAGGGGGGTGTGCTGAAAGTTCCTAATCATGGCTTGTTCTTTCTGGTGACCAGCACTGATCTACAAGCCCACCCAGCATCTCCTCGTTAGAACAGAGACACTCTTATCACCCAGGAAGTTACAAGGGTTTCAGGAGCTTGGTGCCAGGCACCAGGACACAAGTGTCAATATTTTCTATTATCTCATACCTGGTACTCTATAAAGGTAGCTGTCTATGGTACTTCCTGTTGCCACTCTTCACTTGGTGGCTCAGCACACCTTGGTGAATTACTGCACCAAAGGGGAAATTTCCTGTCACTCAGGAATTGGTGACCAGACCACACATATGAACACGGGAAGGTGCTAGGGACCGCACACCTTAAGGAGAGCCACCAATAACCGTGGTAGGACTCCTGCTGCCCGGGTTGACCCAGGACCTCCCTTCCTCCCGTCACACACCACCCTCTGCTCAGCCCGGTCATCTGAGGAGAAGGCCGGGCAGGGGGGAAGGGGGCAGAATCCAGGAAGGGTTTGTGGTGGAATGTTTTTCCCTCCCTTCCCTATGGAGAAAGAGGTTGCCCCTTGTGATGGTTGATTTTACATAGGATGCCCACAGAGCTGTTAAAACACTATTTCTGGGTGTGTCTGTGAGGGTGTTTCCAGAAGAGACGAACATTTGAATGGGTAGACTAAGGAAAAAGGGCACCGTGCCCAGCACAGGTGTGTGTCACCCTGTTTGTGAGGGTCTGGATAGAACAAGGAGGAGGAAGGGCAAATTTGCTTTTTCTGCTTGAGCTGAGACATGGGGGCTCCTGGTTCTCAGGCCTTCGAGCTGGAACTGAGCTACACCACCAGCTTTTCCGGGTCTCCGGCTTGCAGCTGGCAGATTCTGGGACTTCTTGGCTTCCATAATCATGGAATTCCTATACAGCCAATTCCTGTATAAGGGAGGGAAGTGGGGGAACAGGACCCTCCTGGGGACACCGTGCATTGGGCTGGAGACTACCATTGTCAGCTTGCTGCCAGGCACTGAAGCGGGGAGGCCTCCCAGCACTAGCATGAAATCTAGGTCTCAGGTCCTCTGTCCTTCTGTCCTGCCCCATCCTTGGGGAGCCATGTCCCGGAGATGGGGCGGGGGGAGTGGAAATGAGTATGCGTCTAGAAGAGGCCACATCCTCTCCCCACTTCAGATCCTCCCAGCGCTGAGGTCAAATCTCAGATGCATGGCCGGTTTAAACCAGGCTGGGATCCTTTTTTTTTTTTTAAGATTTTATTTATTTATTTGAGAGAGAGAGTACAGAGGGAGAGAGAAAACAGGAGCAGGGTGAGAGGCAGAGGGAGAGGGAGAAGCAGGCTCCCTGCTGAGCAGGGAGCCCGATGTGGGGCTCGATCCCAGGACCCTGAGATCATTACCTGAGCCGAAGGCAGATGCTTAACTGACTGAGCCACCCAGGCGCCCCATAGGCCAGGATCCTTTAATAACCAACAGTTATTGGATCCGCTTGCCATGTTGTTCAGGATTCAACAAAACTTACTGGCACTCAGCTATGGGTTAGAGAGTTAAACCTCTCCGAATTGACCCTCCTCCATGAAACGCCCCCTCAGGTCATCTGGAACACAGCCTGCCCCGGTGGACACTGCTTCCCATGGCCCTTTGCAGAAGGGGACACTACAGGGGGTGCAGGCCAGGGTCCCGACGCCCCCTGGCAGCCATGCCTCTGAGCCGGGTCCTGCAGCCAGTGCCGAGAGGAAAGGAGGGATGCTGACTCATAGCCCCAATGACAGCACTCCCACCCCTGGTGACAGCGACCAGATGGCAAAGCCCTGTCCTGAGACCACCTGGCGCTCACAGCCCAAAGGCGCCTGTCCATCAGAGATAGCCGTGCGAGGCTGCGGTTTTCAGTCTTGCTTAGTTAAGTCGGGGCTCCTGTCCTCTCTGTGAGCCACTAGTCCATCAGAGATGGGTTTGGAGAACAAAACGACCCATCTTACCCAGGCAGTACAGGAATAGGTCAGAGGTTGACGAGTTGGGAGGAATCCGCAGGCTTCTGTGGGCATCCACCCAGGCCATATGGCCGTCTGCCCTGGACGTCATCGCCAGCACTGTGACCGCAGTCACCTGTAGTCAGTGCCTGAGGATGGAAACAAGGCCTCCTGCCTTTAAACCCGATGACGTTGGTCTGCCTGTTGATCTGCTCTGACTCTAAGCTTTGTGTGGGTGGGGGTGCGGGGGAGTACACAGACAGGCTCTCCCCCAGCTCTGCCCCATCCTCAGGCCCCGCCCTCCACTCCCTGCAGGACTCACACAAGGAAGGGCTCCAAGCCCAGGATCAGAGGGGGTACAGTACAGGAGGTCAGGGCGAGCCTGGCGTGGTTGTGGAAAGCTCCATACAAGGGGCACTGAGTCCCAAAGAATGCTAAGGCTCAGGCAGCTGGAGGGGTCGGCAGGGCACCACAGGCACAGGGAGGAGCTCGATGGGATCAAGGGTGAGATTCATTGATTTAGTTGACAGAACTTCAAGGGGGTTTCCTGCGTAAAGATTCTGTGCTGTGGCTGGGGACCAGACCATGAAGGGTCAACATGACTGTGCCCTCCAGAGCTTTCTGTCTAAGAAAATACAGGGGACAGAGCAGCCTGGGCCATTGCAGTGGTTCCAAGCAAGCACCCGTGCAGGGCGGAGTGGCCAGATGGCTGCAGGCTGGACCTGCGTGCCTGGAAGGTTCTGGATGAGGCCGGCCTACTTGTCTAGCATTGCCCACTGCTCCAGCCTCACCCTTTCCCTTCTAGCCAGGAATGAATTCTTCCCACTCCAAAGCTTTGTTCTTTGGTGCTTTGG
Organism: Ursus arctos; assembly: GCF_023065955.2. Classification (NCBI taxonomy): domain Eukaryota; kingdom Metazoa; phylum Chordata; class Mammalia; order Carnivora; family Ursidae; genus Ursus; species Ursus arctos. The sequence continues at coordinate 11,039,473 of NW_026622763.1, read as the reverse complement.
CCAATACCCATCCCCTGGGCCTAATATGCTCCTCTTCATCTCTGCCTGGCCAACTCCTGCTTATCGTCAGCCTCTCTGTGAACCCTTACCCTCCCTGGACTCCGCAGCGGACTGCATGGAGGGCCTCTCCTCTGGTTTCTCCAGGACGCCGACCTGAGTGTAACAAGGATATTAGATACTAACTCGTGTTAGCTTCACGATAACTCTATTAGGAGACATTATCATTTTCATCTTACAGATGAAGCACATTGTACATTGTGCTTCTCTGTACATTGAGGCACAGAGAGGTTAAGTAAGTTGCCCAGGGTCACACAGCTATTTCCTCTACAGCAGAAAACCACTGTAATTGTTTACTAGTCTGACTCCCTTCCTGCCTAGGGGGTCTCCAGATGCAGGCAGGCCTTCTCTCTCTTCACGGTGCTCTTCTGGGCCAGAGTCCAAGGGATGTTTGTCCACCAAAAAGTGTATACTGGCCTGCGAAACAAACAGCCACCCCAGCACCTCCTCCCCAGGTCAGCTGCCATGCCAGTCATGCAGGTCACGTGACATTGCTTCTCCTTCCCTGGCTGCCACCCTCCCTTCCTAGAGAGAGGGGGAGGTGACAGCAGGGCATAGCCTCCAGCAGCAAGAAAACAAACAGCATCCATCTCCCTACCTCCCACCCACTCTCTTCCGAACAGGATGCCCTTCTGGCTATCAGCCATGAAGGAATTCTTCCAAGACCAGGGAGAAGCAAGAACGACGCAGGTGACAAGGGGTGACAATGGAAACATTCACCAATCCTCATAAACCATGCTCTGGGTCTTTGCCCAGATGTCAGCACACATGGTCTGTGCGGGCAGGTGGCCCACCCCACACTCAGGGACAACAGAGGCTCGGGCGCCAGCCCCCTCAGCCCCACATGGCTTCCATCCTCAGAATAAGCCAGCTTCTCCTTCTCTTTCCTAGGTCCCAAGGTCTGTTTCTCACTATGGCACCTTCCCAGATGACTGACTTCACAGAATTCTTGCCATTAGGCCCATGTCACAGAGCCAGTCTGACTGTCAGCGTAGCTCTCCGTGGGCTGGGTGCCTCCCCGCTCCCGTCTTCCTCTATTCTCCTCTCAGGTGCATCAACAGCTGGTGGGTGGACACACTCCATTGGCTCCCCAGCCTCTCTGCAGACACATGCAATGACACACAATGCTCACTCACAAGCACAAACACACGTATGTGCAAGTAGGCACACACAGCCTTCAGAGTTCTGATTCTCCCAATACTTTTGATGGGTTATTCTTCACACAGTGCTCTGCACAGCAAGATTGGGATAAAGACCTTTTGGAGAAGGGCTCTCCATTAGTCGTGGATGGCTTCCCCAGAAGCCACTGCATCCCTGTTCTACAAACAGGAGCTCAAGGTGCCAGCAGCAGTAAGGCCATCATGGCCGTCATCAGTCAGCATCTGGTTTGGCCAATAAAAGTAGCTTCAACCAGTGTTTCTTAGACTTTCACAGGTGTACAAATCATTTGGGGATCTTACTAAACTGAAGGTGTTCGCTGAGTAGGTCTGGGTGGGATGCAAGATTGTACATTTCTAACAAGCTCCCAGGAGATGCCAGTGCTGCTGGCTGTCGAACACACTTGTAATAGCAAGAGCTTAAACAAGATAGTTTATTTCTCCCTCATGTTCTTGAAATCCAGAAAGAGTCAGTCCAGGGCTGGTGTGGTGCTTCGTGGTCTCAGAGAACTCCATTCCTTCTATCTTGTTGCTCTACGGCGTGTGATTTCCATTTCCAAGGTGATTCTCATGACCCAATATGGTTGCTGGAGCGCCAGCTGTCACACTGAATTTCATCCAGCCCCGTTCCCATAGAGCAAGAACAGACAGAAAAAGAGCTTGTCCTTTCCCTATAAGAACACATCAGGATTTGCACACTTCTATTAATATCCTACTAGCCACAATGAAGCGACATGGCCTCACCTTTATCGATCTGTAAAGGAGGCTGGGAAACCACCTTGTTTGTCAGCTTACCATGTGCCCCACTACAGATTGGGAGTTCTGTTACTGAGGAATTAGGTAAGGAGCACTGGGAGTCAGCTAGTCATCTCCAAAAGACAGCAAGCTGAGATGAAAACATAGACATTCCTGAGCCTTCATCCGCAGAGCCAAACATGAACATGGAGCACATTTCTGGCCCTTCGGGCTTCTGCCCGCAACCTCTCAGTCGTCCCGAAGACAAGTCTGCTAATACAACAAGCAGTGCACGGGCACCCCGGCGACAGTGGAGGCCTAGTCAGGCCTCAGGTACTGGAGGCAGACTGCCCAGGTTCAAACCTTGGCTCTACTACTGACAGCTATATCATCTTGGGCAAGTTACTTCCACTTTCTGTGCCTCAGTTTCCCCATATCTAAAATGGGCATGTTGTGAGTATCTCTCAAAGTGTTGGTGTGGGGGTGAGATGACCGGAGCTCGCAGGGCATCCTAGCGCTCTCCACCAGCCCATCTTGGATCACACCCTGTGCAGTGCCATGTGCACCGAAGTAAAGAGAAGGAGGAGACCCAAGGCTGTCGCAGAGGAGCTGACAATCCATAAGTTGAATTAGCGACCTTGGACCTACGCATCGGAAGGCTGGTTATTTATTTGTAGACAAGCTCAGTTTGATAAGAAAATTTCATGATGATTTTCTTCCAGATTGTGGGTTTTTTTTTAAGTTTATTCATTTTTTTATTTGAGTCATCTCTACACTCAACGTGGGGCTCGAGCTCAAGACCCCAAGATAGAGTCCCACGCCCTTCCACCGGAGCCAGCCTGGCGCCCCTCTTCCAAACTGTCTTTTAATGAGTTTTTGACAGAACAGCTGAATTATAATCACACTGCAGTAGCTGTGTGATGTATCGCCTTGGCCAGGTTGAACTCCCTGCCCCAGAATTCCTTCCTCTGTGTGTTTCTGCTGATGGAGGCCACAGGGGAGGTTGTCCCAGGATGGGACGGGCTGAAGAAGGGACGAGGCGGCCGTCGTTATGGGGCACGCATGGTAAATACGCACAGTGCTCTTCTGTTAACTGGCCTCCCCAGCCGCTGGGTCAGGGGTCCACTTTAGACAAAGGCTCCCAGCTTCTGCTGGATTCCTCTGCTTCCAAGGTCAGAGGCAGCGAGAACAGGCATGGGTTTCAGTCCCATCCTTGCGGGGGGGGGGGGGGTTCCAGCATGTGCTCTTGGGGTCCCAGCCTGCTCTAGACTTCCCTTCTGACTGCTGTCCTGTGGACTTCGAGCTCCAGTATCAGATCTGGAGATGGTTAAACAGTTCCCAGCAGGGGCGTAAGCCAATATTCTGGAATAAATTTTCTATCTATGTATTTATCACTTGTCTATTTCTCTAAAACCTCGTACTATTCCACTGGTCTCGCTCCAGGGGTCCTGTGGTTGAACCCCTGACCCGCTCACATTCTATCAGAAATGCAGAGGAACTTTCCTGTTCCTCAGCCCCCTATTTTGCAGCTGGGAGAAGGGAGGCCCAGAAAGTTGAAATGCTATACTTGAGGCCACCCTTCAAGCCAGCTACCAAGGAAGGACCAGAACCTGCGCCCCTACCCCTTGCTTCTACACCCTTGGCACAGACGTCTCCAACCACGCTCGTGTATTCACACAGCAGAACAATCTGGGCCCCTCCTGCCTTCCAGCTGCCAGGTCTGAGGGTGGGTTAGGGCCATATCACAAGCAGGCCTGCCCTCAAGCTGCCCATAGTCTAGTGGGAGGGAGGTGAGTGTGCAGACAATGCTAGCATGGAGGGACAAGTGCCCTGGGTGGGCGTGGGGGAGCTGCCCCAGGGACCTGGCTGCGATCTTTTCTGAGGACACTCTGGGAAGAGCTCTCCTCTGACTTGGCCAGAAATGAAGCTGCAGACTGAGAGCTCCCTGCAGTGCCAGCCCTGAATGGTCCTAGGGGCGGGTGACGCTCCTCTCTGTGCCTACTGGCTCTCCCTGTTGCCAGCCCCTCCTCTGCGGGGCCTGGCGTCCCCGTGCTCTCCCTGTCCATGCCAGCCCCTCCTCTGCGGGGCCTGGCGTCCCCGTGCTCTCCCTGTCCATGCCAGCCCCTCCTCTGCGGGGCCTGGCATCCCCCTGCTCTCCCTGTCCATACCAGCCCCTCCTCTGCGGGGCCTGGTGTCCCCGTGCTCTCCCTGTCCATGCCAGCCCCTCCTCTGCAGGGCCTGGTGTCCCCGTGCTCTCCCTGTCCGTGCCACCTGCTCCCCACCCAGACCCCACCCCCCTGAGTATCCTCTCCAGTGCTGAAGACTCTGTCTCCAACCAAGATGAACTGATGGGCAGTGAGGAATCTGGCAGGGTTTTCTGAGGGGCACCACCTTCTCCACTTCTCCCCCAGGCAATGCTCAGCATGAGGCATCTTCAAGGTACTTTTTTCAACAAACCCTTCTAGAGGCTGCTATGGGCTCGCCCTTGTCCTAGTCATTGGGGATCCCGAAACTCACTCAGCCCCAGGCCTTGCCTGCCCCCGCCCACTGTGGCCAACAGAGCCTGGCCTCAAGTGTGACAAACGCCAGTGACAGGCATTTCTAAATCCTGAAGTCCTTCCTGGCCTGGGGACTCCGGGAAATACAAGGACCCCAGGGAGGGGGCGGCCCTCCCCAACCCACAGGTCACATCAAAGTACTCCAGAGAACAAACACTGCTCCTTTGGTGACTGATGTGGGGAAGGCAGAAGGGGGTGGCAGTGGGGAGGGACCGGAGCGAAGTCACTTGTCCCTGTTTACTCACTACCAAGCCAGAAACTCTCTGAACTTACTGGAAAGCTCCTGGGACTTTGTTTTCCTGAAACGATACAAAAACAGGTTGGACTTCTCCAGTGTTTACTCGAAGACTTAATGACCTAATTCTGAGCCAGTTTGCCTGGCAGGCTAGCAAAGGTAAAGGTGGGGCAAGTGCATCTGGTTCTCATCTGGGCTCTGAGAAGTCCTGGGAGGTGGGCTGCTCCACCCAAGACAGAAGCAACCCAGAGAGGGAGGGTGAGTGGAACCTGGAAGAGTCCTGGCTATGGAGTAGGACGGAGTCAGTAGAATGCTGAGTGGCTCTGAGCAGCTAACTAAACCTCTCTGAACCACTGTCTTCATCTGCTAAGCAGAAATAGCCTACTTCTCTTGCTGGGTAATGGAGGACTAGCAGAGGTTGCCTGACACCAGGTACTCAGGGAAAGGCGACTGCTGTTAGTACAAAGTCCTCATTTGGTCGGACTGTTGGGACTCAGATGTTCTGAAGACTCAGCCACCACAATCAGTCCCCTTCACAAATTAATTCCATCCAAGCATGTACCCTCACTGCCCACCCAGTGTCTCCTCCCGGCCTCACTGCTCCCAGACATGGATGGCACTCCCGCAAGATGGCGGGCGATGAGTTGGCAGAGAGGAAATTGCCACTGACGATGTAGAAACCCTCCTAGCTGCTGGGAGAAGGTTCTCCCAGTTGAGTTCTGTCATGTCTTGACTCAGTTTCCCTCTGTTCATGTCTCCTGAGCCCCCAAGGATCCGTGTTCATGCCCTGTGCCCTGATAGCACCTGGCTCCCTCTTTATTCAATCTCCCACGAGCATCACAATTTTGCTATTGGCCCCAGCACCAGGGATTAGAAAGAATTACACACCTGAGCCGACATCTCCAGTGGGACAGGTTGCTGTGTGGACATGTAGCTCTGCAGAACACATTTAACGCATTTTTAGATGTTTCAAAATGAAATTCTTTAAAAATTCTCAAGAAGCTGCTGACCCCAGTTTGAGAAAGTCTGGAGTGAGGTCAGCAGAACTCGATGCAATCCCACCGGACCCTCTTCCCAGCCGGTAACATCTCTTGTCTCCTCCCCACCCCCACCTCTGGGGCATGCAGGAGGAACAGTGGGTGTTGGCCCAGAGCCCTCAGTGGTGTCCGAGGTAGACTGCAAACATCAGTGGAAACATTTACTCTTCCCTGTCTCCAAGTCCTTGCAGTGACTTTGCAGCTCTTTCCTCGAGGGGGTGGGGCGTGGGGGTGTCTGTTTCCCTGCCCTTGAATCCAGGCTGGCCTGATGCTCACTCTGACCAGAGAACACAGCAGAAGTGTTCTCAGAAGTGATACTGAGCCAGGTCCCCGAGGCGGGGGGGGCTTCCCCTCTCCCAGTACTAACCTCCTGGCTGCAGTGAAGCCCGGGACAAGGACAGCGTGCCTTGTCCCCTGCATTATGGCTGATCCCCTGTCCCCAGCTCAGGAGCCCCTGCCCTGCTGGCACCAGCTGCTGTTAAACCGTGTCATTCTGCAGAAGGGAGATGCCAAGCCCAGAGATGCTGTGTCCTTTCTCCAAGCCACAGAGCGATCGAAGGGCAGGCTAAGACAGTCTCCTGGCAGATCCATGCTCAACCTCTCCCCAGGAAATGCAGCCCTGCTGCTTGTCCTGCTGCTAGCCCTGCCTCCTGCGCCTTCCCACAAACCCAGCTCAGATCTCAGATTCTCTCTTGAAGATCAGAGTTCCTCGAGGGCCGGAGTCCTGCTGGCTTCATGTCTCCATCTTCCTGGTGTCGGGTGCTAAATCAGACCAGAGGCGGAGCGAGGACAGGGTTGCTGAAGGAGCTCTTTTCTGACTCCCCTTCACTAGTTGCAAGTTCAAAGTCTCATGGCACAGCACACACACCTTCCTCTGGTGGTACTTGAAACGTGCCTGTAAGTAGTTGTTTACATATGTGTGTTCACATTTGTGTGTGTGTGCACACATGAGCACGTGTGCACACTATCTATGCCCACTGGACTGAGAACTCCTTTTTTTAAAAACAATTTTATTTATGTATTTGAGAAAGACTGAGAGTGGGAGAGAGAGCACAGAGGGAGAGGGAGGAGGCTCCCCGCTGAGCAGGGAGCCCGATGCAGGACTCAATCCCAGGACCCTGGGACCATGACCCAAGCTGAAGGCAGACGCTTAACCGACTGAGCCACCCAGGCGCACCTGGATTGAGAGTTCCTTGATGGCATCAGCTCTGAGACAGATGATGATAGATGATGATAGATAGATAGATAGATAGATAGATAGATAGATAGATACTGGGTAGGTGGATGGATAGGTGGTTGGGTAGACGGACAGATGGATAGATAGATTTGTTCATCACAGACGCAGATAACACGGAAGGAAGGCAGCCTTGACCCCAGAAAAACAGAGCAGCCAGGACGGACACCCTGAAGCAGCCAAGACTCTGGGTTTGAAACTAGAGGACCCAGCGCCGTCTTAGCCATTCACTTTCTCTGATCTTCGGTTTTCTTCTGTAGGAAGGGAATGGTAACCACAGGGTCTGCCCCTCAGGAACAAATGAGAGGATGAGCCTGAAAGAACATGCTTCAGCGGTCCACAGAGCAGACAGGCGCCGCGCCTTGAACTCGGGCAGGAACCGGTTCCGGTTCCGGCTCTGCCGCATACGTACTGCTGGACCTCGGGAAAGGGCTTGACACACCCCCACCCCAACCAGCAGCAGCAGCAGCAGCAAGCCTCAGCTGCAAAGCTAGGGTAGGGGGTTGCTCCTGGGCAGAGGTTTGGGAAAATGGAACAAGTTCTGTGTTGGAAGCCGGTGCTCAGCAGTGATCCCGTGGCTGCCGGCTGCTGCTGTCAAGTTCCTTCTTAGAGGGCCTGGCTCCACCCCAGCCCTGCCTGCAGGGTTTGGAAGATCAGAGAGACACAGGTGGGAGCTCAGCAGCACTGCAGTGGCCCTGCTGGCTGCAGAGCAGGGCGAGTGGAGCAGGCTCCTGCAGGCGGATGCGGGGCGCCCCTCGGAGGAGGTGGGCAGGATTCGTGAGGAAACCCCGTTGCTCCCCAGCTGACTCCCCAGGGTAGGGGCCCTGTGGGAGGGGGGACGCTGGCAAGGCGAGAAGAGAAATATTTTAAAAACAAAATAATGACAGTTCCTAGGGAGATGCCAGTATCAACTAGCCAGTGGACGTGCTCCCTCAGGAAGGGTCAGGGGCCTGGCCGCTGGAGACAGTGGCCACCACACACAGGGGGAGGGACCTGGCTTCCTTCGAGGACGCGCAGCTTGGGGAATTAGGAACCAGGTCTCTGTTAGAGTGGGGATAAAACAGGGTCTGGGGGCTCCGCAGTCCTGGGCAGCCCAAAGCAGGCAAACAGAGCCAGGACAGCTGGCCTCCTGGGTTCTTCTGGTCTAGTTCTAGGTTCTTCTCGTTCCTACTGGGGCCTGAGATCAGTTCATTCCCTTTGCCCACCTGTCCGTCCACCTATGAGACCAGCTCCACGCCGTCCTTGCCTTGTGTGGGGAGGGACTGTCCTGTCCTCTCAGCCCTCACTGAGAACCTGGTCACCCTTCGCCCCTCCATCAAAGCTGTCCGAGTTTGAGCAGAGGCTGCCCTTCCTTGCCCCCTTGCCCGGCCTGTGGGTCAGAAGTGATCACACCGGGGAGGGCCTGACCCAGGACGGCTGGTCTCCAGGTGCCTGGTGCCCAGCAGTGGTCAATTAGACGCTCTTTTCCCTGGATCTGAATTTGGAAAGAATTTTCCAGCTCTTGGAAGACATGAAAGGCTGGGAGCAGAGGGGCTGCCTGTACTTAGCAAAGGGGTGATGACTGGGGGAGGGGGGACACATGGGCTTTTCATGGTAGAGAAAGGAATGGGGAAGAGGAAGGGGAATTGAAGGAGGGAGAAAGGAGGGGGATGAGGAGAAAGAAAGAGTCCAACTCCCCCTAAAATACCCTCCACAGGCCCCCAGCCTCAGTCTCCAGAAATGTTTACATTAAATCCTATCCTTGGGGCGCCTGGGTGGCTCAGTCCGTTAAGCAACCGATTTTTGATTTCAGCTTAGGTCATGATCTCAGGGTCGTGAGATCAAGCCCTTCATTGACCTCTGCTCTGGATGTGGAGCCTGCCTAAAATTCTCTCCCTCTCCCTCTACCCCTCCCCCTGCTCAAAATCCTACCCATTTTTTTTTTTAATTTATGGACTTAATTTTTTCAGCCTTTTGTATTTTATTTGATTTTACTTTTTGATATTCTAATTTATTTTTTTAAGTTTTTACTTAAGTTCCAGTGAGTTAACATACAGTGTAAAATTAGTTTTATGCATACAATATAGGGATCAGCCTTTTGTATTTTAAAATATAATGTATAGAGAGAGAAATATGTGTTTAAAAATTACCATACAGGGACACCTGGTTGGCTCAGGTGGTTAAGCATCCAGCTTTTGGTTTCAGCTCAGGTCGTGATCTCAGGATTGTGCGATCCACCCACATCAGGCTCCACACTCAGTGGGGAGTCTGCTTCAGATTCTCTCTCCCCCTGCCCCTTCACCCACTAGCATGTGAGCGGTTCTCTCTCTCAAACAAATAAATTAATAAATCTTAAAAATATATATATAACTTAACAAACTATTAGTGACTAAATTATAGACCAAGCTGAGAATCAGGATTGCAGTTCCCCAGAGAACTTCCCACTCACCACCTCCCTTCCCCCCAAAGTTGGCCAGTATGAGAACTTGTGGCTTTGCTTTATAATCTGTCCCAGCCAACTAAGCCTGTGACCTTACCCACTATAATTTAATTATGCCAGCTTTTAAACTTTATGTAAATGGAATCGTACCTACGTGTTCTCCTGAGTTTAGCTTCTTTCATTTAATGCAATAGTTTTTGAGATTAAATCATGTTTTGCCCGTAGTTTAGGTCATTTGTTCTTGGTTCTGCGGGTCGCTCCACTGCATGACCACACTTCAGTGCGAATGTCCGTTTTATAGTCATGGACATTCGGGTTGTTTCCAGCTGAAGACTAGTACACATACCCTTCCTGTCCTACCACCCAATTTTCTTTAAGTGTCCTAAGTACGTTTCTGATTTTTACCACCAATGAGCCACCTGAACGTGCGGACAGAGCACCCAACTTGAAAACAGGAAAATCCAGAGAAATCTCAGTCCTTATGAGGGGCTGCATCTTGGACTTCTCAGAGAATGGAGGTTCAGAATCCTTTCACTTTCTGGGTCAGTAAATCAACGAAGAGTGTTTTGAGTGGTTAGAGTCTCAAAGGAGGGGAGGACTGGCCCCAGTGCGTGCGCAGGAGGCCATGAAAGACAGCATCTCAGGCTCTGAGGTCAAGGCAGGCTTCCAGAAGGAATCAGTCTTTGAAAGGCTAGGAGGAAGGATTCATTTAGAGTAACGTGGAAAGTATTTAGTTCAGCCCTTTCTACAGAAACCTCTCCAAATGTGGGAGTCTCCTGGCTTCCTTGTCTCCCCAAACCAGGCGGGAACAGGGACCTTCTCCATCTCTGTCCAAAGGAGCACGTGGCTCACACTAGTCTGGACGTGGATGCCCACTGTCTGCACCTGGAGAGCAACGGGGTACCAGGAAGAAGGGACTGCACCAGATAGAAGTTGGTCACAGAGCGGCCTCTGGGTGAAGGTGGTGGACCAAACAAGCAAGCTCACTTCACAGAACAACGCTTTCCGATGGGAGTCCTTGTAAAAGAGCTCTCAGGTTCCGAAGATGGGAATCAGATGTGTTCCCGCGCAGCTCACAGCCTCAAAGCCTGGACCGAGCCTGCGGGATGTGGTCTGCACGTCTACGGAGGTGTTCCAGCAGCGCCAGAGGGACACACTCAAGAGATTCTCAGGATGTGGATCCCACTGCTGATACTAGCTTGCCGAGTGATCATTCTCCTGTCTGGGCCTCTGCTCCTCTATCTGTAAAATGGGGGGTAGACAAGGAGACCTCTAAAGGCCACTCATCCCCAACATTCTATGTTCTACATATGCTCTGGGGAGGAGAGGGCATCATAAATGAGATGTACAACAGTAAAGGACTGTTAGGACCAGGGATGGGTGTTATGACCAACGCCCTTCTGGGAGACCCACGGCTAGCACGGGTTTGGTTGGGAGAGCTCAAATCAACCCCAGGCTTGCCTCTCCTCCCTGTGCACATTGCATCCAAGCATCACTGGTGGCTTTTGCTGCTTTAAGAAGACACACACACACACACACACACACACACACATACACACACACATACTAGACACCTTATCTTTTCACTTCATATGTCAAGAACATCTTTGCCAGTGAATATGGATAATCCATGGAATGGACATGACGTGGTTTATTCATCCAGTCTCCTATGAATGCACATATGGGTTATGTCCAGTGTTTTGCAAACAGTGATGTGATAAACACCCTGGTACGTACATCCTCCCATACTCCCAGCAACTTATAAACTCCCAGCAGTTTTTAACACACAGCTCAGAACATGTCACTCACCTCCTCTAAGATAAAATGCAAACTCCTTTCCCTGAGCCTCCAAGGCCTGCATGGTCTGGCCCCATGCCTTCTCTGAGCTCACCTTGGAATACCCTCCCGTGCCCACTGGTGCCAGCTCCCGTCGCAGGGCCGTGAACTGGCCAAGCCCAATCCTGCCTTGAGGCCATGACACCAGCTGTTCCCTCTCCTAGAAAGTTCTTCCTTGATCTTCACTGACTTCTTCCTTGCCACTCAGAGCTCAGGTTCAATGTCACCTCCTCTGAGAGGCCTTCCTGCTTATCCAAGTTCAATAGCCACCTTCACTCTCTTATTATCATCTTATATCAATTCTCTGCATAGCCTGTCCAGGGTTGAATTTTGTCCTCTAAAGAGATACATTGAAGTAACTCCCAGTACCTGCGAACGCGACCTTATTTGGAAATAGTCTTTGCAGGTGCAGTCAAGTTAAAAGGAGGTCATACTGGGCTAGGATGGACCTTAATCCAATTAGTGGTGTCCATACAAAAAGAGGGAGATTTGGACAAAGAGACACACAGAAAGAAGAGAATGCCCTGGGATGGCAGATGCAGTGAGATGTCTAGGAGCCAAGGGATACCAGGGATTTCTGGCAGCCACCAGAAGCCAGGAGAGAAGCAAGGAACAGATTCTCAAACCTCAGAGACTCCAGGAGGAACCAACCCTGCCAACACCTTGATTTTGAACTTCTGGCTTCCAGAACTTTGGGAGATATTTTATTCTGTTATTTTAAGCCACTCAGTTTGTGGTAATTTGTTACGGCAGACCTCGGGAGGGAATACACAGCCCTAATCCCCATCCAGTATATTTCTAGTTTCTCTCTCTCTTTCTTTCTTTCTTTCTTTCTTTCTTTCTTTCTTTCTTTGTGGCCTGCCTCTCCCATTAGAACGTTAGCTCCACTAGAATGGGTGCCTGCTCTGTCCTATTTCTGGCTACGCCCTTAATGTCTGACACAATGACAGTTTTTGAAAGCAGGGGCAGTGTGTTATTCCTGAAGGAAATAAATTCCTGTAAGTGGGATTGCAAAATTAACATGTAAGTGTATTTTAATTTGATAGCCCATCAGACTAGGTTCCCCCAAATGTTGTAGCTACTGCCCTCCTCCCAGCAGGCAAGGAGAGTGCCCATTTCCCACGTCCTAGTCAGGATGTTAACCCTACAGGGTGTTAACCTTGTTCACACTTGCCATCTGGAGAGTGAACACTGGGATCTCATTCCTGTCTTAACTTTTATTTTCTTGATTATTGGGAAAAGTAACCATCTTTTCATAGATTCGTGTGCTGTTTGCACTTTTCTTGTGAATTGCTTTCTTTTCTGTTGGTATGTGTGGTGGGCAGAATAATGGTCCCCCTTAATTTTCTGTGTCCCAATCCCCAAAACTGTGAACATATTAGGTCACATGGCAAAGGGGAATTAAGGTGGTGAGGGGAATTAAGGTGGTTAATCAGCTGACCTTGAGATGGGAAGATCAGCCCAGATTATCTGGGTAGCCCCCAATGTAATCACAGGGGTCCTCATAAGTGGGAAAGGGAGGCAGAAGAGAGAGAGCCAGAGAGGGCAGCATGGGAAGGACAGCCTGACACTGCTCGCTTTGAAGATGGAGGAAGGGACCAAAAGCCAAGGGAAGACAGACAACCTTTGGAAGGTGGAAAAGACCAGGAAATGGATTTTCTCGAGAGCCTCTAGAAGGAACGCAGACCTGCCAACATTTTGATTTTAGCCCAGTGAGACTCATTTTGGTCTTTTGACCTTCAGAACTGTAAGAGAACAAATTCGTGCTGTTGGAAGCCACAGCTTTGTGATAATTTGTTAGAGCAGCAGTAAGAAATTAGTACGCTGTGTCTGAATTTTCCTACCAGTTTGGGAAACCACCACCCGGCAGGTGCACCGGAAATGCAGAATGAGTGAAAGAACAGATGAGCTCCAGGAATATCTTTACATTCTATTATCCCTGCATAGCCCATGCCTGTGCCCTACAAACACCGAGGCTTCAGACAATGGGGAGACCCAGGTCTTGTCCCCGTTTCTTGGCCCTGTCCCCCAGGCTTAGCTCGGAGGTGAAGCTCATCATAAATTTCCTGCACCTCACTTCCTGAATGGGTCCAGCTGGGGAGCACGACTGGAAGGAGCATCCGCACACAGCAAAATGCGAGGCTGCCGATTTGACGTGGCTGTGGGAGCTGGGCATGGACAAAATGAGGAGGCTTCCTGAATCCTCGACTACTCTCTCCAGCATGTCACAGGCTGCAGCAGGACATGCTCCCATGAGGACCAGAATGTGACTCTCTTGTGTCATTCAGCAGGACTGAAGTGGTCTGAGTCTGGAAGCAAGGGCACATCACTTCCCAGATGAGATTATAACTGACTGTCTTGGGCTCTCCCAATCCTTGGATTTGGGAGAATCCACGTCATGAGCAGCCCCACGGAGCCATGTCTGTAGCAAGGACCTTCAGCCCCGAGCCAACAACCACATGAATGAGCTTGGAAGCTTGGACGTTGTAACATCCCTGCAGAAGTGGCTTTTCTTTATCTTTATCCCACGTGTCTGCCTTGCTGCGTCCGCATTTCCCATCGTGCCATGTCCTCGGCAGGCTGTGTCGGGCTGCAGATGCCTTTCTTTCCGTTGAGGGGAATTTTCTTGAATTATTTGATTGACAATTTCTTCCCCTCCATTTTCTCTAGCCTCCATTCCAGAAATTCCTTTTATTCATATTTTGGGGTCCCTGGACTAGTCCTTATGTTCTTCCTCACTATCCTCTCTCCCTCTGTGTTCCATTTCTGTGTTTCGTGCTTTCTGAATGATTTCTTTATCCTCTAATCCTTTCGTGAACTTTTTATTTTATTTATTGTTTTATTCTGTGTTCTCTTTTTTGTTGTTTTTGCTGAGGGCTCCCTTTTCAGAACATCTCATTCTTAGGTCATGGATGCGATTACTTCTTTTATCACTTGGAAAGTATCAACACTAGAGCTTTGGGGGAATTTTTTGGTTTGTGTCTTTAAAAGTTTTCTTGGGGCGCCTGGGTGGCTCAGTCAGTTAAGCATCCCACTCTTGATTTCAGCTCAGGTCATGATCTCAGGGTCATGAGACCAATCCCCAAGTCAGGCTCCACGCTGGGTGTGGAGTCTGCTTAAGATTCTCTTTCCCTTTCCCTCTGCCCCTCCCACCTCTCCACCTCTCTCTCCCTCCCTCTTTCTTTCTCTCCCCCTCCCTTAAAAAAAAAGAAAAGTTTTCTTCTGTAGGCATAGTCTCTGTTCTGCCAGATTGTTTTCTTTTGTTTATTTAACTTAATTTTATTTTATTTTACTTTAATTTCTTCCCTCTTGAGTGTTTCCACAGATATCTAGCAATCTTGGTTTACCTGTTGATATTTAGAAGTGAACACTGCAGAATTGACTGGAAGGTCTAAAGCTTTATTGGGTTGAATTTGTTCCCCTGAGCCTCCCCTAGGTAGATAGGTTCAAAACCAAGTCCCACTTGTATTTAAATTTCTTCCATGAGGGCACTTGGGATGGGCACTGGGTGTTGTATAAGGGATGGATCACTACATTCTACACCTGAAACTTGTATTACACTGTACAATAACTAACCGGAATTTAAATTAAAACATGGAAAGAAAACAAATTAATAAAAATAAAATCCACCTCTGTGAATGGGCTCCTGGAGGACAGGTAGAGAGTTAATAGGGGATCAAACAGAGAGTGACAGGACAAGTGAGAGCCTTCTGGGGGAGGGGGGCTCTCAGCCAGCCCCCAGTAGGCGTCACTGAGGCTGGGTAACCCCCACACTCAGCCCCACCCTGACTCCTCAGTCCTGACCACCAGTTGCCACCCTTCCAGCTCTCTCCCACATCCTTAGTCTACTCTTCCAGCCTGTGCAGGACACTCATGACGTCTCTCTTGTCTATAATGAGAAATTTCAAACTACAGAGAAGTGTAGAGAGTAAAATAGCACCCATCCATTTACCACTTCATCAGCGGTGATAATTTTTAAAAATTTGCTTCCCATTATCTTTTAACGACATTAAAACACTACAGGTATAATTGAAGTCCCATGTGTATCTCCCCCTTAGTCTCTTTACTCTCCCTAGACTTAACCCATCCACCCCTAAAGAAAACCACTCTCTCCACTTTGGTGTGTCCAGGATCCTATTCCTTCCACTTACAGTGTGCATCTGTAAGTAATAGATAATACTAATCTGTGTTCCAAGGATTACATACATGATCCAAAGCTATTTATAAATTCACTGCTATCCCTATCAAAATGTCAACCGCCTCTTTCACCAAAATGGAAAAGCTGACCCTCGGATTCATATCCATCTGGATTCCAAGGGGCCTCAGATAGTCAAAACAATCTCAAAAAAGAAGGTTAAGAGGTCTCACACTTTTGGATTTCAAAACTTGCTACAAAGCTACAGTAATTAAAACAGTATGCTACTGGTATAGGTACGAAGATATCCATCAACAGAATAGAGAGCCCAGAAATAAACCCTCCCATACATGGTCGGTTGATTTTTGACAAGGTTGCCAAGACCATTCAATGGGGAAAGGACAGTCCTTTCAACAAATGGTGCTGGAAAAACTGGGTATCTTCATGCAAAAGAAGTTGGACCTTTACCTAACATCAGGCTCGAAAACTAACTGAATATAGATCAAAGACCTACACTTAAGAGCTAAAACTTCAAGTCACCTGAAAAAACACAGGGGGATGTCTTGACATTGAAGTTGGCAACAATTTCATAGATTCCACACCAAAAGTACAGACAACAAAGGAGAAAATAGATAAATTGGATTTCATCAAAATTTAGTCTAAGTTTTTACACTTGCTGGCATAAAGGTTTTATAACCTTTCTGTGTGATTTCTTTTTTGACCCATAGGTTATTTATAAGTGTTCTGCTTAACGTCTGAACATTTGAGGTCTAATAATCTTTCTTTTGTTCATTTCCAGTTTCATTCCACTTTGGTCGGAGATCATACCCAGCATGATTTCACCTTTTGAAATTTGTTATAACTTGCTTTATGGTTCAATACATGTTCTATTTTGGTAAATATGCACTTGAAAAAGAGAACGTGTATTCTCCAGTTGCCTGGTGCAGTGTGCTATAACTGTCTATCAAAGTCAAGGTGATTAACTCTGTTGTTCATATTTTCTATATACTTATTGATTTTTTGTCTGCTTTTTCTATCAGTTGCTGAAAGAAATTTGTTAAAATCTCAACTGTGATTACAGATTTGCCTATTTGTCCTTTTAGTTCTGTCAACTTTCTGCTTCGTGTATTGTGCGCCTCTGTTATTAGGTGCATACAAATTAAGGATTGTTATGTCTTTCTTTGAATGGGCCCTTTTATCATTATGAAATGTCACTCTTTACCTTCCTTACTACTTCTGACTATAAAGTCTACTTGGTTTGATATTAATAGAGGCACACCTTTCATTTGGTAAGTGTTTGCATGATATAATTTTTACCATCATTTTACCTTCTGCTTGTCTATGTCCTATATTTAAAGTGTCTCATTGGGGTGTCTCATCAGTAGACCATGCGACTCTTGATCTCGGGGTTATGAGTTTGAGCCCCATGTTCCATAAAGCTTACTTTAAAAATGTTTAAAATAAAGTATGTCTCATAAGCAGCACATGATTGTTTTCTTTTTAATCTAGCCTAAAAATATTTGTCTTTTAGGAGGAGCGGTGAGTGGAATTTAAATCTACCATCTTGTTTCTTTTTTAAAATTTATGACACCACTTATTTAAACCTTTATTTCTCCTTTGGTGTGTGTCTATTTTATGTCTTCTGTTAAACATTTAGTTACATTTCTATTAATTTTTAGTGGTTAATTCCGATGCATCATTGACTTTTGGAGGATACCTGAAATTGGCACCTTTACCATTTCACAAATAATAGAGGAAACTTACACCGGTGAGTGTCTATCTTCTCTTTGGTACTACTGCCGTTAAAGGTTTTATTTCTACATGTGCTACCAGTCCCACGAGCCATAGTTATTATTATTTCTTCAGTCAATCCTCTTATATCCTGCACATATTTGCCTGCTGGTACTCTCTATTTCATCCTGCAGGTTTCTATTTCCATTTGGGATCATTATCCCTGTATTTCTCACAGCATGTGATAAGTTCTCCCAGCTTTGTTAGTGTGAACATGTCTTTACTTTGCCTTCATTTTTTAATTGTAACCTTTTAAAGTTTTGAAGTAATCACAAAGTTATGGAAAAGTACAAAACGTGATACAAAGAAATGTGTTTTTTTCCTGAACCATTTGAGAGTACTTTGCCAACTCAATATCCCTGAGCGCTTTAGCATGTGTTTCCTATAAAGTATTTTCTGGCATAACCACAGTACAACCTTCAAAATCAGGCAGTTAATATTGATGCATTCCCATCTCATCCAAGACCCCATTTAAGATTTGCCAATTGTCCCAATAACGTCTTTAGAAAAGGAATCATGCTTTAGATCAAAAATTTAGTTGTCATGAGTTATCGTGCCTTTTGAGTCTCCTTCAGTCTGGACCAGCTCCTCGACCTTTCCTAACTTTGATACTTTTACAGATTACAGGCTAGATATCTTACAGAATGTCCCCCCATGTATATTTGTTTGACAGCCTGATTTGTGAGCATTACATTCAGATTATGCATGTTTGGCAGGAATGTCACAGAAGCCATGCATCTCATCAGGTGGTGCCTATCAATGTGGGCCATTACTGGCGATGCATACTTTGATCATTTGACTATGGTGGGGTCTGCCAGCCTTCTGAACACTGTGAATTATTTTTTTCTCCTTTGTAATTAATAAGTATTTTGTGGGGAGGGACTTTAAAACTATATAAATAGTCTTGGTTCTCATTGAACTTTACTATTTATTTATTTATATAGATTTGTGGTTTGCTATTTTATTCCAAGGATTATAATCCAATTTATTATTTATTTTGATTTTCAGATTGTTCCTGATTTAATCAGTGGGAGCCATTTCGATATAGCTTCTATACCCTTCCGACATGTCCCCATCATTCTTTGAGCATTTCCTTGCATTTTGGACAAGATGTTCCAGATTCACCTTATACTTTCCCTACCCCAATCCTAGAATCAGTCATTCTCCGAGGAGCCCTGGCTTCTTTCTTAGAAACTGTTATTTAGTGGGACGCCTGGGTGGCACAGTTGGTTGAGTATCTGACTCTTGGTTTTGGCTTGGGTCATGACCTCAGGGTCGTGGGATCAAGCCCCACGTTGGGCTCTGCACTCAGCGCAGAGTCTACTTGAGACTCTTTCTCCCACCCCCCCCCAACAAAAATAAGTAATCTTTAAAAAAAATAAAATAAAAAGAAACTGTTATTTAGAAACCAAAATTTAGGTGTTAGGCATTTTCCTTGCCAATGAGGTGTATCTTCTCTCTGCTTGGTGTGGACAGACCTAGAGAATATGTGTGTGTTTATATATTATACATATACAACATTCTAATATCTTTTGTGTATATATATATATATATAAAATAAATAATATATATAGTATAATATATGTATACATATATATGTAGATAGATAAATAGATAGATGAATCCACTCAGATACGTCCCATTCCAAACAAGCATCATAGGGTTTTTTCTAGTTTTCTCCTTTTCTGTATTTGTAACTCTCTCTGGCTAAACCTGAACCTCCTCTCTGCAAATGGGGATGACCTCTTCACTGTGCTCAGGATCTGGCTTCCCACATCTGGCTTCCCTTCCATGGGAATGCCCTTCTCATTCTGTCTGGGCTCTGATATCCTGCTCTGGGCCACCATGGCCTCCTCTACTCTCTACCCTCTTCACACAAACACATACACACCGCACCTTGTTCTGCCCCACCTAATGAGTTTAGAACTAAATTGCTCAGGAATGGAAGAGAAGAAAAGGGAAGGAAAAGAGGAACCTGAATTGCCTTTGTTTTGAAAAAAAATTTTGTGGGATAGAACTTCTCTTTCTACAGTTAAAAGTGTCATTCCATTGCCTTCTGGATTTCATAGTTGCCATTGACAAGTTAGCACTATTGCTCCTTTGAATGTAATGTGTTCTATTTTTCCCAGCTGCTTTTAACATGTTCTCACTGCCTTTGGTTTTCACCTATGTGTAGTTTTCTATGTATTTCTTCAACTTGGGATTTACTGAGCTTTGTGAATCTATGAGATGATGTCTTTCTCTGATTTTGAAAACTCTTGTCCTTTATCTCTTCAAATATGCTTTTCTTATTTTCTCTTCCTTCCCTTTTCTGAGAATCCAATTATATACATGATTGAACTGATGACTGTGTCCCCAATATGTGTCTTATACTCTGATCTGTTATTTTCATTATTCTCTCTCTCTCTGTGCTTCAGTTTGAGTATCTTCCATGTACATGTCTTTGAGCTCATTAATTCTATCATCCACTATGTTTAGATTGCTGTTAAATCCATTCAATGAATCCTTAATTTCAAATACTAAGGTTTTTCAGTTCTTGAATGTCTATTTGAATTTTTATAGATTTTAATTCTCTGCATTAGTCCTCCATCTTTTCCTTCATTTGTCCATCTTTTTCTATGTATTCTCTTATTCTGTTTATCATAGTTATTTTAAAATTTTTGTCCAATAACTCCAATAGCAAAATTATCTGAGTTGTGATGGTGGGATGAATACCTCCAACCAAAATTTGGTTCAAATGTCAAGACTGATGACATCAAGCACACACCAGGAAAATATGAGAAGATTTATTACTCACATATGAGGATTTCTGGAGAGAGCCTGGAAACTTCCCAAGCAGGTCTAAAAATGGCTTGAGGGAGCAGAGAAATGAGACTGACTTTGAAGTCATTGGAGGGTGGGGCTAGAGGCCAGTGTTTCCATGCATGGACCAGGGCTTTCATGGTTTAAACTTCCTGCTGAGACTAATGGAGGGAGCAACTAGGCTTTCTTATGAGCTGGCCCAGGTCTAAAACAGAAGGGAAGAGGGAGTGGTGGGGTTTAAAAGCTGTCGGCATTCAAATATCAAAGATGGAGTCAGACTTTTTACTATAATCTGTGCTGTGGACTGAATGTTTGTCCCCCCCTGTCCCTCAATCATATGCTAAAGCCTTAATCCTCATTGTCATGGTATTTGGAAGTGGAGCCTTTAGGAGGTGATTAGATTTAGATGAAGTCATGAGGGTGTAGCTCTTATGATGGGATTAATGCCCTTACAAGAAGAAGAGATACCAGAGCTCCCTCTCTCCACCATGTGAGGACACAACAAGAAAGTGGCCATCTGCAAGCCAAAAAGGAGACTCTCACCAGGCACTGGAGGTGCCTTGATCTTGGATTTCCCAGCCTCCAGAACTGTGAGAAATAAATGTCTATTGTTTAGGCCATCCAGTCTGTGGTATTTTGTTATGGCAGCCCGAGCTGACTGAGACACTCTATTGGTCTGCATCTATTACATTTTTTTTCTCATGCTTTTTGGTCATGATTTCTTATCTATTCATATGCCTTATAATTTTTTAAAATTGAATATCAGATATTATATATAAAAGAATCATAAAACTTAAAAATCATTATTCTTCTTCTCCAAAAAGGATTCTTCTCCTATCTTTTTGGCAGATAAGGTAAGAGGCAAATCACCTCAATCCAATCAGAAATTGAATTGGGTTGGACCTGGATTCCAGGGTTAGTGTACCTCTGGTTTCAGACATCTCAAGAGTGGGACATGGCATGTGTTTCTTGCAGCTTCTTCCTTCTAGCAACTTTCTCCTTTTAGAAGCTTCCTTCTCATGCATGGCCCTCCTAAGTTTTTGATATTGTGAGACTGGCAATTCTTTGTCTCCTTGACCTTGAAAGTCCTGCTCTTCTGAGATGCTGAGCTTATCTCTTTACCTCCCTTCACATGCAAGCAAAATATCTGGCAAATGTCTTGAGGAGAATACTTTCCATAAGTTTCTTGAAGGGTTTTTCCTATAGTTATATTTTGCTTTTCAAGAACTTAAAAATTGTGCCTTGATAGGCCATCACACCAGCATATCGGGAAAGTTTTGAGCTTCATATTCTCTAGTCATTCATAGTCCACATAGCTGTAAAAATCCCTGCTGGTTTCTCCTTCCACTTTGCCTCTTTGCCCAGCACTGAGTCTGGACACTGACTCAGCAAATGGACTCATCATGGAAGAAAAACCCTAGTAATCCCAACTCACCTAGGGAGATTTTTTTCCTTCCCAGTAAGTTTGTAGATACCTATTGCATTCTACCCAAAAGTAGGACCTCTCTGGATGCTTCATTTTCATTGCTACCCATCACAAAACTATCCTTACAAAGAAGGTGGAGAAATGTGAAAATGTGATCACAATAATACAATTCAGCAGATACTTTAACTAGTTGAATAGCTCCAGTGGACTATCAAAGTATTTTTCTTTCTCAATCATGCTAAGGAATTAATGCCTCCCTTCCACCTGGGGAGATTTGAATTTTGAGATTATCATGGCTCAAGCAATGTTTAACTCAACAAAACAATTGTCAATACTGGTGCCTCAGCCATCTAATATGGGTTGAAGGGAGAAAAAAGGTATATTTGGGCAAGAGACCTTATTGTCATCTTTCAAATCTTTCTTACTTAGCAACTACTGCCTCCATCTGTTCTTCAGTTTGGCTCGGGAGCTGAAGAAACAGTAGAGTAACTGAAAGAGAGTGAGTTTGGATCAGGTGAAACCTTCCTTTTAAATTCCCGTGTCACTTTTGGGAAGTTACTTCACCTCTCTTAAGTTCTGGTTCCCTCCTTTATAAAATAAGACAACCAATGCCTACCTCCTAGGGATGTTGTAAGAATTATATTAGATATAAAGGACCTCAAACACAGGAAACCATCTACACATTGTCCTCATTGGTCTTCACTGGTCCCCAGTTTACCCTTATGCAAAATTAGGATGATGCCAACCTTCCAGAATTGTTTTGATTCTGCAGTTAAATGAGACCATGAAGGAGAAGGGATTTGTAAATGCAAAATGCTGTGCAAGATTTGGTGCCTGTGTTAGAGGTGGCTCTTTGGGTCACTGAGCCACCAAGTGCCTGGCCTCATAGCAAAGTCCAAAAGCCTTTCTGGTTACTTTTTTTTTTCTAGGGCCTCTTCCCTATCAGTGCATCCTCAATTCCACCTTTCTTCAAAGGGTTGCAGGGTGCCATCTCGGGTGGGAAGCCTACTCGGGGCTGGCCAAGCCGGGACCTAGTGTGCTGGTACCTCAGTGCACCCTCAGAACCCAGGGAGCTGCTGCTGTCCACCTAACCACTAGGATATGCCCACCCAGTCCCATTAGGTTGCCACATGGTGCAGTGCTTGGAATCACACAACGCAGCGATCAAATCCCACCTCTGCATGACTAGCTGTCTGACCCTGGGCAAGTCCCTTCAACTTTCCGCCATCAGTTTCCTCATCCTTGACCCGGGGATACAGTAATATCTACAGCGGAACTGTTGTAAGTCCTGAAGGAAAAGAACAACAGGAAGCCTGGGGTACATGGGAGACACCCGTGATTGGCAACTATCACTCTGACCGGGTCCCTGGCACCTCCTGCGTCCATGTGCCCGACTTTGTGCCCACTCAGTGCCAACATTCCACTTTCCCCGCAGCCGAATCTCTTTCTAGGCCCCACACTCCCTAAAGATGGCGCCTCCCTGCTTCCCCACCTCCTAGGCAACAGAGGGCGCCGCTCGCAGGGGCCGGGCTGGGGGCTGGCGGAGCCAATGGGAGTGCGGGAAGGAGGCGGAGGAGCCAATGGGCACGGCGGCGGGGCCGGGGGCGGGCCGAGCGCTCCCCTCTGAATGCCTGGAGTGTCGGGGCTCCTGGCCCGGTGTCCGCTTTCCCAGCCGGGCTTGGGCAGGGCGCCAGGCCCGCCAGCGGCCTCCACCCCGCTTCCCAGCCCGGAGAGCGTGAATAAATTAGGCTATTCTTAGTAGGGCCTGAAAAGGAGCCCTTTCTGTCTAATAAGAAAGACAAAGTTTTTAAGTATCTGTTTCTCAAACCCAAACAGTACAGTTAATGTGGGTCTCTGGGTTCCGAGGTGGAGGAACCCGAGCGCCCCAGGGTGCTGGGTGTCCCCAAGGGGCCACTCAGCCAAGAACCAGGGGGTCTCTGCTCTGCTAGGCTTTGGAGAGGAGAACAGATCATCTTTGGGGTCAGGGCAAACAGGCGTGCTGGCCGCAGGAGACTGCCTATGGAGGGCGGGGCTCCAGCCACCAGTGGCCCCCACGGACCTCAGGACATCTGCCCCCGCCCTACCAAGGCCCGGCTAATTCTGCCCCTTTGGACCGCCTCTGTGCACTCCCCACCCACCATCCCCACTTCTGCCCTCCTCTCTGCTCCTCATACACACCCAGCCCCCACTTGCCCCGTTTTCCCACCTGGCTCCTCCTTCTCGTCCCTCAGGCCTCGGCTTCCCTGAGCATCCACCTGCCGGAGAGCTCTCCCTCCCCATCACTGTCCATCACATCGTCCTGCATAGCCTTTACAGTGCTTATCCCAACATGAAACCATTCGTTCCTCTGGTCATTGTCTCCTCCCCAACCAGAGTGTCAGCTCTACCAGGGAAGGGAGCATGCTGTCTCGTTCAATCCTGTACAGGCAGCACAGAGTAGCCCCTCAACAAATTGGTGTTGAATGAATGAATCCAAAATATGGTCCTTAAATGTCCAAGACCCTTCTGTAACTATTCTTGTTGCAGATTGATGAGTCCAACCAACCACCTTATTCTGCACACCCACCTGGAGAAATACCCATGGCTGCGGGTAGAGATATTGGGGTATCCTGTACTGAACACCAGCGTGAGAGAGGCTGGGGCCCAAACATGTCTGTATGGCTCTCTCTCATATAACGAAAGCAAGGGGAAGCTCCGGCCAACATCTCAGAACTTGGGAATTTTCTAGAGCTGTTGTGAACTAGGTGCTCAGAAATCCCTGAATATCTTGATATTTAGTTGAGTTGAGGCTATCTACACCTGGTAAAATAATAAGGAAAATGACCGTGATATACTGAGTTCCAGTACCAGGCATGTTCCCTGTCTTAGCTCAGGCTGCTGAAATGAAATACCAAAGGTTGAATGGCTTAAATAAGACGTTTATTTCTCACAGTTCTGGAGGCTGGGAAGTCCAAGATCAAAGTGCCAGCAAGCTCAGTTCCTGGCGAGACCCACATCCTAGCTGGTAGATGGCCACTTTCTCTCTGTGTCCTCACATGACGAAAGGCAGAGAGAAGCAAGGTTTCTGGTGTCTTTTCTTATAAAGACACTAATTCCGTCATAGGGGCCCCATCCTCATGACCTCATTTAAACCTAATTATGTCCCACAGGCCCTACCTCCAAGTACCATCACATAGCGGGCTAGGGGTTCAACATATGAATTGGGAGGGAGGGGGACACAAGCACACAGTTCGTAACACTCCCTACATCAGCTATAATCTCTACAGAAATACCACAACGTAGGTGATTAATCTCATTTAGTAGCACTTTGAGGTGCAGGGAGACGATGGGGGAAACTTACTCAAGGTCACACAGTGAAAGCAAAGGTCAGTGGCCTCCTTCTGTAGTAAGCTGCCCCCACAAACCTGCTAGCTAACCCCTATCACACAGAGATCACTCCTGGGGTCTGGTCAGCCTGGCCACTAAGTGATAGAATTTGTTGCTGAAAAAAAAAAAAACAACTCAGAAAAATAACACCCTGGATCGGATAGAATCTTTTGCCCTAAGCATCCCATTTTGGACTTGCTCATTTATTTCTCCATCCCACAAAGATTGGTGAGTATGTACTCTGTGCCCAGATTACGGCAGTGTACAAGACAGCATGACTGCCCCTGGCTGGGCTGACACTCAGTAGGGAGAAGACAATGAAGAGACAAGCTAGTAATTCCCTATGGGGTTAAGTATCATAAAGCAAATATACAGAGTGGTGAGTATAGAGCAATGAGGAGGGAGAGGTCCCCTGCCTATGGGTGGTCAGGAGGGCCCCTTGGAACAGGTGACAGGACAGAGACTCCAAAAAAGATAGAGCTTGACCACTCTTGGCACGACTGCTCCTGAATTTCAAAGTCACACCTGCAGAACCCGAGACACTCTCTCTACTTGGAAGGGGACTCCAGGTGGGCCTCACAGCACAAGGCCCAGCAAGACCCCAGCATGTGCTGTTTCTGTGTCCGCAGTGCCTCCCCCACCTCCACCTTCCCCACAAGGGCCACCACCACCCCCAACACCTCCCCTTTGTTTCTTTATTTATTTTACCACATCTGAGGAGTTTTTAATGGGAGAGAAGGCCTAGGAATGGGGTTGTTTGAGGACAAGGAAATGAGCCACTTGCTGTGATGAATGTTCTTGAAAAGCAATTTCTTTTTTCACAGGTAGCTCGCTGGGCTTGGGAGCAAAAGTGCTTTGGCTGCCTATCAAATACTAACAGAGGCTAACTGTTTTCTCGGCACTTCTCTCTCCCCGCACACGCTCACTCGCGCCTCTCCCTACACATGACAGAAATGACATCAAGTTCAAGGGCTCTGGGGAGGGGTGGGGGGTCTCCTGCCAGGATAAAATGGTGGCTGTTTTCATGGTGCCCAAGGACCTTCTTCCTGCCCCCCCACCCTCTCCCTTCTCTGCTCATTTGTTTCCAAGCAGTGATTACACTGTAGGGACATCTCTGTCCTGCTGGGAGGGAGAAGGAGGGGGTCCCCAGGAAATCAGAGATCAGGTGGGAATCCTGAAATCCAGAGCAGCCAGGAGCTCACACGGGGTCTCTCTGAAGTTTAGGAAGAGGGAAAATAATCCTGCACCTTTGCCCCTGGGCTCCAACAACATCCTCCCACAAGAACCTCCATATTCACATTGTGAGGTCTCACTTCTTGGTTGTCCTCAGTTTACTCAGGCATGATCTTTTCCCCCTAAGGATGGACTCTCAGGCCTCATAGTGTACCTTCGGGGAACGTCTCTCAGATGGTGTCAACACAGAGGCCACTGATGTTCCGTAAGTCGCCGGAACCCTGCTTTTGCCAAATGATGGTTGTGCCTGGCTATCTGAGAGAGTATTTTAAATCCTTGGGAAATATGACAGCTAAAGCAAAACAAGGGATTAGGTTTCCAGCTGGGCCCACGCAGAACTAGTGAAAAATTACAATGTCTGAAACTGACTGTTGTAAGAGTCTGAGTTTTAGCAATAATTCCAGGAAGCCGGAAGTCTCCTGCTAGCACACATCCTGTAAGGACAACGGGACCAAACTCTACCTCTCTCTCCTGCTCCCCTTTGAGCTGACTCCTGCTTTTAGATTTGCCTAAGGGACAGTCGTCATAAACAAGAGGCCAGCTGGGGGGTGACTCAGCCTGGACAGGCAAGTAGACATCACTGTCTAATCATATTACAGATGTGTCTGGAAACATGACTTCACTTCCACAGCAGAGCGCTGGAATTAGGAATTTGGGTTTGTTCTCCTGAAGAGGGAGTGACATTTCTCATCTCAGTCATAGGGCAGAGAGACCTGTATCCCCTACGAAAAGAACCTGAGACAAGTAGCAGGGTGTGGACTTCCTTTTGCCCACTCTGCCAGCCCCAGTTCTGGAGCTTGGACAGGTCTCTAGAGTAAGGCCCCCAACTCCAAATTCTGACAGTGGCTGCGGAGGGAGGCAGGGCATGGAAGGGTCAGGACTGTGTTCTCCTCCTTCCTTCCGGGATGGTGGTGGCCAGCCTTCAAAGATGGCCTCCGCTGAGCTTCGTCTCCTTGCTACTAGCTTTTGAATAGCAGAATGTGACAGAAGCGGTGTTTGTACTTCTGAAGTTAAGTCATAAAAAGCCTTGCAATTTTGCCAGGGTCTCCCAGGTCGTATATCTGGAAGCAGCCAGGCTCCATGTAAGAAGTCTGACTATTCCGAGACCGCCATGATGGGAGGAAGTCTACACAGCAGGACCATGTGGAAAGAGAGCTGCCCAGCTAGTCCCCATTCTCTCAGCCACCGACAGGCCATGCTGGGTGACCTGTCCAACTGAGCCTCAACCCTCCAGCTCCGCCCACCAGCCAACTGCAGCCGCAAGAGAGACCTCTATAGAAAATGGCTCAACCGAGCCCAGTCAACTCATGAAAGAAAACAAATTCTAGTAGGCCAGTAAGTCTCGGAGTTCTTTGTAATGTAGCAAGAGAAAGCCAGAACAGAAATCCTGGCATGGAGAGGGAAGAGGTTTGCAAGGAATTTCCCAGTTCTAGCTGACCAATGGTTTCAGCACTGGTTTTCAAACCGGCTCAGCTAAGGAATCTTTTGTCCATTGAAATCATAATCAGAACCGTGATAGGTAGCAGAAATAAAAGCACAGCGGCTCTCATTTTGAAAAGGAGGGAGGCCCTGACCAATCTGTCCTTTTCCCACGTGCCCCTGCAGCCGCGCCTGGGAAATAAATGAGACTTCCACCTAATCCCCCAGGACTCTCACTCTTGTTCTCCTGTCTTTCTTCCTGAAAAAGCAAAGACAAAATTTTTTAAAATTTTTTTACAATTTAAAAAAATAAAACAACAACAAAGAACAAAAAAACAACCCACAATAGACTTTCTTCATCCACACTCGCCTGGTCCAGAGGGGATCCTGGCCACAGCCTGGAGTCGTGCCCACAGTGGCCTTGAGGGGCCTCCTATACCTCTGAAGGTTACAAGTTCTGACGACCTTCCCTTTCTCAGCAGGCAGGAGATGCCCCGGGTGGCTCCAGCACCCGTGTTCTCTGACAACACCCTGTCTTCCTTCACCAAAAGACACCAAGGTCACAGTCTGGCTGGCCCTCTTGAGATGCTAGGACACCTCTTTTGCCAAAAGACATGGTTGTCAAGAGACATTGTTATCAACCTCTGCTTCCAGCCCACCATTTAAGTAGAAAAGAGACAAGTATATACAATCTCTGTTGTCCTAATGGAGAAACTGAGGCCCAGAGAGGTTCACGTTCTCTGTAAAGCAAGAGTAGAGATCTCTCCAACCCCAGTCTCCGCCTCTTTTCCCAGCAGCGTTAGCTGCTTCACCACCCTTGTGTGCATGAATGCTGTGGCCAGAGCCCTGAAGGGAGCCTACACTTCTCTTCCAAAGCCAAGCCAAGCTGCACCCTAACTCTTCCTACAGACCTCACCGGCACAGTGATGGCCATGGTCCCATCCCCACCTGGGTTATCTTGGCTGAAGCTGGAGCCCGTGAGTCCTTCCAGGACCAGGCGATTACCCAATAGCCATGGCCCTCCCTGCCCCGAGACAGTATGTACTGCATAGATCTCGTGCCCTTTTCATCCTTATCACCAGTGCCCCCAAACTCTGTCTGCTCATCTTCTCAGGGAGAGCAAGCACTTGCCTAATAAGCACTTGACTGGTCTCCAAAGCCAAGGTTTGTTCCAATGGGTTTGACTTTCGACCTCCCCACGTCTCCTTGAAAAGATGAACCGCGCTTTTGTACCACAGGACATGCCAGGAATAGCTCACATAGACTGCTTTCGGGAGGGGATTTCATGAGGAAGAGGCCATAGAGAAACCAGACATCTGAAAGGTGCCATTAAGATGATAAACGCCTTTTTCCATGGTGCCTTGGGCAAGCCATTGAACTTTACTTTTCATCTCTTCCTCAGGGAGGTCACGATGTGAGAGTGTCCTGTGCTCCTTTGGCCAGGACGAGCGCTCTGGGACCACACTCGCATCCTTGCAAATGGGTGCAGAGCAGGACCTCAGAAAGCTCTGTGTCTGGCGAGCTCAGTGCATCCTGCCTGAAAGCAGGGCTTGAGCAAAACAGACAAGGGTCCCTTCCAGGCTACTATGGCCATGTCACAGCCTCCACCCCCACTCCCCACCATCACGTTTCCCCCAAACCAGCAGATTCCCATGCTCGCCTTGGCAGCACATATACTAAAATTGGAATGATACGGAGATTAACATGGCCCTTGGGCAAGGGTGCCATGCAACCCAGCAGATTCTCCCTACGGTCTGCAACTTCCCATCAAGGGAAAAATCCCAACAGCTAAGCCAGATTTCTGACCAATTTAGAAAGGTCTGAACACACTACACTAACAATAATAACTACCAATGACCCAGTCACTGTAGTGACCAAGGGCTGTGTCAGGTGCTCAACACCGCCTGCAAAGCAGTATTGGCCATTTCGTTTGCCCAGAGGCTTTTAGAGAAGTTAGGAAACTTGCTGCTTTGTAAGTAATGGCAGAGGTGGGATTGGAAACCATGTATGTCTAGCTCCAAAGCTCGCCATGCCCTTTCCATTAGCGATTTTGCCGGTGTGATTGAGAGGGTGGGACTTTGCTGTGACAGAAATAAGAGGCTGGATTCAAGGCCTGGGAGGAACTGGGTCAGTCTGAACCAAATTATAGGGGGCAGCAGCCTCTGCCTCCCAACCAGCATTCTCTGGCAGGCCCCAGGCAGATGTGGAGGGGGTGGAACCTGGGCGGTCCTTGGGGAGCCTCCTGTGCCCTCTTCGGGGACCTGTGGGGGGGAAGGGAATTAGGAGCTGAGGCCCTTCTATGAGATGGGACCATCACCATAGGAACTTGGTGATCCTTAGAAAAAGCCCATGAGATGCGTGTTGCTTCGCCCATTTCACAGATGGGTAAATAGAGGCTCAGCAGGGTCAAAGAACCCAAAAGACGTGCAGAGTCCATGCCAGACCTGTTAACTGCAAGGACTATGTTTTCCCACTCCTAGCCCACGCTGCCTCTGCATGGAAAGAGGCTGACTTTGACCCCAGCGGGACCCAACTTGCTGTTAACCAGAGCTAGGTATCAACCTCTCGAGGCACTGACCAAACAAGACCATGTGATAGCTGCCTTGAACCTGAATCACCTTCAGGATTGCATGGGATCTCATGGGCGTGATCTTATGATTGAAAAGAACAATTTTTAATTCTCTCAGTGTCCAGAGATGGGTTCTGCTGCTATGCTTAAAAATTCCTTTTTCCTCTTTTGGTATGTTAAACCTCCCCTGAAATATTATAATTATCCATGTTTACACTATCAGCTAGCTTTTTAAGGTCTTTCTGTGTAAATACAGCAAAGATAAATTTCAGGCAAAGTCCCGTCTGAATTATTCCAAGCCTGAAATGCTGCGGGGTCCATGTGAATGGGCTTCGACGGTACCGTGAGTCTCGAGAGGAGGAATACATTACCCCTGACCTTTCCAAGAGGAGCTCAATGGCAAGCGCCATCCACTGGGAAACTCTGATTGGACGAGGCTCTCCATGTCGCCCACCTGGCTCTGTGACCCAAGGCTCGCTCCAGGAGCCTGGAGGTGAACTCGTGCTCCAGGAAGGGCAGGCACATGCCAGGGCTTGCTCCTGAATTCGTGCTAGATGTCTTCAGTCTGCAGCCTGGGGCCACCCTTCGCCCATCCTGCTCTCTGCCCTAGAACAGAGCCCTGTCTGCTTGGGACCAACGGGTTGGGTTTGGCCATGGGAAGCCCCAGTGGGAGATGGGAGGGAGGACATTGAAATGGGAGTATTTCTTTCTCGTAGCTTCTGTCCGAGCAGATCCCCCAGGCTGGCAATGCTCTCCACACAGTCTCATGGACTCCCTCCCCTTAACCCCAGCTTCTCTGGGTGGTCAAGGCCCCTCTGACCAGCCTCAGGCTGTTTTCCCTCCACCCTGCCCAGGCCTCTGCAGTGCTTCTGGTAGACTCTCCTTACGGAGCATTTGCCATCGGTTTCCTGACCCAGGGGGGTCTTTGCCAAGGAGCAGCGCTAATAGTACTAAGAGCTCCCATCTATAGAGGGACTTCTGTGGGCACTCATCTTACCTGTGGCTTAGCGTCATTCTTACAGCGACTCTCAGAGGAAGGTATCCCCACTCTTCAGATGAGGAAACCACAGTGGCAGAGGCTAAGTAACTTATCCCCTGTGCTGGCCAGTAAGTGAGAAAGCAGAGTTAGAGACAAGCACGTTGTGCTCGGAAGCCCATGCACTTTCCACGGAGCTGCAAGGCCTCCTGGGGGACCCATGGTCTCAGGGGGTAGCCTCACAGGGTCCAGTCACAGCCACCACCCCTACTGTCAACCATCCTCATCCCAGCCCCAAACTGACACAGCTCTGGGCACTCCTACTTCAACTCAAGACGCCTGACCACCTTGGTCTTCTCCCAAGACCACGGCCACCATTGTGCTCCATCAGCGCCACAGCTGGGGCCCATCACCTGACCAAAATTGCCGTCCAACTGGGAAGCAGGACATCCTGAACCCAAGCGTCTCGGCCTCCTCCCCACTTGCGTTTCTGGGCCTCCCTCTCATTTGACCTTCTGGTCTTTTCCTCTCCTCACAAGCCTCATACTTCTCTCTGTTCCCCTATGTTTCTCCATTTCACAAAATTGTTCATGAATTTCTGATAGGTGAACGAAGAAAAAGATATAACGACCTACTTTTTAGAGAGTTAGTAAAGACTACCAACCAGTAGAAATAATCAGTGCAAAGTACATCAACATAAATCAGCACCTGAGGAAAAAAGTGTAATTGACTAACAACTAATGAAAGAATTAAACCTTCCTTATGAAGTCTGGATTTGCACCATTTCCAAGAGAAATTGGAGTTGGTAGAAATAATGGCTAAACACACACACACACACAAACATGCAACAGCAGAAGAAAAATTATAAATGGACAAAAAACTGATTTGTGAATTAGTTGTAAGATTTTGGTATAAAAATTAAACATAAAATATCTTATTTTGGGGCCCTGGAGTTGCTCAGTCGGTTAAGGGTCTGACTCTTGATTTCGGCTCAGGTCATGATCTCAGGGATGTGAGATTGGTCCCCGCATGCTGGGCATGGAGCCTGTTTAAGATGCTCTCTCTCCCTCTCCCTCTGCCCACCCCCTTCTCACATGCCCTCTCTCTCTCTCTCCCTCTCTCTCTCAAAAATAAAATAAAATAAAAATAAAAGAACTTATTTGACTAATATAATCTCAATAAAATAAGAAAAAATAACAGAAATTGTAATTATACTATATAAAAACCTACAATTAAATTGGCATGGTATTTGGTCTGAAAAATAGTTTCACAATAAGATTGCATCAGTGTTTTGCATAATCCCATTAAAATGTAAATATCCAAACAGTTTATGGGTCAAAATATCCTCGGTATTAAAGGGACAGAGTCAAAATGTCAGAGCCAACAGGCTAAGGACGTAACACCCCATCTCACTCCCAAAGGGCCCCACATACCCTACACGGCCACAGCTTCAGCCCGAATCTCTACCCCAGCCCATTTCCTGCATCCTGGCCTGTTCTCCAGCCACACCCCACCCAGTGTATGACTTCCAGCTTTCGCAGCCTCCTCTCACCCTCCGCCTCCCGATATCTCCCAGTTTCCCTGGCCTGGACTGGTCCTCTCTCTGATTGTGATTGGAGCACACTCTGGGTCTCTTACCACCACCTGCTCAGGCCCAGGCAAGCCCCAGTGACCTCTAAGAGATGTCAGCCCAGAAACCATGGTTCCCACCAACTTCCCTCCCACAGCCTGGCCACACATCACTGCCCCCAGAAGCCTCCTGGATGTCATGCACACAAAATCCCAGAGACCCATCCAGGGCACCAGAGCTGCAATGAGGGGGCCATGAAGACTCTTTGAGAACATCAACAAAAACAAATCTACGTGTCTTGAGTACCTACCACATGTTAGACATTCTTAAGTACATTACATCTGTTACTTCTAAGCTTCGAATAAATCCTGCAGGGTGGGTATTAACCCTTTCTTTCAGAGAGATAACTGGGGCTCAGAAAGATTGAATAATTGCCTAAGACCACCCAGTTATTAAAAGATGGAGGTGAAATTTGAACCCATACCTAACTGTATTCTTTCTTTATGGCTATGACTTACTAAGACCTTAGGTTTCCATTTTCCCCCCTTGCTTCCATTGTTCAATTTAATTCAAATAAACAAATGCTTTTTTACAAGTCTCCCCAGACTGAGGGCCAGACATTGTGTTGTGTGGGGCAGGAGTCATGGAATCAAGTGGGTTAGGCTTCTGTCCTGGGGAGCTGATCCTCTGGTAATGGTGGAAAGGCATGGATGCAAACATCTGGACCAAAGGCTAATGGCAGACATGCAGGAAGAGGTACGAGGCTGCATTCATTAGAAGTCTCTTACATTTTATGACAACCGGGTTATTTGTTATTTGGAATTATTTCCACCATATAATTTGGGGCTTTCTTTGTGTTTTCTTTTTTCTTTCTTTCTCTTTCTTTCTTTCTTTCTTTCTTTCTTTCTTTCTTTCTTGTTTTTTTTTTTCTTTCTCTTTTCCTATCTTCATTATATTGACTGAGTTCTCTTTGTTCCTCTCCGTTCCTCTATTCCACTCATTTGAGAGGTGTACATTCTGTTTCTATTCTTTCAGTGCCAACCCACTATGGTTAACATGTATATCTGGGACTCATCAGGGTCTCTATCCTTCAACCACATGATGCATAGAGTTCACTATCATTAAACTTCAATCAACCATTTAACATGTATCACGGTATTGCTGCATACTATTTCACTTATACCTGATTTTAAACCCTTCCCACAAATTAGGGTTTTTTTTTTTTTTAGTAATGAATGCTTTTTTGGACTTATGAACATTCTTACTAATTTCTTTATTACTTTGTTACCACTTCCTCTGGATTCCATTTCCTTGTTACTCAGAACAATCCTTTATTCATTCTCAAATTAGAGGCTGTGAGTAGTAAACTCATTCAATCATTGTGTGAAAACTGTCTCTCTCATCCCTCTTCATGAATGACTGTTTAGCTGAACATCAATGATCTGGTTGACAGGATTTATTTTTCTTCAGTTCTGTGATGATTTTATCCCATTGTCTCCTGGCATCAGGTGTTGCTGCCGAGAAGTCTGCTGTCAGCCTAATTATCTTTCTGCTTTCATTACTCTGTCTCTTTACTCTGTCTACTGTGTTCACTGTTTTATAATGACGTGTCCAGGCATTGATTTATTTCTATTTCACCTGTTTGGAACTTGATGTGCTTCTTCAGTCTTTCATAACTATTTCCTCTATCTGGAGAGAGTATGTATCTGGACCACTTCATCCTGTCACCAGTCTTTTAATATCAGTGTCACATTTTCCTTCTCCTTATCTCTTTTGTTGAAGTTTTCTCAGACCTATCTACCAACACCCCCACTTCTCTCTGCTTAAATGCTCCATTGAGTTGTTCATGTTAATGACTAAATTTATTATTTCATGAGATGTATTTGGCTATTGTTCAACCTGTCTCATTTTATTTTATGATTGTTTTTCTCACTTTATCTTTTTAAATGTTTTGATCATATTTATTTTAGTCTATTTTTGTTCAATTCTAGATTATTTTATTATTTCTAACTCTCAGAATGGGAATCTTCTCTTCATTGATTCTGTTGAGGACTATTTTTAATTGTAAGGACAGAAAAATCCCACATAAAACAGACCTAAGCAAAAATAAGTCCATTGGTTCATATAACTGAAAAGTCTAGGGTTTTATTGGCTTTAGTCACAATTTGATTCAGAACTAAAACCCAGGGCCTAATTTTTCTCTTTTTCCATCTTTTGGATGCACTTCACTTGTGTTGGCTCTATTCTCAGACATATGACTCCTCGTGGTGTCAAGCTCTGCCATTCTTTCAGATTCAAATTGAGTCATCAAGAGAAGAACTTTTTCTGCCAAAGCTTCTACAACAGCCCTGAGACTGACTCTGGTTGGTCTAACTTATTGCCCACCTCTGTGCCAATGATTGTGGTCATGGGAATGGGATATGCTGATTGGCTTGGCCTGGTGTGGAGCCCTACCAACTGATCTCATACGGAGGAAGGGAGATCACCAAATGGACCACAAAGGAAGAAAGGACAATGGATACTGGGAGGCATAGTGTGTGGATGATAGTAAGTTTCATTAAATGTTGAAAGACTAAATGAATTTAATCTGACTTTTATCTAATTCATAAGCCCCCCTTTTACATGTGTCTTCCTACACACACAGCATGCACATATATACACATGTGTATGTACATGAACATACATCAAGATAACTGCCCCCTCCCACGCACACACAGCTCCATCTCTTGTCTGATAGATGAGCAAGCCCAGCTCAGAAAGCTCCTTTCCCAGGGGTCCTCCCTACAGTGTAGCGGAGGTTTCTCTGGTTGGATTAGACCCCTAGGCCTTCCCTTGGACTCAACATGGTCATTCTGCCTGGTCATGCCTGAGTCATGTCCCTCCCATGCAGCCATGGCAAGGGCAACCCCACAGAGCCACACAATCTGAGAGAGCAGGAGGGATGGTCCCTAAGGGAGGTGGGGTGTTCACTCCAGAAAAGGGGGACAGATATGCCAGACAGAAATAGAAACTGTCACCCACTAATTCCCCAGGCTAATGGGTTCTCATGGGACGGCTCCAACTGCCAAGCCCAGATCAGGTTCCCTGTACCCCCACCCACAATGTCACCATGCCATGGATACTCATAGTTTCTCCGGTATCTCCTACCATAGATTTATTTTAAACTGTTCTCTAATTTTAACCTATGACATCTTTTAATATGAACAAAAATGTGACCAAAATGTGTCACTCTCTAAAGCAGGACTTTGTTAGTTACCGGTGTCATTATTTCTCACTGGGGCCTCTTTGGAGATCCTTGGTCTAGAATACGATGGATTCCATATTCCTCTGATCTAATGCCTTAATGATTCCAGACCTCAGACATGGCCCTCTTTCCTAGAGATGAGCCATCAGCATTTCAGTCTGTTCTTGGCATACAGACCATCCCCACTTTGGTGACCTGGCCCCTCACTGTGTTGTCAGACAGACTGTTTCTGATGCAGAAGTGGTGAGACTTTTGGTGATTTACTCAACTTCTCTGAGCCTCAGTTCCCCACCTGCAAGATCAGTACAATGATGTTCACCTCCCAAGGTCAGGGGAAGAGCCATTGGCAGGGCATCCCAGGCACATGGCCTAGCTCAGTGTTAGACCCCTGGATGGGAGCTCTGCCTTCTCTCTTCTCACTGACCATGGCTCCTTTTTCAAGGCCTTACTGTTCCTCAACTACTGGACTGCTCCAGACACACACTAACTGGTCAGTCCTTGGCCTCCAGGTATTAACAGCCACGTGCCTTTCTGTTGGTACAACTGCCCATCTGACCTTTGATCCCTGACCTAGGACATCTGCTCTTACCCCCACCCCAAGATTTCACCACTGGCCCATCCCTTCCTGTGACCCCTGACCCATGAACCCCAGGTGTGGGCACGGCCCCACGGGAATGGGGTTAGCGGGAAGCAGGAGATGGTGGACAGGTGAGAGGAGGAGGTGCTGGAGGTCACAACAAGAGATGTCCCTGGTCGTTCTTCCCTTTCATCTTAAGAGAACATCTGTGGCTTCCATGTTGTCACAAAGCAAACAGAAGTGAGTGTCATGTTTCACAATCCATGCAGCTAGCTTCATGGATCTTTGACAGTTCTTTCATGTCCCTGACAGTGGCAAGTTTTTTCCCCTGGGAAGTTAGGGGGCATGTACCACACCCCCCCCGGCCCCCCTCACCCTAATGACGTGATGGTGGCGCTCCCAGGCTGATGACACTCTGCAGTCACCTTTAATGTGTGAGCAGATGTCACCACATGGGTTTCCGGGTGGCCACACAGTGTCCCTGCCACCTCCCCTGCTGCTCTGGAGGACCCCTCTGACTCACGGGTCCTCCACCCACGCCCACGGAAGGCTTCCCGCTCCACCGCTCTTGGGCAATCTTCCCAGTTGTGAACTAACTCCTTTGGGCTCACAGCCTTTCCTGGGGCTATGATGGGGGGCAGGGCTGCGGGGGAGTGGTGGTGGGATTGTCACCCTCTTGCTCTGGTTTGAATGGTTGCTCACATGTTCCCAGGTCTGCCAGGGAGGTCCTTGGACTACCCCTTGATTTGGGGCTTATTTGTGTATCTAATGCTCACTTCTTGCCCCATCCCTTCCCACGACCCCTCCCCCCGCCCCGGGACTGCGCCTGGTGACAGTCCCTTTGACAAAGCTGTAATAGCCACATGAGGTGGGGGGGATGTGACAGGAGCTGGGCTCACATCTGCCCCAGCTGTCCCTCGCCCGCGTCAGCTGCACTTCCCGCCCTTCTGCTTGCGAAGTGTAGTGGAACCGGTGATAATTTGCAGCCTGAAAGAGTCCTCTCTAATAGGGTACAGACCTTAGCTGTGAAACCCTAGGCAGTCGCGCCCTTCTCTGAGCCTTAGTTCCCTCAGCTGGAGAGTAAGGACACTAAGACCCACCCCCAGGTGGCGGTGAGGGTTACGTGAGAAAAGCTGTACAAAGCGGTGGTTTGCGATACATCCTTACTATACTACAAGATAATGACGGCTAGCGCTTATGACGTGCCCACAATGTGCCAGGCACATGGTACACACATGAACTTCACCTTTACTGGGAGCCACAAGGAAGATCCCACAAGATGCCCACCCTACACATGAGGAAACCACTGCACAGAGAGATCAAGTACCTTTCACAAGGTCACACAGCTGGGAGGGGGTAGAGCTGGCTGTGAACCCAAGCATTACACCTTTCCTTCCAGGAAGAGGTCATTCCCCATTTTCCTGAGAACATTTTTTTCCTTCTTAAGGAAGCAGGAGGTGCTCTGCTGTCCAGAGGCTCATTATTCGCTTGTGGCCAGTCTCCCCGGTCCCCGTCGCCCTCCCAGTTCCGACAGTCACCCTGACTGGGAGTTCGCCTGGGATGGGCACACACTCCCCACTGGCAAGGCAGGTGGCTCAGGTCCTCAAGCCTCCATTGAACAGATAAGGGACTGAGTTTCTGAGAAGGAGGTGTCCCAGGCAGAAGTGGGACAGAGGCCAAACAGTGGCTCTTGGCTCCCGCCTCCCCCAGACAGGTGGCTTCAGGCTTGGGCACTGCCCGGGAGCCAGCGGGAGGAGGCTGTGCAGGTCCCTGGGCTGGCCCCCGGCCCACAGGTGCTCTCGGGGGGCCACGTGGGAAGGAGGGGCAGGGAGCTGCTAGAGGGGTGCCCACAGGCAGAGTCCGTGAAGAAGGTGTCTGTTGTTTCCTCCTTCATCTCCGGGAACAATTCCCCTTTTGAGCTTCTTGGCTGAGACAGTTGAGAGATTCTTTCTCCAAGGCTTCTTCTTGACAGATTGATTTATCTGTTTCGGTAACTTGGCCTTCCTGCGAAAGGGAGGCTCTGTGCCAGGGCTGGCGTGGGGACCAACCTGGGGGTGAATGAGGGGCCCCATTCCCCTACCCCTGCTGACTGCTGAAGTGCAGAGCCTGGGCCCATAGTCTTGCCTTGTGCTACTGACCACAGGAATGAGGACGGCCGGCAACCAGGGAGGACACGAAACCCACGGGTGGCCGATTCCTCCTGCCGCCCTCCCAGCCTTGGTTCCCCACTGTAGGTCATCTTGGACCCATTTAAGGGCTGGGCAGGTAGAGTAACCGATAACCAAAAGCCCAAAGGTGCAATGAGCAAGAGGCTGAGAGCAGGTGTGAAGGCAGAGCTCTGCCTCCTCCATACTGGCCCTCTTGCCCCAGAGGAAAGGACCCAGAGCTGCGAACCACGGCGGTGCGGGGGACTGGGAAGCTTGAGGCCTTCCCAGATGCGGTGAGGTGCTCCCTCACTGGTTCCTGCCTCTGCTGGGCCGTCCCCAAAGGTGCCCCCAACCCCACACTTTGACCTCTGTCCTAGCACCAAACCCCCGTTCACTTGCCTGTCTCCCCATCAGACTGCCCTTTCCTCCAGGCGGGGACCCCAGGGCCTGGTCCTGAGGAGGGGCTCCATCAATGTTTGAAAGCGAGGGAGGGAGGAAGGAAGGAGGGCAGGGATGAGGTTAAGATGGTGGAAGAGAGGGAGAACTAAACTCCCCATGGGGATGCTCAGGGTGGGGGGGGGCCTAGGGCCATGATGAAATCCCCACTCAGGCTGTGCCTTCAAAACCCAATTGCAATAAAGTACAAACTCGGGCCCGCTAAGAGCTGTGTTTTCCCTGGGCAAGGACACTGGAGCCCAGAGTGATACTCAGCCAAACGGCACGAGGCTGGTCCCAGACCTGTAGGGAGAGGGAGGACGGGCCCACGAGGCTGAGGCTACCAACTGGGGAGCCACAGCCTGAGCCACCTAGGCTCTGCCCCGCTGTGTGTCCTTAGGTTCGTCTCTTCTCCCCGCTGACCCCCGTTTCCCCTCTGTGTGGGGGGTGGGGTGGAGGGGGTGGCAGCGATAAGGGGTGAACTGAAGTATCACTTAGGTTTACACCTCCTGCCTTGCTTTGCTCGTCATTGCACATCACCGAAGGTCCTTTCGGGAGCAAGACAGGAATTCACGGTAGACATAAAATCCTGTTGGATCCGCGGCAGTTGCTGGTCCCGGCTGGGGTTTCCCTTTGGGTACTATTTCGGTTGCTACCTCAGGAACCCACTGCTTCCTTTCCGGGAGAGGCTTCCCGCCCACTCCTATGCCATCTGGGGCGCAGCAAGCCTCCTGACACAGACTGTGTCCCCCTCAAGGGTGACGTTGCTCGGGCAGCCACTGGTGGCTCCGGGGTTCTGAGCTGCTCCGTGCAGGGGAGAGGGGTCTCCCTGGGGCAGTTCTCCCTCATCCCGCCGCGGGGCTGGGAGCCTCACAGCAGCCTCTTGAGGGAGGCTTGCTGGTTGTGTCGAGCCATTTCAGAGGAGAAGGCAGACGTCCCCAGATGTGGGGACGCCTAGAACCAGCCCCTTGGGGCCCCCACAGATCCTTCCGCGGCGCCCCTTGCCCTGTGCCTTTGGGATTTTCTCTTTTACACCCCTGTGGCTTCCTTCACCCTCTGTGTTTTTTTGTGGTTGTTTGAGCATATTTTTAACTTACTATTTAAATTGTGGTAAATACACAACATGAAATCTACCATTTAACCTTGTTTAAGTGTATATCTCAGTGGCATCCACATGCCTGTGCTGCCATCGCCACCGTCCAACTCCAAAACCTTCCCTTCTTCCTGAACAGCGATTGTCCCTAAGTGTTCGTGGCCCCCGTCCCCCCACTATTGTCCCCTTCCTGTATGGATTTGACAGCTCACCAGCGGGACCCTACAGCATTGAACTTCCTGGGACTGGCTCATTTCACTTAGAATTATGTCCTCAAGGGGCGCCTGGGTGGCTCTGTTGGTTGGGCGTCTGCCTTCAGCTCAGGTCTTGATCCCAGAGTCCCAGAGTCCTGGGATTGAGCCCCATGTAAGGCTCCCCATTCAGCAGGGAGTCTGCTTCTCCCTCTGCCCCTCACCCAGCTTATGCTCTCTCTCTCTCAAATAAATAAATAAGATCTTTATAAAAAAGAAGAAGAAGGATGTCCTCAAGCTTCATCCATGTTTCTAGCCTGTGTCTGAATTTAATTTCTTTTCAAGAATGAATGACATTCCATTGTATGGACGTACCACACTGGGCTTATCCACTCATCCCTCCATGACCTTCTGTGCTTTAGAGCCAGGCTGCGAGCTGGACCCTGCCCAATACAGGGAGCTCTCCCAGGGGCCAGCCTGCCCACGTCTGTCCCCTTGCTCCTCCCCACCTGTTAGACCCCAGCCCAGCACTCCTCTACCCTGGCCTTTCCCAGCAAAGGGAGATGCTGGGGCGAGACCCCTCGTGTGCCCTTGGCCCTGTGGGAAGTCGCTGCTGGGGGTTATAGACAAGCTTTCCTCTGCCTGTTTTCCTCCTCTCCACGAAGTCCCAGCCCACCTGGGTTCCTCCTGCTACTTTCTCCCCCCAAGAACCCCAAGTAGGGTACTCGTGCTCTGACAATTTTGTCTTCTCAGTAACACATGCGGAAGGGGACACAAGGAAAGGGCCACACTCACCCTGAGGAATTCTAGATGTGGACAGAGTAGCCAGCAGTGGTCCACATCCCAGAGGCCCGGACCAGCATGGTGGCCTCCCATTGGGCCTCCCCCCAGTGCTGCTCCAGTGGCTGGAGGCCCAGGGCAGTGTGCTGGGATACACTGACCTTGAGTCCAGCAGGACGGGCTAGAATGCTGGCCCACCACGTCCTGACTGCCAGGCCCTGGTAAGCTCCCTCTCTCAGACCCTCGCTCTCCCAGTCGTGGTTCTCGGAGCAAATGTGCTGATGAGCCAGCTGGGGCCTGCCCTGGCCCGTGCTCAGCGAACACGTGTCCACTGCAGCCACCACCTCAGGCCAGACCCAAGACCTAAGGGACGAGCCAAAGTGGCCTGAGCACAGCCGGGCCTTGGAGCCTCCACAGAGAAGAGTGAGAAGGAAGAACAGGACCTGCACGCCACACCCCTGCTGGAGAAATTCCCCAAAACCAGAAACAGAGAGCAGCAGGGAGACCTAACCCCCTGCCCACTTAGCCCAAGAGGGCAGTGTGTGCACAGGGGGCCCTGGCCAGGTGAGCAGAAGGGTAATCCGCACTGGTGGGGTGCAGGGAAATGTCCATCAGCCAACTTCCAGGGAGAAAAACCCTGATTTGTGGTATCAGTCATTTCCAGCTGCTTCTGTGCCTTCCCTGAACACAGAGACATAGTTGCGTACAGTCTTCCCGCCGCCCAGGGCACAGGTGTAAGAAGCTGCTAGAACCGAGACCACACACTGTAGTTCGTAGTTCGGTAACGAGGATGTGCCGAGCCTGGAGTATTTTTTTTTTTAAGATTTTATTTATTTATGTGACAGAGAGACAGCCAGCGAGAGAGGGAACACAGCAGGGGGAGTGAGAGAGGAAGAAGCAGGCTCCCAGCGGAGGAGCTCGATGTGGGACTCGATCCTGGAACGCCAGGATCACGCCCTGAGCTGAAGGCAGACGCTTAATGACTGAGCCACCCAGTCGCCCCCCCCCCACCCCCGAGCCTGGAGTATTGATGGCCTTTGTTTTTCAGGTTTATTTAATCCGTTGGTACAATCTAATTTGTAAGGACAACTCTGAGCATTCCTGCATATTTAACGGCCAGTGGGCCCTAGCTGCGCCCAGCACCACTGCCCATCCCCCAGGCTGCTGAACCTCCCGGCCAAGGGTTTGCAGCCAGGCCCGGCCCCCCCATGTGGGCCCAGGAGGACGCTGTGGTCCAGAGCCGCTGCCAGCTCCCAAGGTGGACGGTGAGTCAGGCCCAGGATCGCAAGCGGTTCAGACTTGCTCTCACTTCAGCCTCCAACAGCCCAGCCCTCTGGGCACTGCCACTGTCTCCATTCCCCAGATGGGACCCTGAGAAGCAGCACTCAGCCTCCTACACCGGGTGCTCGGAAAGGACGATGCTACCCAGGTCAAGGTCCCCGGGTTTCGACTGGTGTCAAGGGTAGGTCCTGCTGAAATCCGTCGCTGGGAAGGGATGGAGGGGCAGTCAGTGAGGTCAGCCTGAGCAGTGCCCCCCGGCCTGGCTCGAGCTGACAGAGGGCAGCCCAGGCCCCAGAGTCCCACACCGTGGGATGGGGGTGTGGGGGCCATGACATTTGGATCTTTCCACTTGCTGACACACAGCCTTGGAGTGTCACTTTCTCCCACTGATCTCCTTACAGGGAGAGCCTGGCCAGCCAGATTCGAATCCTGTCCTTTGCACAAGCTGTAAGTTACTAAAGTGGTGGTTGGGGGGAGGGGGGCAAACCAGTAGGTCACAGAGATATGCCTCAAGCGCCCACATTCTAGAAACCCATGGA
This sequence comes from Ursus arctos, assembly GCF_023065955.2. Lineage (NCBI taxonomy): Eukaryota > Metazoa > Chordata > Mammalia > Carnivora > Ursidae > Ursus > Ursus arctos. The sequence continues at coordinate 10,996,631 of NW_026622763.1, read as the reverse complement.
GCCAGCAGGTGAAATGAGTGCCTCCCTCTGGGGTGCCCTGGACACTCTCACTCTGGCTAATGCTTCCCATTTCGGACCTTCCCAGTGTGGCCCTCATGGAGCTTCTGCTCTGAAGGGGAAAAAAAATAACGCTGGAAATGGGGTCCAGAGGCTGGGGGCTGCCCGATCAAAGGTAGGTGATCAAAGAAAACACACATCTCCACTTAAAGGAGGTGGCTGATACTGATGAACCTTAGGGCCATTTAGAAAGTTTCGTTCTTATTTTAGAAATATGTTTGACTTCTGTAAAAACTATTGTCTCACAGAGGTGTCTGCAAAATAAAAATCAAGTCTATTTGGGCTTTTAAAATGTAAGATGACCCACTCATTCTTTATTAAAAGCAATAAGTTAGGGCGCCTGGGTGGCTCAGTCAGTTAAGTGTCTGCCTTCAGCTCAGGTCATGATCTCGGGGTCCTGGGATTGAGCCCCACACCTGGCTCCCTGCTCCGCGGGGAGTCTGCTTCTCCCTCTCACTCTGCCCCTCCCTCTCCCTTTGCCCCTTCCCCCCTCTGCTCCTGCTTTCGTGCTTGCTCTCTCTCTCAAGCAAATAAATAAACTCTTTTAAAAAGAGGCAATAAGTTTATGCTCATGACATAAGCCAATCCCTTCACATGCCAAGCTCAGTCTGCATCAGACCAGATTTGGGAAAAACAGGAAAGCACAGGGGAGTGGAGAGAAGGATTGGCCCAGGAGCACCAGGGGCTGGTGTGCCCCCTGCATCATTGTCCCCTCACTCCCCAGGCCTGTGTGAGCTCTCACCACAGGTGAGATGCGGGCCCTACTGATGTGAGTGCAGGCATGTCCTTGGAGAGGAAGGAGGAAACCCTGTTGCCAGGCCCAGGTAAACAGAGACAAGCACAGGCAGAGGGGAGGGTGGCGTGGCCCATGGCCCGGGACAACCAGGCCAAGAGCGAGTTTTCTTGATGTAACATCCCCCTCTACTGGCCATCTGTGATATCGCAGGCAGGAATGCTGAACCCGTTGCGATTTCACAACAATAACTGATAGGTAAAACACGTGGCTCTGCTTTTGCCCCATGGGTTGGAAAGGATAAAAACAAGAAATCAAACTTGAATCTGACAAAATCTCTAGACATAATTATCAACTGAAGAAAAGATGGGGACAGAAGAACCAGTTCAACACCACGCTGGGGATGCAACTGGCAAAATCCAGACTGTGGGAAACAAGACAAACTTGTCCAACGCATAAGTAGTGCAGGAAAAGTAAAACGGTGGAGAGGAGCACTGGATTAAAAAGGGCTTGAGAAAGAAGCCATTTCCAGGCGACAGTGTTGAGTAAAAAGAGTCGAGTGTCAAAGAGTATCTAACACACTACCTGAGAAAATCAACATGGACCTGCTTGTTTGTGCAAAGGAAACTCAGGAAGGATAAACCTGATCCTGGGATGATCCTGGGGGGCTCAGTCAGTTAAGCATCTGCCTTCGGCTCAGGTCATGATCCTGGGGTCCTGGGATCGAGGGCCACATGGGACTCCCTGCTCAGTGGGGAGCCTGCTTCTCCCTCTCCCTCTGCCCCTCTGCTCCACTTGTGCTCTCTCGCTCGCTCTATCTCAAACAAATAAATAAAATCTTAAAAAAAAAAAAAAGATAAACCTGACCCTGATGAAACTGGATATGGAGTGGGTGGAGGGGCACCAGGATGAAAAGGATGGGTGATGGAGACAGGGTAGCGAGATCGAGGGAGTGCTGCCTGAGTGTACCTTTTTGAATAGTTCTGACATTTAGAATCATGTTAACATTGCATGCAGTCAAAACATTTTATAAATGGGCAAGGATGGGAAGAAACCCAAAATGTAAAACAACCAGAAATAAATGAAACTAAGAGTTTCACGTACGCACTACATCCCTATGCTGAATGGGTGGGAGAGGGAAGCTAATCTAAGAGACTTTGGGAAACGGTATTTTCATTCTTTTTTTAAAGATTTATGTGTTCATTTGAGAGACAGAGGGTGGGAGGGATCAGGAGCAGGGGGGAGGCAGAGGGAGAAGCAGACTCCCCGCTGAGCAGGGAGCCCAACATGGGACTCGATCCCATGACCCTGAGATCATGACCTGAGAAGAAATCAGGAGTTGGAAGATCAACCAACTGAGCCACCCAGGTGCTCCAACAGTATTTTTGTTATATCCGGTCCGGCTGAAGACAGAAAGACCTGTATACATCTATTACACCCTAGTTAGTGGGTGTATTTTTCACCAGGATATGGGAGAGCAATTGTGAAACTAGCTTATGTGCATCCTAGGACAGAACAAATGGGTAAATGAGCACAGCCGGCACCCCGAGCTTGCTTTCCACAAACCATTCCCAATAAAAGAAAGCAGGGCTCCTTAGAGAGACAGCTCATTCCAGGGCTGGGGTGGCACAAGTACAAGACGAGCCTGGAACATATTGTGATGCCAGAGAGCAAGGAAATAGTCAAAAGATAATAAGGACATGTCAAAAAGGACATTGAAGCCAACTTGAAGATGCTCCCAATGGCCAAATCGGGAACAATTTGAGTAACAAAATAAACAAGGATAGGAGTGGCCGGTAAGCCATAGATTAAAATAAGAATCCATGAATTACACAGATATAGATAAATGAATAAATACATCAAGTGGGGGAGAAAGGAAAACCCTTCTTCACAAAAGAGATTTCAAGTGTTAAATGTGGAAAGAGTGACAGAGAAAAGTCACGACTTAGTAAACACTTTAGTAACAATCATTTCAAACAACAATCAACAATGAATGCTAACACCGGTAGGCAAACGTATGATGAGAAATAAGACATTGACATGGTCTCAAATTATCTCCCTATGGGCACCTAATTACAAAGGGGAGACATAGTAACTTGACAGTAGAGCAATCAGTCCTCATGTGCCCCCCAAATGATGTACCCCATAAGTGGCATGCCCAAAATGCATCACCCAGATTTAATCATTAAGGAACAGCACACAAACCCAAATTCTACAAAATAACTAGCAGGTATTCTTCCCAAAGAAAGATAAAGCAAGACTGAGCAATGCTTCCAGATTAAAGGAGATGATCGAATTGGTAAAATTCAAATAAGATCCGTACATTAGACAAGAGCCTGGTAAGCGGGTTAATTTCCTGATTTTGATCAGGCCGGTGGTTATGTAACACGGTAACTCTCAAAGAATCTGGGTGAAGAGGATAATGCGGAATTCTGTGTACTATTTTTGCAACTTTCTGTAAGTCTGAAATTACTTCAAAATGAAAAGTTAAGAAAGAAAAACAGGAGACACCCAGAGGAGCCTCACCCTGTCACCCCGGGGGGTGAGGGTGGGGGGACCTTGTTTGGGTCCTGACTCAAACTGCAAAGGAAATTCCGCCCCCTCTCAGGTAACTGGAGGGCTCAGCAGGGCGTTTGCTGGTGCTGGTGGGGCGCTCCCCGCTGTCAGAGGGGTCCACAGAAATGTTGTCCGATGAAGAGATACGATGCCAGAGATTCGCTTCAAGATGGAGACGGGGAGCGGGCACGGTGTGGCTGGGGGCAACAGTCCATGAGGCCGCAGGGTGGCTTTTAGGGGTTCATTATACTCCTCTGTCTACTTGGCGTAGGTGTGAAATTCTCCAAAATAAAATGTATTTTAAAACACTGCCCAGGGGTGGCTCAGTAGGTTAAGCGTCCGACTCTTAGTTTTGGCTCAGGTCGTGATCACAGGGTCGTGGGATCCAGCCCTGCACCTGGCTCCCCGCTCAGCGGAGAATCACCTTGAGTTTCTCTCTGCCTTTGCCCCTCCCCACTGCTCTCTCTATCTCTCAAATAAATAAATAAATAAATAAGAATAAAACACTGCCCAGAAGCAGTTCTCAGCCAGGCCAAGGGGGAAAGCAGGAAGCACTGTGGGATCACTGGTATTTCGCCCTGCTGAGCCCTCGGATACTTCCCTTCTCTGTGTGGACAGACCGGGCCATTCGGGGCCTGTTCAGACACCGGGCCGACCCCGCTGAGCCCCCCTCGGCTGCCCACAACCTGATTTCCGAGGTTCTCAGTGGGAAGTCCCTGCTCCCAGCAGCCTGACCCCACCCCGCGGGAGAGCCGACTGCAGACCTGGGAGCATGCCACATCTCCCCAAAGCAGCCCCTTACCCACCCTCTGATCCCCACACTTGTCATTCGGAAGCACAGCACATTTTAACAGTAGTTCACATTTGTCTTTTCTTTTCGTCCTTCTTCTTACTCAAGCTGGGGAGGGATACTGCAGAGTGGAAAGAATGGCCTCTGGTCCAGCGGTCCCCCGACGGGGGCCCTGTGGACACTGAGCAGTGGCCATCTCTCTCTGTATAGGACCATTGTCTGTATTACAGGACGCTTAGCACCCCTGTAAAAGCCATCGAGGGCCACCGTGTTAGTCTGCCTTGGTCTCTGTCTACCTGTTATGGGAGAGCACATTCGTGGTCAGGTGAGATGCTGGAGAATAGAAATTGGAGGAGACTCTCCCACCAAGACCAGTAAATGGTTTCCCAGGCTGAGGAGAGGATGAAGACAGAAGGACAGATGTAGGGTCCCCATTTGAGAAGTTCAAGGTGCCCATTTGGGACCTGAAGGCAGAGGGCCCTGAGCCCACCCCTCATGGAGAGTTCCACGGAGGGACAGCCTGCATCCCAAGTGCCCGAAAAGAAGCTGCTCTGTGATTTCCCTGTCCACCCCTCCAAGGATGCCATGGAAACCACAGGGAGGGCTCGGGACCCTAAGGGGTCTGGGCACAGTGACAGGGGAGCATCATTTAGTGAGCCGCAGGTGGTATCCAAGACCATCTTCTTTTTCTCTCGCCCACATGCACACACGCGTGCATGCACACACGCACACCCCACTCATACTCAAGTTCACCCTCACATTTTATCTAAACTTAACGCCAACGCCAGTGACCCGTGGCGAATCAGGTGCATTCGGGTCCGGCACAGATGCAGGAAATAGAAACTCAGCTGGGCTATGGAAAATGAAGCAGCTGACTCATCTTGCATACCTGAATTTGTGCTTATAAAAGATTAAAGAGTAGGAGAGGGCGGCATGCCATGGAATGCCCGCCACGGGGAGAGCCTTGTCCTGCGGGGTCAGCCCAGAGCCTGGAAAACCAGACAAGCAGTCAGCCGGGAAATACAGGCTGTCCACGGGGGTCCGCATCCCGCTCTCAGGCACACACCACATTCTAAGCCATTGGACCGTGCAGGTAGGTGTTTGTGACCTGTTGCATGTACACTTTGATTGAGAGAGGGTAAAAGTGCATAACTGAGTTTTTTACCATTTCTCATTATATCATGCCTTTTGAGTGTCATTTAATGTGTTTGGGGCAGCGAGGATGGGGAACAAGTGTTGAATGGTGGGGATCTGGGAATATGCCGGACTTTTAAAATTAATTGTTACTAAAACAATCCCCCCACTTTAAAGCCTCCCTACTGCAAATTTCCTGAAAGTAACTGGAACACAGACCACCGCTCTCACTCCATAGCCAGTGCTTAGTGCTGGGCTGGGCTCACACTGGCCCAAGCCTGGAATGCACGTAGGTCACTGGACAAGGGCTCGGATTAGGTCATATGTATAGCCCCATCTTCCCTGGGCCTCCTCCCTCCCCTCCTTCCAGGTTCTCTTGATTTTCTTCGGAAGATCTTCTAGGGGATCGGGTGTCCCAACTGCGGCATCCGGGCGCCACCTGGTGGTCAATAGGCACACTACTGTTTGCCCTAAACCATCTGTGTGTGTGTGTGTGTGTGTGTGTGTGTGTGTGTGTGTGTGTGTGTGTTGAAGACAGAGAAAGAGAGACCACAAGGGGTGGATAAGGAGCAGCTTGGGAAGGGGCAGCCTTTATTGTCTGGAAAACCTAGTTTCACACTTGATCTTAGTAAAAAGGCCAAGAAGCAATGGAAAACCTAGTTTCAAATCCCAGCTTTGTTACTTACTTGGTAAATGGACTTGGACAAGTCACTTAAACGCTTTGTGCTTGCTTCTTATCTGAAAAATGGGAAAAACATTCCTCCCCTCATAGAGCTGTTGGATGAGCGTTTGTGGCCTATGGGAGGCTGGTCATAAACTGAAGCTACCACTGATTCTACCCTTAGTCAGTAGTGATGCTTTCACAGGAGATCAGCCCTTCCACTAGCTGCCCAGCCAAGTGCCTGCTCCCCACACCCCACTCTACCACCCAGAGCATTGCACAGCAGGCGTTCAATGAACATCGGTGGGAACCCATGTTCAGCCCAGCACAAGCTGGGGCTCCTGAGCTTGATCTAATGATTTCTTTATTTATACTTTAACTGAGGGCTGCTGTCTCCTTTTGGAGCTGGTTCCGTGTCAAACAGCATTAAAGGAAGCTCACCAAGATAGAGGGCAGAGCCAGCCCAGGGTGAGGGTCAGGTCTGTCTGGGCTTCTGTAGATGCACAGGGCAAGGAGAGGAATAGGAAGGAATCGAGCAAGAGCAAAGCCTGGAGGAGTGGATGGGGCTCGCCAGATAAGTCACCTCCATTTATTGGGGGGCTGGACTGGGATTTACTGCAAAGGGCTAATCAGTAAAAATGGGCCCTGACTGCAAGTTGGGATGGAGTCTCCTTTCCTGGTAAGCCCCAAGGCCCCTTTCTCATCCACAATTATTTCTCATTAAAACTGGAGGAGATGGCCAGTTACTTCGGGGGAATAGAGGAAGGGGTTTTCCCTTGGGAAGCAAGAGTAGGAAGTAGCCCAAGAGTACTGGCCAACCAGATTCTACAGCTCTGGCTGCTCCCACCACTCAGCCCTCCACTAATGTGCCAGGAGGGGAAACTGAGTCCATGCTCCATCCAGGTCACCACGGAGACCTCACATTGTTGCATCCTCCCACACAACACCTGGCTCCATGCCCGGCAGCTGGGAGGACGCTACCCCAGAGCAGGTGTCCGCAGCAGAGGAGCTCCCTGCAGGCAGAGATGCGGGGTGGAGGTCACGCAACACGGGGACGCCAGGGAAACAAGGGGGAGCTATGGCGCCCTAGAGAGGCTGCGAATGATATGGCGCCAGGGACCTGCTGTTCTCACCCGCCTGGGGGTGATGAGGCGAGACCCCACAGGTAAATCTGCTTTGCGAACTGGAAACCCCAATCGATGCCATGTGACTGTTGGGCCTGGCCGCTGCAGCGTCGGACCACATCAGGGAGAGTGACAAGTCAGCGTCTCAGTTCCTGGCCCTTGGTTCCTGATCCTCAAATCTGAAATTCAAAAAGCTCCCCCAAACATGTCTTTTAAAAAAAAAAAAAGAAATCATCTGGGGGCACCTGGGGGGCTCAGTTGGTTGAGGGTCCAACTCTTGGTTTCGGCTCAGGTCATGATCTCGGGGTCCTGGGATTGAGCCCCCTGTGGGGCTCCCTGCTCAGCGCGAAGTCTGCTTCTCCCTCTCCCTCGCCCTCTACTCGTCCCCTTGCTTGCATGCACGCCTGCGCTTGCTCTCTCTCTCTCTCTCTCAAATAAATAAATAGAATCTTTAAAGAAAAATCGTTCGGCAGCAAAACCTGCCGTGCCCCCACCTGAGGCTACATCTGGCCTCTACTGATTCGCACAGTGTGGGTTATCTGTTCAGGTACAGAAAGCTTGGTGAGTTTGAGGGGGGATGCTCCCCACACCCCTTTGAGGGAGTCCAAGAACAGAGTGTGTTGTTCGAGATCTGAACTTTGGATTCCAAAGCACTGCTAACCCTGAGTGTTGGGTCAAGGATTTGAGGTCTATGGTAGAAACCGGGTATCTCCTGGACCCTTCAAAATTCACACTCCTAGAACTGTTTAAAATTGAACATTCTAGGGGCGCCTGAGTGGCTCAGTCGGTGAAGTGTCTGACTTCGACTCAGGTTATGATCCCAGGGTCCTGGGATCGAGCCCCACCTCAGGGGGAGTGGGGGGAGGGTCCCTGCTCAGCGGGGAGTCTGCTTCTCCCTCTCCTTCTGCTGCTGCCCCTGCTCATGCTCTTTCTCTCTCTCTCTCTCTGTCAAATAAATAAATAAAATCTTCAAAAAATAATAGCAAAATAAAAAATATAAATAAATAATTACATATATAAAACTGAAAATTCTAATCTGTTTACAGTTGATCCTTGAACAACGTGGGGATTAGGGGCACTGAACCTCTGTGTGGTGGAAAATCCATGTACAACCTTTGACATCCCGAAGCTTTTCTGCCTGCTTCCCCTACTCTTGATAGGAAGCCTTACTGGTCACATCAACAGTCACTTAACATATTTGTATGTTATATGTATTATACAGTATATTCTTATGATATAGTAAGCCAGAGAAAGGAAATACTATTAAGAAAAGTGTAAGGGGAAGGACACCTGGGCGGCTCAGTCGGTTAAGCATCTGACTCTTGATCTCAGCTCAGATCTTGATCTCAGCTCAGATCTTGATCTCAGTGTCGTGAGTTCAGGCCCTATGTTGGGCTCCATGCCCGGGGTGGAGCCCACTTAAAATAAAATAAAAAAAAAAGCAGAAGGAAGAGAAAATACATTTACAGCACTGTTCTGTATTTATTGGAATGTGGACGCATCCAGTTCAAAGCCCTGTTATTCAAGGGTCAACTGTACTTCTCCCCACTTCTCAAATTCTTGTGCTGTAGGGCATTCTCATTTCTAGTTACATATCTACACATTTCCCAAGTTTCGGGTCACTGTCAGAGCACGTTTCTTTAGGCTAAAGCTTTGAGCTCAGTCTTTGGCCTGAAACAGCTCAGAAAGGTCCTCCCTTCCTGTCTCCTTGCCCACCCCAGGCCAGGCCTCCAACTCCTCAGAACCAAACAACTGTGGTCGCTTCCCAGCGTCCTCTCTGCCTTCCCGCGGAAGCCCCAGCCTGTCCTGGGTCCCGGGCCTTCTTCTGGTTCCCTCTCTGGGCCCATGGAGCCCTCCCTCCCCAGGTCAGGCTTTTTAGATAGCGAAATGTTAGGGCTTCAAGGGAAACCAACGATACACGAGAACAGTTGTCAAAATCTATAAAAGCCTTAGCATATTACAAGAGCTCTACTTGGAGAAGACACAGAGGGGAGGCTGACCAGCAGCATCAGGTGTAGTCAGGGAGGCCGGCACCTAAGGCCGAGGCCAAGCACAGGTGCCAAGCACTCGGGACTTTGGGGAGGGGGGAGGGGCAGAGGGGACACAGCTCGGGGCTGGAGGGGGAAGCAGAGGCAGCCAGTGTGAATTATCTCCCAAGAAGCTCAGTGGCCAAGGGGAAAACAGAGAGGATGGGAGCCAGCAGACCCACAGCTGAGCAAGGTCTCTGGGGGACAGATGAACCCTGAGCATGCTGTCTGAGAATAAAAGGGCATGTCTCAAGTTGCCCTTGGAGGTCAGGGGGAAGCTACCAGGGGATAGCCGGCAGGGCAGGGAGGGACCAGGGCAGACAGGGCAACAGCAGACGCCCCAAGACATGGAGCACACGAGGGTGAGCTGTGTCCTGCCCCAGGAGGGCCAAGCAGTTGTGCAGGACCAGTCAGTGCAGAGCTGGGCGGAGGGGCCCCTGCCCTGAGTCTGTTATGTCCCCACTGTGTACCAGGTACTGTGACTAAGACACACACAGTCAGTGCCCTCCCAGCCACAGCGTCCAGTCCCGGAGAGCAGCGTGAGCACGCCGTGCTGGGGCCGTCTGACTCAGCCGGGGAGGTCAGGGAGGAGGACACAAGGCTGAGATCCAGGGAGAAATCAGAAATGGTCCAGAAGAGAGATGAGCGTGTCCAAGGCCCTGCAGTGAGAAGGCTGAGTAAGCCTCAGACCCCGCTTTACATTATAAGTTAGAGATCTCACTCCACCTGCTGATTTGCTCATATGACCAAAAGCTGTGGTCCCTCTCGGACACACGCTGCACATAAGCATGGTAACAGTTAAGCCAGAAAGGGCCATCATTTCACAGTAGAAGGCAGTAACCGGGACTTCCCCGAATTCTGTTGATTTTACGTTCTTTAACATTTTCTCACACTGTCAGCTGCCCACCTCAACAGCCTGCCTCCCTATTGGACAATTCCCCTGAAATCAGTTTCTTCTCTGTTATCTGGACATTAGTCTGCTTTATTTCACAGGACTTCGCCTGAGTTTCTGGAAAAACAAAAGCCTGACATGAAGGAACTGGGCTGTATTAGCCAGCATGCCAAGATCATGGGCCCTTGCACAAAACGCCAAGAGGGGAAAAAAATAAATGTTCACTTGGCACAAATTATTTCCCTACCTTCCTCTTTGCAGCTAATGAACAAGACACAGCCCAGCCATACATTTATCTGGCTTCCTCCTTCTCCCACGCCTGCTGGGTGTCACTCATCTTCAGCTATAAGTAAATCGTCGCCCTGCTAGAAAAAAAAATGACTTTATAAATGTTCTGTTGAACGGAAAACAAGCAGCATTTTTAAAGTGAAAATGTTTACCTTATAAACGGTGATTTGTTACTCATTTGGCTGTTAACGCATGAGAGGTTCCAGAACATTCCTCCTCCAAGAAGTCACCTCTCAGCAGGCAGACTGATCTGGTAGCAGCAAGTTGGGGGGATTTCCTGGGCCTGGTGTCAGGAAAGCAGAGCAGGAGTCCTGCCATCTGGGGATCTGTGCCTAGGCAGAGGCAACCCTGTGTGAGCCCAGCATGGCCGCACCTTCTTCCTCCCCTCCCCACCATAGTGCCCCGCACCAGGACAACACGCAGACCAGGGGCCAGGGAGAGGCTCCAGCCCCTGGGGATGGTTGGGTCCAGGAATCACCTTTGCCTTTGCTATTCCTGATTTCCTGTCACCACCCGTGACCAAAGTGGGCACAAGTCTAGCTTTGGGCTTTGAAGGTCCGAGGGCACCACGTTTTAAAGTGGGGGGAGGGGAAGGCTGGGTGATAGTGGAGGGGACAGCGGGTCTCCACCTGAGGACCAGAGAAAGGCCCAGAAGCACTGCCCGTGCACTGACCCGGATGAATGAACAAGCAGAGACCGTGGGCTCCCCTGTCCCTGTCATGCGTGTTGATGGCCGTGCTCAGCACAGGGCCTGGCGCACAGGAGAACCCCGCAGATATTGTCAAGTGGACTCGTGCCCTGGTGGGGCCTGGGGGAGACAGAGCCGAGGCCCCTCTCCCCTGCAGCCTCTGTGTCCCAAACCTCAGCTCAAACCCACTCACCAAAGCCTAAAGTGATGTCCTGGCTTGTTTAGCAGCATGGCTGGTGACACCTTTCCTGTCCCTTCTCTGCCGTGCAGAGGCAGGTGGCAGCGTGAGTTTAGAGCAAGAGCTTCTGCACTGGGTGTGGTGTCTCCCCCACTGCGTGGCTCTGAGGAGACCCCCGCCTCCTAGGCATTGGGCCACCCTCGCTGCCGGTGGTGAGGGGGGTCTGGAACTAGCTATGGAGCCTGGAGCACAGGACAAGCTCGAGAATTGGGTCTCCCATCTTGTCTCCCAACCCACTCATTGCTGCAGCTTGAAAACATCCATTATATTTGCCCCTTTTTCGGACAACAAAAAGCAGTACGGGATCATCTCATGAAAATTTTGGATAATACAAAAAAAGTAAAGAAGGAAACAAAATTCACCCACTGTTACATTCCATGTCTCGATCGATCCTCTGCCCTTCTTTGCCAGAAGCTCCAGCCTGGGGGCTGGAGGGGCTCCCAAAGCCTTGCCCTCCAGGGAGATGGCAGCGCTGCCCCCCACTTCTCTGGCCGCATCTGGCAGCCCAGACAGACAGGCCACCTTCCTGCCAGACCAGAGGGGCCGGGGGATCCGGTCGGAGCAAGACAATCCCTTCACCCCACTTGCCAAGCCCCCACCCTTCCTCCTCTTCCCACCCCTTCCGAAAGTTCTCTTGATTTTCTGATTCCTCTTGGGTGGAAACGGACCAAGATCCCCCCAGGCACCCCAGCTGGGGGGGTGCCATATTTTTTAACGATACTCCTGATTCCCACCTGCTCCTCCCCTTTCCCCTGCTGCCAACCCCAACTCTGCGCTGGTCTGTCTCGTTCGGTGCAAGCGTGGAATGTCGTGAGGCTGACCACCCCGCACAACCTGCTTCGTTCCTTTCCTCCTCGCCTCGGCCGCTCACAGAAGCGGGGCCCGTAAGGGACCGTCCATTCAAAACACACAACAACAACTATTTTTAAAAGGCTGGCTCAGACAGGGAGACTTTACAAGGTTTTGTCAGTCCTTCGTTACAGTCAGCCTCTCCCCCACGCCCCCCACCCGCAGGTGAGAAGGTGACATTCCTGAGGTCAGCTCCGTCCTCAGCTTTGTCTTAGCCGGACACAGTCTACACAACTCCCAAAACGCCCTTGACACCAAATTCAGAGTTTGTGGTTGAAAGATCCCAGAATACCTGAATTTACATTATGGTCAGAATGGGCTTCCATGAGAATACCCAGTCTTGCAGACATTGTTTGGGCCCAATGACATGGCCGTGTTTACGGATCAAACAAAACCCTGGAATGGTGGCAGCCCCATGTGGCTCGCCTACTAGCTTCGAAGGGAGCAGCCGGCCATCCAAGCCCCTCCGCCCTCAGGAGGTTGGTAGCCCGCGGAGGGTGGGGACGGGGCTCCCTTAACTTCTCTTACATCGCTTAAACTCTGTATCATTCACTTCACATGCACTTCGAATTCAACACTCATGTTTAAATTTTGTGGTGCTTGCATTGTCCCAGGACAGACAGACCTCTGAACATGACTCGTTGTTTACATAGCCGATTTCACGAACTTGCGACAGCTCAGTCGCGTATCCTGCTGCTGGGCTCATCACACCACTTACTGTGGGAGTGTTGGTCGAGGGGTGGGAGGAGGCTGTGGTTTTCCTGATCACAGACGCTAGCCAGGCAGGGACCCCTCTGTTTTGCTTTCCTTGATCCTTTCCCCAGGCTGGGGTGGGGGGATGAAGGGATGTATTGCGTGGCGGCAATTCAACAAAGAGCGAAGTCAATTTGAAAGCAGATTGTAGGAATCTTTGTGGGAATTACACAAGCTCTAAGTCCAGTTTTTAAAATTAAGGGTGTAGGGGCACCTGGCTGGCTCAGTCGATACAGCATACGACTTTCAATCTCAGGGTTGTGAGTTCAAGCCCCACATTGTGCATGGAGCCTATACATAATACATACATAAAATGTATATATACAAAATAAATACATAAATAAACAAACAAATAAATAAAATTGAGGGTTTAGAATCAGGGTAGAATCAAGGCGGAACACCTGCCACTCACCAGACTGGGAGCTCCCTGTGGGCATGAGCCTTGCCTGATTTGTTGCTGGATCCTGATGTCCAGGATATGGCCCAACACAGAACAATCCAGTTTAGTCAACATATGCTTAACAAACATTGAAGGTCTCATCCAATGCTAGATTCTATGATTGTACTAAGAAGGGGAGAAATAAGGACAAGTTTGAATTTTCAGGACTCTTTGGGTTTGTACTGCGACTCACATCAATGAAAAGTCCTGGGTAGATCCATCAGCTTCAGGCATAGCTTGATCCAGGTACATAAATGATGCCAGATTCGATTCTCTCCATTTCTTGCCTCTGCTTTTCTCTGAGTTGCCTTTGGTCTCAGTTACACTTCTCATGAGAAAATGAAAATATCCCACAGCACCTTCAGGGTGACATCCCAGCATCTTAGCAACCCCAGTGGGAAGAAAGCTCCTTTCCCCTCTAGTTCCAGAAAGCAGAAGATGCGCCAGGAAGCTGAAAATAATTGAGGTCCAAGGGGCACATTAAAGAAAGCAGAACTATAAGTCAACTTCCATTTGATGCTGGACATGTAGACAGTGAAGAAAATCCACCAACAATGTGTCTTGCGTTTTCTGGTCTTTATAACGTAGATGACTTCGAATCTAAAGAGTTTGGGGAAAGTGGAGCCACAGGACTGGCTGTCAATGAAATGCTCACTTAACTGCCCTTGCTATAGAGTCCCAAGACAGGAGTGATACAGAAGGACTTGTATTCTAGTCATTCCTCTTGGGGCACCTGGGTGGCCCAGTCGGTTGAGCCTCCAATTTTTGATTTTGGCTCAGGTCATGATCTCAGGGTTGTGAGATCAAGCCCCAAATTGGGCTCTGCGCTCAGCTCGGGGTCTACTCGAAATTCTCTTTCGTGCTCTGCCCCACCCTCCCTGCTTTCTCCTTCTCAAATGAATAAATAAGTCTTAAAAAAATAATACTAAAATAAAATAAAATAAAATAAAGCGTCATTCCTCTTCAGAAATTGCAACCCAGGTCACCTGAGTGGCTTAGTCAGTTAAGTATCAGACTCTTGACTTCAGCTAGGGTCATGATCTCAGCATAGTGAGCTCAGCATGGAGTCTGCTTGTCCCTCTTGCTATGCTCCTTCCCCCACCCTCTCTCTCTCTCTCTCTCTCTCTCAAATAAATGAATAAAATCTTTTTAAAAATATTGCAAACCACTGTGGGTCTACCACATGGTGCAAAATACATATAAAGCTGACACATAAGGGTCCACTCGTGCCTGGCTCAGAAGGAATTCCAACCGGTCTTACGGAGACCAGTAAGGAGCGCTTCCCTCGGCATTGCCCTCACCCAGCCCCTCCTCCCCGCTCTCAGCCCGGGGCCTCCAGGGAAGGCGCTTGGCTCAGGCCCGACCAATGAAAGAGCCCTACATCCCCTTGGACACGGTGATTGGTTCAGGGAAGGACACATGATCCAAACCAGGCCAGCCAATCAGAGGCTTCCAGACGGAGCAGTCGGGCGGTGTCAGGACCCAGACAAGCGCGTTGGTGAGGGCTGCGGGGCCCTGGCTGATCGTCAGTACCCCTGCTCGTCCTGGTCAGAAACAGGGTGCTGCTGGTACCGCGTGGCCACAGAGCTCTGGGGTGCTCCCCCCGGCACACGGCTTCCTCCGTCCCTTTCTTTCCTGGCCCAGGTCCCTTCTCCGCCTGCCGCCATGTATTTGGCCGTGAAGAGCATGTCCGTTCTTAGTGCCATCCGCACAGCACGTGCTTCACAGCCACCTCCAGAGGCTGGGGGCGGGGTGGGGGGGGAAGAGGCTCCAGGCCTCAAGTGGGAGAATGTGGAGCGTGCAGAGGAGGAGGGAGAAACCTGGCCTCAAGCAGTCAGAAGGTTATTTAAGAGGAGCCAGTTCGGTTTCCAGTTTGGCTGAGCCCACAAAATGAGGGACACCTCATGCTAAGGGTGAGGTTCAAGAGCCCGCACCGGCCTTGCAAAGGAGGCATCCAGAAGCAGTCTAGAGAAAGTCGAGGGCAGGGAGACGGCAGGGGATTTCTTTGGAAACCATTGCTGGGTGATGACCTCACCTCCCTTCACCAGGAGCGGACAGTGGGGGGCTTTAGGAGAGAGCGTGGGGAGCCGCCGTTTGGGGACGGTGGACGGGTGTGTGCCACACCTCAGGAACATGAGGGACAGGAGGCGGCTCCAGCTCAGGCCGGAAGCCAGGCTGCGTTGGCTGCTGTATGGGGGTCAGCCACACTCAAGGCAGCTGGTATGGAATCCCCGTAGCTCTGGTCCCAGAAAGCCTTCTGGAAGGGCAAGGAGGCCTCCAGCCAAGGAACCGGACACACGGCTGGAGGCTCGGGTGTCTGGAAATGATGAGCACACCCAGCACCTCCATTTTGGATTTCACACCTGGAGCCAGGCCTCCTTGGAGAAAAGGCTGGTTCTGGGTCAGAAGGGGAAGGTACAAAGTGAATCCGGGACATCTGATACCAGAAACAAAGGAACTACCAAAGGCTACTTGAGGTCCTGTCAAAAGGGTCTAGGGACTGAACTGGAGGGTTCCCACTGACCATTTGGGGCCATTTGAGCATCAAAAATGGAAATGATGGTAATGGATGAGAACACACTGACCTGGCAGTCACCACCCTACCCAAGGGATGGCACTGAGCATCACCATTAGTGGGGCTGCCTGGGGTCACATGCTTCCTGAAGGACACACGAAGAAGGACCCCACAAACCCACCCAGTATTCTTACCAAAAATGTTCACCCTAATCCTAGTCGTGGGGAAGAAAAGATCTGACAAATGCAAAGTGGAGACATTTTGGCAAAATAACTGCCTGGATGCTTTAAAAATGTCAAAGCCATGAAAGACAACAACAACGACAAAAGGTTAAGGAAGCCTTTGCAATTGAAAGGGACTAAATGTAAAGGGCCATCATGAGCAAATGTGTGCTCTTGATTGCAGCCCGGATCCAAAAAAATCAACTTTCAAAGATATTTATGGAATAAGTATGAAGATGTGCATATGGATTATACATTGGATATGATTGAACTACTGTTAATTTTCTTGGGTGTGATGATGACACCATGGTGGTGTAGGAGAACATCCGTATTCTTAGGAGGTGCCTGTTGAAGTACCTAAGGGATTATCCGAGTTCACGCTATAAGAGAGCACCATAGACTGCGTGGCTTAGAGACAACAGACATTTCTTTCTCATTGTTCTTGAGGCTCGAAGTCTGAGACCAGGGGCCAGCATGGTCAGACTCCAGTGACAGCCGTTTTCCAGTTGCAGAGGGACCAACATCTCACATGGCAGAAAGAAGGTGAGAGAACCCTCAGGGCTTAACCCCCATCCCCCAAAGCCCCACCCCATAATACCGTCGCATGGGGACATGGGAGGTTCGGCCTTCCACAGATGAATTTTGGAGGGACGCAAACATTCAGTCCCTAACGCAGGTGGGATGTCACCAAGTCAGCACCTTTCGAACCGTTCCACGCACATGGCTGAGTGTGTATCTGCCGGTCTAGATTTATCTACTGCTACGTCTGTATCTCTGTCAGCAGCCACACCCTATCTATGGAGAGAGATGGAAAGGAGCCAAGTAGGGCACAGTATGAGGACCTGGTGAATACAGGTGACAGATACAGGAGTGGTTATTGAATCACCGTTTCAACTTTTCTGTGTTCTTTGTTTTGGGTTTTTTTGGTTTTGGGGTTTTGTTTTCAAAATAAGAAGCTTTGAGCAAAGCCCATCCTTCTTCCTTTGGTTCTTAAGTAACAGTTGCCAAAGGTAATTACATTTGGTAATGTTGTCCTTGGGAACAGGGTAAGTTCCTTAACAGGACGTCCTGGCCATGAGGCTCTATCCTCGTTACCTAAGAAGGACTTTTGACTCTTTTTTGTCAGGGGGACAAAGCAGCCATCGTCAGCCCTTCCTCTTTGGGCCACATCAGAGTGTGGGATTGTAGACTCTTTCCTAGGGTCCCCCTACACACACACATTCCCACTTCCTTCAGTTCTGGGGGAAACTTCGGGCCATAATTCTGACTGAGGGCACAGGCATCTCTCATGTGAGGCACATAGATCCAGCCTGACGAGCGAGTGCCCAGGGGTTGCGAGGGGCCACTGTCTCATGGTCAGCCACTCACTGTTCTCACCACCCACCGCCCCAGAGAAATTGTCCTAAGAGATAGCAGAGACTTGCAGGCTCAGGTCCGAATGCTGCCCATGGGGCATGAGCCAAGAGCATTCCAGACCCAAGGTGCACCAGACGGGCTATTCCCCTGCTGGCTGCTCTGAGAGGGTTAAGGGGGGAGAGGTTCTCACCTCTCCACAAGTGTCCGAGCCCCTCCACTTCTGTTCTGGGGCTTAAAGAGCCTAGGACCCCATTGGGAGGGTGAATAGAGCTTCTGTGACAAGAAGATTAAAGCTCCAAACCAGGCAGTCACCTCCCCCTGGGAGGACGAGGAGCCTCCCAGGAACCCATCAGCCCCCTGGTCAGGGCTTGTCCCTCCTCCTCCAGCCCCACCTGGCCCCTTCCCTTCTGTCTTCGCTCTTCCTCCTGGGCTCTGGGCACAGAAAGCCCCCGAGGACGCCCACGCCCACGTGTTTTGGTATAGACGCAGCCTCACAGTCGTGTCTGTTACACTGGGGCACATCCTCAGGACTTGGGGGGAAGGGAAAAGCACTGGAGGAACAATTGAAATAATTAAGTGGGTGGTGAGGGCCTGGGGACAAAGAGTGACGCTTGACTCCCACTTTTTAAAAAAAAATCTATATCTTTATTTTAGTAATCTCTACACCCAAAGTGGGGCTTGAACTCACAACCCCAAAATCAAGAGTGGCATGCTCCTCTGAGCCAGTCAGGCGCCCCTAACTCCTACTTCTCAATTGCACCCCATAGGACCTTGAACTTGGGCCCCGCCTCTGAGACTGAAGCTCAAAACCGTACCAGCAGGTGGCAGGGCAGAATCAAGAATGGAGCACTTCCTCCAATGGAGCGCAGGGAGGGCAGTGGGATCCCAGCTTTGCTCTCCCCGAGGTAGGTGGGACTTCACAGCTCCCGGCCCTCTCTCCCCATACAGGGAAAATAACACATATTATTTACGGCACATCTTCAGTGTTCAGACATTATGCCGGCCCTTCACATGCAGCAGCCCCTTGAAATGGCATTTTGAACTCTGATTTTGTAGCCAAGGAAACTGAGGCTCCGTGGGGGCTTCGTCACGACTGCTCAGCCACACAGCCAGAATCAAATGCCAGCTGTGGGCACTTTTTTTTTTTTTTTTTTTTTTTGCTTAAGTAACCTGCTAACTTTATTTTTTTTAATTTTTTATTATGTTATGTTAGTCACCATACAGTACATCCTTAGTTTTTGATGTAGTGTTCCATGATTCATTGTTTGCGTATAACACCCAGTGCACCATGCAATACCTGCCCTCCTTACTACCCATCACCGGGCTAGCCCAGCCCCCCACCCCCCTCCCCTCTGAAGCCCTCAGTTTGTTTCCCAGAGTCCATAGTCTCTTGTGGTTCATTCCCCCTTCTGTTTACCCCCCCCTTCATTCTTCCCTTCCTCTCCTACCGATCTCCCTGCTATTTCTTATGTCCATAAATGAGTGAAACCATATGATAATTGTCTTCCTCTGCTTGACTTATTTCACTCAGTATAATCTCCTCCAGGCCCGTCCATGCTGCTGCAAATGTTGGGTAATCGTTCTTTCTGATGACCAGTCGTGGGCATTTAAAGTACTCGGTGTTCCTGGGGCGCCTGGGTGGCGCAGCGGTTAAGCGTCTGCCTTCGGCTCAGGGCGTGATCCTGGCGTTCTGGGATCGAGCCCCACATCAGGCTCCTCTGCTATGAGCCTGCTTCTTCCTCTCCCACTCCCCCTGCTTGTGTTCCCTCTCTCACTGGCTGTCTCTATCTCTGTCAAATAAATAAATAAAATCTTTTTAAAAAAATAAAAAATAAAGTACTCGGTGTTCCTGATACATTATGTTGCCTCCAAAAAGCACAAAATGACAGGCGGCTGCTTTCCCCTTCCTGGGCCCCAGGGGATGGAGCAGGAGCCTAGCAACAGAATCGTGCCAGAAGTGCGGAGGGACAGCCGGAGCCCTTATGCGGAACACACCCCCAACACAGCCACGAAGACTAACAGTACCATAAGGTTTATCATGTATCTTCCTTGCACACTTCACTTAACCTCCTCTGGATTGAACCGCCCCTGTGTATCCTCCCATTTTATGGAAGAGCAAATCGAGGTCCAGAGGGGCTGAGTCCTTTGGGCAAATGCAAAAAGTCTCAAACTTGGGCCACGGACCACAGGCCCTGATTCGTAGCCTCGGTGCTCTTGTACTGCACGCTATATTGCTTCCCTTGGTTGGTTAAGTCGGGGTGGGCACCCCTGAGTCTCATTAGAACCTCGGCTCCACATTCTCCGGTCAGTGGGTTCAGATGGCAGGATAGGTGCCAGGTGCACTGAGAGAGATGGGAAGGGACACAGGAAGGGGAGGGGCTTCCCAGAAGAACTGAAGAAATTTTTTAAAATTTTTTTGAGGGGAGGGCAGAGAGAGCATGCACACACGTGCATGGGGGGGGGAGGCAGAGGGAGAGACATGGGGCTGGATCCCACCACCCTGAGATCATGGTCTGAGTCAAAGTCAAGAGTCAGAGGGTTAACCGAGTAAGCCTTACAGGCGCCCCAGGAACTAAAGACTTTTGAGGGAACCGGAGCTGCAACCAGCCCCGCTGAAAAAGAGTGGGCACTGGCAGGCCTGGATTTGAATTCTGGCACGATCACTTACCAGCTTCTCTGCTCTTCAGTTTTCTGTTTTGTAAGACTGAGGATGATAACCATAGTTTGCATCTCAAGAGGTTTTCTCAGGATTAAATATAAATAAAATATATGAAGTCACTCACACCCATTAAGATGGCCACTATTCAAAAAAGCAGAAAACAGCAATGTTGGCGAGGATGTGAAGAAAATGGAGCTCTTATGCACTGTTGGTATGAGTCTAAACTGGTGTAGCATTTATGGGAAAGAGTTCAGAGGTTTCTCAAAAAATTAAAAATAGAATTTCTCCATGATCCACCAATTCCACTTCTGGGTATATGCCCCCCAAATTAAAAGGGTCTCAAAGTGATATTTGCACACCCACATTCATAGCAGCATTATTCACAGTAGCCAAAACACGGAAGAACCCAACTGTCCCCCACCAGTTGAGTGGATAAAGAAAAATGTGAGGCATACGCACAATAAAATATTCTTCAGCCTTAAAAAGGAAGGAAATTCGGACACGTGCCACAACATGGACGAACCTCGAGGACATTATGCTACGTGAAATGAGTCAGTCACAAAAAGACAAATACTGTATAATTCCACTTACGTGAGCTATCTAGACCAGTCAAATTCATAAAGATGAAAAGCGGAATGGCCGTTGCCAGGGGGTGGGGGTGTTGGGG
The DNA here is from genome assembly GCF_023065955.2 of Ursus arctos. Lineage (NCBI taxonomy): Eukaryota > Metazoa > Chordata > Mammalia > Carnivora > Ursidae > Ursus > Ursus arctos. Next base: position 10,975,984 of record NW_026622763.1, on the reverse strand, counting down.
GAGTTCGTGTTTACTGGGGACAGATTTTCAGGTTTGCAAGATGAAAAGAGCTCTGGAGAAAGACAGTGGTACTGGCTGTGCACCAGTGTGAATGGGCTCGATGCCACGGAACTGCCTGCTTAGAAATGGTTAAGATGGTAAATTTTATGTGTACTTTACCACAATTTTTAAAAATTAAAAATTAAAAAAATTGACCACATTATGAATAAACAATAAGAGAATAAAGACAAGACTATCAAAAATATGTATATATTTAATCAGCCTGTGGGTGACGTGATTCAGAACTATATGGCCCTCTGGTGTGGCTACAGACTCTTTGAGAGGCAGCGTCTATAGCCCCCTTGAGCTGGACTCTGAGTGGACTTGTGACTAGCCTGTCACCACAACAGTGTGAGACAGAAGTGACGCAGAATAACTTCCAACTTACATCAGCAAAGTCCATTCGGCCTCTGCCCTGTTTGCTGGGCCACCTGGGTTTTGATGCATGGGCTTCTGAGTGAGAAGTCTGAGCAGCCCTGGAGGTGGCCATGCTGTGAGGAAGCTTCCGGTCCCAGACTGTTCATGGGCAGACACTCTGGGCCGCAGCACCCGCTCAAGTCCTGGCCACGAGTGAGGTTCAGACAGCGCGGGGCGGCGACCGGCCATCCCATGCTGGACCCCATCTGAATCCCCGACAGCGCCCGTGAGCATGATAAACCACTTGTCTCAAGCTGCGAACTTTCCATGTTTCTGCTCTGCAGCAGTAGTGACGGGAACACGTGCACTTAGAACACATTGGGAGTGGGAGTCCCTCTGAAGTACTTGAGCAGGTAGCATTTTCTTCCCTCTCCCCACCCATGTCTCCTGGATCCCCCTCCAGCCTCCCTCTCTGCAGAGATACAGAAGAAGTGAATTTCTTGGAGGGTGACCCCAGATTGGATTACCAAGGAATATTCTAGAACTCTGTTCTAGAAATGTCTCTGAATTAGTGCTTGAAACTGAAGTTCGATTCACCCAACTTCATGGAAAAAGATACTTTCTTGGGAAGGTTGTCAGTAAATTCAGAGTTCTGTCATCGGAATCTTCTTTTCCCATTGATCTCTGTTCTTGTTGCAGAGATGTGATCTGTTCATTGGGCTTTTTCAGGTAAAACTCCACTGGGCAAGGACTTCTAGAAGCTTAGCTTTAAGCATCTCTCCCTTGGCCTCTCTGGCAAGTTAGGGAAAGGATCCCAGCCCTTCCCGGGAAGCTCGAAATCTCTCCAGGAGGCGTGGTGGGCTGCCAGACCCATGGGGCAGCCATGGGTCATGGTGACGGTTCTGTCCCGCAGGGCATAGCCAGGAAAGCAGTATTGGGCAGACACAGGGATTTCACTCCCTGCCCTGCCACACACTGGCCTGGTCATCCTGGGGACAGTCACTGAAGCCCCAGGCCTCCCTCCATTTGCTCCTCCTTCTTCTGTGACCAAAACCATGAAGTGACAAGCAGCAGCCCACGCACAGCGCTGACAGTGCCTGACATGTGTCATTCACCTGGCAGGTGTGATTGTTCATCCCTCGGGCTGCTGAAGGGAACAAAACAGGCTCACACCCTGCCTTCTTGAAGGTTAGGTGCTCATGGGGCAAGGCAGGTGATCGTAATCAACCAAATAAGTAAGTCAGTTTTAGAGGGACTTGTGGCCTGAGAAGTGTCCCCAGGGAAAATAGAGCAGGGAAGGAGGGGCTCGGGCACGCTAGGGCGGGGGTGGGGTGGATCATGTCAGTGCGTGAGAAGAGGTGGGCTTAGCAAAGACATGAAGGAGTTAGGGAAGTTAATTATGCAGAAATCTACAGGTTTCAATATTTACCTGACATTTTAAAATTACGATTATGGGAGCCCCTGGCTGGCTCAGTCAGTAAAGCACGCAACTCTTGATCTCAGGCTTATAAATTCGAGCCCCACGTTGGGTGTAGAGATGACTTTAAAAAAAGTAAAATTACCATTATGAACAATGATAGAAACAGACTGAGCTGACCAACCAGCTCTTCCATCAGAATCGAAGTTCTGCCCCAGGATTTAACCCTCACCCCAACATCAGCATTGATATTTTATTGCAAAACTCATATATTACGGTAAGAATGAAGTGATCTCTAAGTGAGCTACATCTTCTCAAAATCTGTGCTGTGGGTGGAGCCTGAAAGGGCCTCGCATCTATGGGTCTGCTTTCCTCTGCTCTGTGGGGCCAGAAGGTCACCTCTCCGCCCTCTCCCTGGGGTCACTGAAGCAGTGGAGCTGGCGTGAGCCTCCTTATAGGGCTCCAACTTGGGGAACCTGGTAGGTTTCAGCCCTTTCTGCATCTGACCAGAGGTTATCCTTGCCCTGCCCCCTGTGCCTGGCTCAGGAGTGAGAGTTCCTGAAAGCTCCTGAGGCCTCCCGGGGACAGAGCTGCTGGCCTCCAGGTCTGTGCAGGCTCAGGCTTCCACATGCACACTGCCAGGGTCCGGGGCCCCACTTACACTGCTGGGGCAGTAGCCCTGTCCACTTTCTGTTTGAACCCCCTCACTTAGTAGGAGGACTGGACAGTGAGTTAGCTCCTCACTGTGAATGAAGCACACCAGCCCCACACCCAGTGGGTGTGACACCCCAGAGAGGGGCAGTTTTGAGTACTTTCACACTGCACTTTTCATTAGGGTGGACATTAGCCACCTGTGGCTATTTAACTTTAATTGAAAATAAATAAAATTAAAAATTCAGCCCTCTCTCTTACTCAATAGGCACATATTAAGTACCCAATAAGTTACATGTGGCTAGTGGCTATCAGACCACAAATAGGGAGCATTCCCATCACTACAGAAATTTCTTTTGGGCAGCATTGCTCCCAAAGGAGTCCTGCTCGTCCTGCAAATCAAGAATGGGATGGAAGGATACAAAATTCTCCTTCCCCTGCCCTGTCTTCCAGGTCCTACTTCTCCCAGGCTTATCCCTCCTGAAGGGACAGAAAGCAGCATTTTTTTTTTTTTTTTTGGCCAGGCTGGAATCCAGCTCTTTCTAACTCAGGATTTCTCAACCTGGGTACAGTTGGCATTTGGAACCATGTGATTCTTTGTCTGGGGAGGCCCATGCATTATAGGATGTGTGGCATCATACCTGGCTTCTACTCACTAGATGCCAATAAACTCCCTCCCCACTGTTATGACAACCAAAAATGTCTCCAGGTGTTGCCAAATGTGTTCAGGGTAGGATGGGAGGGACCACAATTGCTCTGATTGAGAACCACTGGTTTAACTACACAGACCTGTGCTAATCCTCAAAATGGAAGCCTCTTTGGTGGGGAAGGCTGCAGATCAGGCTGCTTCAGGCATTAGCAACTTCCCAGAATTAACTGCAGAGTCAGCATCGTCCCTCATGTCCCCCATCAGGCCTTGAGGCAACAGGACCCTGGTCCTGTTGGGGAGCTCTGATGAGGAAGGGGAGGCTGCAAGGGAGTTTCCACGGAGGAGAGGCTGCCCGGGAGAGGGGAGAAAATGCCAACATCAGAAATAAACCAAGTTACTGACCTGCTTTGGGGGCCTGTGTCCAGCCTTGTCATTGACCTGGTCCTGGTGGTGGAGCCCCCGATGTATACATCAGAAGAGGAAAGAATGCAGAAGAGCCCCAGACCCCCACTCGTTTCCGCCTCAAGGGGTCATGGGCAGAGACACTCAAAGTTTCTGATGAACTCTGAACGCCCACCTCTCTGTGTTCCTTTGCTCAGCGGGCTGGCTCTGTTGCATCATATATTAGAACAGAGGCAGGGGAGAAACGGTTAAATGTGCACCCACAAATAATTCCCAAGTGTCCACTTTCTGCGCCTGCAGAGCCATCATCGGCTGCCACCACAACAGATGGCCGTAACAGGAGCGCCTGCGGTGACCCGGCCGCCGAGCCACCATTGCCGAGCCGCGGATGAGTGAGGAATGGCTCCTTTACAGCCTAACAATTCACGGAGTAATGACCTAACATCGCTCCTCTGGGAACTGGGCCCAAGAAATATATTTTTGCAGGTAACGGCAAATAAGAGCCAACTCGGCAAAGACTGAATAAATCTCCCTGCCCCCAGGGGAATTCACACATTTTGACAAAAGCAATCTATAAGCACTCTAGTGAATCTGAAGTGCCTGAGGTGGGACTGGGAATGGTATTCATTGCCACGCTTAGAAAGCCTAGAGGAGCCCAAGGGAGCCAGAAATCTGTCCCTCCCCACGGATGACTCAAAAAGGCAGAGGCTGCCCCCACTCTTCTGCTCCAAGTGGGTGCTCCAAGTAGCCTAGTTTTGCTGAAACTTAGGGCTCTCCCAAAGGCCGGTGCTAATTTCCCAGGTGATGTGTGATGGGTGGAAACCAGGGAGAGCAGGAGGAGTAACTTCACTCATCTGCTTCAGGATGAACTCCTATTCATCCTACAAACCTCTGCTTATGAGTCACCTCCTCTGTGCAGCCCTCCCTGAGCCCTGGCTTTCCTCGCTCCTCAGCTGAGTCATTCCTGATCCCTCAGGTTCTCCAGCCTGAAAGGTCACCCTTCCCTTTAATGCTCAAGGAGCCGTGGGCTGAGGCCTTAGGAAGGCCAGTCACACCCACTTTTCCTCCCTGGAATATTTTTCTGAGGAGGTCTTTGTCTTCAGGCTCTATGCATCCGGCTACAGGGACAGGATCCTCCTTGATTTCCCAAAATATGGCTAGGACCAGAAAGAAACTTTTCCAGGAAGGTTTGGGAATGGCAGGAGGGAATTACATTGCAGAAGAGAAAAGCGTCCTGTGGGCCAGGAGACCCCCTGCTCTGTGGGCTGCCCGCTGGACCCCCCTTGCCAGCCCAGAGGGCACTCTCTGGTCCGGTCTGCTGCCCTGTGGCTGGGACCAGCCAACCATCTAGTGCCCACCTCCTCGTGACCAAGACTCTCCACAAAGACCTGGCCCCCAGCCTGCCCTGGGCCCCGTGAGGGCAATAAGCTGTCTCCCTCCTTCCTTCTGATAATTGGCTTTTTTTCCTTATTACCAGGATCACCATCTCAGAAGCAACTCTGCTCCCAGGAAGGACAACTCTTCATAGTTAGGAACAGGACGATTTTGCTCACAGGCAAAAACTCAGCTCAAAAACAAATTTCTGGCTTTAATTTTGAAGCGGTTTTCCCCAAACAAAGAGCAGTTCTTTCCCAATTATGAATCAGAAGCTGTCAGAAGCTTAAAATGGGAACATCCCTGGAACCTCCTCGGCTTCAAAAATGTGGGGTCCAAGGTTATGTAGAGTCCTAGGTCCCCACTTAGGGAGTGTACTATATGCTAGCACAATTGCCTCTCAGTCCCTCTGCCAAGCTCTGAGTCTTTGGAGGGCAGGACGAGAAACACAAATGTTTACATTGTTAAAAAACATGGTGCAGGGGTGCCTGGGTGGCTCAGTCCGTAGAGCATAGAGCGCAGGACTCTTGATCTCACGGTTGTGAGCCCCATGTTGGGTGTAGAGATTACTTCAAAGAAATAAAATAAAAACATAAAAAAGAAAAAAAGAAAGGCCCAAAATGGAGTCACTTATGCTAAACACCAGTCACCAAACCAAGACTGAACTTAATTACAGTGTTGGCTCTCCCAGAAATGGAATCTTAAGCCAGTCAGTCAGGAATCATTTGGCCAGCACTACTGAGGTCATCTGCCCCATAGACCCCAGTCCTCCCCTCAGAGAGAGGGACCTTGCAATCCCCAATCTGGGTTTTTGTTTGTTTGTTTGTTCCTAGTAGAACTTCCCTGCTCCTGCCCCCTTCTGCCTATGAAAGTCTTTTGTACAGCTCCTCAGAGCTCTTTTCTATCTGCTAGATTGGATGCCACCTGATTCAAATCCATTTTTGCTCAACTAAATGCTACAATGTTCAATATGCCTCAGTTTATCTTAAACAAAGTATTTGCCAGGCACTCTTCTAAGCATGCTATGCGTGATAACTCGTTTTATCTTCATCACCACCCTATAAAATAGGGATGAACACACCTCCAGTTACTGATGGGGAAACTGAGTCAAAGGGAAGCTGAGTAATTCGTCCAAGCTCACGGCATTAGCGTGTGGCCAAGATTTGGGCCCGGACAGAGGCTGTGCCCTGAACCACTTCATCCCCTGCCCTCCAGGGAAGCACGCTCCTGCCTTGACCCTTGCACTCCTAGAATCTGGGACAGCCTGGCTATGGCGCAGAAGCGGGGAGCTCGCTTTTCACTGGGCCACTCTGAAAAACCCCAGGTCTTTGCCAAGGGTCTCTCAACGACCCCCACAAACCTTACACAGCACGTTCGCTGTGTGCCAGGTCGGTTTCCAGGGTGGAGGGGGAACGGGGACAGGTGGATCAGAGCAGAGGCTGGCCTTCCAGCAGCACGTGGTCCAGCGAGGGGACTGATGACCTCGAGTCCTGCAGGGTGACACGGTGCCCGGGGTCCCCTGCATTCCGAGGGGCCGAGTGGGCTGACTAGCAGGGCAGCGAGTATGGGAGCCCAGCTGAGGAGGAAGTGAGGGGCTGGGAGGACCCACAGGTATTCTGAAGTTAGACACCTAGAAGGTTAACGCCAAGCCTCTGAGAGGCTAGAGAAGGGTGAAGGGACCAGGATGAGACCCAGGCTCCAACCTTACAGGTGCAGAACTTGGGCAACTCAGCTGCTCAGAGGGGCAGCTTCCTCTACTGTTTGATGGGCATGTCACCCTCTGACTGGGCAGCCTTGAGCGTTAAGGGAGGCGATGTACTTGGAGAAGCAGCTCAGTTCATGATTCAGATGGGTTCTGCAGTGGGGTTTTGAAAAGCTTTAGCCTAGCGAATTTGCAAAGCCTTGCCATCTTTCTCTGGGGAAGGGTGGGCAGTGTGGGGTGCTAGTGAGAGGTAGTGGGTATAAAGGGACCTGGTGCCTCAGGCCCACTCTCCTCCCATCTGGTTGCTCCAGGCTTCCCACCCCCAAGCCTCCCTGCTTCTGCAAGGACTAATGGAGCACACGGTCCTTGGCCCTGCATCGCTAGGGGCTGGCTGCCAGAGGCTGGGCCTCCTGCCCCCATCCTTCCCCTCCCCACACTTGCACAATTTCAAGGCCACAGTCATTTAATCCTAGCCCCATCTCAGGAACGAGGGAGGAATTCAAACTATCCAGGGGAACAGAAACCCAGTGATTCTCTTACCCAGAGTTGATGCTTGGCTCTTTCCTCCAAGCCCGAGGTCAACTGGGTCCTCACATCCCAGAGTAAATGGAGGGAACCTTTAATATCATAAATCAAATCCTGTTACTCTATCTACCCTGGCTACAAATTCTTCGGTGGTTTCCCATTGCTCTCGGGGTACACTTCAAAACCTAGGGGATCCAGCCCCTGCTTACCTTCAAGCATCCTCTCTCTCTCTCCCCACCCAGTGTTCCTTTCTACTTTGGGGCCTTTGCTGGGAACAGCCCCCGTGCATTCTGCCCCCTCAAATCTGTATCCGCTTAATGATGCTGCATCCCAAAGCCTAATACAGTGCCTGACATGTGGAAAGCGCTCGGTCATTAGCTTACCAATGAATGGATTGTTCGTGGCTGGATATGTGAATGTTGGAAATAAGACTCTGGGCTAGAGCCATTGTTACCGCCAGCCACCACCAGGGGCCTCACCTGTTACCCACTTTCAACACCGGCAGATTCACAGGCTTGTTGTCAGGGCACCTGCCACTTCCAAAGCCACAGAAATGACAAAATGGAACAAAAAGCATGTCAAAGCCCCAGCGGGTTGATCAGCAACACAAAGGGGTTTTTCATTAACTACTAAAGGCCTCTGGTTCCTGTTCTCCCCGCATCTCAGATGGGGCCCCGCCCCTAGAGGCTTTCTGGATTCCGGAAGACCTGCATGCCTCAGACCAGCAGGTGGGAGGGAGAAGCCTGGGAAAAGGGACGCCCGGGGCTGCTGGGAGACACTGCCTGATAGGTCTCTAGAAAGGATGTGCCAGTGTTCAGTGCCACAGGCCTTGGACACTGGTGAGGGCCCTCTCACCATTGGTAGAAGCAAAAACAGGTACTTAGGTTCTGGAGAGCACTTTGGAATTTCTTTTCAAAATTTAAAGTGAGTAACTACCATCTGACCCAGCAAATCTACCTTCAGATTTTTTGGGTAAGATTTTATTTATTTATTTATTTATTTATTTATTTATTTATTTGAGAGAGAGAGAGAATGAGCAGGGATAGGAGCAGAGGGAGAGGGACAAGCAGACTCCATGCTGAGTGCAGAACCCGTTGGGGGTTTGATCTCATGACCACGAGATCACGACCTGAGCCAAAATCAAGAGTCTGATGCTTAACAGACTAAGCCACCCAGGTGCCCCACTACCCTCAGATTTTTCTTTAAGATTTCATTTATTTATTTGACAGAGAGAGAGCACAAACCCCTGTAGAGGGAGAACTAAGCCACCCAGGGGCCCCTACCTTCAGATTTCTTTCCTAGACTATTCTTCCCCATCTGTGCAGAGATGTGTGCACAAGAATGTTCTTTGCAACACTCTGTAATGGTGAATGTGGGAACAACCCAGTGTCCACCAGCAGGGCAAGCATCCAATCCCTCACCATACACCCTGACCGAGGGATAGATGGCAGGGAGCTCGCACAATAGTGCGAGGGGAAAAGCAAGTTTCAGAACAATACTTATAATATATCACCCAGTTTGTGCCTAAACATATTTTGAAAGGATGGGTGATTCTAGAAAGTGAGAGACAGGGGTGACTGGGTGGCTCAGTTGGTTAAGTGGCTGCCTTCAGTTCAGGTCCTGATCCCGGAGCCCTGGGATTGAGCCCCGCATCAGGTTCCCTGCTCGGCAGGGAGCCAGCTTCTCCCTCTCTCCCGCTTGTGCGTGCTCTCTCTTGCTCTCTCTCTCAAATAAATAAAGTCTTAAAAAAAAAAAAAGTGAGGGATGAGCCGCTGGCTGGGGGAGCACATAGAAGGGGAGAGCTCCTAGGAGGGACAGGCATCTCAGCTGACACAGAAGGAGGGAACAGGGAGGATGGAGAGGAGGGTGCCTAGCCTAGAGGGTAGAAGTGTGAATGCTCAGAGGGGGAGCCTTGCTGGAGGAGGTGGGCAGGTTGCCGAGGCCAGAGAGGAGGGGGGCAGGCAACACACTGGGGTCGCCTAGGACTCATGAGTCTTGTGAGCAGGAATGGGCCCTCACAGACACTGTCAGTGGAGGAAGGACAGGGCAGAAAGTGCAGAATTGCTTTCCCTCTGGCAGGCTGGACAGGTGAGCACGAGTTGTTGGGAAGACAGGGCAACTCCCGGTGAGCGCCAACAGCCCCATCCTGCAATGGGCACTCGCTTCGGCTGCGGGTATAAAGTCTGCAACCCGTGGGCCTGAGGTCAGTCTGCTCTGCAGGGGCAACTGTGGGCAGACTTGGCATGTTGCAAGAGAGGCCCTCTCCTCCGGGGGCCCGGCTGGCTCCTGCTCCCTGACTAAACTCGGTTCCCCCATCACCCCTGGCTGGAACCTCTGGGAACAGAAAAGGCTTCTGTGCACTGACTCAGTATCAGGACACCCTGTTCTCCTGACGAGCGTGAGGAGCAGACACCTTCTATGCCACAAAAGTCACCCAAAGCAATTCATGTCATTGACAGTACCTCTCTGAAGACCAAAGCAGGAAATCTTGGATCAGACGGATACTGAACTTGCCCTACAGGAAGACAATGAAACCCTCCGCTGTGCATTCGCACGTCCCCAGGCGGTGGAGAAGGACGCAGACCACATTGCTGGCTAGTGGCCGCCTCCAGCCATGCTGAAGGACAGAGAGGCTTTGACATATCAGTTTGTCACAACAAGCACGTGTTACTTTTACAACCCAAACTGCAGTAACATTTCACCTGAGCAACAGATTCAGCACCGCCTTTTCTAATTCTTTGTCCATCTCTGGGCCGCCCAGCCCCGGGGCCAAGCTGGTACAGCTGAGGGCACGCAGACGCCTACCCCGCCAGGGCTAGGAACAGTGTCTCCCCACTCCCGGGCTTGGAACAGAATGCAGTTCATTCTCAGTTCTTTAAAGATTTTATTTATTTATTCATTTGAGAGAGAGAGACAGAGAGCACGAGCCAGGGAGGAAGGACAGAGGGGGAGGGAGAAGCAGATACCACTCTGAGCGTGGAGCCCGACATGGGGCTCAATCCGAGGACCCCAAGATCGTGACCTGAGCCAAAACCAAGAGTCAAGGGGCACCCAGGTGGCTCAGTTGGTTAAGCATCTGCTTTGGGCTCAGGTCATGATCCCAGGACAGGATCGGGCCCCACATCGGGCTCCCTGCTTAGCAAGGAGTCTGCTTCTCCCTCTCCCTCTGACCCTCCTCCCTGCTTATGCTCTCTCTCTCTGTCTCAAATAAATAAATAAAATCTTACCAAAAAAAATAGGAGCACCTGGGTGGCTCAGTCGGTTGAGCGTCTGCTTTCAGCTCAGGTCAAGATCTCAGGGTCCTGGGATCAAGCCCTGCATTAGGCTCCCTGCTCAGCGGGGAGCCTGCTTCTCCCTCTCCCTCGGCTGCTCCCCCTACTTGTGTTCCCTCTCTCACTATCTCTCTCTCTGTCAAATAAATAAATAGAATCTTTAAAAAACAAAACAAAACAAAAACAAAATCAAAAAACAAAAACCCAAGAGTCAGACCCTCATCTGACTGAGCCACCCAGGGGCCCCTTTCTCAGTTTTCATATATAAACTTCATATGATTTGGGATTCGCAGGAGGACTTATGGCACTAATTTCCTAGTCCAACACAAATATGAGATCATAGTCATAAGAAGTAATTTCCAGAAAGGATGTAACAGTGTGCCAGGCACTGGGCTAGGCACTTTTTGTGGATTCTCTCATAACAGTGGGGGGCAGGTACACGACCTACTCATTTCATAGATGAGAAAGCTAAGATGCAATGAGATATTGCCACTAAAAGCCTTTGAACTCATTTAAAAAGCAAACAGATTTTTTTAAAACCCTCGAAGAGTATCCTATCAACTACGATACTGACCTAATGCTGAGCATGCAGCACCTACTTTGGTATCCAGCAGTCAGGCAAGCGTTTATTTCGGAAATTGCTCAGGGCAGTGGTTCTCAAACTGTGGTCCCCAGACAAGTACCACATGGCTTGCATCAAGGGGACCTTGGTAGAAATGCAGATTCTCAGGCCCCGCCCCAGACTTACCGAATCAGAGACCCTGGGGTGGGGCCCAGCCAGCTGTGTTTTAACAAGCCCTCCAGGGGAGTCCAGTGCAGCTAAAATCTGAGAACCTCCCTGGTTTAGGCTTGAATTAAAAAGAAAGCCATTAAATAAAAAACCAAAAAAAAAAAAAAAAAATTTAAAACGAGAAAGCCATTAGTTGTCCCTGCCTGAATTCTCATGGAATCTCTCAGAACCAGCTGATTGCTCTCAACACTTGGGGCTACAGGTTAGTTCAGCGCTTCTACCTGGAAGATCCACGGAATCATGTCTGGGGTTTGTGAAACAGACTGTGGGCCCAGGCCTCAGAGACTGGGGGTCAGGGGTCTGGGTGCGGCCTGAGAATCTGCATTTCTAACAAGTTCCCAGGTGCTGCTGACGGTGCTGCTTCCCGCTGGTCCCGGGAGCACATTTGGAGAAAGGGTGAAGTAATAAATGCCCAGCGGAGCCTCGGCGAATTCAGAATGCCTCCTTCACACGAATCCTGTTTCACTTTTTAAATTGAGAAACTGAAGGGGCAACTGGCTGGCTCAGTCCGTAGAGCATGCAACTTGATCTCAGGGTCGTGAGTTCAAGCCCCACATTGGGCGTCAAGCTTACTTAAAAAGAAAAAAGAAAAGAAAAGAAACAAGCTGAAATTTGAAACTGTGAGGCTGCCATTTTTGGTTTTTTTTTTTTAATATTTATTTATTTTAGAGGTTTATTTTAGAGAAGGTGAGAACTAAGGGACGAGGAGCAGAGGGAGAGAAAGAATCTCCAGCAGACTCCCCACTGAGCATGGAGCCTGATGTGGGACTCGGTCTCACGACCCTGAGATCATGACCTGAGCCAAAACCAAGAGTCAGACACCTAACCGACTGAGCCACCCTGGTGCCCCTAGACTGCCATCTTTAAATTGAAACTGGAAGGCAATTGCAAAATCAAATCTGATATATACGTGTGCAGCAAGAAGAAATACAGTTGGGGCCCAAGTGAAGGTGGGGAGTGACTCTCTGAAGACTCCTTCCTCTGAGAGCCCCGCATGTCACTTTGAGCTGATAGTCCCTGCCCACCTCGGGCTTTCTCTGGGGGAGCAGACAGCATACCAGGGGGGCTGGTCTCCCGCTCAAAGGTCGGGGGGGGGCGATGGTTTAGGGGAGTACTACAGGCATCTGCAAACAGCTGGAAATTGAGAAGTCCACAGGGGCGTTCCTCGTCACGTCTGCACACAGATGACAGCAGTAAAATGGATAAAAATGCCTCTACGGGCCTATGACGTGTTAGCCCCAGAAAGGCCACAAAGTACCCTGCAGAGGGGTTCCTGAGCGTGCTGAGGACAGAGCCTAAGTGACTCAATAAAATCACTCGGCAGGCCTGCAAGTTAAGAGACGAGCCATGGGAACGACACCAAACATATGTTGAAGACTGATGAGGTGTTAGGTGCTGGGGTCCTGGTCCTGTCTTTAAGGAAAGTGCAGGAGCACAGGTCCCGCTGGCTGTGTGCCTGGCACAGGGGACTAGCAGGCAGGGCTCTCGGGAACAATGGGTTCTTGCGCTGAGCCCAGGGAGGGGAAGAGGGCAGGGAAGGAGCTGATTAACGGGGTGAGTGCCCCGACAGGAGCCCTGGTCCTGCTAGAGGGCCTTTAGCAGTTCCCATGGCCCGAGGGGAGTGGGACTGTGGGGGCAGCTGGCCTTTGCCCTGGTGCTGTGGGCCTGGAGCGGCATGGACCAGGGCAGCCCCTGAGGGGGCTGACAGGAGCCCCGAGGCAGGAAAAGGCTGAAGGGCTTGGGAATTAATTGGAGGGATGCAGAAAGGCAAAGAAAAGCACGGGATTGCAACAAAGTGGATGGAGCTGGAGAGTATCATGCTAAGCGAAAGGAGTCCGTCAGAGAAAGACAAATACCGTATCATCTCACTCATATGTGGAATTCAAGAAACAGACAGAAAGAAACAAGCAAAGGAAAAGAAGAGAGGAGAACGAAGAAACAGACTCTTCACTATAGAGAACACACTGCTGGTTACCAGGGGGAGGGCCTGGGGGAGGGGGGAAATGGGTGATGGGGATTAAGGAGGGCGCTTGTCCGTGATGAGCACCGGGTGACGTATGGGAAGTGTGGAATCACTCTATTGCACATTTGAAAGTAATAGAACACTGTACGTTAACTGTACCGGAATTAAAAAGAAGAATTTAATATTTATAAATACATACGTACGTAAATACATAAATAAAAAATAAAAATTTTAAAAAGGATAGGGTAACTCTCGAGTCCACTCGTCATTCCGTGCCTCCCTCCTGAGCTCCTGCTGCACCTCAGACCCTGGGTGGCAGCACTGGGTTTCTGTATTGGAAGACTCTAGAACTGCAGTCTGGCCAAGAAGTGTGGCTAGGGGACTCGTCTTGAAGCAAACACACTGTTTTATTGAAGTGGCCTGTTTAGGGATGCCTGGGTGGCTCGGGCGGTTAGGTGTCTGACTCTTGACTTCAGCTCAGGTCAAGATGTCAGGGTCCTGGGATGGAGCCCTGTATTGGACTCCCCGCTCAGTGTGGAGTCTTCTTGAGGATTCTTTCTCTCCCTCTCCCTCTGCCCTTCCTTTAAAATAAATAAATCAATCTTTTTAAAATAAACACATAAATTGCCTGTTTATTTGGAGCTGGGGGGCGTGTGCATGATGGAGATAACAGACGTTTGGATTCTCAGAAACCATCTCAAGCAGGTCCTATACTAGGTCTTGTGGATTCTAAAAAGATTAAAATGTCCCTGCCCTGAAGGGCCTCACCAAGTAGTGAGAGAGACATACCAAGAGATCATTAAAATATAAGTATGTCCAGAGACACACACATGATGGCTTGGAAGTCTGCTGGAGATCTATCTAACCCATGGGAGGATGAAAGTGATCAAGGAGGGCTTCCTGGAGGAAGTGACACTCGAGGTTTTTCTTCTTTACAGCTTTCTGCCTTAGGCATCCAGGTGTGAGGCTTGGCTGATGGTGGGCCATTTACTGAGGTGGAGAATGCCAAAAGAGGAGCAGAGTAGGGAAGAAAGGTGTCAAGTTCAGTTTGGGACAGCTTGAATCTGAGGTTCCTCTAACAACCCCAAGGAGTGATGCCCAGTAGATACTGGATACATGGGTCTGCGCTGCTATTATTCCCATTTCACAGATAGGAAAGTTAAGGCGCAGACTGGTAAGTACCCTAGCAACAGTGACATAGCTGGTTAATAGCAGAGTTGAGCTTCAAACCCAAGCCAAGTGGTGCCCCGGGCTGAGCAGCTGTCCTGTGGCTCCTGCGGGGATGACACTTGACTTGTACTTACTGGCCTAATTAGCTCTGTGCCAATCGGTCCAGAAAGGCCTTTCAGAGAGTCTCTGAAGATGATCAACAGAAAAGAGGATTTAATTGATAGGAACCAGAGGGCAAAAAAATTACTTCTATTAGAATGAGCTCAACACTCTCTCGTCTGATTTCCTTCTGATGATGAGATAAGACGGAAAATGGCAGAATTTCAAGTTACACCCAAACTACCAGGAATCCTTCCTAGTCTCCAGCACCCACAGGCTGCCCATTTAGCCCCAAGCCTGCCTTGGCCCCCCACAGCGCCCCTCCACCCTGCCCTCCCACCAGCATTTCACCCTCAGGGACCTCCCCAGCCTCACCCTCCAGGACCCGAGCCAGCAGAATCTCAGAGAAAGGCCCTCCGAACAGCTGCACCCAGAAGTGCAGAGCTGAAAGCTTTATGACGTCCTGTCCCCCTCCAGCAACATGCCCGTTTTGAGTAGAGGGAAATTAGGCCCGTGTTAGGGGGAGTTAGGGTTGGTACAGCCAGGCCTCCATGCCTATTACGAGCCTTGCTCCTTCTCAGGGCATCAGCCCTCGGTACCCAACCAGGACAGATACATCACACATGCCAATAAACGGAGCCATGAGATCCAACCAGGAGAAGGGACAAGGGTCCAGGAGGCAGGGAGAAGCACACTCAAGGACCTTGACCGAATCAGGTGGATGAACTCTAGTGGACATAATTATTCTCCTCTTGATGGACATTTAGCTCCCCCAAATTAATGAGTTTGCTAGAAGATTCTTTTTCTCCGTTTTTCTTCAGGGATCTCTGGCTTTATTAAACAGTGAGACTTCCAGGGCACCCTGTGTGGGGCTGACATGTTGGCCACTCACCCCTTCTCTTCAGTAGGAGGCTGCTTTCTCTGCAGGAAGTTCATGTGAGCTCCTGCTCTGCACACATGCAAGCCCCAGGGAGGCCCTGATCCTGCCCCAGGGAGAGCGTGGGGGTCTCCCAGCTCTGTCCCCATCAGCCAGGAGCGGAGGGTAGGTAAAGCCGGGTGTCGAAGGGGCCATTGCCTTGGCAACTGGAGCCTATATCCCCCCCCGACGTCCTGTCCCTGACAACACACGGAATCACCTTTTGCCTCCCCAAATCTCGGTTCAGAGGGTGGGCTCTGGCCTTCGACCTGCCTCTGCCCCCCTCCCCAGTTCCTGGGGTCGTTTTCATGTGCTCACTCTTGACATTTTTCTGCCCAATGGGACCAGCCAACCCTCCTTTCCCCCGTCCCTCAGCTTGGGTTCCCAACCCTGGACAAAGACTGGAGAGCGAATACTTTATTTGGCAAGTCTAGAAAATACCACCTTGGAAAGAACGTGTTTGTTAGGGTTGTAATAACAGTATCACAAACTGGGGCAGGGGTCGAGGCTTAAACAACAGAAATTTATCGTCTCACGGTTCTGGAGACTGGAAGTCCAAAATAAAGGTGTCAGCAAGGTTGTTCCTTCTGTGGGCGAGCTGCTGGCGGTTTCCTGGCCGTACGTGGTGTCGCTGGGCCTGTAGAAGTCTCACTCTGGTCTCTGCCCTCACCTGCATCTAGCATTCTCCCTGCGTGCACGTGTCTGTGTCCGCATCCCCCCTTTTTATAAAGACACAGTCACGTTGGATCAGCGCCCACCCCTGACCTCATTGTAACTAATTACGTCTGCAGCAACCCTCTTTCCAAATAAGGCCCCATTCTGAGGTACTGGGAGTGAAGACTTCAACCTCAGAGTTCTGGGGGGACACGATTCAGCTCCTAACAGGGGTGGAGAAGTGAGACAGGGAGGGAAAGAAGCCAGTACGGAGCACATTCTCCAGCAGACCTCCACTGTGGACAGCTGGACTCCCACAGGGAGCTCTGGGGTTCCCCCCAACCCGAGGGGCATGGACCCTGGGGTACTTATCCACCAGCTCCTGTTCCTCAGGGGTGGAGTCCGCTCCCAAGGGACGTACTTCCCTGGGGCTCCCGGCTGGTGTAGGAGCAGGGTAGCCCTGTCCAGACAGACTCCGAGGCCAAAAGACAGAGGTGCTGGTGGCTGCAAGTCAGGCCCAAGCTGGAGGGCACAAAACAGGAAGGGTGAGGGCATGCAGGCAGGGCGCCAACACGTCAACCTCCAACTTCCAAAGCCTTCTTGGTCATTGGAGTCTGAACACAGCTTGGCAGTGTAGGCCATTACACCGGACTTCATTGGTCATGGGTCTTCGTGGTCCTCACCAGCCCTGTCCAGATCTGATCAATATTCACTCTGCTATGGCCAGAGCTGGTGCTCCAGTTTCTTGAAGGACACTGCATCCACAGAGCACCCTGTGGAGCAGGAAAGGGGGCTGGGACCTGGCGGCTGGAGTGTTGGGATTTACAGTGAGGGCGGGGGATGCGGGGGTGGAGGGTACAGTGGGGAAGGCCGACCCAGGCTGCGTCAGGCCTCAGTCTGCCTGGTAGCATGACCACGATGGCTGCCCAGACTTCCCCCTTCCCCAGCTGCCATCTTGGCCAATCCCACAGGGTGCCTCGGGAAGACAGGCAGGGGCAGGCATGGGAGGGGCTCAAGTTCCGCCAGCCCCATCTATCCGAGGAGGGCCCCCAGGCAGCGGGCGGCGGATGGGGAAGCAGGCCCCTGGGCGCTGCGGTCTGAACTTCAGCCTGCGCTTGCGGTAGGCCCACCGGCCTAGGAAGAGCTGGGGAAACGCACGCCACTCGGGATCTCGGAGACAGGTCGCGCTCCAGAGATCGTCCAGTGCGACCTGTTCAGCCTAGACGTGGAAGGGCGCCCAGGGAGAGAAGTGAATTGCTCTCGTCCTTACGATGACTTCATAACGATTTTTATTAATGCTGTAATTAAAATAAAACAGTCAAGACTTATTGAGCACTTACTTAAAATATGCCAGACACTGACGTGTTAAGGGCTCGTTAGAAAATTTCTGATTTTTATCATCGTAACAACCCTTTGAGGTAGGTACTATTGACTATCTCTGTTTGACAGATGGGGAAACTGAGGCTCAGAGAGGCAGTCGCCCAAGTATGGCTGTGAGCTTGTGAGGGGACTACGCTCTGAGGAAGGGGCTCGAGCCCCTACCTGGGGCCACCTCAGGACGCGGTGCTCAGCTTGGGCAGGGTGGGGAGCCCCAAACCACACAGGCCTCCCACATTCCACCTTGGCTCAGCCCCAGCGACAGGAACAGACAGGGAGCACCCCAGGGCCTGTCTGCGCTCCATCAAAGCGCCGGGGTGGGAAGCCGCCCGCGCTGGGGCTGCAGAGAAGAGCGGGGCAAAGCAGCAGGGTCCCAGCCTGGGAGGCCCCAAAGGTGCCCCGCAGGAGGCTACCTCGCCTCCCCGGACCCACCCGGGGCCCACCCTTCCACTCGGTGCCCCAGCAGAGGAGCTGAGAGGCGGGCACGATGAGACAGGAAGGACTCAGGAGTTCTGCGCGCCCTCCCCGAGCTTCTACGTGCTCCCCCCCCCCCCCATGTTCAGGCTGCCAGCAAACCGTGGAGCAGTCTGGAAGCATTCCGGAGCAAACCCTGACCTCTCCTTGAAGGGCAGGTGCCGCAGACATAAAGCACAGCCGCTGGACCGCAGGCAGAACCTCCTGGCAGCCCTGGGACACCAAGGCCTTGGGCTCGTCCGGAGTATACCCCCACCCGCACCCCTGCCCCCATCCACAGCAACCCATCGGATGAAGGAGGAAGGGGGTCCTGTGCTCTTTAATTACTTATTTCTTTTAGTTTTATCTTTCCTGTTTTGTTTTTTAAAAGATTTTATCTATTTATCTGAGAGAGAGAGGGAGAGAGATTGAGAGAGCGAGTGGGAGGAGGGGCAGAGGGAGAAGCAGGCTCCCCGCAGAGCAGGGAGCCCGACATGGGACGGGATCCCAGGACCCTGGGATCATGACCTGAGCTGAAGGCAGACGCCCAACCGACTGAGCCCCCCAGGCGCCCATCTTTCCCGTTTTATTGAGATATAATTGATACAGAACATTGTATCGGGCTCAGGCACACAACGTGATGATATTGGTAGATACTGTGACTTGGTCACCACCACGAGTGTGATCAGCCTCCATCGCCTCACGGAGTTATCACCTTCTTTCTTGTGATGAGAACTGCTAAGATCCACTCTCTCTTTTTTTAAGATTTTATTAATTTATTCAGGAGAGGCTGTGGGGGCGGGGGTGGAAGCAGAGGCAGAGGGAGAAGCAGATGCCCCGCTGAGCAGGGACCCTGGGATCACAACCAAGATCCACTCTCTTATCAACTTGCAAATGCGTACTCCAGAACTGTGAACCGCAGTCACCGTGCCGTACATCCTCAGCCTTCTAACTGCGGGTTCGTATCTTTGGACCACGTTCACCCACATGGCCCGGCCCCCACCCCTCACCTCCGAAAACCTCCCATCCGCTCTCCTGCAAGAAGTTTGGTTTTTCAGATTCCACACTGAAGTGAGATCATGCAGTATTGTCTTTTTCCGTCTGACTGATTTCCCTTCAAGGTCTGTCCCTGTTGTTACAAATGTTAGAATTTGTTTCTTTTTTATGCCTGAGTGATATTCCATGATACATATATTTCCCATATTGGCTTTATCTTTCATCCATCCCTGTATACTTACGTTGTTTCTCTGTCTTGCTATTGTATATAATGCTTCTGCGAACATGGGGGCATAAGCATCTTTTCAAGATAGGGATTTTGTTTCCTTCAGATAGATACCCAGAAGTGGGATTGCTGGGTCATATATGGTAGTTCTACTTCTAGTGGTTTTCTAAAGTTTTTTTGCACTTTTAGTTTTTTGAGGAATCTCCAAGGGATCCTATACTTTGAAGTGGAGAAAAAACTCTTCCCTCTGCAAAATCCAGGCCCAGTAAAGTACACATGCCAAACAGAGCTTCTGATGGAAGGGGTTATGAGGTCGCCGCTGTCCCCCATGGAAGAAGAAGCCCAAGAACCAAGGGCTCGCCAAGGGCACAGGGACCCCCGATGGTAGAGCCAGGCCTAGCCAGCATGCCCCCCCCCAAAAGCAGCACTCTGTTCCTGCCTGTATTTATTTTCTACTGTTGCCATAACAGATCATCACAAATTCGGTGGCTTAGTAATGACACAAAAGTATTATCTTACCATTCTGTAGGTCAGAAGTCTAGTACGGGTCTCACCAGACTAAAATCGGGGTGTCAGCAAGGCTGCGTCCTGTTCCAGACGCTCCGGGGGAGAACCTGTTCTCTGCTCACTCAAGTTGTTGGAAGGATTTTGTTCTTTGTGCTTTGAGGACCCAAGTCCCTGTTTTCTTGCTGAACACAAACTGAGAGCAGTCTCCAGCTTCTAGAGGCCGCCATGCTCCATGCCTCATGGCAACCTGTCCTGTCTTCATAGCCTGCAGTGGCCGCCAGAATCCTTCGCAGGCGTATCTCTCTGACCCCCTCACCAGCTTCCTCTTCTACGTTTAAGGATTCATGTGATTAGGTGGGGCGACCCGGATAATCCAGGATAATCTCCCCGTCTCGAGGTCTTTGACTTAATCACGTCTGCAAAGTCTCTTTTGCCATGTGAGGCAATATCATCACACATTCTAAGGATTAAGGCATGGACGTCTTTGGGGGCCATTATTTTGCCTACTGCTTTGCCCTGCTCGATTTCTCTCCCTTTCTTTTTCTTTCTTTCTTTCTTTCTTTCTTTCTTTCTTTCTTTCTTTCTTTCTTTCTTCTTTCTTTCTTTCTTTCTGTAATTTTTTTTTTAGTATAGCTGACACAATGTTACATTAGTTGCAGGTGTACAACATAGTGGTTCAACTTCTCTAGACATTATGCTGTGCTCCCACAAGTGAGGCTGCCATCTGTCCCCAGGCAGCCCTATTACAATGCTGTTGACTACATTCCCTATGCTGTGTCTTTTATTCCGTGACTTTTTCATTCCACAGCTGGAAGGCTATATCTCCCACTCCACTTCATGCCCTGCTCACTTCCAAAAGGACCGAAACAGAGTCGAAGGCCAGCTTTGCCAAGCAGCTTCGTGCGGCCCCAGGGGAGACATCGGAGAATTCGTCACGGAAACCGCCACCCTGCTACCACACCCAGGCTCTGCCTACAGAAGGCTCCCTGCCCTCTGCCAGGCTGCAGGCTGCAATCCAGCAAGTGGGCTCTTCCATCAGGAAAGAACTACATGAACGTTAAAGAAAGTTTGGAAAATATGAAAAAGGTACAAGAAGAAAAAGCCCCAGCCTCCCAAAAAGACACTGTTAATATGTCACCGAATTTCCTTTGAATCTTTCATTCTCTGCGTGGGTTGAGTTTAAAGACTAGCATTATAATCATACTACACAAATAAAATTGCATTTTGTTTTCTTCTTACAGCATTGTGTTAGATGTATCTTTGCCACTTTGAAATAAACTATTTGTTAAACCCATTTTGATGGCCATCATTTGCACAAAGCATTGCCCAGATTGGACATACATTCCCTAAAAGGACTGTTGGATCTAAGAGCATGAACCCACTTTAAACTTCTTATATCCCACATGGAGGGTGACTGCCTGTCTTGTTGTCCTGATATCATTATGGAAAGGGCTCTGTTCCACTCTGGTCTCAGTTTGGGGGATAAATCATATGGTCACCCCATCCACAGACTGTCTGGACAATAACAGGGGCAGCTGGGGACTGTGGTCCCTTCTAAAGGGCAGGTGCTTCTTCTTCTTCTTCTTCTTTTTTTTTTTTAAGATTTTATTTATTTATTCAGCAGAGATAGAGACAGCCAGCGAGAGAGGGAACACAAGCAGGGGAGTGGGAGAGGAAGAAGCAGGCTCATAGTGGAGGAGCCTGACGTGGGGCTCGATCCTGTAATGCCGGGATCACGCCCTGAGCCGAAGGCAGACGCCCAACCGCTGTGCCACCCAGGCGCCCCTAAGATTTTACTTCTTTATTTGACAGCGCACAAGCACGGGGAGCAGCAGAGAGAGAGGGAGAAGCAGGCTCCCTGCTGAACTTGGAGCCCCACGTGGGGCTCGATCCCAGGACTCTGGGATCATGACCTGAACTGAAGGCAGATGCTTAACCGACTGAGCCCCCCAGGCGCCCCAGGGCAGGTGCTTCTTAGTTCCAGCTCAGTGTCATGTGGGAGAGGCAGGCCTACTGTGGCTAGAACGTCTGGATTTTTCAGGGGAATGCAGAAACATAACAAATTACGCCATATCATATTGAATTGCCTCATTTTTAAGTATTGTCGAGAAATTAAAAGTAGAAGATAACTGTTTCAAGTGCCCAAGCCAAGCCAACCTCATCTGTAACCCAGGTTCAGCCTGCAACCTGAGAACCAGCCCAATCCACTTGTGGTGTCACAGATGGGAAAACTGAGGCCTGGAGAACTGGGGGCTTCTTGGATCGTGGAGGGATTTGGCAGCAGGGCTCTGTTGACCCCACACCCAGTGCTCTCCCCTCAACACCACCCTGTCTGTCTATGAAAGGCACCCAGAGGAGGGGAGGTGGACAGCTGGATTGAGAATGTGCCCACGAAGAGGGGCGGGGGCACGGAGCATAGGTTGCCCATTTCACTCTGCACGTGGGAGGTCCTAGTTCCTGTTTTTTCCTGATGAAGAGCCTCCGGTTTGGAAGGGTGAAGGGACTGGCTTCTTTTTTTTTTTTTTTAAAGATTTTATTTATTTATTTGACAGAGATAGAGACAGCCAGCGAGAGAGGGAACACAAGCAGGGGGAGTGGGAGAGGAAGAAGCAGGCTCATAGTGGAGGAGCCTGATGTGGGGCTCGATCCCAGAACGCCGGGATCACGCCCTGAGCCGAAGGCAGACGCTTAACCACTGTGCCACCCAGGCGCCCCGAAGGGACTGGCTTCTGTTGGCCAAATGATCTGCTCAAGAGCACAGACCTACCTAGAAGGTGGCTAAGGGCCTCCCCAGGGAGGGAAGGCTCCCCCCTCCGCCCGGCACACTCACTGTGTGAGCCCTGCCCTCTGGGACAGTGTTGAGTGCAGGACAGCAGTCCATCAGGTACTCACATGCAGTTCTGGATGTCCCGTAAGTCTTTCTATCCCAGGCAAAACATCTCCGGTTCCTTCAACTTTTGGCCATGGGTCAGGGTTGGGGGCCTTTCTCTTCCAGGTCAGTCTTGGGACACGTTCTCGTTTGTTACTTTATTCTGGGAATGCAGCCCCTCGCTGAGCGCAGGGACCCTGGTGGCATGGGAGATGAGCCCGAGGTGCACACAGACGAATGTTTTACGGTCTGCAGTCCCGCATTTATGTTTGTGTGCCTTGTGTTTATGACCGGCACACCAGCCTTATTTATCTAGTCTTCACTTTGTGAGGAACTGAGTTGACCTAAAGGGTGACCAAGAGCAAAGGTGGCCTGTAGTCATGGCGAACACCATGGTGATGGGCCATGATAACAGAGGTTTAGGGCCACTGCTCCTGACCACAGCCGTCAGCTTTTGTGAGAGCCTTTAAAAGTCTGGGCTGGATTGAGCACCCTCAGATTTTTCTTTTATTTCTCTCTCTTTCTTCCCTAAACATTGCTGCTAAACCATAGCTCTCCGTTCTTTCCTTATAAGATGGGTTTTATGGGGACACCTGGCTGGCTCAGTCAGAAGAGCAAGGGAGGGACACCTGGGTGGCTCAGTTGGTCAAGCATCTGCCTTCAGCTCAGGTCATGATCCTGGGATCCTGGGATCGAGCCCCGCGTTGGGCTCCTTGCTCAGTGGGTTGCCTGCTTCTCCCTCTGCCTCTGTCCCTCCTTTGGCTTGTTCTCTCTCTCTCTCTCTTAAATAAATAAATAAAATCTTTAAGCAAGAAAGAGCATGTGTTTCTTGATGTCAGGGTCGTGAGTTTGAGCCCCACATTGGGTGTAGAGATGACTAAATTAAATAAATAAGCTTAAAAAAAGATGGGCATTGTGAAGCTCAAAATCTAGATACATTTAGCCAGTTTCTTCTCATTCTTCGAAGATGATGTCTTATCTTTCCAAATCTCGATTCTGCATCTCAGGTACTAGCTTCCAGCTCTGTGTCCCCCCCTCCCCACCCCCCGCCGAGGTGTGATCAGCAGCCTTGCTGGTTCTTTGTGTAAATCCCTAACAAAACTGCAGAGTCAGGCAAGGCTGAAGACAGAGTCAGGTGGCACTCTGCTCACTCCCAGGGCAGTAATTCCCCCCAGCACTCACCACTCACCACCCACCGCTGCCGAAGCACCCCCAGCTTCAAATCCACCAAGGAGTCTCTCTGTTCCTGCTATCAGGCGAGAGAACTCTGCTTACCACCATCTCTCCATCCTGGACTTGTGTCAGATTTTTCACTAAGGTCAGTCGTTGTCGGAATCCACCTTTTCCTCATTTGTGGAAGCAGATAGCATTTCCCCGGACATATATTCTATTTTCTGGTCCCATCTCCCCAGTTTTACCCCTCCCAGAGGACAGGGAGCAAGTCTGCATTCACTCCTGCACGTTCTTACAATGCCGTGCCCTGTAACTTATCTATGGACTTGGGAACCAGATGTCATCCAACCTGGCTCGATTCTCAGCCACGTGGGTCAATTTCCTCTTAACCATATTTTTTCAGCCCCCTTCCAGGTGAAGTTCATCACAGTTCTTTAAAAGTATGTGATATCAGAATCAGATCATTCCTCCCATCCCACCATCTGCTTTGACACCCATCAGGAAAGAAAAATAGAAAGATAAATGTTACGAAGTCCCTGTCAATGGGAGCTGCTGGCCCTGGCACTGCCTCTATCCCTTCCTTATTATTATTATTAATTATTATTATTATTATTGTATATCCTGAACATATTATAAAAAGGCACTATTCCCTGACTTTGGAATTTCAAACTAGGGTCATTGCCTATGAATCCAATACACCCAACACAGCCAACCTGTGAAGAAATGAAGTTTCCCAAATCAGGATGGGGTGAGAAGCAACAGGATGCATTAAACATTGCAGCTGAAGGAAGGAGACAGCTAGAGAGGACTGTGTTCAGGGCTGAGGGGGCTGGTCGGGGTAGGAGACCTGTTTATTCAGTCAGCATGCATGGAGAGCCTCCGGAGTGGTAAGTGCTGTCCCCCCAGCTAGAAACCTGAGTCGAAAGCTAACTTGCTTTCTAGGAGCAAGCAGGGGCAGTAGAGTGGGGGGTGGGAACAGACCCCTAGACATCAATAGCGCAGTGTTGCTATAATCACTACGAAGAGATGGGGACTGCCTCACTCTGTCTAGGGGACTCAGGGAAAGCATCACAGAAGAGGTGAAGAATGAGCAGGGTTTTGATGGATGCTGAGGAGCTCTGTACCAGAAAAGGTGGTTGAAGGGCTTTCCAGGGAAAGGTGTGGGGACAAAGGACCTCAAAGTTGTGGGGACAAAGGACCTCAAAGGTGTGGGGACAAAGGACCTCAAAGGTGTGGGGACAAAGGACCTACAGCGTGCTGCAAGAGAGAGCTTGGACTCCATCCTGAAGTGCCTTGCAGGCCCTGCTAAGGAGTTTGGAGCAGGGGAGTGACACTTGCAGGTGGTGGTGGGGGCTGCGGTGGGGGAGGGGTGGTACCGCGCAGGGAAGCCAACAGGAGGGTTCGCAGACCCTCAGTTGTGTGTGTTCTTTACTCAAACCCTGACTCATCTCATTGCTTCTTTTTTTTTTTCTGGAATTAAAAAAAAACCTTTTTATTATTGAAAATATCAAACATTTCAAGCATAGGGAGAACAAGAAGAAAACCCCATGAATTCATCACTCAGAGATCAACAATTATCATTTCCTGGCTGATCTTGTTTTATCTCTAACCCCACCCATTCCCTCCATCCCAGCTCATTTGGAAGCCAATCCCAGACATTATATAATTTCACCTATAATAATTTTAATATGTATCTCTAACAGATAAGGACTCTTGGGAAAATAACCTCAATATATTATCAGACCTAAAGAATCAGTAGTAATTCCTTAATATCAAGGACTCTCAAGTCAGGTTTGATATTGTTCAATCAGGATTCAGATAAGATTCCTCACTGTAAGTGGTCATTGTGTCTCTTAAATCTTTTATAATTTACCCAAAGTTTTGTCGCCCCTAGTAATTTTTTTGAAAGATTTTATTTATTTGACAGAGAGAGCAGAAGCAGGAGGAGTGGCAGGCAGAAGGACAGGGAGAAGCAGGCTCCCTGCTGAGCAGAGAGCCCGATGCAGGACTCGATCCCAGGACCCTGAGATCATGACCTGAGCAGATGCTTAACTGACTGAGCCACCCAGGCACCCCCCTCATAATTTATTTGTTGAAAGAATTCTGCCAATTTCCCTGTAGTTTTCTACTGTCTGGATTGCATTTCTCTGGTGATGTTTAGCCTGGACCTCTATCCCCTAAATTTCTGCTACATTGTAAGGTAGATTCAGAAGTTCGATCAGATACAGGTTTGAGGGGTTTTGTTTTGTTTTGTTTTGTTTTTGGTTTTTAACAAGAGTTATAGTGTCATCATCTATGTCTATCAGGAGGCACATGGTGCCCACTGTCGGGATGTCTCTCATGGAAATAATTCTGATTCTGTCATTCCTTTTTTTAAGTAATCTCTATGCCCAACACCGGGCTCAAACTCATGACCCAGAAATCAAGACCAATGCTCTACCAACTGAGCTAGCCAGGCACCCCCTGCCTTTTCTCCTTTATTTATTAGCTGAAATGCTTCTAAAAAGAGAAACTTACTTCCATCACTATTTGGTTACTCTGAGGTACACTTAGGATAGGAAAAGTAGAACGAACACTCGGGTTTTTTCCCCCTTTCTTTTCCATGTATCAACATAACAATAGCATCCTTTAAGGCAACCCTTATGCCATAGAAATAAAATGCCAACCACAAATGTAATTTAAAATTTTCTGGGCACCCCATGAGAAAAGGGAAAAGGTGGGGCACCTGGGTGGCTCAGGCGGTTAAGCATCTGCCTTTAGCTCAGGTCATGATCCCAGGGTCCTGGGATAGAGCCCCACATCAGGCTCCCTGCTCAGAAAGGAGCCTGCTTTTCCCTCTCCTTGTGCTGCTCCCCCTGCTTATGCTCTCTCTCTCTCTTTCTCTGTTAAATAAATAAATAAAATCTTAAAAAAAAAGAAAAAAGGAAAAAGAAACAGGTAAAATTAATTTTAATGACATATTTTATATAATATATATTTTCAAATTTCAAAGTATTACATTCCAATATGTAGTCAACATAAAAATATTCATGAGACACTTTACATCTTTTTTTGGTAGACTGTCTTTGAAATCCAGTGTGTATTTTATACTCTGTTACAGTTTCGTCTTAAATACTACTTGACAGGCAATCAGATTTCACAAAATTTATAGTGGAAAATGTAGATTCACATACCCAAGTTGGTCCAAACACACTTAAAAGCTTTCAATAGCTGAATTGAGTACCAGATTTCAAACTCAAAATTTGGTAAATCTTAAATCTTTTTTTTAAAGAAATAACTAACTTTATTTTTAATTTATTTATTTGACAGAGAGAGTACAAGCAAGGAGAGCAGCAGGAGAAGCAGCAGGCTCCCCGCCGAGCAGAGAGCCCGATGATGTGGGGCTGTATTCCAGAACCCCGGGATCATGACCTGAGCTGAAGGCAGATGCTTAAACTGCTGAGCCACCCAGGTGCCCCTGAATCTTAAACTTTTCTCCCTCAGTTGGACCAGCCACATTTGAAGCACTTAGGACCCCTGGATGGCTAGCAGCTACTGTAATGGACAACACAGTTTCAAGGAAACTAATGAGGCAGATTTTCTTTCAAGGATATTTATATATGCATGGATTTAAACGTATCCAATGTGTTTTAACCCATTGCTGTTATTATTCTTACTGAAACTCGCGTGTTGCCTATTTGGCCAGGAAGCTTCTTTATTTGGTCCTGATTTCTTTATTTTATTTTACTTCACTTTATTTTATTTTGTTTTGAAAAGATTTTATTTATTTATTTATTTATTTATTTGACAGAGAGAGTGAGAGAGGGAACACAAGCAGGGGGAGTGGGAGAGGGAGAAGCAGGTTTCCCACTGAGCAGGGAGCCCAATGCGGGGCTCGATCCCAGCACCCTGGGACCATGACCTGAGCCAAAGGAAGACGCTTAATGACAGAGCCACCAAGGTGCCCCTATTTTATTTTATTTTTTAATTATGTTCAGTTAGCCAACATATAGTGCATCATTAGTTTTTGATGTAGTGTTCAACGATCTATTAGTTGTGTGTTCATCACAACACGTGCCCTCCTTGATACCCATCATTCGGTTACCCTATCTCCCCCCGCCCCCTCCCCTCTGAAACCCTCAGGTTGTTTCCCAGAGTCCAGAGTCTCTCATGGTTTGTCTCCCTCTCTGATCTCTTCCCCTTCAGTTTTCCCTCCCTTCCCCTGTGATCCTCTGTGCTATTCCTTATGTTCCACATATGAGTGAAACCATATGATAATTGTCTCTCTCTGCTTGATTTATTTCACTTAGCATAATACCCTCCAGTTCCTTTCATGCCAATGAAAATGGTAGGTATTCATCCCTTCTGATGGCTGAGTAATATTCCATTGTATATAGGAACCACATCTTCTTTATCCATTCATCTGTTGAAGCACATCTTGACTCCTTCCACAATTTGGCTCTTGTGGACATTGCTGCTATGAGGTCCTGAGTCCTTTGACACCACTCTAAGTGGCTTTGACAGCTGCTTTCCTTTCTGTAGGAAAGACATTATACTGCCTCTTATGATATTTTCTTCCCAAGACCTGGAATCAACCACTTCTCCAAGAGGCTCTGGTTCTTTATGGTGGGAAATGATATTTAGAAATCAAGACTGGTCCCTTGGGCTGCTCATTGCTATTGGATTGGTTGTTGTTTTCAGGCTGGGTGCAGAGATTACTTAAGTAAATTAAAAAAAAAACTTTAATATTACACTTATATCTTCTTTCTCCCATGCTGAAAAATTTTAATTGTCAATGCTAACATAATTACTCATTTGCATTATTTCTGCTATATATATATCAGTATCTCAAACTGATATCAGCACTCCCCACTCCACCAATATAATTACTGAAAACAATGTGTTTTTTTCCCCTAGTTCTTTTTGTCCTAAAGGTCTATCCTTCCTTGGTTGTGCAAATTATTGTTCTCAGGTCATATGGAATATTCTGTCCCTTTGTAGCTACTAACTGGACACGCATTTACCTTCATTAGTTTGATTTAACTTTCAGTTATGGGGACCACTTTTAAAAAGGAATTTTTGTTCTATAATAACGTAATATATTTTTATGGTTCCAATGTCAAGTCTAAAACCCAAGGTGTTTAAAAGAAGTCTAGCTTTCATCCCTGTCCCCTCCATCTTATTCCCTCCTTCTCCTGCTAGATAATTTTAAAACATTTTTATGGTTTGTCTCCTTAAAAATATAAACAAATCTTATATATGTGCTGTGTATGCATGGCGTCTCACTGTTTTCAAGATCAACGGTAGTGTACCATACACACTTTGCTCATGTAATTTCTTTCACTTAAGCATGTATATAATAACGTAAGGAATATGTCTCATTCCTTCTTATAGCTTTGTCTTCTTCTTTGTTTTTTTTTTCTTAAGATTTTATTTATTTATTTGAGAGAGAGAGTGAGAGAGAGAAAGAGCAGGAACGGGGGGGGGGGTAGGTAGGGGCAGAGGGAGAAGCAGACTCCCTGCTGAGCACGGACCCTGACTCAGGGCTCGATCGCAGGACCTTGGGATCACGACACGACCTGAGCTGAAGGCAGCTGCTCAACCATCTGAACCACCCAGGCGCCCCCTTTCTGATGGCTTCTTATAGCTAATATTCCATTAGGAGGATGTGCTTTAGTTCATTCAATCTGACCTGACATGAAGATATTTGTGTTGTTGCCAGTTTTTTTTTTTTTTTAATTTTAAATAGTGCTGCCATTCCCCGTCTTCTGCAGGTGCCTTTTTGTACTGGATCTGGGATAGATATGTGGTAGTGAGATGGGCAGGTCAAAGGGGTAAAAGTGAATGGGATTTTGCTGGACATCCCGCGTTTCCCTCCACGGGGCTGTCCATTTTACATCCCCACCAGCAATCTATGAGAGTGACTGGTATCCCCAGAGCCAGAGTCTGTTGTCCAGTTTTGGGATTTTGTCAGTCTGTTAGGTGGAACTTGGTATCTTGGTCTCGTGTTAATTTCTAGTTATCCTGCTACAACTTATTAAAAGTCCATCTTTCACCGCCCCGTTCAGGGTGCCACCTTTGTCAAAACTGACATTTCCATACCCAGCTAGGTCTGTTTCTGGATTTTGTATTCCATTCTACTGGCCCGTCTTTTTATTCATTCATCAATACCAAATTGTTTCAGTTACAGAGGCTTTAGGTTTTAACATCTGACAGGGCTGCTAGCTCCTCTCCTCCAATTGCTTTTCTTTTTCAGGGTTTTTCCTGCCCCTTCTTGGTTCTTTCTCCATCTAAATGAACTTTATAATTGTTCATTTATCTAGCCCTGTTTTCCCTCCGCCCCAAGAAAACACCATACTTTTATTTGAATTGCAACAATTTATACATTAACTTAGGAAGAACGAACTCCTTTATGCGTTGAATCGTCCTAACCAAGAATACATATCTTTCTATATTTTCACATCTAATTATATTAATTCTGGTAGCACTTTGTTTTTTCTCATATAAGTTTTGGGCATTTCTTTTAATATTTAAGCCTAGACAGCTTACACTCTCTTCTGTGCTATCATAATTGGGGGCTTCTGTTCCATGTTATTTTCCAACTGGTTTTTGCTTATTTATATGAAAATCTTTGACTTGTATGTGAATTTGAGGGGGGAAGTCTTGCTGTCCAATACACCCACATGGGCTATCCTCAGCTACTGACCAACTCCAGCCTTCGTGAAGCAGTTTCCTGCTTCTGCTACGCTGACACTCTCCACCACACAGCCTGACAGGGGACAGTCCCCAGGCCATCTCTTCCCACCTTTAATTTATTCAAAGGCAGTGGGAACTTGCCTCTCCCCAAATGACTTCTGGCAAAATGAGGCTCACAAGTTAACCCAGGTACAAAACAAACTTCTGACACTGAACCTTTACAAGACAAGGTGAGGGGTGCCTGGCTGGCTCACTCAGTAGAACACGCAACTCTTCATCTCGGGGTTGTAAGTTCAAGACCCACACTGGGTGTAGAGATTACTTAAAAACAAAATCTTAAAAAAGGAGAAGAAAGACAAGTTGAAACGTTAATAAAATAATGTATAACACAGGAGGTGTTGAAGGAGAGAAAGGATCTATACACGAGTTTAAATGTTCCTTTACTGAAGTCCATAAAGGGTTCCCACATTATCTTCTTTCTGAGGGAGACAATGAATGGAAGGGAGGGAGCCCAAAGAAGTGGATATAGTAGAAACTGGTCATCTCCCATAGTCTCTCCAGTCTTTCCCAATGACTCCCATGAGAGGCGACTGAGTTAAGCTAACTATGATACATTATGGGCAAGGAGAGCCTATCCTTGAGATCACCGTGTAAGTCAGTTTGGTATCTTATAATAATTTCATCACATTTTAATTATGTGTCTTTGAGAATTTTAAAAAATTGTTTCCAAGGGCACCTGGGTGGCTTAGTTGGTTAAGCGTCCAAACTCTTGATTTTGGCTTGGGTCTTGATCTCAAGGTTGTGAGTTCAAGCCCCATGCTGGCCCCATGCTGGGCGTGGAGCCTACTTAAAAAAAAAGAAAGGAGGAAGAAAAATTGTCTCAAAATAATGGCTTTCATTATTACCTGCTTAGTGAGGTCTACTGATACTTCTTAAGAGTCACTAGTAGCTGGGAGACAATGCACTCTTTTTCAGTTAAGAAAGCCACAACTTATCTTGAGAAAAGTTCTTGAGAGAGCTGGCCCCAAGGGAGAAAAAAAATCCTTATAAACATCCATTGTCTCTCTAAGCCCTGCTGATCCTTCTCGGGATGGCCTTCTCAGGATGGCCCCATCCTCCTTCCTTTTCTGATCTACCTGCCCATGGCAACCTCCTCCATAGCCCTCACTACTCTGAACTGACACCCGGGCCTGTGGGGGGACTACCCAGCCAGGCACTAGCTGGGAGGTGAAGACTATACCTCATTCATCTCCTTTATCTCTACAGTGCATGGTAATAGTAGGAGGGATTGTTGTTGACAAGGAGGGATGAATGAGTGTATGAATGAATGAGTGTATGGATGTATGAATGAATGAACCCATGAATGAATCCATTAGCTACAGAGTTTTGGTCCTTCTGCACTTGAATCTCTCCCAGCTGTGCCCTCTAGGGCAGCTGTGAAAGAGAAAAGGGTTTTCACTGGTTGCTTCTGTGGGAGGGGTTCCTAACATCTCCCAACCTTGCACAAATGCCCTGCGTGCGTCTCTCTATCGTTTTCCCCACAATGTTGTCTGGAAGAGAGTTGAAGATTTGTTGCACTGAAAATCAGAAATATGTGTTCATCTTAGGCCTGCCTGGCAGCCCCCCACCCCGTGCACCTGTCACCCAGTAGCTCTCCCACAGTTGCCATCCTGATGTTTCCCACTCCTGGATGAGCTTGTTCTGTGGAAGAGATCTGCTAAATTCATTCACTATGGTAATGAGTGTCCTATAGAGACATTCAGTGTTGGGTCTCCCAAATGTATTTACACTGTAATAAAAGACACAGCCTTAAGTCTTAGGAGCGACTCTAGACTTCACAGTATAACTGATCCCAGAGCCTGTGGGAGGTATACTGGGATAGAGGGACAGGGGGACTGAGGGCCATCTCAGGACTCCTGAAAGAGTAACACATCATCAACCCACTTTGGGGACTGACACTGTGGTTCTGACACTGTCACTGCCTGTCCTCCTTAGCCACTCACCGGCTGTTGATTCTACCCCCCGGCTCCTCTCAGCCATAGCTCCACCGCTCAATCCTCACTTAGTACGCCATTTTGTGTCCTTCCTTTTTTTTTTTTTTCCTTTTTAAATATTTTATTTTTAAGTAATCTCTACACCCAACATGGGGGTCGAACTTACAACCCTGAGATCAAGAGTCACACATTCCATGGACTGAGCCAGCCAGGCACCCATCTTGTGTCCTTTCACTGTGGCCAAATTTGTGTCTCTTTTGATGAAAGTGTAGATTCCTTGGGGTTAGGGATTGGGTCTCTCCTTTCTGATGTTCCAAAGGGTTTGCTACCGGGCTTTGTGGACAAGCCATCAAACAATCCACCTGGTGGGCTACTTCAGACCCTTTTCCAAGTCTTCTCTGTCTCCACTTAGTTTTGTGTGGCAGACTTTATTTCCAAAAATAGACACAGCACCACTTCTGCCCCTATACGCTCTTCAGAATCTTGCCATTCCCCATCAAGAGGTAGAGTCTATTTTCCTGCCCTTGAATCTAGGTAGAACTTTGTCTCCATGAACAGAATGCAGCCAAGTGATGCCGTGGCTTCCAAAGTTTCATAAAAGGTTCCTCTTTGGTTTGCCTGGCATCCTTCATTTGTGTACCTGTTCCCCCAGCATTACCATCTTTATGTTTTAACTCCTTCTATGGAAGCATGCTCTTTGGAAGGCTTTCATCTGGCCATCTCTTCGTAAGCTCACCCTTTAAACCTAGTCACCACCACACTCTGAGGAAGCCCAAAGTAGTCTGAGACCCCATGGAGAGGTCCAGACAGAAAGGAACCAATGCTTCCCTGAGCCAGTAGCCAGCACTGAATGCCAAGTACGTGAGTGGGCAAATTTCAGATGATCCCAGTGTCAGGCTTGAGGTCTTCTAGCTGAGGCCCCGAGACTGTGGGGCAGAGACAAATGGTCCTTCTTATGCTCTGTCCAAAATCCTGACCCATAGAATCTTCGTGTGTAGTAAACAGTTACTTTCTCCCACTGTGTTTGGGTCGATTTGTAACTAGAGTTGTTACCCTACTAACTAGAACACTGTGTAGTGATGGACAAACACTTCTCTTTGGGGCTGGATTTTCTTGTCACTCAAGCTCTTTTTACAGAAAGAGAAAAGGAAGCATTGACACACTGTGTTCTCTTCCCTCTCCCAGTTGACCCATCGTCATTCCTTCTACTTTCTCCCTGGCTTTATTAAAGTATAACTGGTATATAAAAATTCACATAGGGATACCTGGGTGGCTCAGTGGGTTAAGCTTCTGCCTTCAGCTCAGGTCATGATCCCAGGGTCCTGGGATTGAGCCCCGCATCAGGCTCCCTGCTCAGTGGGGAGCCTGTTTCTCCCTCTCCCTCTGCCTCTCCCCCTCCGCTCATGCTCTCCCTCCCTCTCTCACTCACCCTCTATTTCAAATAAATAAAATCTTCTTAAAAAATAATAAATAAAAAAATAAAAGTTGCACATAATTAATACATAAATAGGGTGAGCTTGGGTATATGCATTTATTTGTGTTACCATCACCACAATCCAGGTAATGAATATATCCATCACTTCTACAAGTTTCCTTGTGTTTCTTTTTTTGGTGGGGGAAGGGGTAAGAACGCTTCACGTGGGACTTATCCTCTTAAATTTTTAAGACTATAATTTTTGACTATAGGCACTCTGTTGTACATCAGATCTCTGGAACTCATTCCTCTTGTATAACTGGAACTTCATACCCATTGAACTCCCAAAAGCCCCCATCCGCATCACCTGGTAAACACCATTTTATTGTCTGCTTGTATACCTGTGACTATTTTAGCCTCTTAATGGATTAATCAAGCAGCATTTGCCCTTCTCAGACTGACTTATTTCCGTTTACATCATTTCCTCCAGGTGAATCTCTGTGGTCACAAATGCAGATTTCCTTCTTTTTTAAGGTCAACTAGTATTTCATGGCTTGTATATTCCACATTTTCTTTCTCCCTTCACCTGATGATGTACTTTTGGGTTGTTCCCAGATCTTGGTTATCACGAATAATGGTGCAATGAACATGAGAGAGCAGATATCTTTTTGAGACCCCGATTTCAGGATCTTTGGATATATACTCAAAAGTGGGACTGCAAGATCTTATTCTCATTTTTTTTTTGAGGAACCTCCATACTGTTTTCTGTAATGGTTACACCATCTTGCATTCCCATCCATGCCAACAGGGCATGAGGGTTCTGATGTCGTTACAACCTCACCGACTCTTGTTATCTCTTGTCTTTTTGACCACTAATCATTCAACACATGTGAGGTGGTATCTCACCGTGGTTTTGATTTCCATTTCCCTGATGATGAGTGATGGGGAGCAAGTTTTCATGTACCTGTTGGCCCTCTGCATGTCTTCCCTGGAAAAACATCCATTTAGGTCCTCTGCCCATTTTTTACTTGGGTCATCTGTGTTTTTGCTATTGGGTTTTAGGAGTTGCTTATGTATTTTGGAAATTAACTCCTTGTCAGACACATCGTTTGTAAATCTTTTCTTCCATTCCACAGGCCGTTGCCGTGCCACTTTTCGGTGTAAGGTAGTTCCACTTCCCGATTTCTGCTTTTGTTGCCCTTCATTCCTCCTTCATATTGGTGCAACTTTATTTCCCCAAGGATGCCCTCCCCAAGCCCCACACTGCCTCCCACGCCAGCTCATGTCACCAAGCACCAGCTTAGTGCACTTTGCATTTTTTCTTCACCCAGTTTCTGATCATGTATTTGTTTGTGGTTATTAATGAAACAGTAAGCTCATGAGGGGAAAGTACTCCCCAGTCTGGCTCATGATGATGTTAGGCCACTTAGCACATCACTTGGCACACAGAAAGTTGCCAACTAAATGAGCTGGGACTTGCCCAAGGTCATACATTAAGTATTGAAACCAGAACTTGGTGTCCCAATGTTCAGATGAAGGCTTTCTCTGCTATGCCATTTGCCTCCACTCCAAACCTTGTTGCTTTTTTCAGTGCCCAAACTTCTGACCATCTACAGATTAAGGCATGGTGTCTACAGCCTCTCCTCAAACCGAAAACATTCCATCTTCATCTCAACAGCCACCTTCTTGCCAAAATAAGCCAAGAAAGGTTATGGGAGTGCCTGGAATCCAGCAGGAGTTGAGCTGGTCGGAGAAGAAAAACAGAGAAAAAGGAAATATCCCAAAATGTTGATTTGTTTAAACTTCTCCACAAACTTAACAACACAAGGAAACCAACAGAGACAAACTTATAATGAAGTAATCAGCCAATGAAGCTAATATTCCAGTAACATGAAATGATTCCCCACATTTCATGGGGGTAGATATGAATAGGGTCATTAAAATATGGCCATTGAGGGGAGGGAGAGTTTACTTTTTCTGTCTCCTTGGAGTCTGTGTTCTGAAAGCTCAGCAGGAATTTAAACAAATAGCATGGAGGAATGAATGGTGAATCCGATCATATTTAAAGAAAAAGCCCCTTTCAAACTTTTCTTCTCTTTAATAAATGCATTGGCTTCTGCGAGTTTTGCTTTTTAAAAACGCTGTGGGTTTTTTTTCCCCATCTGGAGAGCCTATTTGTGAAAAACAAAATTAGCACCAAATTGTTCTAATATCGTTCTGCATATTTTTTTCTGTAGGTCAGGAAGAAATTATTAACTTCTCTCATACAGGTGAATGTAGGAGAAAGGAAGGAAGGTAAGGTGATAGGGAATGGGGACCATAATGTTCCTTCCCTCTTTGATTAAAATGTGAAAAATAAAGTTAGGGAAATGGTCAATGGTATCTGGAGAGAGCCACTGGACCAAAAGGGATTGTATCAGTAAAATGGGCTTGTGAAGGTCACACCCCCACAGGGAGTGTAGAATCGCCTCTCTGAGCCTTTGTTTCTCCTGCATTCCAGACAATATGCAACTGTAGGAAGGGAGGCTGAAGGGGGAGATGCTCCCACTTTCTCAACTGGGCCAATTTAGTTGAACTAATGGTACAACCCACCGAAATTCATGGAAGAATTCAGCGCTCTAACCTTGGACAAGTCACTTAAATTCTGTAAACCTCAGTCTTCTCACCTGCAAAATGAAGAACAAAACTCAGAGTTTTGTAGGTTAAATAATATAAAGGAATTACTACGGGTCACCTAGCACATAATGTTTCACAAATATGAAGAGGAAACATTAAAAAATCCCCCAAAGAGGCACTCTTTGGGTGAGAACCCTCAGCACAAAGAGAATGGTGGCCCCGGAGGAGTTGGGGGACACCTTAACCCGTTGCCCCCATGCTCCTGAAACCAGGCAGCTCATCTCTGGGCAGTGGTGTGGCTCGAGGGCCCAAGAGCTAGTCACCCAGTTTGCTTAAGCAAGTTCTTTCACACATACTCCCATATACACTTTGGCCCAAAATTCGGCGAGGTTTTTTCTTCCTTCTTCCTCTGTTGTTGTTGGGTTCTGATTACTTCCATCTGGCTGTGGCAGCTAGAGTGGAGTCTCTAAAACAACAACAACAACAAAAAAACCCAACAGAAACAAACAAAGCAAAAAACCCTCCCTACAAAACACACATGTACCAAACCTAGAAGGCTTCTCGCTTCTCGCCTGCATGCGTTCAGATGGCGACTCGTGTGAGCCGCGGCGGGGGGCGCGAGTAGGACCCCCGGCACCTGCGAGCGCTGCAGGCTGGAAGAGGGTCCGCGCGGAGCCAGCCGCCCCCCCTTCCCCCGTCCCCCGGCTTTGCCTCTCGTCCCCGGCTTCCGCCCCGGCGCCCGGACGAGCGGGCGCACTGGGAACAGCGACCCGGGCATCTCCCGGCGGAGGGGGAAGAGGGAGGCGGGGAGGGCGGGTGATTTCAGAGATTGAAAACAGAGCAGTCCCTGCGCCTCAGCTCCGGAGCTCATCTGACTTGAGTTAGCGACCCCCCACCCACCCACCCCGGCGCCTTAAAAAAAAAAGTGTTGGAAACTGGCGCGTTCTTTCGTTCTCTACTCGAACTTTATTCGTAGGTGTGCTTTCTCTCCTCGGCGCTGGGGAGGACGGTCCTCGGCCGCCCCCTCCCAGCCCCCCCGGGTTCCCCGGGTCCTCCCGGGGGGCGGGGGCGCGGCGCCCGGGTGTGCTGCAGCCGTGCGCGCGGGGGCGCTGCGCCGTCCGGGCGGCGCTGATGGATTGCAGGAGTGCCGGAGCTCGCCAGCCGAGGCAGCACGGCTCCGCGGACTTTTTTTCAAACTCCCATCAATGAGACTTCGAGGAGGAGCGGGAGGCGGCGGCGGACGCGCAGGAAGGCGAGGAGGAGTCGGGGGAGCCAGAGGAGCCGGAGGAGCCGGAGGAAGGAGCGCGGGCCGCGCGGCGCGCGGGAGCCTAGGGGAGCCGCCGGCTCGTCGGCG
Organism: Ursus arctos; assembly: GCF_023065955.2. Taxonomy (NCBI): domain Eukaryota; kingdom Metazoa; phylum Chordata; class Mammalia; order Carnivora; family Ursidae; genus Ursus; species Ursus arctos. The sequence goes on along the minus strand of NW_026622763.1, from coordinate 10,938,350 downwards.
GTAGGGGCTACTGGGCCCCCGCCCGTCTCTCGGTCCCCTCCCTTGCCTGGCCCGCCCCGCCCCGGACGGACAGAGCCCCGGTACACGGCAGCCCGCGGCGAGTCGCCGCGCCAGCCAAGTTGGGATGGGGGCCCGAAGCCACCGCCCGGCGCCCCAGAGGCCACCTGCGTGCTAGAGGCAAACTTTTGTCTCCCTCGGTAAAGTTGCATTGGCCTTCTTTTCCTTGCTTTGCGTTGCGAAGTGCCCCCTACCCCTGCCGAGCCCGGGCCGACTGGGATGCTGCGCCGATTCGGAGGGTCCCTCGGCCGGGTACCCGCGCCACGGCACGGGGATCGGGGGATCGGGCTTGGGGGGCCGGGAGCTGGCGAGGCGGCCCCGCTTCGGGCTCTGGCCAAACCGTGCGGGGACGATAGGGGGGGTTCGGGGCTAGGGACTCGTGGCCGGGGGCGATTTTGCATCCCCCTTCCTACCTGGGGGAAGAGCCTGTCCTCTCCGGGTGCACAGCCTAGCCGGCCCCCACCCTGTCTTCACCTAGCCCGAGCCCCGGGCTGTTTTTGCGGGAGGTGGTGGGTAGCACCGCAGGCTAGGATGCTGCGAAGCTCCCGGAGGTGGGCAATGGGAGCGTGCCTTAGGGGAGTGTGCTGTGTGGAGGGGCTGCAGCCAGCCGCTTGTGAACTTCTAACTGCACTTCTCCGCGCTACCCGTCGCGGAGCCCTGCCTTTCTTTCTTCCTCGCTCCTTCCTCCCAGTCTTCGGGCCCTGTTGCCCCCCTCCCCCTCGGTCAGACTCTCCTCTTCGGCCTCCCTCCTTCCTTCTCTCCTCCAACTCCTCCTCCTCCCCTGCCCTCCGCCCCAAGATCCGCTTGACTTCTCGAAGGGATCCGCACGTAATCCCTGGCCCCGTCCTCGGGTCCCCCCACCCCTCACCCCTCACTTTCGTCCCCGCCCCCACTCATCGTTCCCCCCCACCCCCCCCAAGGGCCAATCTCTCAACAAGTATATTTGCTGAGGAATTTGAAAAATCCACTACTGCAACTTGATCTGTGTGTGATGGATGGGGAGAGGCGCGTAGAGAGTTGGGCGCCAATCCTATTAAGGGTTTAGAGAGGGGAGCGTTTTTCCCGGACGGGGGCGGGGGCGGGGGGGTAGGGAGGGGTGGAGGAAGGGAGCGTGTGCGTGTGTGTGTATGAGTGTGAGTGCGCCCGCCGCGTTGGGGAGCTGGAAGTCCACCCTGCTCGGCGCCTTTTCAGCCCGGCAGTAATTGCTGTCATTTCCTAGGAAACCCGACTTTTACAGCGCGAGGAGCTCGGGATGGAGCCCGCGCGCTTCACCCCGGGTGACCGGCTGCGGAGGCGCTTGCGGGCCTCGAGCCCCCCCCCCCAACTCCGTTTCTAGGGTGCCTCTGTCTCCCCACTCCCCTCTCTTCTGTAAAATTTTTTGTATGGCTCTCTGGGTAGATCCCCGCTGGAAAAGTAGACCCTTCCCAAGTCTGGTGCCGGGCCCTGGGGGGTGTTTTACGCGCTGCTCTGCCCTCCCGCCCCGGCATCCCGCTGGGTGCACGGCCTCTGACGCGGGCCTTGCAGTCCGGTGGCCGCGGCGGAGTCCTGGGCCCCCGCCCCGCCGCCCTCGCCGGGCGTGTGAAGGTTTAATCCCGACAGCTTCAGATAAAGGGAGCAGTTGTAAAACGCTCATATGCTGTTTGCAGACGAGGCTCTGGGGGATGTTGGAGAATTTGAAAGTAAACGTTTCCCTCGCAAGCGGCATAAAATAGTGTTTAAACAAATATTGTATTGGCATGCTCAGGGGGCTCAGTGCCAAAAAGTAAAGTAAATAAACTGTGAAATCCAAAATATACAGCGGTGGAAAGCGGAGGAATAGGCGGACTTGTTGCATGTCCCCCTGATGAGATCTGTTTGTTCTGACCACCTCACCTCCGAGCCCCCTCCCCGCCCATTTCCTTACCTTGGCTGGGAGTTTCCTTCCCTCGGCTTCCCAGCGTCTGGGGGCAGGCCTCCCTGCGCCGGGAGCGGCTCTGCCCCGGCTCAGTCGGGAGGGAATTCATTGTGTGGCTACCTGGGCTGGTCTCCCCCCAGGGGAGGGGAGGGGACCCTGGCCACGCTTGGCTGCTTTTAATTTTGATGTTCTTTATTTAGGCTTTTCCCAGCTTCTGGTCTGCCCCGGGGCAGCAGCAGGTCTAGAATGTAGAGTGTAGACTTGCAGACGCGTGCCTTCCAGGCCCTTCCTCCCCGCTGGTGCCTCCGACTGCACTTCTTGCTCCTCTAAGATCCTTCAGCTTCCTTGCTTTCGTTTTCCTAGACTTGCTGCTTCTCCCTCCTGCGGCTGAAGGTTACAGGAAACTGTGGAGATGTTCCATCCCCAATTTAAATTCCATTCAAACCCAGACAGAAGGAAAAGTCGTCCCTCGTCTGAGAGTTTCAAAGTGAAATTAATATTTTGTCATCTTTGGGATGGTTTTGTGCTTTCCTGTGGCGTGGAGAAATCTGGTGATTTCAGGAGGTTATTTAGTGGTTCTAGGGGGATTTACACTAATGCGAGAAGATCCCCATGGACGCAAGGAGCCCACCTGCCCAGGAGATAGCCCTCGGGTGAACCGGCCAGCTGCCAGTCTAGCATCCGTGAGACTGTGCTCAGAGCAGTCTGTTTTCAAAGTCAGTGGATGAGGCTGAGAGGGGAACCCCCCGCCTCCCCACTCCCCCCATATCAGGGCCAGGCTGGAGAGGAACAGGATGGGACCGATAGAGATGTTTTTCTCCCCCGTGGGAATTGTTCTGAGGGGAATTTGCAGACTCCTGCAGCAGAACCGCATCCCCCCCCCCCCCCGCCCCCAGCTCGCACTAACCCTGGCCTGGCTGTGGCCTTGGAGGGAACTTTGGACTTGGCCCACCTTGACGTTGTGTGTGGAATTAGATGAGGCCCTTCTGGAGTGCCACTCCACTTTCTCAGGGTGCTCCAGCCCACTTTTTGGGGGAGCGTCGGACAGAGGAAATCCTTCGAGTTGCCTGGTCAGAAGAGGGGGCCACAGGGCCGCTGGTCAGCGGCTCCTCGCCGGGCTGTGGGGGTCTTGGAGGCTGTGTACTGTAGCTGGCTTGTTTGCACTGCCGCCTGAAAAATACACAAATACTTCATGCTTTTTGTACTCCCACAAGTGCCCTGTACACAGTGCGGCCCGTAGGGCTGGATTAGCAAACCGGGAGATTCAGCAGGCAGGCAGACAAAATTGGATATTTGTCTAATAAACATCCTTCTTCCATCTGGGCCTCCCCCGGCCACTCCGGGGCAGGCGGGGGGGGGGGTACTTTGTCCCGTAGATGCCAACAATTCCCTTTAAATGAGACCAGGAGGTTGTCGTGTGCACTCTGAAAGCCCGGGTGACCCCTACCAACCCCGCTGGCTTGTTACCGCTCAGAACGGAGTCCTACACCCTCGTGTACCGTAGGGGTGAGGCAGCTTGCCTTTTCTTGGAAAAGCCTGTGTTCAGCAGGGCTTACTTTCATCTGAATGACGCTCCCTCGTGACGCTGGCTTGAGGGAGGTGGAGCAAACCCGTCCAGCTGCTTTGGGCTGGGGTGGGGGGAGGGTCCTACCTGTGCCAGGCCCATTCCCGGGTGCACGGGGTGGGAGGGGGGGATGGCTAGGCCAGGTGGGCCTCGCTGCGGACAGCTGCAGCTGTTCCCCGCTGGGCCAGGGCCCTTTGAAAGGGAACCCCAGGGAAGCAGTTCCCCCCTTTCTTCTTTTCAGTAAGTGTCAGAGGCACGGACAAATGAAACACGTGAAGAATGCCAAAGAGAGAAACTATTCTCAGATTCCAGAAAATTCGGAGGCGCTATATGTGTTTGTACCGACCACCAGAATATGCAGCCATTTCCAGTGAACGAGCCTCCCTGGAGTCTAAAGACCTCGGGGTGGGGAGCTACTCTGTAATTGTTTCCTCAGGCTTGTTTAAAAGACCCTAAGGGAAGGGGACATTGGTGTTTGGTAGTGTCCGTTGGAAAAGGCCAGCAGCTCTGTGGTTTTCAAATAAACACAGGACACCAGACTCAATATTACGCATTTTCTCTAAAATTAATTTGAGTGTTTGCTCAAAACCCACCTCATTGTTCATTGTCTTTAGATTTCGAGGGTGACGAAAGCATCCTTAACCTCCAAAACTATGTTGAGAACTCCGAAAAAATGCACCAACGAGAACAGAATACTTTCTTCGGGTTTAATATCTTATTTCTCCCAAGTCCTTCTCGAACAAAAGCAACGTCCATAATCCTGTTTGTCTTCTGATCTGGTTTCTTTAAAAACATGCAAGTGGGGGAACATAACTTAGTTAAGATGTGACCAAGAGTACATATTAAACCGTTTTTTGAGATTTTTTTTTAATTTAAATTGAATAAGTCAGTGCGGTTTTGTGTGTGTGCTTGTGTGTTGTTAAGAAAAAAAACAGGTTGCTGGGAAGTGTGTTTTAACTGTGAGTGCCCGGTTTCCAGCATTAGCATAAGAAAAAAGTTTTAGTGCATTTACTATTGTCTTGAATGAAGAGTTTCGGCAAAGGGAAGGAAAGCCGCAAAAGGGTGATGGTCCATTGAGATTCGTGAGCAACCCCCAGCTCGTCATCTGCCGCTGAAATCTGTGATCGGATATCACTTTTATCTCTCTTTTCCATTCTCTGGCCTTTTTCACACGTTCACTTTTGTCAAGGTTTATTGATTATGTTTTCTTCTCTGCAAATCTGTGGAAAATTTAATGAACCAAAAACAGCAGTGAAATAAAGGGGACTTTTTATTCATTAGCACGGGATTGATTTCCCCCCTTGGGCCGAGGGCCCCTGGCCTCCTGCGAGGGAGGCGGGGGAGGAGGGCGGGTGGCCCTGCTTCAGGCTGAGGCGGGGCCTCCCCAGGCCTGTGGCCTCACCGCTGACCAGCACTGGTGAGCCTGGGACTCCTGTCCCAACGGAACATTCAGAGCTTGGAGATGGTGGCTGTTCCTGGTCAGCCTACCACGCTGCAGACCCCAGCCTTCTCCTCCAGGATTTCTAGCTCAGGGGGCTTTGGGCAGGGGGCGGGTGCTCATGGGATATTTGTATTCTCCAACCTTACAAACCAGTTGAGTGCCTGCCTAGGCCTTCCCGGGGACACAGTTAAGTATCTCTCTTCCTCCAGCCCAGCTCGCAAACCTGTAATTAAGCAAAGCCCCTGGTGTGATTACACTTTGCTGACTCGGCTGGGTTTGGAACCGCTTCCCTCTACGAAATAGGGTGAACTCTTGCTCTTTCCAGAGGCTTCCTGGGCAGCCTGTGGTACAGTTCTATGGCACATATGTCTGTCTCTCCCTGCCCTACTCTTCTTTCTCGCGTGCTCTCTCTCCTCTTTGTCTCCTTTCTTTCTCCCCCCCTCTTTTTCTCCCTCCCTCCCCCACCCCCTTTCTGCTTTAACATCTCTCTTCCCCCATTTCCTCTTTTGCGGCTTTATTTCTCCCCCTCTCTCCTTTCTCCGTCTCCCACCCTCTTTGTCTCTCCCTCCCGTCTCCCGTCCCTTCTTTTCCCTTCTTTCTCTCTGCTTCCCCCTCCCGTCCGGGTCCCCCACCTCACAGCCCCCCCTCGCCCCCTCCACTGGGCGCCCCGCCGAGGGCTGGCCCGGGAGACGGCGCGCCCAGGCCGCGGGGACCGTGCCCGCGTCCGGGGGACATTCGGTGCCCCGAGTGCCCGCGCGCCGGCCGCGCCGCCTTCCTCCCACCTGCCCGCCGGCCTGGTTTGCGGCGCCCGAACAATGGCCACATTGTCCCGCCGGCGCACCGGCCGCCTCCGGCGAGCGGCGGCAAGCCGGACCGTGCTCGTGGCGAGTCGGGAAGAGAGCCAGCGGGCCAGATCCCAATGGGCCCGCGCCGCCGCCTTTGTCGCTGGGCGAGCGCCCCAGAGTGCGCGGGCCCCGCTGCTCCGCGCCTGCGAAGCTCGCTGTTGCCCAAAGCTGCGGCCCAGGCCCAGCCTCCCTCCCGCTCCCTATGGGCTGGCTCGCCCTCCCCTTCCCGGGGAAAGGGGATCGAGGTCAGTTCTGTGTGCAGAGTGGGTTGAGAGCATTTCACCAGAGCCGGGAGACAGAGGGGCCAGGGTCCCAAACTTCGGGTGGCCTCAGAAACTTTTTCTGTAAGGCAGCTGGGAGACTGACTACACGCAGGGAGGGGGCCCGGTCGCCCTGGCCTCACCCCAAAGGCTGGAGAAGAGGGGTGGTCTCCCGGAAGAGTCCGCACCCCTCCCCCTTTCGTCTTGACCTGTACGGAGGCGAGACCTCTTAGTTCAGAAAAAGAAAGATCTCTGAATGCTTAGGATGTTAAAAGAGCATCGGTCCCCGGGTCCAAGCAGATGCTTAGCAATGCTCCTTTGTGCAGTGGACAATGCAATAAGTCAGGCCGACTTTCGAGCCACATTTATAAGGAACTGTAAGGGCCACTCAAGTACACTTGTGCTAAGTTGAATTGATTGAAATTTAATGGCGGTTAGTGGCGATGAATGGTAATGATTTTCCAGCGTATCTTTGGCATACTTGACATTAATAACCGGAGAGTGTGTGTCTACGCTCACCGAGAGCCTGCCACACACGTGAGGCATAGCATTATTCATTTCCTTCGCCTCCTTCCTCTGCTCAAATCCTTTTCCTCCTCACCATAATTCAGTTGTTCGGATGATTTAAAAAAAAAGAGGGGGGGAGGAAAGAAGGAAAGAGAAAAATCTTTCTCCATTGAGCATGTAGGTCATGTCAACATAATTTTGAGCTCATGATTTTTTTCAATTCCTACATAAATCAGCTTCTAATATACAGAATGTGATGAATTTGTTTTAGCTGCCATCATGAATTAATGTTATGCAAATAGGAGCTTTGCAGGTGAAATGATTTACTAAATAATTCCAACTTCTAATATTTAAACTCATCCATTATGTTGGGAGTTAAAAAAAACCAAGTCCATATTTTTGAACCTGAGATGGGGAGATTAATATGTTAAGTATTCGCAGTGTAAGGCAGACCTTGATCGCCAAAAAATAGCTCTTAATTTGTTGATTCTTTCTTTGAGAATCTACAAGTCACCAAGCAGTGGCTTAAGAAGAAGGGGCTAGAAGTCTTACCAAGTTTCATCTGGGGGAGGACACAAATGCATTTAAATAATTCCAGCATGACCATCAAGGTAACATACAGGGGATGGAACTAGCTCTGCTTTGGGAACCAAGAGGGGCTTCCCTTTCGAACTGCTCTTGAAAGAGGAGTATGAGTGAGCCAGGTGGGGAAGGGTGAAGGGCCTTTGATGTCCCCTGAACAATGGCCACATTGTCATTTTTGTCATTTGCTAGTTAAGACCATCTTTGTCATTTGCTAGTTAAGACCATTTTTTTAAAAAATCTGTTTATTGTTGAAGTATACATGAGATACGATGTTATATTGGTTTCAGGTGTACAACACAGTGATTCGACAGTTCTATACTAGTTAAGACCATCTTAAGACCAAGTGATTGATACCTGCCCAAGAAGGTGGCAGGGGTATAGAAAGTTGGACAGAGGACCCCCCCCCCCCAAGCCCCCAGCCTCCCCCCGCCCCCGCCCATAACTGTTAGGAATCCTTATGTACATCATCTTTCGGGCTGCTTTCCTCTGGAAAGAGTTGAGGAAGAGCGCCAGATGGATGAGTGCATATGAAGAAAAATTAGCCCGAACCCTTGGGGTTACCCTGAGGGAGAAGGAGACCGTTCACTCAAGAGCTGGCTGACCCTGGGCAAGTTGCTTTGACTCTCTGTGGAAGGAGGGCTTTGGCAAAGGTGATCTCAAGCTTCTTTGGTTTCAGAATCCTTCGAGCCAGGACACCCCGTCTCTCGCTGCCCATCCTAAAATCAGCCGGCAGGCAAGGTGGGAGGACCGGAATCTGGAGAAAGTGTGTGGGGTCTCCGTCACTGCCTCTGCTTTTGGGGAGTGTGTAGTGAGGTGCTGCTCAAGGACTATGCCCCACTTTCCCACCAGTCACTCTCCCTAGCTCACGGCAGTGCTCGGGCACCTCTGGGATGTGGTCACGGCGGGAGCATAAAGGCGGGTAGACTTGGGGACATTGGCGGGTGGTGCGGCTGGCGGTGGCGGGGGGAGCACATGGCCTGTGATAGCCTTTTCAGACTTTCTTGAAGGCTACAGACAAGCTGAAGGAGGGATGACACATAAATATGTCTCGGATCTCTGAAGATAAGGGTAGAGTTTTGACTTGACTTCTCCAAAAATTGAGGTCATTGTGGTCCGATGACAGGTTGAAGGCACATCACTCAGACATTTCCTCAGACAGGGGTGGCTTGTGCTGTGGCGATACATTATGTGTCTAAGCTGTGACAGCGTATTTAGGGCCGGCCCTCACTGTCTGCAGAGATCAAGGTGAGGGGACGTGTCTGGTGTCCGCGGACTGAGTGTGCGCATGCGTTGCCTTGTTTATGTAGGGAAAGGAGAAATCAGGCTCCGCAGTGGCACAGCGAGGAATTTCCGGGTTTGGACGCAATTCAGATGTCTCCATCTATGCAAGAGGTGTGTACTATAGTCTGTTACTCACACATGGGGCATAGTATGTTAAGTTACTCTTCCTGCTCAGTGTGAATGCAGGGTGGGTGATATGTATATATATTTATTCTGAAATACATATATATATCAGTAAGTCTCTAACTATCAGATCCCTTTAAGAACGAGATTCGTTTTTTCTACTCCTAAGATGCACTTCTACAAAAAAGAAATAGCATAAGAAAATGAAGTCAGAACTGGAAACGCATTACAGTGGCAAATCTGAGAATAAAGCCTCAGGCACCTAAAGTGGGGTTCCTGGGACTCCTGGATGAGATTCAGATTCAAGTGGGGAGCTTGTTAAATATGCAGGTTTTCAGGCCCCAGGGAGTACCTAGTGAATGAGAGAATTCTTGCCGCATGGGGTCCTGAGATCGGCATTTTATGAAGGCTTTTTAGGGTAAGGTGATGGGGATCAGCGTTCTCTTTCTCTGATGCCCCCGGTTCCTTGGTGACTTTTGCAGTGAGAAAGGAATAGCACTGGCGTCTATCTATAAGGCTGGGTGGACAACCCGGGATGGGCCTCAGCAGATCATTACGACTTTTAGCTGCCTGATTAGCTGGTGCTGGACGGGAGGTTGGGGCAGGAGGGCCAAAATTGAGCTGTTCTGCTCCAGAACATCACAGAGCAGTGGACTCTAGGGCAGAGGCTCCCTTTCAAGGGACAGTGACGATCACCTGCTTTGCTGTGAAAGGTAGCTTTTAGGCCCCAAGAGAAACCAGAGCTTAGTGAGCTTATTACGTGTGTAGCTCTGGCCCAAGTGTCCCTAGGATGTCTCCTTTTTTTTTTTTCTTTTTTTCTAAAGATTTTATTTATTTATTTGAGATAGAGAGAGAGAGCACGTGCGCACAAGCAGGGGTGAGGGGCAGAGGGAGAAGCAGGCTCCTTGCTGACCAGGGAGCCGGGTGCGGGCATCGATCCCAGGACTCTGGGGTCCTGACCTGAGCCCAAGGCAGACGCTGAACCGACTGAGCCACCCATGTGCGTCATGACAGCTGCTCTGTCAGTGCTCATGGCCGAAGGGGCCAGAAGTTGGACCCACTTGGCGGGGGGGCCCAGTTCGGTGTTTCCCAGTTTGAACAGACACTCTGAAAGTTCCACTCACACTGAGGTTTGGCTGAAAGGCCTGCCCTGTGGGTGTCGATGGTCTCTGATGGAAGGTGGGAAGGAGATAGCCCGGCAGGAGTGGGCGTGCAGAGAGGAGCTGGTGGCAGCGGCCCTGCCTGCGCTGAGCGGGCCTCAGGCCTGGGGGAGCCCGCCCAGAGGGGAGGATGGGCTGTGCAGCGAGTTCGCACCCCCCCCCCCGCCCCGGCTCACGTGCCCCCGGGAGGTCAGCCTGCCCCGCGAGCGCTGGGCACTGCCGCCTGGCATCCTGCCCCCTGTCCCAGCGCCCTGTCCCCCCACCCTGGCCCTGGCGTCAGCGTCTTTCAGCAACATCCTGTCTCACTATGACTTGAGTCGTCTTCAGAGGAAGAAGGCACAGAAGAGCCTGGAAGGAGTCTGACGAGTGCGGGGCGAGCGGAACATGAGGACAGGCATGGTTTCTGTCAGGCCCTTGCCTTTCAGCTCAGAGTGCGCGTCCTGACAGCTGCCTCACTGGTGTGTTTTAGTATTAAATGAGGCTCCACGTGCCAGCCCGGCAGGGTCTTCGCTCAAGGTCAGGGTCCCGGGGACATCTTTCCTGTCACTAAGGCCCTGCTGGCCTTGGACACTTGGGCCCTCACGTGCCCCTGGCTCTGATGGCGTGGGCCGGCTTCTGGGGGCTTCGTGATCTGGAGTGGGCTACACTGCAGACTGTTGGCTTTGTGTGGGTACTTCAAGTGCACCTGGGCCAGGACTTCAAGAGAGCCTGAAAAAAGAAACCTTTCACGCATCCGAACTTGGGACGTGTGGACTTGTCCTCGTCCATTGTGCAGTTGGCTCAGATGGAGGCCGGTGGGAGGCATTTGGCGGGTCTGAAGGGTGCAGTATTGTTTCCTTGTCCACGTTTGCTTAGCTTCTCTGTGTAGTCTACACTCCCGAGGGTGGGCTGTAAAGCCGAGTGAGGGCACCCAGCTCCACAGCTCCCCTGGCCCTGGGAGCCCCGTGGGAAGTGGGATGTGGGCTGGTGGCATTAACCTCTCCTCCGGGACTCTGCGGTGCAACACCTGGGTGCTGAACCCCCCAGATCCCGCCCTCGGTCCCAGGCCCTGCAGGCCCCCTCAGGCCCCCAGCACTCCGCCCAGCTGTCTTATCAGGAAGGGCTGAGCCCCCATGCTCTAGCGTGGTGCTTCTTCCATTGCTATCCCCAGCCATCTTCAAGGGGCCCACCTTGACGGGGTAGTCGGCAGAAAAGCCAGAGGCAGCTTAAGGCTGATGGTGCCTTTGGAATCGGGCTTGGAAGCCTGGGTTTGCCGAGCTGGAGGGTCCTGACTGACCACCTCCCCCGCCACCACCCACCGGTGGTATGAGTCCTATTCTTGCTTTCGGCGATTTCAGCTGTGAGAGCCAAGCTCCTAGCCCAGTGTCCGGCCATGGGCATCTACTAGCTAGCCTCGCGGAGCCGGCTGCCTGAGGAGTGAGCGCTGCGGGCCCCCCTCCAGCTGCCCTGCCGCAGGCCCGGCCAGGCAGACGGAGTGGGTGTGTGGGGCAGGCCTGGGTCTCATCCACAGCCCTGCCCAGCCCAGGGTCACCCTGTGGGTACTTCAGGTTCTTTACCAGTGGCCTAGGCCCTGTTGATCCCTCTTCTGTTTCTGTTTCTTTGGGTTTCCCTTTATTAAGGTTTAAAATCCTTTTCTTTGCATGGTGAGGGGCTCTGTGTTCAAGGTCTGGGCTTTGAGCACTTGCGGATTCAAGCAAAGCCTTCTCTTCTGATGTAAAAATATTAAAAACAACAACAAAATATCTTGCCCAAAAGACCTTAAAACTAAGATATGCTTTTTTACAAAAAAAGCCTTGGGAACTAGGGAACATCATAAAGAGGGAAATTTCATTAAATATCCTTCCAGTCTCTCTATTGTTTTATATGAAACAATATTTTGCTCTGTATTTTCTTACAAATTGAAGTTACAGTGTGTACAGTCATGTAACTCTTGATTCACTCAACATTATATCATAGACATTTTTCCATGTCTATTAATGAGTAATTTCTATTTATGTGGGGTTTTTTTGGGCAGCATAATATTCCTTTGTCTGCCTCTATCGTATTTTTACTTTACTCTTTTTACATGGTTGGATATTTAGATTGTTTCTAGTTTATGTATTTATTTAAAACATTTTTTTAAAAAGATTTTACTTATTTGAGAGAGAGAAAGAGAGAGAACACAGGAGGAGAGGGAGAGGGAGAAACAGACTCCCCACTGAGCAGGGAGCCTGATGCGGGGCTCGATCCCTGGACCCTGAGATCATGACCTGAGCCAAAGGCAGCCGCTTAACCACTTAACTGACTGAGCCACCCAGGAGCCCCTTGATTGTTTCTAGTTTTTGTTATTATAGATAATGTTGGAATAGGTGTCTTTGATGTAAACGTTCACCTGGAGTTCTGATCATTACTTCGGAATAGATTCTGAAAAGTGGTCCAGCTTGGCCAAGGTATTTGGACAACTATGAAGCTGTCAGTAGGCCTTAGTGGATTTCCAGTGGTGTCTTCCTAGCTTTGGGGGAGAGATTGAAGATGCTGGTGTGAGGTTTTCAGAACTGTGTACAAATCAAGGCAGAACAGTTATTGAGTGCCTTCTGCGCGTCTGGAAACATGCAAGTCACTTGCAGACTATGGTCTCATTTTGTAGATGGGTAAACTGAGTCTTGGAGATACTGGATAATCCCCATGTTTAACTGGCCGTTGGGAAGCAGAGCCCTGAGCAGAGTGAGACTTGCTCTCCTGAGGCGTTGGCTTCTGAGTGCTGCCCTGGGAACAGCACCGTTTCTCAACTAGGGCGATTTGTCCCCCGGGGGTCATTTGTCAATATCTGCAGACGTTTTGGTTGTCACAGCTTGGGGGTTGGGTGTGTGTGTGTTCCTGGTATTTAGTAAGTGTGTTACCGGCATCTAGTAAGTAACTGCTTTGCCAGCCCCTGCAACAAAGAATTATCCAACCCCAAATGTTACCAATACTACCAAACTCTGGGCGAAATGTCACCCGCTAGGCTTTCCTCCCTGACCCACACACCAGGACTCTGGTCCTCTTCTCACCGGGGCTGGCAAAGCAGGCAGCAGTGCCTTTTCACACCTCATTCTCACGCCGGGCTGGAAATCTTCAACCCTCTTCTCTGTGCCTTGAATTGGAAACAGTGTGGCCGCTGCCATCACGAGGAATTCCTGGAGCAATCCATCAGTCAATCAGCTAGCACTTACTGGAACATCTGTTCTGTGCCTTGCACTTATTAAGCTCACCGCCGGAAGCGCACACCTTGCTAACTTGATTAAGAGCCTCCGGCCTCTGCGATCCCAGCAGGGTTCTCAAATGTGCATCTTCTTCCGCGAGGCTCCATGCTAGTGGGGAGGCTACTTTAGGAAAGTCATGAATTGGCCAGAGTGACCTCAAAAGGCAGCTATGGAGGAATGTTGCCTGGAGCAGGGATTGCCCTCAACTGTTGTCAGAGAGAAATTGATATGTGTGTTTTTCTGGCTCCAGGCTGGTAGGTTTCTCGCTTCACGAGGAATTTTGTACCAGGCTCTTCCTGGCAGCTACTAGTCAGGGACTGCGGGGTCTTGGGTGAGAATAATGGGAGATCTGGGGTGGGGGCCTTTTGGCAGTGGCTCATGTGTTTAACCCAACAGTGGTGCCTGAGCAGTCCTGGAAGGCTTCTTCCAGGAGAGGGCCAGACCTGGTCTCCAGGATCGGGACTTTGCCATGGAGGGGCAGGGGAAAGAAGGACAGTCCAGGCAGAGCAACTCGGGCAAATGACGGACTGAGCGTGGCATTTCTGGAACCTACAGGGGGTCAGTGTTACTTGGAGGGTGAGGTGTGGGGAGGGGCTCTGGCAGTCTGCAGAGGGGCCCTTTATGAGAGCCTGGGGATGCTTTGAGGGGGTGGCTCTGTGATCCTAAGGATGGCCCTTGTGGTTAACCGTGGGTTAACTCCAGGTCATGAGACATAAGTGGGGGATGGGACATTGGGCAGCAAAGTGATTCTCTGTCTCCTGGGTTTGGGCTGACTCAGTTTCTCCAGTTTTTTTCTGCCAGGGAGGCCAGGCACAACAGTGGAAAAGAGGGAATTCCCAGAAAATATGCACATACATCTTCTCACTCGAGTAAACTTTGCCCGTCTGTAGGCAAGAGCTTTGCCTATTTGTGACCCACTCCCTGAAGTTAACTCCCCTACCTGATGGCTGGTGGAAAAAGGAAGAGAAGTTGAATCCAGTTCTCAGAATACTCTTCACTATGGTCCTCCGGAACACTTTCAGTGCTTTAAGGGTAGTAGTGCTTATCCATCCATCCGTCCGTTCATCCTCCCCACTTCCTTCCTTCCTTCCTTCCTTCCTTCCTTCCTTCCTTCCTTCCTTCCTTCCTTCCTTCCTTCCTTCCTCCATCATCTGTCCATCCTCCATCCATTATCCATCCATCTACCCTCTCTCCCTCATCCATCCATCCTCCCTCCATCACCTGTCCATCCATTTTCCCTCCATCACCCATCCATTCATGCATCCTTCATCATCCATCCATCCATCCATCCATCCATCCATCCATCCATCCATCTTCAATCCATCCTCCATCTTCCATCCATCATTATTATCCATTATTCATCATCCATCCATCCATTCTCCATCCATTGACTCCAGGGATTTTAAAGGCCTTTGTTGTTGGTCCTTGGTGTATCTCTCCTCTCCTATCCATGAAGCCAATAACTGAAGGGTCACTTCCTTCGTGGAGTCTTTCCCGGATCAGACCTAGGCTCCCACTTGTCTCGGGAGTTTCCCTTGCTTGTAACACTCGTTAATATTGTCATGCAGTTGTCTATTTGTGTTTAGTAAATGTTTATTGATAAATACATTCTGTAAGATTTTTCAGTGGGAGAAATTGGCATTTGTTCAGTGTCCTTCGACACCTCTCTTAAGAAATATAAGTCAACCAAACAGTCTCCAGATTGGTGACCTCGCTTTGAGAAAGTAAGAGCAATTGTTATAAAATGATTCGAGTGTAATATAGCAGAGTCGCATTTTTATACAATCTAAGCATGTGTTGTATAGTTCCTTTGGACTCCACACGTAATTTCTGTGTATGATATTTGTATGCCCACTTTGAGGGATGTTGAGGTGGGAGGCAGGTGGTTTTGGTGGAGAAGGTCTTGGAGATGTGGTGCGGTAACCAGGGATCTAGCCTGGCTCTGCCTGGAGTTAACATGAGACATCCGTAGGCAGGCACGCCTCTCCTAGTTTATTCCTTGTCAGTCAAGTGAGGCAGTTGGGATAGATCATTTCTAGCCATGATATTCGGTGCCTGGGTCACAATTTCTCTACTCCGATGATTAGAGAGGGCTGCCTTTGGGGTTTGTAGACTCCCGCGTGCTCACTTCACTGATTTACTTGAATAAGGAAGTAGCCTTGACCTTAGCATTGCCACAGGAAGTGCTCTTGTCTTTAAGCACTTTTACACCATCTCAAGATGGAAGGGCGTTAGAGACCATGTGCTGCTTTAGCGACCGCCACCACGAGGTGTGGGACAGGCACTCGGGTCCTGCCAGGCTCGCAGCCTGATCTGTGTGGGAGGAATTTTCATTTGCATTTTATGGATGCTGCGGAGGCTTTTCCGATTTCACTGGAGTTCAAGTCCCGAAGGTAGAGCAGTCAGGGTCACAGCTCCCCTCTCCTCCCTAGCGTTGGGTTCCCATCCACGCGGGCCTCTGCCATAACCTCTGGGAGGAGGGCAGGACACAGCCTTTGTCTCTGCAGAGACCCCCCCTTGCTTGGGAGGCCCCTCCGTGGCAGCCTGGACAGTTGGGAATGCAGCCCCACCGTCAGTCCCAGCCTGCCTGCTCCATTTCTCGCTCCGACCGCTCCTAAAGGAGGTCTGTCCACTTGTTGTCCCTTCTGTGGCCCCCAGCTCTATGAGGGAGGACCGTGAGTGTTTTCCCTGGGCTCGTTCTTTCCCGGGCTGGCTCCCGCCCCCTTGTTAATGGGCAAATCCAGGCCCTCCATGTTTCACACGACCCAGCTTGGCATCTGTTTGGCACCCTGGCTACCGAAAGGGACCGTCCAGACGGCTGTGGCATGACCATGGGGGAAGGGATGGGCATATTAGCCCTTAATTTGGAAGGTTCGGTGGAGCAGGGGTTGAGACCAAGCGCTGGAGACAGACGGCACATCCCAGCTCTGTGCCTCTGTTTTCTTATCAGTGCAGTGAGAATAGCTGTGGACCCATCTCCTTGGGGTATAGTGAGGATAAACGAGTTCACAGCTAGCAAGTCCCTGGTACACAGTAATAAATCTTGATTATTAGTAGTAAGGCAACCCAAGTGGGCACCGTGCATTTGGCGACTAGGTCATGCAGCAGCCCCGTTAGGCTCCAGTCAACCCAAATCCTGGTTCTCACTCAGCGTGTGCTGCTGGTTTAAGTCAGAGCCCCCATCCTGCTGGGTTTTACGGGACAGGCATCTGGGTGGGGCGGACCCGGTGCTTACCAGCACCCCCACCCTGGCCAGGAGAGAGATCAGGTGTTAGCAGGGGTAGGTCCTAAGAGGTGCCTGATTTTGTCTAGTCTCAGACCCACAAGGCACCTACCAGACATTACCTTCAGGCTGCCAGTGGCTGCCCTGGGCCTGGGGGGTGACCAAGCAGAGTCCTCTGTGCCCTGCCAGGCTCTGGAGAGGCCTTTCCAAAGCAGGTCTCCCAGCCAGATTCCTCCGGAAGCCAAGACAGTGACCATGCCCTCCCACCTGTAGACCTGGTCAAGTGCAGACGGTTGCTGGGCAGAGAAGAGACACGAGCTTCCCGAGGCTGGTGGCCGTGAGGCTCCCGCAGACTAGCCCCCTGTGGCTGCTCAGGGGCTTCTGCTGGGCAGGACAGCTGGAGTGAGGCTCCCTTGCCCAAAATTGTCCTGTCCCCATTCTCACCTCGACTTAGGCATCATGGTGGCCCAAATATTGAAACAACAGATATGCTGTCTTGGATTGTCTACTTAATTCTAATCTTTGTTAATATTTATCTGTTAAGGGGTGCCTGTGTGGCTCAGTCATTAAGCGTCTGCCTTCGGCTCAGGGCGTGATCCCAGGGTTCTGGGATCGAGCCCTGCATCGGGCTCCCTGCTCCGCTGGGAGCCTGCTTCTTCCTCTCCCACTCCCCCTGCTTGTTCTCCCTCTCTCACTGGCTGTCTCTCTCTCTGTTAAATAAAAAAAAAAAGAAAAAATTTATCTGTTAATATTTATCCCCCCCAACATTTTACAGATTCAAGATTGTATAGTTTATAATTTGCATCCTGTAATTTTTACTTAATACTTTGGGTAAGCACTTGTTATAGGCTCTGTCAAAATGTGTTTGTGGTTGCTTCTTCAATTTTGGACGTAAAGGTTATTTTTTTCATGATCATAACTAATTCTTCAAAAAACCTTTATATATAAATGCTCTAAGATTATTAGTGTACTTAACTTCCTTTTTTTTTAAAAAACCAGAAACTTGTAATTTTTGTAAACTAGTTAAGAAAAAAGATTTTAAAAGAAGAATGTAAAAGCCACCGTGACCTGAGGCCCACATGTTCCCCATGGTCTTCGTGGGAAACCCCCTTAGCACCTTGGTCCCTTCTAGACCTTTTCTATTTATGTTTACTAGTATTTTCTACACTCACAGGATCACATCTCATAGATTGTTTTGTAATTTACTTTTGTCGATTACGACCACATTCGCGTGTGTGTTTTCCCTCAGATGTAAATCTTTGACTGTAACTGGTCACATTCTTTGGGTAAACTTCCAGAGGTAGAATTCCCTACCAAAGGTGAGGTCATGTTTAAACTCTACTCATATTTCTCGGCAAGTGGTTAAAAAGAAGTAACTGCCCCAGGGGAGGGCAGCCCAGGAAGCTCTTTTTTTCCCCCCTTTGATACAAACTTAATACAAATAAAAAAGTTTAAACATTTAGAAATGGATAAAGTGGAATGAGAAGTTCCCCCTAAATCCTACTACCTAGAGATAACTACCGACCATGGGTATGATGTGTTTTTCGGCATTTCTCAACTGACATGAACCGATATTTTATTGTCATGACTCAATTTTTACCCACATGGGATCGTATTACCAATAGTGTTCAGCAGCTTGCTTTCTGTGTTCACTTAGCAGTGTGTCTTGGTGTTCTTTCCACATCTGTCACTATACATCAAGCTCACTTATTTTTCACTTACCTGTGATTTTTATGTATCCTTATTTATTTAGTGAATAGTCACATACCCACACGCTTAACAACTTCAAAAGGCGTAAAGGGTTATATGTACTTATATAGGAAGTCTTACTGGCGCTGTTGTAGTCCACCTGCAATAGTCCTCCCAGGGCCAATCACTGATGCTAGGTTTTGTGTGTATCCTTCCAGAAATAAGCAAGTAGCATTAAAATGAACAGATAATGTTTTCCCCCTTTTATGCCGCAATGGAAGCATAGTATGCAGCTTGTATTATAACCTGCCTTTTTCACTTACCATTCCATGTGAGCGCATGAAGAGCTGCTTCTTCATTCTTTAGGTGTGGGAGGTATACTAGGTATGATTGGTTCTATCAGAGTTGCATTTTTTGGGTCTAGTCCCTACTGATGGACACTTGCCAC
The DNA here is from genome assembly GCF_023065955.2 of Ursus arctos. NCBI lineage: Eukaryota > Metazoa > Chordata > Mammalia > Carnivora > Ursidae > Ursus > Ursus arctos. The sequence continues at coordinate 10,920,052 of NW_026622763.1, read as the reverse complement.
TATAAACAGAGTTGCGTTGAACAACCTCATGTCATTTCACGTACATGAGCATATCTTTGTAGATAACCTCCTAGAAATGAAATTTCTGGGCATAAGTGTGGGGTGTTTTTTGGTAATACGGATAGATATTGCCAGATCACTTTCCATGGAGGTTTATACTCCCACCAGCAACTTACAAGAGTGCCTATTTCCCCATATCCACGACAACAGTGTTAGCAACCCCTTTGATCTTTCTCAATCTGATAGTTGGAAAAAAGAACACATCTCAGTGGACCCTTTTTTTTAAATGTGAAATTTGATAAGTTTTGACTTACGCATGCCAGCCATCACCACGATCAAGATAGGGAACATATCCATCATCCCCAGAAGTTTCCTCCTGTCCTTCCGTAATCTGTTCCTCCCGCCTCTTCACCTTTCCTAGGCCACCACTGGTCTGTTTTCTGTCACTATAGATTAGTTTGCATTTTCTAGAGTTAAAGGGAACCAAACAGGATGTACTTCCCCCCCCCCCCCCGGTCTGACTTCTTTCACTCAGCACAGTTATTACAAGATTCATCTATGGGGTCCTTATCCATAGCCCATTCCCTTTAATTGCTGAGTAGTATTCCATCCCATGGATATACCACTATCTGTCTGTCCAGGCGCCCGTTGACGGACATTCGAGTTGTTTCCAGTGTGGGGCTATTATACACAAGGTTGCCGCAAACATTTCTATAGGAGTCATTGTGTGGGCGTGGGCGCCCTTGTCTCGGGGAAATACCAAGAAGTGGAACGACTGGCTGATAGGGTAGACGTGTCAGGTTATGAGGCTGATGTATCTGACTTTTTAGGAAACTGTAAAACTGTTTAACCGAGAAGATTGTACCATTTTATATTCCCGCCGGCAGTGTGGAAGAGTCCCAGTGCTATTATGTCCTTGTCAACACTTGGAATGGTTCATCTCTTGAATTTTAGTTACTTTAATTTTAATTTAATCATTAATTTAATCACTGTAGTTTTAATTTGCATTTCCTAATGAATCCTTATACGTGTGGGCCTATTTCTGGACTTTCTAGTTCATTCTTTTGACCTATTTGCCTGTGTTAACGCCAACACCATACTTCCTTGATTACTGAGCTCAATAATAAGTCTTGAGGCCAGGTAGTGTTAGCCCTCTAAATTTATTCTTTTTTTTTTTTTAATAAAAGATTTTATTTGCGTGTCAGAGAGAGAGCATGAGCAGGGGGAGCGGCAGGCAAAGGGAGAAGCAGACCGCCTGCCGAGCAGGGAGGCCAACATGGGACTCGATCTCAGGACCCCAGGCTCATGACCTGAGCTGAAGGCAGATGCTTAACTGACTGAGCCACCCAGGCACCCCTGTTCTTTTATTTTAAAGTTGCTTTCACTTTTTTTTAGATCCTTTGCATTTTTATATGAATTTTAGAATTAGCTTGGCAACTTTTCCAAAAAACCCTGCTTTTAAGATTTTGATTGAGATTGTGAGGAATATAGATAAATTTGGAGAGAATTGACATCCTAATAATGTTGAGTAATCTGACCCGTGAGCAGGGTGTATGTCCCTCCATTTTTTAGGTCTACTTTAAATTCTCTCAGTAATGTCTTACAGTGTTTAATGCACAGGTGTTCTACCTCTTTTTCAGATAGATCCTGAGCGATTTCATGCTTTTTGAAGCTATTTTAAGTGGTATTTTAAAATTCCAATCTGCTAGCATTTCAACTTAAAAATGATTTTGTATACTATTCTTATATCCTGTTTTGTAGATTCCATCTGATTTTGTACATAAATGATCACATCTGAGAATAAAGACAGTTTTATTTCAGTTTGCAAAGAAACTTTGCAATCTGGATGCCTTTTATTTATTTATTCTGCCTTATGTATCCTGGCTATGGAGCTTCCAGGACAGTGTAGACAACATGTGGTGAGACCAGGCACCCTTGTCTTGCTCTCCATGTTGGAAAGGACAATATGGTAAATCCCAGTGAGTGGGCTTTCAGATGTTAAACCAGTACTTTCTGGTTTTACTTCATGCATTTAAAAAAAAATTTTAAGTGATCTCAGGGCACCTGGGTGGCTCAGTTGGTTAAGCATCTGCCTTCAGCTCAGGTCATGATCTCGGGGGGGTCCTGGGATTCAGCCCAGCATGGGGCTCTCTGCTCAGCGGGGTGTCTGCTTCTCCCTCTCCCTCCTTGCTCTCTCTCTTGCTCCCTCTAACCCTCTCTCAAGCAAATAAATACCATCTTTGAAAAAAAAATTTTTTAAGTGATCTCCATGCCCAACATGGGCTTGACCTCACAACCCTGAGATCGAGAGTTGCATGCTTTACCGACTGAGCCCGCCATGCTCCCCTTCATGTATTTTGAAGCTGTGTTATTAGGTGCATAAACATTCAGGATTGTTCTATCCTCTTGAACTCACTCTTTTGTCATTATGAAATGACTTTCTTAATCTCAGGTAATCATTTTTGCTCCGGCTGCTTTTAAGATTTTGCTTTTGTAGTTTTCATTACATTTTGAACATTTTTAGCCATTATTTCTTGAAATGTCTCTTCTTATCCATCTCTCCTTTGGGGACTCCAATTACACATACATTAGGCAGCTTGAAATTGTTCCTCACCTTTTCTTTTTTTTTTTAAGATTTTGTTTTTAAGTAATCTCTATACCCACCATGGCGCTATCAAGAGTTGCATGTCCTACTGACTGAGCCAGCTAGGCACCCCTCACATGCTCTTTTCTTTTGTAATTCTTTTTTCGCCTCTGGTTTTCATATTGGATAGTTTCTATTGATATTTCTTCAAGTTCATGAACCTTTTTTCCTAGGTGTCTAATCTGCCACTCACCCCATGCAGTGTATTTCACATCTTGGAAGTCTGATCAGGTTTTTTTACATCTTTGGTGTCTCCACTTGAGTTTTTGTTTTTGTTTTAAGATTTGATTTATTTGACAGAGAGAAAGACAGAGAGCATGAGCGGTGGTGGGGGAGAGGCAGAGGGAGAGGGAGAAGCTGACTTCCCGATGAGCAGGGATCCCGATGCAGGACTCAATCCCAGGACTCCGGAATCATGACCCGAGCCAAAGGCAGATGCCCAACCGACTGAGCCACCTAGGTGCCCCTCCGCTTAACTTTTTGAACATATGGCGTATGGTCATAATAACTGTCTTAAGGCTCTAGTCTACAAATCCTAAATCCCTGTCTGCTCTGGCATGGTTTGGATTGATTATTTTCCTTCTTATGGGTTGTCTTTTCCTGCTTTGTTTGGCATGCCTGGTGATCTTTAATGGATGCTAGATACTGTAAATTTTCTCTTGTGGCATGTTGAAAATTTTTGTTTTCCTATAAATATTCTCGAGCTTTCTCTGGGGCATGGCTGATTTCCTTGGAAGGTTTAATCTTGCTGTTAAGATTGGTGAGATGGGACTGGAGCCCAGGGTAATTATTCCTCACTGTTGTGGCAACAATCTCTGATTTCTTTTCCCAATGCCCTTGACTTTGGAGGTTCTGCAGTCTGGCTGGTGGGCGCAGGCACTGGCCCCGTGGTTGCTGCAGCACTGTTCTCTCTCCCCTTCTGGCTGGTTCTTTCCTTGGCTCTGGGGAAAGGACTGCATGTCCCTGTATTCTGCAGGGGTCCTCCTGGGGGGACCCCTGCAGATCTGTGATGTTCTCTCTCTGTTCGGCTCTCCCCCCTTGGCATTCTGTCAGGCACACTCTACCTGCCCTGGTCTCTCTGGACTTCAGCCCCATCTCTGCAGCTCAGGGAATCGGTCAGGTTCTGCTTGGGTTCGCCTCCCTGCCCTGTCTCCAGCCTCAGCAGCCTGTGTGTTTATGTTTCTCAGGGACCACTATCCCTTTGTTGCCTGCTGTTCAGTGTCTTGAAAATCACTGTTTCAAATGTTTTGTCTGGTTATTTGGTGGTTTTGGGTGGGAACCTAAATCTAGTCCCTGTGATTCCATCTTGGCTGGGAGCAGAAAGCTGAGTTTGTATTTTTCTTCCTAGAAGGACTCTTCCCATTTTCAATGGTGTAGAGAATTCTGCAGCACACATAGTCCTTTCCCTGCATATGCTTACGATCTGTCGGGAGGGTCTGGCTTGTCCGGAGGGTGGCTGGGTACTGAGAGAGGCAGGGGCGCTGCACCGGTCCTCCTGGCCGGGCCGCCCTGAGGGAGCGGGGCCTGCGAGAACGTTTGTGTGGGCCGGAGGTTTGTGTGTTACTCCTAGCACCACACACAGTCTCGGCAGCCTGTCCAAGGGCCGTGTGCACAGCTGAGCGTGGGAGCCGCGTCAGGGCAGAAAACCCCAGAGTGCTTGGGCTTGCCAGCAAAGGCACTCGTTCAAGATGTTGTCATGGGGAGAAAGGGGAAAACGGAAGTGGGAAGGGCCTGGTGTGAATCACGCTGGCTGGGAAGCCTGGCTCCCCCTGGACCGGGCCTCTCAGGCCTGGATGCAGGGCCCTAGGCTTTGTCTCACCCTTCCCTGTGATGGAGTGCTGGTTCCTAGGCACAGATGTTTGGCCTGGGCCTCCGACCTGCCTGTGTGTTCAGGCGATGGGAACCCGGCGTGAGGCCCAAGGCCCAAGGCCCAGTCCCAGGGCTCCTTTAACGTCTGCACTCAGCTGCGGCGGTGGAAAATATCTACAAGCCTCAGAAACAGTGGCTGGATGAGGCCGTAAATCATCCAGCAGTCCCGGAGAGCCGCCTCTGCCCTTCTTGGCCTGGGGAAAGGGCTGTGGGCAGGCCCTGGGGAGCCTACCGTCCAAAGGCTGGGCCAGGCCGCCTGTGACCTCCCTGTGGCGCCAGAAACCCAGAGGGAGAGGCAGAGTGAGGGTAGCAGGACTTAGAATCCAGTCCTCCCGTTGTATGGAAGCAGGGGCCGAGGCCGCGTGGTGGCATTGGGTTGTCCAGGGACACATGGCCTGATCCAAGGCTGGGCTACTGCTGGCCTCCCCTCCTCCTTAGGAGAAAGGGGGAAGAGAAGGGGCACAGAGACTGGGGGCCGGGCCCTTTCTGTGCCCTGTCTCACGTGATTCTCTCTGTACCCCATCCCACTGGCAAGTTTCCCTCTTGGCTAATAGACATGCCGCTGGCTGTGTGAGGCCACTTGGCCAGCAAGTGCAGTGACAGAACTGGACGGTCCAGCCCGTGTGCCCTCAGGTGAGAGACTCTGAGGGGGCCCTTGGATGAGTGAGGGGAGTTGGTCCTTGGGCTGCCCCTCATTGGTCTCTGAGGTTCTCCCATGCCATTCCTCTCTGGGCGAAGATGGATCAGTGTCTGAAGGGCGGGGTGAGACACACTAGCTGTGTAACTTTGAGGAAGGTCCTTGCCTCTCTGGGCCTGTTGCTGCGTCTGTCAGGTGAAGGGGATGTGCTAGATCCTCCCGGGGCCAATACCAACTCTAGAAATTCTTGGAGGCTCCCTTTGCCCTGGGGTTTGGGCCTTTCTTGGGATGCCAGCTGCGGAGTGGCCCCGAAGGGGGCTCTGAGACGGTTTGGGGCTTCCCAGAGGGCGTGCCTTTGAGGGGATGCCTGAGAGACTGGATGGACCGGAAGTGACGAAGCTTTTCTAGGACTGGGAGATGGAGAGGGACCCCTTCCCTGGGGCCCAGAGTGGCCTCTAGAGGTTGTGTTAGGAGATTCTGGGGACTTCTCCCTTTTGGCACTTGTGTGGGAAGGCTTGTCTTCAAGCTATTCTGGGGAGGTGACCGCATTTCAGTCATCACCTGAGCTCCTGGGTGACTTGTCCCTGTGAGCCCCACCAGCTCTCGTCTGCCTCCTGTCTAAGCCTGGGATGACCCCCGGCCTCCTGCCTGGGTCAGCTCTCAGACCACAGCAGTCAATCTTTCCTTCTGGGCAGCTCTCAGACCTCACCCCTGTCTCTTTTTGCTCTGTTCTCATGCCCTGAAGTTCTGTTTGCCTCCTTGAAAAAACCAAAACAAAACTGCCATAATGTTTCCAGGTCCTTCTGGAACCCTGCCCTTCAGTTCCTCTTCATTAGACATACTTTTCTCTAAATCCTGTTCCGGGAAGTTCTGACCCGGAATGCCCTGTTGTGCAATCTGACGGGCGCTGGGAAGTCTGTCGAGACGGGCCTTGTCCTGCTCCGGGAGAGCGGGGCTGGAGGAGGAGGGGATGGTCCAGACTAGGCCGCACCTCAGCTTCGCTGCAGCCAGTGCTGTTGCCAGACATTTTTTTCCCGCCTCATTGCTGGTTTGGATCTGGGTACAATTCCACTGGTTTTCAAAAAAAAGGAGGATGGGGTGGCGGGAGAAAGGCAGGTCACCAAGGAGAACGCTCACCTGTGTCGCAGACTTCACCCGCTTCTTGGAGGCTGGCGTCTGGGCCAGATGAGAAAGCTTCGGGAACTGACCTGGGGAGGGAGACCGTCAGCTGGGCTGGGCCGGTGGAGGAAAGAACCAGGGAGGCAGCCTTGAGTCTGGGGGGAGCCTGGATTCTGGAAGTGGGGCATCGGGACTGGGGTGTCCTTAGCACGAAGAGCTTTGGCCCTGGATACGCTGCCCCAGCCTAGGCGCCGCTCCCCTCTCTTGCTTTCCCCCTCCTCAGATGGGCTCTTAGTGTGGGCAGGAGGAGGTTGCAGCCAGAACCTAGTGGAGGGGTGGAGGCAGAGGGGCACCGCCTCCTCTCCTTCCTTTAAGTCCTGGGCCCACCCCTTCCTTTGCTCTTCCGTCTTCCCGCCTGCGCCCCTTTCCGCGGTTTTCGCTGACAAACTCCGTGTGGGCCACGTGCCATCCCCTCCCTGGGATCGTGTCGCCACCTTGCAGAGGGCTGACCCGTGCTGGATGTGCCCGAGCCCATATGGCTGTTGGCCCCCTCTGAATGGTGGGGCCGGTACCAAGCTGGCGGGGGAGCCTTTGGGCTGGTGCCCCCGCTAGTATGGTCTCTGGAGGGTTCAGGACAGTCTGGGTAGCACATTCAGCCCAATGTCTGCCCCACGGGAGCGTCCGTCCTGCTCCCGCCGCATCAAAGAGGACACGTACGTGTTGGACGAGGGGTGGAAATGAAGGGAACACCTTGCACGTGCCTGCGCACAGATCTGTCATGGGGAGGTCCATGTGTGACGATGGCCTGGGTCCCCACCCCTGGACCGTGGTACCAGGAAGCTGCCCTTTAACCCCAGGATCTTTTGCTGGAGCCCTGGTGCTCTGCCTCCGGGTCTGGGCAGGGATCCTCATCACCGACCAGGCCCGTACTCCCTCTGGCTCTGGAGCTCGAGTTGACTTTACTGTTTTCTTCCAAAACTTGGGGCTTTTAGGGACCAGAGTCCCTGCCTCTTTATTCTTGGGGCATAGAAGGGAGGCTTAGAGGAAGTGCCGGCCTTCTGGCCAAGTCTGAGGTCTTTACTGTCACCTCCTTTGGTCCAGTACCTGTCACCCCTCTTGCTGGCATACTTGACCTCCATGTATTGCCGTCACCACGGGGCACTGCAGGTGACGGAGGCAGAGGAGCTCGCCCAGGGCCGTGCAGTGAGAGGCCGCACCGAGATGGACGGGAGAGTCGGCTCTCCGCCTTCCCGAGGAGGCCCTGCCCTCGCCAAGGCTCTGTGCTGTCTCGTGCCCAGGGCAGCCTTCTTGGTGCATGGCTTGGGGCGGGCGCTCAGTTGAGGGAGTGATGGCAGGGGGCACCCCTCTCGGCCAGGAGCGTCTCCACCTTGGCCTGGACTCTGTGGTCCCCTCCCTCAGCCCGAGAGCACGGCCTCTGGAAAAAGTTGGTTTCCCTTCTCCTGAGGGAGGGAGCACATTAGAAAATTAGGCGAAACATCGGAGTGAATCAGGCCGCGGTGCCGTTTATCTGCAGTGCAATTGATGGCAGAGACTTGGGTAGTTAGAGGAGTGCCCAGGGGCACCCCCGGAGCTGTGTCACTCTGGGGCCAAGCGTTGCTGGAGGCAGTTGTCACCTGCACCTGGGACCCTGCTGAGGGCGTGTGGCCCAAGCTGGTGGCAGTCATGGCCTCTAAGGAGGGTCATGTGGGTTAGGCGGCTCCATGTGGACGGGTCCAGCCCTGGCAGGCAGATGGCCCAGAGGCTGGCCAGTCCAAGGGGGACAGAGGGTGTGATCTCGGCAGCTCACGACGGGGTGGCTCCTGTGGGTGGAAGCATTCTGGAGACTGAAAATCGGCGGGCGGTGCCGCGTCTAGGAGGAGCCTGCCCCAGGCCATGCAGAGATAAAGGCATTAGCTGGAATTTGAACCCAGGCCTGCTGGCGCCAGAGGGTTGGCTTTTCCCCCTCACCACAATCTCCAGCTGAGTGACAGAAACGGGAGTGAGGAGAACACGAGAAGGGAGCAGGTGAAGACGCATGTGAGGGTCTCAGGAGAGCAGCAGGCTCAGCGCCTTACAGTCAGGGAGGAGCGTGTTCTCATCTGTGAGGGGCTCAGCGACTGTCCCGCCATCCTTCTCTTTTTCTCCTTTCTCTGTCTCCATCCATCTGTCCGTCTGTCCATCCATCCAGTGAGCATTGATTGAGCACCACTGGGAGCCAGCCCCGCGCTGGGCTTTGGGACCATGACATCGAATAAGACCTGGTTCTTACCCTCATAGAGCCCCCGCAGTGGGGGAAGATGGACACTTGAACGGACCCTCAGGATGTCAAGGGTCAGGGGCCGTGCTGGAGGTGGCACGGGGAGCGCCCTAAGATGGACACAGAAGCTTCCCTGTGAGGGTCTGTGGAGGGCCTGTGGCTTGTCGAACTCCGCACCAGGCCCTGGCCTCCCAGCGCCTTCTTTGCCCCATCTCTCCACAGAAGGGGAAGGCCTGCTGAGAAGCAGAGCCCAGCTCCTCTTTGGATCATGGTTCCTCTGTCTAGGAGGTGAAGGTGTGAGGCTAAAGAGACACCCGCGGGCCCTCGCTCTGACATGAAGTCCTAAATTGTGGGTCGTGGGCCTAGAGGGCCCCCAGGAGGCAAGGTTTGCTTGCCTGGGAATTGGAGAGGGTGTTGAGGCTAAGGTTAGGGTTTGATTGGATGGAGAGAAGGGCAGGGCATTTCAGATGGCAGACTGCATAGGTGGAGCTTTGGAAGGTTCTGGAGCCTGGCATTGAAGGCCTCAGGCCCTGGCCATGCCTCCTCTATGGCTTCAGTGGCCACTGGCACCCACCTGTTGCTCCAACTGAACTGGCCTTGGGTTCCATGAATGTAGCCCCAAGCCCCCACCCCGTCATAGGCCCAGTTGACCACACCTTCCCTGCCCCCCCCCCCGCCCACACCCAGACCCCTCTTTGTCTGTTGTCACTATTTTGATTGACTGGGTCTCAGATCTCTGTGTCTTCTTCTCTTGGCAGACCAGCCATCATCAACAAATGCTGAAGGGAGGGAGGGAGGGAGGGAGGACGTGTTTGTTGGGTTGAGGGAACTTCCCTGGGAGAACCCGCTGCGCCTGGGCTGCTGGTAAAGCCTGAGGGGAGTGAAAGGAGCTATCTCTTGGTGAGGATGTAGTTTATGAAGGCCATGGGCCTCTTGCCCTGAGCAAGGGCTCGGTGCAGCAAGGCCCGGCACCCAGTGGGCGCTCAGGGGTCTTGCCACCATTGGGCCCCCGGGGAGATCTCTCCAGGAAAGCACGGGGAGGGGCCAGCGTGGAGCCCCCGCGGACAGAGGGGACTGCCTTCTAATTACAGCCTTCTGGGCAGAATGACAAGGAGCCACGCTCTGTAGGCTGGGCCCGGCGTGTGCCATCTTGTCCCTCAGAGGAGGCTCTCATGGACTTTCAGGACCGCCTTTGCTGAAGGAGCGGAGCATGGGTTTGGCATGTCAGCAACGTGTCTGTGCAGTGGGGCCGTGAAGAGCAAGTTGGGGCCAAAATCCAAACTCATTTTAAAAGGTTTGGGGGCAGGCTCTACCGTAGGAGTGGGCTCTGTCAACAAAAGGGCCTTTTATGTGTCTCCAAGCCGGCCGTCTGGCCAACACTTTGCGTGTCCCCTTGTCCCGGGAGACAACCTCAGCATGTTGCCAGGACAGCTTGCTCTGTGCACTGTCCTGCCAGATCCCAGGAAAAGCCACTTCAGTGATGTGGACCCTCCCTGTTTCCCAGACCTTTTGTGCTGGCTGGAAGTCACCCGGGTGTGCCCACCATCATCGGGGCTTCGGGGAGCGCAGCCTCTGTGCCCCTATGGCCCTGGGCCCAGAAAGGGCTGCAGCCGAGGTGCCAGAGCGGACGTGTGGCCCGTGGTGCTGGGCTTCGGGGTCGGCCAGGCAGGGCAGAGCCTTTGGCCGAGGGCTGCGGTGAACGCCGATTGTGGTGGACGCTGTCCCTGGAGCCACCCAAGGACATGCTGGGTGGGGGGCGTCCCAGGCACAGGAGACTGGCCAGAGGAGAGCCCGGACAGGAGGCCCCTCCCAGGTTGTCCGGAGCACACTTCTTGACAAGACTATTGGACGTGTCCCCTGCCGTTGGCTACTAGCACCAGATACACCACAGCTGTTTATGGGAATGTTTACTTTTTTTTTTAAGAACCGATCCTTCTGGGTTAACCTCTTCACGATGTCACCCTCCCTCACTTGTACCGCCCACCCCGAGTGGGAGCGAGGCGCTGGATCGCAGCCAGGCATCAGGCTGCGGGCCGTCATCGTGGCGAGCCCCGCTCAGCATACTTGTGCCCGCTGTGCTCGGAGGGAGAAAGGCGGCAACGGTCCCCAGCGTTGGCTTCCTGCCACTTCTCTTTGCCCAAGCTGCCGCAGGCAGAGAGGGCCAGTGCCCAGGGAGCGTGGGAGAAGCCTCTTTGTGGATGTCTGGGCTCTTCACAGTGCGTGATGTTATTTTGAAGGTTCTGGTAAGTCCTGCACTCAAGAAACTCGGTTAAGGCGGGCCCAGCATTTCTCAAACTCACGGAGTGCGGAGCCATTGTTTCCCTAAGAGCGGTTAGCTCTTTCTCCCATAAAAGGCTTCCAAGTTAGCTCTAGTGTCTCCGCTTTTGTGTCTCTTGAGGAAATGAAGAGCTGTAACATTTATTCATTTGTTCATGCAGCAGATGCCCGGTGGTAGTAGCTGAGCTCCCCCCATTCCGTGTGTGGTGAGCAGTGCCTTGGTTCCTGCCTGCCGCAGGGCCCGTGTCTTCCCTTGAACCTCCCTCCGGCCCTTGGAACTGAGGGCTCCGATCGGCCCGCCCCACTCTCGCTCCAGCCATCCCAGCCTGGGACCACTGGCCCTCTCCCAGGTGCCCTCAGGCCCAAGTCCCCATTCATACCCCGATCCTGGTCCTGGTTGCCACTGACCTCAGGGTGGCCTGTACCTTTTTTCTTGCCCCTTCCCTGCATGGCCCATTGCTGAGTTTAGGGGTGGCCCCTTTCATGTGAGGCATTGACCTGTCGTGCCTCGTGACCTTTACCCTTGAGTGAGGCCAGTCCCAATGGCTGGGATGAGGTTTTGGGGTGTGTAGGGGGCCATGTACTGTGCCTTTAGAAAGCTTCAGAATTGGGGTGCCTGGGTGGCTCAGTCGGCTGAACGGCCGACTCTGGATTTTGGCTCAAGTCTCAATCTCGGGGTGGTGAGATTGAGCCCTGCGTCAGGCTCCCTGCTCAGTGGGGAGTCTGCTTGAGGATTCTCCCTCTGCCCCACCCCTCCCCTGCACACTGTCTCTTTCAAATAAATAAGTAAATCTTAAAAAAAAAAAAAAAAAAAAAAGGACAGCTTCCGAATTGGCAGGTTTCATGTGCTGTAGTAGGGCTTGGCAATTCAGTAGCATGGGGTCCTCATGGCAATAAAAATGGAGTTTCCTCTAGTGTGCCAATAACCCTGCACACTTCTCTATGCGTACCGTACGTCTTGTTCCTACCTGTCAAGGCTCCTCATGCTTGGAGACACAGTATCAATGCTGCCTCCTCCAGGAAGCCTTCCCTGATAGCCCAGGCAGACTCCTATAGTGCTTGCTCACCTGTGTATCTCCCCGTCGCAGGTAATCTGTGAGGCCACCACAGAGCCTCTTACAGCTGCCAGGGCCTGCGCCCTGGGGTGGGCCAGGCTTGCTCACTGCCTGCGGTTTGCGTGGGGCCAATTGAGGGGCAAGTGAAGTGGGGGGGACATGTGAGGGTGGGCGGCCCCTCCCCTTTCCCTGTCTCAGCCACCTGCCAGCCTTTCCCTCCTCCCTGCCCTGCCTCCGTTTGGGCTCCATACCTGGAGGGTCAATCTCTGGGTCTAGTCTTCCAGCAGCCTGGGGGCTTCTTGAGGCAGGATAATAACATCACACCTTCTGGATCTGGTAGCAGCCAGCGGTCCTAGGAGTTGGGGCTCAGAGTGGTGGGTTGGTTGGGCAGCAGGAAACAGAGGAGAGAGGACAGGGAAGGATTAGAGCCCCTGCCTCCTGGCTCAGTTCAGAGCTTGTCCATCTCGGGCGTCACCTCTTCCAGGAAGTCCTTCCTGCTCTCACTCTTCCAATGCGCCCCGTGCTGCTGTCCACGGCTGCATCTTCATTTTCTGCATTCCCCACCGCCTTCCTTGTTGCTCTTTGGCCTCTCTCAGTGTGCTGTGAGCATCTGGAGGACCCGGTCTGTGTGGTGTAGCCACTGTGTCCTGAGCGTTGGTGCCAGGCACGCAGGAGGTGCTTGGTAAACGTGAACAAACAACTGAGTGCTTAAGGGGAGGGTTGGACGCAGGAGCCAAATGTGGCAGCAGGGCCAAGGCAGTCACGGGAACCAGAGGCGGGAGAGAAGCAAACGTGGGATGGAGGGAACAGACAGGCTTCGAGGGAGAGGGCCTGGGCTGGTGCAGTGTGTGGGGCTGGCTGTGCAGTGGGCCGGGAGGACCATCGGGGCAGGGAGGGGTGGGCCTGAGCCTTTCCCCTTGCCCGTGCTGCCTGTGAAAACTCAGAGAGGTCTTCCCAGGAGACCAAAGATTCTGCAGGACGACACAGGTCCTGCGGGTCCAGTGGAGCTCCGGCCCTGTTGAAGTCAGCGTGGAGGTGAGACCGGGTTCATCAGGTGTCCTCGAGACCGGTGTCCCCTTTGTTGTTGAACTTCACTGCCTGCTTTCTTTTTGGCGTGTGCCTGTCAGCATGGGCCCAAGGAGACCCGGGACTGAGATAGGACGTGCTGATGGGGAGGGAGAATTTGGAATTTAAACAGCAGTAGGAAAAATACTCCTGGAATCCAGACAGCATTTGTCGCAGTGATAACGCCTGTTTCCCAAACAAAAGTCCCTCTGTGGACAAGGTCTCGGGGACGTCTGGGTCTCCTGCCCAGCTCCTCTCTCGCGTGGCGGGTCGGTGTTCCCTTACATCACGGCGCAGGGGGTCAGAGGGTCATGCCGGCAAGGCTGGGCCTGGGATGAGTTATTCCTGCTGTTCCTCAGCACGTCTGGAGCCGGCTGACCCTCCCTGACCCTCCAGCCTTCAGTCCAGCTGTGGCGCCTCAGTCTGGACACAGCAGTGGCTCCAGGAAACGCAGAAGGCGCACGTCACTTCCGGCCCCCGCCCAGGCCTGCCCTGGTGAGCCTTGGTGCCCACAGGCCCACATGACGGGGGTGCGGAGGCCCTCACGCCCCTCAGCCTTGGCCCTCGGGCTTCTCACCTGGGGAGGAATGTGGGTCCTGGACCGCCTCCCAGCCAGTCTAGAGAGGATTTAGGGAGGAGCCCTGGGGTAGGAGGGCAGAGAAGCTGCCCTCAGCCAAGAAGAAAGGACAATGGCCAGGAGGGACTGCACCTCAGTAGTGGGAGAGAAAGTCGGAGCCCCTGGGGTGTGCGGTGCTATGTTCATCAGAAGTATGAGAAAGCCAGGGAGGCGAAGAAGTTGGGGAAGAGTGTCTTTATTCTCACCCTGGCCTGGTGGGATCAAAGGCTGTTTAAGACCTTTGTTCCTCAGTGTCCACACCTGTAAAGTGGGGGCCGTGATGGTGCCCACCTGCAGAGTGATTTTAACGAGTCTCTTGGATAACAGGGCATGACAGAGCTGGCATCTAAAGAACCCGTGGCCATCATCATTATATTATTATATGGATAGGTTCTAGAACGTTCCAGTGACGTTTCTGGGGCTGGTTCTAGGAAAGGCCTTACTCACGGGAACTCACTGTGTGGGGCTGGTTTGCAGGCGTGGGGTGTCCCCGGGCAGGAGTCCGGACTGTAGGCAGGTTTTGTGTTCACCGGGCCATGAGAAGGTAGAGGAGATGGACGAGGCCAGGGTGGGGAGAAGGTCAGACCGAGGCCTCACGCCTAGGAACTCACTTCTCCTCACCTGTTCGGTGGGTGTAAGCCTGCCCTCTGCGGGAGGTTTTGCAAGAATGAGGTGCAGAACTGGCTGAAGGCCTGGCAGACATCCCGCAAGCTCCAGCTAAGGGCTGAGCATCTTTTCCTTTCCTCTGCCCAGGGCGCTGGGCTTGCCACCTCCAGGCAGCGGCCCCGGGGCTCTGTGGGAGCAGACTTCCTCCCTCCGAGGGGCTGAGCCTGGGCCCCTGAGGCGGTGGCCTAGGTGCGTGGGTCAGAGCTTTCCAAGTTCAAGCGGAGTGTGAGACCAGGTCCTCGAGTGTGCTGAGCAGGCATGGGGCGCAGAGTGGGGCTGTGTCAGCCTGCACCCCGCTGCCGTCTGCTGCCAGGGGCCCTGCACGTTCAGCGGGGATGTTTTTATCCTTGGTTGGCCTCTCCGGAGCCAGCCCCCCTCCCTGTCTGCTGCTGGTGAGGGGTCAAACAATTACGGGGCTCCTCATTTCCAAACCAACTGGGAAATTAAGTCGTATCTCCATCAGAGCGCTATTAGTAATTTTCAAGAAAGAAGTAATTGAAAAGAAACTTTTTAATACCCTCACCAAATTGGCATGGGGGCGTGGGAGCCCCCAGGGCTTCTCCCCTCCTTCCCCCGTGGCCCCCAGCCCCTCCCCCTGCTGACCTTCTCTCCAGCACCCCCAGCTGGCCCCTGCCCTGGCCTGGGTCACCCCCAGTTGGCCCCCACCCCTGGCCTGGGTCACCCCACCTGTGCTCGGACTCCACCACCTGGCCTCAGTCCTGGCTCCTGCCCAGGGTGCTGCGTGACCCTCAAGTGCTTCTCTGCTTACTGCCTCTGGTTCTTCATCTGGAGAAGGAGGTCGTCACGTGGCCCTGGGAGGCGTGAGGGGAGGGAATATCTAGGAAGGGCTGGCCACAGGCTGGACACATCAGAAGGCTTAATGCTTGGTGGCCACGTCTCTCCCGGTGACGCCGGCGCTGCTGCCCAGAGACCTCCCACGGCCACGTGCCGGGCCCAGCAGGCTGCCGCTTCTCTCTGCCCGCGGTGGGGCTGGCCTGGCTCTGGGAGGAGGCAGGGGCTCTCTGGAAAGGTGGCCAGAACATTTGACACATGGGCAATATGCCTGGGGGGCTAAACAGGTGTCTCCGTGCTCCCAGCTCTTCATTCAGTCCGGAGATTGGAGGGCTTCTCCCAGGCTGGCGGGCCTTATTCCTGTGGCTTCTCATCTTCATTCAGTCCGGAGATTGGAGGGCTTCTCCCAGGCTGGCGGGCCTTATTCCTGTGGCTTCTCAGTGACGAGCACGTGTAACACAGTTCCTCACTGGGAAGTGATCCAGCAGCACGACACTCGGTGACAGGAAGTAGCTCATCCCTCCTCCAGAGGCCACCGCCTGCCCCCAGGATCCACTCTGACTTTGGAGACCCCCCGGCGCTCAGCCCGGCATCTGGCGCTGGCCCCCACAGGCAGGGTTGAGTCACCGAACGGATGGATCCAGAGATGGAGGAAGGAAGGAAGATCGGGAGACACTCCTGGGCCTTCGGACGTTCGCTTGGCACTGCGGGCTTCCTCAGTAACGTGGGGAAAAGCAAGCATTCCCTTGCTCGTAGGCAAGCCCGAGGCCAGCGCGGGACAGCCAGCGCTGCCCGAGTCCAGTGGGTTCTCTCGGCCGCAGAGCGGAAGATTGCAGGGTTCCCTGGTTGCCCGGGGCCTACCGGTACCCCAGAACCTCAGGGCCCCGTGCATGTAGGCCGTTCTCTGGGAAGTCGTCTCCACACGCCCTAGAGACCTGGTCCAGCCCTCGGGTGCCTCGGGTTTAACACCAGGGTCTGCTGCTGAGGCGGATGTTCTGGGTGGACTCTGGGCTCTGGAGCTCACCTTCTAGAAACGATTTCCCAAGTTACAGAAGGCAAGCTCGGGGCCTTGTCTGCCTATGTCAAGCATGAACATGGTTGTGCTGCTGAGTGAGAGACTGTGTGTGTATTTGGTGTGTGTGCTGTATGTGTGTGTATTTGTGAATGTAGGGGTGTGTTCGTACGCACAGAGCACCTGGCTGGACAGGGGTGGCTGATGGGTGGGTGTCTGCACTTCCTGCCCCTTCACTTTGGCCCTGCCGAGGGAGGGGGCTTGCCCGGAGCACACTGATTCCAAACCGGCAAGGTCAGTGGTGACCTGGTGGTGGTAGGTCTTGGAAACCTGGGAGGGCAAGGTGCTCAGGACGTGGCTGGAAGCCTTGAGAGCTTGGCCTTTGATATTTGATCCTCCTTGGGGCTTGACGGACAGAACGGAAGCATCGCTGGGGTCCATGAACCCCTGGGGCCCTGTACCCTGAGATGGAGGGCGAAAACATTTCATGAAGCCTTTCCAGCTCAAGCAGGCTCCACTCCCCGGGCTGCAGCCCTTGGTGGTGGGACACCAGGCACCATTCATTCTGTATTCTGGCTGGAGCCGAATTCACACAGAATAGTTTGGTACCCCCGGGCGGTGTGCAACTTTGTGGCCCCATGTAAGGTTCTCCACCCTCAGCTTCCGTGTTCCCACCACACCCCCAACACTCACTGATGAGGTTCCAGATGACCACCTACTGCTGCCAACCTCCTCCTCTCCAGGCCTTCGCCTGGCCAGCTGCTCCTGCCTCCCTTTCCGGCACTAGCCTGCCATCACCCCGCCATTCCCCGCCTTGGGTCCCCCTGGGCCCAGCTCCAGTGTCTTCCCAGTTCGACCACAGTGCCCTGAGGGTGGGGAGCAGCCTTTGTCTGGGCCCTGCTGGGTGCCTGGTGCAGACATAAAAGCCCTCAGGAGTGACTGGGTGACATGGAAAGTGGTCTGCATTGGGACATCAGTGCTGGAGATTGGCCACGTGCTGCCTGCTCTCTGGTGGGCAGGTGATTTGAGACAGGAATGATAGGAGGTGGCACCTGGGTGCAAATTCTGGTCTGCCCCTCCCCTGCTCTGTGGTCTTGGGCAAGGCAGTGAGTCTCTGGGGTCCTTGGTTTCTCGTCTCGAAAACGGGGCTGGGCGTCCTCAGAGGGTTGTGTGGGTCAGGAAGGGCCACTCATGGGACGCACTCAGCAGTGTACTGGGCACCTGGCAGGAGTTCCCTAATATTACTACTAGTCGTAGTCGTGGGGCGAAAAACTGGGGTTCAGCCATGCACGCTGGCTGGCTCCACCTGCCTGATGGGCTGCGGGGACTAGATGGAAAGAGGCCTCCTCTGTAAGCCCAGCACATGCGTCCGCACCCCTTAGACTCCCACCTGCTGAGTCTGAGTTAATCTTTGGAGCCCAGATGCCGGTTATGACATCCATCCCTGTCCTGCTGGCCAGGCCCAGAGCCCACCGGGAATCCGCATGTTGCCGGGCCACTCGTGGCACCATGGCAGCGAATCAGAGTCTTTTGAAAACCGTGGCTGAGTGAACACAAAAGGGTAGCTGTCTGACCCCTATCGGGTCACCACTGACGGGCTCTGCGTGAGCTTTGTCTCCATCGGCTCTTAAGCCTGTCTGTCCCCGTGTGTTCTGAATGAGGAGGTGGGCTGGTCCAGAGGGTGGTGGCCAGCAGCCCTGGGTACAGAGCTCAGGCAGGGTTTCCGGTCCTGCACCGTCCTTCCCTGCATCCCTCGGCCAATCAGTGAATATTTAGTGGGCGCCTCCTGGGTTCGGCATCTGCTGTGGGACAGGACTGAACTTGGGGCAGACTCTGGCTTTGCCGCTTACCAGCTCTGGGACCTCGGGCAAATGGCCCCAGATTTCTGAGGCCGGGCTTCTACCTTTGTAAAATGACCAGGTGACGCTGGATGGTTTCTAGGGGTCCTTTCTCTGTCTCAAAGACGCCTGTAGTAGCCCTGAGAAGGTAAGACGTGTGCTGTCAGCAGCCATGTGCTCTGGAAGAGCAGTTCGAGTGAGTGTGGCTCAGACCCCCCTCTGGCTGGGAGGCTGGGAGGCTTTGGGCAGGTGCCCGGCGCTGGCCTGGAGGTCTTCTGCCCGTCCGGATGGTAAGCTGCCCGATGCAGACCTTCTGTGCATTCAGCTGCTCAGCTACGTGCTTCCAGAGGGGCTGCAGGGTGTGCTGGGCCTGGCCTCCTCCGAGTTAGAAGCAGGGAGGGAGCTGGCATGGGAGTGGGCCATGTGGCCCTGCTCGCATCTGTCCCTGTCACCTCCCCACGGAGAGCCTCCGCCTTGCTTGTGGACTGTACCCTCGTAATTTATGCTCCCAGTGCTTGGATTCGTATACCTGTCTCCTGCCTGGTCTCCCCGCTGCTCCTGCCACCCTTGTTTCCAGAGTGACCCATGTCACGTGGTCATGCCACTCCCTTCCTTACCCTCTGCATGGCACCCACACACAGGTAGAGGGGGGTTTCTCTTCCATGCCAGGGCAGTTTGATGGGGAGAGGCTGTCTGATGTCTTGTATGAGAAGGATCCCAGGGGCTACTGGAAAAAGTGCTATGATTGATTGGCAATGTCTGTCATGGATCAGGAGAGGGGCTGATGATGTTGGACTTGTGCAAACCTTAGTACAGGATATTATTCAATTTTTTTTTTTTTTTTGAGAGAGAGAGAGAGCACGCACGTGCGAGTGAACATACGAGCAGGGGGAGGGGGGCAAAGGAAGGGGGAAAGACAGAATCCCAAGCAGGCTCCGTGCTCAACACAGAGCCCTACCCGGGACTTGATCTCACAACCCTATCATGACCTCAGCTGAAATCTGGAGTCAACAGACTGAGCCATCCAGGCCCCCAGTGTTCATGTTTTTTCATAACACCCAAGGCCTCCTTCCTCTGGGAGCTCTCCCTTCTCTTCTCCATTTCTTCCCCAGCTCCCAGAGACCCAGGTCCCATTCTTTAGTTAATTACTGGTGTCCTTGATCTTTGCTCCTATCAAACAAAGCCTTCTGAAGGTACAGACCACATAGATTTTGTTAACCCCAGGGGCGGGTGTGGCGCCTGGCACCTAGTGTGCACTCAGTAAATGGCAGAGTGAATATTTTATTGGAAACAGTTCTTTCTGGGTCCCCAAGAACACCCGCAATGGCCAGTTGCAGGCTGAGCTGTAGGAAGGAGCCATGCTGAGTCCTCCAGGGCCCAGCCACAAGGTCAGAGGCTCCCAGTTCTGGGTACCTGGCATGTGGTGGGGAGGAGTCAGTAATATCTTATGCTCTGAACAAATGGTGTAGAGCATATTTTTAAAAATTCTAAACAAACTGGTGTATCTGGGTGGCTCAGTCAGTGAAATGTCTGACTCTTGGTTTTGGCTCAGGTCGTGATCTCAGGGTCATGAGATCAAGCCCTGCATTAGGCTCCATGCTCAGAAGGGAGTCTGCTTGAAGATTCCCTCCCTGTGCCCCCCCCCAACTTGTGTGTGCGCTCTGCCCCCGAAATAAATTTAAAAAATCTTAAAAAAATTATAAACAAACAAAAACTATATATTATAAACAGTAATTATAAACAAACGCTCAAAGTGATCATGTGGAAAGTTCAGGAGAGTGTAAATGAAGAAAACAGCCCCTCGGTGGTGACATCATTCAGCAACGAGCGGTGACAGGTGCATTTCCTTCTAGGGCCCCTCCTCCCGTGTGCCACCCGGTGAAGACCCCTCCTTGCTTTTGCCAGTTTGTATCCTGGATTGTATCACTGGGTATTTTAACATAAGCCCTTCCCATGGTATTAAATAAGTCTGTAAATATTATTTTCAGTGACTAATGTTCCAGCGTTCGCACATGCTGTGATTACTTAGCCAGCGCTTCTTTGGGGCCATTTGGAGTTGTTTTCACTATTTTGGTGTTCTGCATTTTCTAGTGACAAACAACTTTGTAGGTAACAGCTGTTGAGGTCCCTCTGCGGGGTAGATTACTCGAAGTGGAGCAAGTGGGTCAGAGTGGAAATGTTGTTTTGGCCTGAGTAGAGTTTTGGGATTTTTTTAAGATTTTATTTTATTTATTATTATTTTTAGAGCACGCATGCGAGCGGGTGGAGGGCGTTGGGAGGGACAGAGGAAGAGGGAGAGAGAGAATCTCAAGCAGGCTCTGCACCCAGCGCAGAGCCCGACGCAGGGCTCAATCTCACGACCCTGAGATCATGACCAGAGCCGAAACCAAGAGGCAGATGCTTAACCGAGGCCACCCAGGGCCCAGGCACCCTTAAAGATTTTATTTTTGAGGCGCCTCTCCAACCAGGCGCCTCCTGAATACAGTTTTTTAGGGTAGTTTTGGGGAAAGGTGAGAGACGGTCTTAGATTGGTTTCTGTAAAGTCAGTTACAGGATAAGAATATTGGTGTACAAGTGCCTGAGTGGTCATGATCTCGAGGTCCGGGGATCGAGCCCTGCGTCGGGCTCTCTGCTCGGAGGGGATCCTGCTTCTCCCTCTCCCTTGGCTGCTCCTCCTGCATGTGCTCGCTCGCTGTCAAATGAATACATGAAATCTTAAAAAAAAAAAAAAAAAAAGAGTATTGGTATGCCTGGAGCTCTTTTTGAGTGAGAGAGAGGAGAGAGAGAGAGCATTCACGTGTGCTTGGGGGAGAAGGAGCAGAGTCAGAGGGACAGAGAGAATCTTAGGCCAGCTCCGTTCCCAGCACAGAGCCCGCCTCGATCTCACCACCCTGAGATCATGACCGGAGCCGAAATCAAAAGGTGGATGCCCAATTGACTGAGCCGCCCAGGTGCCCCGTGACTGCGCTCTCTTGGAAAGGAAAGGTGGGGCCTGCAGCTTGGGAAGGGGAGGGTCCCATCTGTTAGGTGTGGCATCCCAGGCAGTTGGGGCAGGGTGCTGCTTGTCAGGTAGGAAAGTTGGAGTGTCTCATCCAGGCTGCTCAGCCTGACACGCTAGCACGTTTCTGTCCCCTGCTTCTGGGTGCTGCGCCAGCCGCCACACTCACCCCTGCCAGGGTGCTCTCTGTGCTGGGCGGTGTGCTGGTTGGCACGTAGAGAGAGGAGGTGAACACCACTCATCCGTGTGCGTCCTCCGGGGGCCTCCCACGCGCAGCACCTGCCTTCAGGTAGCTCCCAGCTGGCCTGGGGTGGGGGGCAGCGCCCACATCAGCAGAACCGCACGCGTGGGTCTGTAACCGCTGTGATGCAGGGGCGGCTTCTGCCTCCGTGGAGCAAGAGATGCTTTGCAAGACCACTGGGGGCTTGCTGGGGCTGGGTCCTGACCAGAGGCACCTCACCTGCCTGCCTTCCTGGCCTCCTCCCTCCCTGCCCCCCCTTCACTAGAAGCATCCTAATTCTCAGGTAACATGGCAGCCTCCCTGGTAACGATCTGGTGATTTCCAAGAGCATCATAAGCTCTGTTGATGTTGGGGGGGGGGGGCTGAGGGCTCCCCTGCTGTCTGCCCAGTCCTCAGCCTGAGCCAGCCTGTACTGGTCCCTGAAGAGGAGTCTGAAAGACAGGAGCCAAAGATCACTGGTGGGGAGACTGGCAGCCGTTGGGTACCTTGGAGATAAAGACCAGGACTTTATTTTTATTTTTTAAAAGATTTGATTTATTTATTTGACAGAGAGAGAGGCAGCGAGAGAGGGAACACAAGCAGGGGGAGTAGGAGAGGGAGAAGTAGGCTCCCCGCTGAGCAGGGAGCCTGATGCAGGGTTCGATCCCAGGACCCTGGGATCAGGCCCTGAGCTGAAGGCAGACACTTAACGACTGAGCCACCCAGGCGCCCCAAGACTTTATTATTTTTTAATAACTGCTTTATTGACATATACTTCACGTACCATAAAATTCACCCTTTTCAAGTGTACAACCATCACCACAATCTAATCTTAGAACATCTTTATCCCCTCGCAATGAAATCCCATGCCCACTTAGCAGTCTACTTTCTAAAATGACAGCTTTTGTAATGTTTTATATTTACAGGAATTTCTGGACGAACAGTGAAATATTGATAACCCTTAGGTTAGGCCTACTCTGTGTTTTAAAACTCAGGGGGCGCCTGGGTGGCACAGCAGTTAAGCGTTTGCCTTCGGCTCAGGGCGTGATCCCAGCGTTATGGGATCGAGCCCCACATCAGGCTCCTCTGCTATGAGCCTGCTTCTTCCTCTCCCACTCCCCCTGCTTGTGTTCCCTCTCTCGCTGGCTTTCTCTATCTCTGTCGAATAAATAAATAAAATCTTAAAAAAAAAATTCTTTAAAAAAAATAAATAAATAAAACTCAGGACAGAGAAAATTAAACTCTCCATCTTTGACTCTCTTGGGAGTCGGGGACACTGGTCCTCCTCCTCGCGTGGCAAGAGCAACTAGCCAGAGGGGAGCGCCAGCTGCCTGCTTTCCACGGTGGACCTGGTGCTCCGGTCTGCCGCTGTGCTCCCTAGAGCTCCCTAGAGCTCCCTACCACCTCCAGCCTGGCCCGCCCCTCTGCATGGCCCTGTAGGGACAGGATTTGGCAGTCCTTGCCTTGCACCTTTGCTTCCTCCGGTGGATGGCACGTTGTCAGCTGCTTTGTGACCTTTCCACCCCAGACCCTGTTCTGTTACCCTGCCCGCTGCCCACAGGCAGGGCTCCCTTGAGAGATCACGCCGGGCTGAAAATCTCTTTTCCCAAGGGTGGGTCTGTGCGGGAATTCAAGGAACCACCATCCGTGCTGGCTCCGCGCCCCAAACACTATCCCTTGCGGGGCCCGGCAGGCAGCGGCCCATGGCACCTTGCTGCCATCCGGCCCGCTTCCCTGCCCGCGCCACCTCCCCTCCTCTTCCGTGACAGCTCTTGCGCGCCATGCTCGTTCAAGCTTCGTGTAGACACGAGCCCGCTCACCATCTCCAGGCGTTGAACCTGCTGTGATCGAAACTGTGGCAATTAAATTTTAATTGAGATGCACGCTGCTTAAGCAGACACCAGACAGCTACAGCTCTTGCTAATTAATTTTCTTCTGAAATGACAACATTTAATAATTATGTTCCGTGACGCTCACGTTATTTCTATACTTTCCCTCTCCTGGAACGGTTCAGTGGTTTCCGTGCAGAGGTGGCTGGTGGTGGTCTCCTTTGTGCCCACCGTGACAGCTTCGGGTGTGAGTCGTGCTCCGCAGGTGGGCAGGAGTGCAGTGCCTGGGGCTTGCGGGGAGCCCACTGCTGTCTGCCTGCGGGAGTGCGGGCGCCTTGCTCCCCTCTAGCCTCACCCACCTCTCCAGTTAATGCATCTGATCCTCAGAGGCAGGAGAGCAAAGGGATTGAGAGAGCTCAGAATCGGGACTATCCCATTGACTTGGGTTTTAAGTGTGACCTTGAGCAGGTTGCCTCTGCCTCCTGATCTGTAAAATGGGCATAGTAGCACCTCCGTCTGGGGAGACTGCGAGGCTGGATAGCACAGCTCATGTATGCGGGTCCAGGGAGCACAGGCTCTGGCAGTGGCCAAGACGGAGACATGCCAGCCCGTGGACTAGCGGACCTGACCCTTTTCCTGGGCTCCTGTCACTGCTTTCCATGGCCCCTGGCCCCCGGGCCTTCTTTCACGCTCTTGCTCAGGCTGGTACTAGTTCCTGCTAAGCTCTGCCCCGGGGCTAGGACTGTCCTGTCAGCAAGCCAGGGTTCCAGCAGGACCTCTGAGAGGGACTGGGGCTCAACTGGGTGCTGGTTTTCCTTCACCGGCAGCTCCTGAACCCAGGCCACCCCCATGAGATGCCTGGGAAGGTGAGGGATGGCATTGGGCAGGGGGCAGAAGCAGTAGCATGGAGCACCTGCCGGGCACTTGTCTTGACATACATTGACACATTTAATCTTCCCGATGCAGGTTATGTTATGCTCCGTTTCCAGATGAGGGAAACAGGCTCCGAAAGTTTGGGATACACAGCTTGTAAGATGTACCATTAGCTTTGGAATCCAGTTCTGTCTGACTGCTAGTCTGACTCCTTCCACTGTTACCTTTTAAGGGGAGGCCTGTTGGAGACCAGAAAGGCCTGTAGCCTCAGGCTCTGGGAGCAGGGGCTGGACAGGGTCAGGGCCCCCTGCTGTTGACAAGGTCAGAGAGGTGCACAGGGGTGGGGGTCAAGGTTTCTAGAACCTGGGACTATGGTCCAGGACTATTTCTGTGGCAGTGGGTCATGGTGATGCTGGCGAAAGCCAGGCCCCGCTCCCAGGAAATATCCCATGCACCCTGTGCAGGCATTGTGTCCCAGTCATGGACCGCCCCCCCCCCATCTGCCTCCCAGACACCTGCTGTGCTGGGGTGTTGGCCATGTTCTTGCCTCTTTCTGGGTTGGAGAGGCCCTCAAGTGCCTGTGGCTGTGTTCTGAGGGCTTACCTGACTGGACGGTGGTGAGGCCTGAGGGTCTTAGGATTGGGCAGTCAGGCACTGCTCTAGACCCCAACCCACCTTTCATTCCGTTGTCTCCCGAGCTATCCCAAGCCCTGGATGTGCTATGACAGGAGGGCTGGGGCTAGGAGTAGGCGGTGATTTCTGCTCTGGCCCTACTCTGCAGCACTGGGAAAGTGTCTTCCCCTGTCTGGGCTTAAGGTTCTCGTCTGTAAGATGAGGGGTTCAGTGAGAGGCTCCACAGGTTCCCTTCAGCTGGGAGATCCTGGGCAGTGAGCTGGGAGTGTGATGTTGAAGACAGAGGGCATCATGGGGCCTGATGAAGTAAGTTCTAGAATGGGCCTGCCAGCCGAGCCGTCTTTGCTGAGAGTTCAGAACTGACCAAGCCCAGGGTGCCGTTCTGGGAAGGTTGGCCCCCGGGCAGGTTCCCACATGTGCCGCTGCCTGCTCGCTTCCCAGGGAAGGCTGACGGGAGTGGGGACAGCCCTGGCCTGCCCGCTCGCCCCAGCGTGTTTGGTGGCTGGAACGGGCGGGTAGTTTTCCTTCCAGTTCCCAGCAGAACTTCTGGCCCTCCTCATGGCCTGGGCCTGCTCTCCTGCCCTAGACAGGCTGGCGTGGGGCGGGAGAAGGGAGTCTGGTGTTTGAGCACCAGTGCATCTTGGTGGAAGCTGGTCCTATGGATGGAGGGTGGGATGCAAGGGGCCTGGCCAAGACCCTGGACTAAGCACCGGTCTCTGGTCCCCCAAGTCCAGCCCACCTCTGTGTGAGCTGAAGGAAAGGTCCAGCCAACTGGGGCCTTTGGGGCCAGCCTTTGTGTGGTGGGGGCTGGCAGCCTAGGGGACTACATCAGGAGAGCTGAGCAAGGGGTTCTCTCTCTGTCCCTGAGCCAGCGACTCTTCCACCTGGACAGCCCATCCTGTCACAGCCAGGGAGCGTCCCTTTCCAAAAGGACCTTGCCCTGCCACCTCCCCCACAGCGAGCAGAAGCACTGTTGGCAGGGAGGGCCCAGGGTGTCCAACCCTGGGGGCAGCACTATCAGTGGTGTGTGTGTGTGTGTGTGTGTGTGTGTGTGAATATGTGTGAATGGGCATGCATCTCCCAGAGTGTGGCTTTGAGAGGGGCTGGGGACTGGGGCCAGCCAGGGGTCTGATGTGCAGTGCCCCCCGTGGATCAGCAGACCTGCACCCTGCACAGCCCGGGGGGCAGAAATGCGGGGGAGTATAGCAGCCACTGGAGAGACCACCTGGGATTCTGGGCAGCCATTTCCTCCGCGTGGGTGCCCTGTTTGGGGGAGCAGTGGTGAGTGCATCTGGGGTGCAGATTGGGGCATCTGAGCCCAGCGTGGACAGAGTGGAGAGGTTGGAGACTCTTGGGGGTGCAGAAGCTGCTGGGGTCTTGGGGAGCAGGCAGCTCTCATCAGGTGGTGGGCACGGGTTGGCCAAGTGCGAGCCGGTGGCATTGAACATCAGGTTGGCTGCGTGCAGCGGCCGGCGTGGTTCTGATGGCGCCCACAGGTTGGGAGGAGGGAAGGTCTCTAAGTGCCCAGGGCAAACAGAGCCGCGTGGCCACCTAATTGATGGGTTCTCCTCCTGCAACCTCAAGGCCTCCCGGGCCAGACTTCCTTCGCTGAGTGAAGGATCCCCGTAATGGTCATCAAAGCCCAGTGCTGGCGAGGGGTGCCCTGGCCTCCCCGCTCCCAGCCTCCTCCTTGGGTTGTGAGGCGCTCCTTTCTTTGGCAGCCCTGGGCTCCCTGGCCCACCCTCAGTCTCTCAGGATCCATGGTCACCTCCTCACTCTGTCCCACCTCTCCTGTGACTCAGTCTGTGCCCTTTGTCCGTCCTGATTCAATCTCTAGCTCATACCATGCCCGCGCAGCCAGAGAAAATAATTAGGGGAGCAGAGTAGGCTGTCTGCCAGGTTCCCAGGGCAGGTGATGTCGGGGCTGGGCTGAGCCCTGGTCTCAGGAGGGCAATGACAGGCCCATGAAAGGCATTGGCTGGGAGCTCTGCCCAGGTTCTGGGGCGTCTGAGACTCCGATTCTGTGCGTGGCCAGTGGGGTGAGACCAGGAGCTGAAGTGACCTAAGGACTGTCTGCCTGTGTTCAGTGGGTGGGACATGTCCAGTGGCTTCCAGGCAGGCCAGGGCGAGACTCTAGAGAGCCTGGCACCCCTCACCGCACAAACCCAGGGGCTCTGGACTGCTGGTCCTGCTCTTGGGAGCTGTGACGGGGAAGCCACCAGGTAGGGCTGGAAACACCGGAAGCTTCGTGACACGTGCTCCTGGTCACATCCCAAAGCGGTGAGTTGAACAAGGGGGCGTGGCCCTGGGTCCGGCCTGTGCTTGCCTTGAGCACCTGGGCCACCAGCCTCGCCCAGAGGGTGGGATGGAGGATGCTTCTGGGGAAATAGAAGGGAGAGAATCTGGGAGAAGAGGCCCCAGAGGGGCTGTCCCCGGGAGCAAGGCTGTCAGGGCAGCGCAAGGCCTGGGGAAGAGCAGAAACCCCCTCTCCCCATACACCCACAGCCCTCCCCGTGTGAGATAAAAACCGAGGTGCTACCGTGCCAGCACTGTGCTGAGTACTTCTGTGCCCTGGCTGTGGAAGGTGTTGACAGACAGATGGACGTGCTTCTGTCCTGTGACGTCAGCACGATGCTCCTTCCATGCTACGAATCCAGGAACTGGGGCATGGGGAGGTTGAGCAGTTTTCTCCAGGTTCCATCTGGAAAGGCTGCTGGCCCCATCGCCTCCCAGGACAAGCCATGGCCTGTGAAATCCTACTGGCAACGGGTCTTACACAGGGAAGTGTGGGAGACCCTGGCCAGGGCCGAGCCGGGGGCCAGGCCTGCCAGGCCCCCGTGGGTAGCCTTGAACCCTATGAGTGGGGAGCAGGTTGGTACCTGGTAGAAAAGAGCCACAAAGTCCAAATACCAGACTGGGAGCAGGAACTGGGATGGACCAGCCTGGAACAGGCCTGGGAGCTCCAGAGCCATTTTCTCAAGGATCCGGTCCAGTGTGCCTTCCGTCCTCCCTGCCAGCAAGAGGATTTAGCCCCCTGTGGCTCCGTATGGCTCCCGGTCGGCCCTTGCTGGGGGCTGTTTTGTGTTAGAGCAAGTCTGCAGCCTAGCTCACCATTTACAAGGGGAAGCCGGCGGCCAGGGAAGGGACACAGCAAATAGGGGCAGGGCAGGGGCTAGGCTCCGAGGCAGCCTGACCTTAAGCCTTGCTCCTGACCACGGTGCCTCCTGCCTCTCCAGGCCACGACCTGCTGTCTCGTGCTGTGGTTCCTTTGCAAACGCAGGCTGGGCCGTTTCGGGGCTGAGAAGGTACGTGTGTGTGTGTGTGTGTGTGCGCACGCGCGTGTGTGCGTGTGCGTGTGTGTGTGCGTGTGCACCCAAGCGTGCACATGTGTTGCTGTTGTGGGTGTGTTTGTGCCTAGGCAAATGGGGAGAGAAAACAACACCCATCTTTTTCCAGCTCAGTAGACATCACTGCATGGTGAAGGAATGCGGATTCGGCAAAACATTTTTTTTTTCTTCGTTGTATGTAAATGCCTTTGCGTTTCTCAGTTATCAGAAAGGCATCTATCACTCTGGTCTCACTTAGCAGTTACCACAAAGAGGGAACCCTGTTGTGAACCCGTGCAGACACATACACACACGCACACACGCGCGCACACGCCCTTTAGCAGCCTGAGAGCGGACCCTCCGTGAATTCGGATGAGGCAGGCGTGTTCAGACCAAGGTGTAATTGCCGCGCTCTGGCTGGGGTTGGAGGCCGCGGCCAGCCGCGTGCAGTCTAACCTTCTTTGTTTCTGATAAGCAGAGACCACCGGCCCTACTGACATGCAGGGCCCTGGCTGGCTGTCCCACTGCCCGACGGGAAGGAAGGGCAGGGAGGGTGGTGGGGGAGGAGAAGAGAAAAACAGGAATGAAAGAGACTAAGATAACGGAGAGGGAGATAGACGGACAGACGACAGCTCAAGGCAGACACTGTGAAGCTTTTGCAGGGGGTGAGGGTGGGGGTGGCTGCCATCCACTCCACGCTCCCAGCAGGAGTGGGCGGTTCCAGCAGGCAGGTGGTGCGGGGTCTGAGGGGATGTCGCGTGGGGAGGCCCGGTGCCCCACGGAGTGGATAGTGTCACTGTCAGCCACAGGCAGGAAACCACCACGTGGTGAGGTGAAGCCTCCTGCCAAGGTCCCCCCCCACCGCTGGTGAGCTGCAGTGCCGGGCCCAGGAGCCTCATCGGCCTGACCCGGCCTAGCTGTCCCCTCCCACTAGGAGGACGCTGTCCCCTTGGTCCAGGTCCCCATGGCCCTCTCTGAAGGTCCCTCGCAGGTGAGCCTCTTCCACGTGGCTCTGTCTAGCGCCCGGAGTGTAGATGACCCTGCCCTTCCTTCAGCAGGAGTGACGGTGACGGTGACATTTGCTGGTGGGCCTGCCATCCGGCCCACCCTGACTGCGGGATGCCTCCTGCAAGGTTCAGAACCTGCAGGGTCCGGGGCTTGGCTGGGAGAGATAAAGTGTAGGGGCTTGTGGGGACCCAAGGGCCGTCTGGAACGTGCCACTGGTTGGCCAGATGCCGAGGAGCGTTCGCACTGTGATACAAAGCCTCGCTGTGTAAACTCACGTTGACCATGTCACTCCTTTGCTCAACACCCTGAGCTCCCTAGTTCCTTCAGAGGAAAAGCCAGACTCCAGCCCAGCGTGTGCTGTCCCTCCCTGTAGCCCTCCCCGGCAGGGCTCTTCTGCTCTGCAGCTGTCCCCTGCCGCCCGCACCCCTCAGCACCCCGTCCCTCCTTCCCTGACCGTGACGTGCTGGCCTTGCTGTGAGCACTGCTGCGTGCGGACTGGGCTCTGGGGTGGCAGTCTCCAGGGATCCCCTTTCCATCCCCAGGGCTTGGCCCTCAGACCTGGAGACGTGCCAGGGACAGACCTGACAGCCGGGCCTCAGCTCCCCTTGTTCCTCCCTAGCTCCTGCAGACACTAGGGGGCTTATGTCTCAGCCGTCTGATTTCCATGGGCTTCCAGCCCATCTCCCCACCCCTGCCCTGCTCGGCCGCTCCTTCCCTTCACTCGGGACCTCGGTTCCAGCATACAGACCCCAGCTGCAGGGGGCCTGGAGGTCGTTCACCCAGACACACACACTTGGACACATGGAACCGAGGCCCAGACTGGGAAGTGAATTCTGCAAGTGGTTCAAGGCAGAAAGGGTCACAGAGCCAGTGTCCCCCTCCCAGAGAAGTCCTGTGTCAAGTTCTCTGGCAGGTTTCTGGCTTTTTCTGTTGGCGAGAGGAGAGAAAAACAGAAGCCAAGTGCCCCCAGCTGCGGCCCCTGGCCTGGCCCTCCCCGGTCTCCCTGCCATCTTCACGGGAGTCAGTCTCTTGAGTGGGGAGGACGTGGGCGAATGGCCCCTGACAAGGTGAGTGTCCTGGCTCCCGAGGAGAACAGGGCTGGACCAATCCTGACCGCACTGGCCCGGCTCTGGGCTCTGTGCAGTCTACTGTTGTTCTCTCTGGGCCTCAGTTTATTGGCCTGTGTAAGGGGATCATTAAAGAACCCTCCTCATGGGAGGTCAAAGTGCAGGGGAGGCAGAAGTGGGATGCTGTGTGAGGGACTCCTGTATGGGAACGGGCTTACCTCCATTTTCCTTTGGAGATCTCAAAGATATCCCCATTTTAAACAAGCTGCTTGGAAGCAGGGGAACGGAACTCAGGCACTGGGGAGGGGGAGGTACGGGGAAGCACAGGGAAGGCTTGGCCTCCTGGAGGAAGCACCCATGCTTGCACCAGGGGGCGGGAGTTTGAGGTGGGATGTCACCCCGGGTACGCTGCTGGCTCCTTCTGTAGTTTCTTACCTGTGAGGTGGGATGGTAGCCTCTACCTGGCAGGTGCCCAGGAGCCGTGGATGGATGGGCCCTGAGGTTCTGTCGGCTTCACTGGTGGGGGAAGTTTTACCCTCAGTGAGCCTGTCATCCCATCCGGAGTAGGAATGCAGGTCCTGAACTCATTATTCTTCTTGGGATCCCCTCTTTGGGTCTGGGAGAGGTGAAAAGTCCTGGCCAGTCCCCTTTGGAGGGAGGAAGCAGGTGTTTATAATACCAATTCCTGCCTTCTTGTCCCCAAATCATCCCGACTTTGCCTTTTCGCAGTCTTCTGCTTTCTTTCTAGGCTCTTCCATGTCCAGCACTCTATGGCTCTTCTCTCTCCTGGAAGCGAGGAGGAGGTGCTGGAGGGAGAGGTGGGCAGGGGTCTGTAGGGCACAGGCCATGGCTCACCTGGTGCACCCCAGACCTCATGGGGCCGCAGCCGCAGGCCGGGGTGGCTCCGTGGTGGGTCCGTGGCACCGGCTCTGGGGCTCTGGGCAAGCAACAGGAGGTAGGAGGCAGCCAGCACAATTCTCGGCTTTTACACACTTTCTTTGGGGATAACTGGACCGGACCACTGGTGGCAGGGGACATACAGAGAGAGTAGCTATCTTTCCACGTGGTGGGGAGACTGATTCTGGATTTTTTTCCCAAATATTTTTTTTTGTTAAGTTACATTTTTTTTTTTTAAGTAATCACTACACCCGGTGTAGGGCTTGAACTGAGGACCCCGAGATGGGGAGTCGGATGCCCCACCATCTGAGCCACCCAGGCACCCCTCAAAATATTTTTGATGAATGAGTTGGGGGCTACTCCCCAGTATTTGGGGCTGGCCTGGGGCACGGCCTCCGAGTTGCAGCCTCATCAGGAGAGAATCCTTCAGCCTGGTTCTCTGGCCTCTAAGGGAAGGGTCCTCACTTAGGACGGGGCCCCAGGCACCCTGGGGGATGCCGGGCCCGGGGGGAGCTGTGGAGAGTGGCCTGGCCCTCAGGCTGCATGTCCAGTCCCTCACTCCCCTCACCCTTGGTTTCTCCTCTGTGAGGCCGGCGCGGCGACGGTTCAGGGTGCAGTTTGCTCTGGTGGGTGCTGAGGGGGCATCCGCCCTGCCCGCAGAGCTGCCCCCTCCGCCCTCGGGAGTCGGGGCTCTGAGCCCTGGAGCCAGCAGCCCCCATTCCGAAGCCGCGGAGGCGCCCCAAGGAACTGGCCCAGGACATCACCTGACGTTTCTCCTACACCCTTTCCTTCATGGTCAGAAGTGAGGCTACATTCATAGCTTCCCCTACTATATTCTCTATAGTTACGAGTAAATACCGTTTTAATGGAAAAGCGTTAGAAGCATGACATTAAAGAGCGTTGCCGAAAACCCAGCATTACCCCAAATTCCGTTGTCTTAACCCAAGATTTTTTTTCTACCTGTTGTCTCCCCTTGTACATATGGTCAATTCTCCTGGTTGCACTTGGTGGAGGCATTCCACTTTGTTTTATTTCCATATACCGTATGATCTTAAACATTTCTGTATTTCTTTTTTTTTTTAAAGATTTTATTTAATTATTTGAGAGAGAGAGAGAGAACACACGAGCAGGGGGAGCAGCAGGCAGAGGGAGAAGCAGGCTCCCCGCTGAGCAGGGAGCCCGATGCGGGGCTCGATCCCAGGACCCCGGGGTCACGGCCTGAGCTGAAGGCAGACGCTCAACGGACAGAGCCAGCCGGGCGCCCCCATGTCTGAATTTCTGTGTCTTTATAACAGCGACCCCAAATAGCTGCAGTACTTTCCATTGCGTTGCTGTAATACCAGTGTATTCGAAACGGTTTCTCTCCTGGGAGCATGGAGGTTGGGGCCAGGGTTACGCAAGCATAGGGAGCCCTGCAGTGCACATCTCGCTCGTCCTGTATTCATGAGTGTCGGTGAGGCAGGCCAGGGACTTGGCAGATGGTTTCTGGCAGGTGGTGGTTTCCAGCTGTCACTGGGGTAGCTGGAGTTCTGCTCTCTGGTATATTCTAAAATCAGACACCACAGAGCAAGTGTCCTTTGGTAAAGTGCCTCCTGTGTGTGAGGCGCTGTACTAGATGTTTTGTGGTTGTGAAGTCATTCATAACAATCCCGGAACGTCACATTCCTGGCTCCATTTTCCATTAAGGGATCCTGAGATGAGAGGAAGCTGGGTCATTTGCCCATAGCTTCCAGCAAGAGGCCGACCCAGGCCTCAGATTGAAGGCTTCATTGCACTGCCTCTCCTTATAGCATGAGGTAGTGAGCTCCCCATCCATGGGAAGTATTCAAGCAGAGGTTGGATGACGAAATGTCTAGAATACTCTAGATCGAATTTCTTAATCTTGGCATCATAGATATTTTGACCGGATAATTCTCTGTTGTTGGGAGCTGTCCCAGTCACTGTAGGATGTCTAGAAACATCCCTGGCCTCTACACACTTGCTGCCAGGAGTGTAATATAGAAACAATAACACGTCTGTAAACATTGCACAGTGTTCCCTGGGACGCAGATCACCCCCAATTGCTCGTTGCTACTCTAGAGGATTCCTGAGTAGGATGGGAGGTTGACTACTGGATCCCTGGAACATCCATGAGGCTCCCTGCCTGGCAGGATCCTTTGGCAGACTGTGTCTCCGTCAGTGGGTGGCTGATTGGAGGGACTGGGCGTGGTGCCGTCGTGGAAGGGAGTCCTGGGGTCCAGGCTAAGGGGAAGACCTGGCTGCCTCTTCCACGTGCAGACCCCGAGTCACAGTGCAGAGCCTCGAAATCCCCAGATGTGCCCTGGGGCGGGGAACCCAGCTCCCCATAATGACTGTGGATGACAGTCCCATGACCAAGGGCAACCTAGACCTGTGACCCCTTGTGGCTTCTGGCCGGTTTGGAAGACTCGCCTCATTGGAGGAAATCGGCTGTGTCACTGTGGCCTCTCACGTGGGTTGGGGACATCCTTGAGCATCTTCCCAGGGACAGCCCTGGTCGGGGAGCCCACCCACGGCACCCCGACTTACAGATCAGGCCCGCGGGGGCAGGGCTGGCAAGGAGACTGTGATTTTGCAGTGCTGCGTGTAGACTTGGGCTTTAAAGAGCGCTCTCATTTCCTCTCCGGAAGCCTTCAAAAGGCCGGGGAACAAAAAGGGCTTGATGGAGTGTGCCTTGGAGAGCTTCATCGAAAGGAGGGAAAAGAACGAGCGGCCCACAACTACAAAGCCACTTAATTTTGCATATGGTGTCATGCCAAGAAACGCTGAAGTGCAGGAACAAGCAGAGAGACATGTTCCTTTTATCAGGAGGGTGTGGACTGGCAGTGAGAGCCAAGGACAGCCGTCAGCAAAACGGTGCTGGGTTTTTGGCACCCCATCCCCACAGTTTCTCCCCTTACTCCCCTCCCTCTGGCTCCCTCCAGCCCTCTCGGTTCTGTCCCCCTCTACATAGAGAATTGAACTTTTTATATCACAAGCACTTAAGGCCTGACCTTATTCCAGGGCAGTTTGCATTTTAATAGGCTGTGCTTGAAAACAAAAAGCATCAAAGAAGTGACTCTCTAATGGTGTAATTTTAGGGAGTGAGTAAGTGTGGTTTTTATTTATTTATTTATATATTTGGCCAGTGAGTTCTGTCTGGCACCTTCTAAGATACAAGCAACCAGCTGGGCTGCATCTTTCAGTCAGGCTCTCTGGGGTCCATTAAATTATCATGACCAGCTGTCTGCTGTGTGGCCGCCACTAGTGGACATGGTGTGGGGGACGGTTTAGGAGACAACTAACTTGAGAACGCTGGGTTCACCGTGACAGCTCTCACTGCACGTTCATGGGACACTGTGTGCCGGGTGATGTGTGTCAGGGACTGGGAGCGAAAGTCAAAGTGCCAAACCACCCAGGGGTAGGATCGTGAAGCATCTCGTTAAAAGGTCTCGTGAAGCATCTCGTTAAAAGGTCTCCTGAGTGCAGTGCCGTGGGATGGCCAAGCTGACGGGGGTCTCCCGGAGCGCTGTGCCAGTCTGGGGAGGAGGGCCAGGAAACACTTCCTGGGGGAGGTGACACTGGCCTTAGCCTTAAAGGTATAAGCAGGAGTTAATCGGGCAGACATGGCAGGGAAAGGTGTTTGGGGGAGGGGAAGAGCATGAGCTCAGAGGCCTGACAGGCAGTGTCTGGGGATCACAGATTTCTGGGGTCATGTAAGGGGTGAGGTCCGAGTTGGTGGGAATGAGGCCCGGGAAGCAGGGAAGGCTGAGGCCTTGGGGGTTTTGTGTGTCCTGATGTGAAGTTTGGACATTTTCCCACAGGCAATGGGAGCACCCTGGGTGAGTGCTCACCTATTTGGACATCGACCTTCAGGACTCAGCTGCAGGGTCTCTTGCTCGCCCCGCATCCTGCTCACTGCCCAGACACTGTCCTCTCTGTCTGCTGTAGTCCTCTCCACTTCAGCAGACCCTCCTGGACCTGACCTGTCCTCCTTTGGAAAATATGCGTTTACTTCTTCCTCCAGGAAGCCTTCCCTGACTTCTCTCAGGCTAGCCAAGTTTCCCTGTAGCCCCTTGAGTTTATCTCTCCACAAAGGAGCTTATTCTGAGTTGTTACTATCTGTTTCTTTTAATGACTGCCTCACTGCTTGGGCTGGGAGCTCTGGGAGAGTAGTACTATGTTTCATTCCCCTCTGCAGTCAAGGCACAGCCCCAAGGCACACAGTAAGCCCTCAGGAATAGGTGCCACCTGCATGAAGAATCTCACGCTTGTGCCCAGTCATGGGGCCCTTAGAACTTCCCTGGCCTCCCGGAGAGGGCAGGTGCTCGGGCTGCAGCCGGCCCACACAGGGCTGGAGTGGGTGTCCGTTCGCTGGGCCCGGAGGCCCAGACACCTGGTTTAGGTTGGGACGTGTGACTGCCAGGAGACAGGAAGGTGTACAAGGGCTAATGGGCTCCTGGGAATGCAAGAGGAAAAGCAACGCCTGGAGTTGGGCAGGTGGGCCTGGGATGCCCTCCTTCCACCTCAAGCATGGAGCTGCCAGCCAAAGCAGGCCGCTCCTGTTGGCTTCACTCCTTGGGGGTGGTGCTGGCCATGGGTTTCTGGCAGAGCCTCGGGAAAGCCGGTGGCTGAGCCTGGAAGAGGCACAGACAGAAGAGCTGAGTGAGGGCATCACCTGGGAGGTGTGGGGAGGGCCGTGGCCGGGCAAGTCAGAGCAGCGCGCCGCACAGACCGAACCAGGAGATGCCAGGCCACCCACCGGCCTGCTTCTCCCCACAGCCTCGAGAGCCAGAGGAGCTACCCCGGATCCTCAGCCGGCCCTCCCTGCCCCTGCCCTGCCACCTCCCCCCGGACCGGCACCACTTGTGGAAAGGGTGACCTCTGGCTTCAGAGATGGTTGGTGTTGGGCAATAGGGTTGCTGGTTCACGGACGCAGGTGGCTCGGGCCCATCTGCTTGGCTCCTGTCTATGCTCCCCACATGCCGGAATTCCTGTCTGCACCCGGTTGTGGCATGACATGCACTCCCGGGGGGGTCCTGCCATCCTCTAGAGGCTGTGATCTGGGTGATGATGGGAAGGAAGAGGGACAGCCACCTGCACATGTCACTGACCCCAAAATGCCGCTCCCGAGCCTACAGTTCCATTCAGAGGAAACAGCCCCTTTGAGCGCACGATGGCTCAAGAAGCACGTTGGAAGTAGAAAGCACTTCGTTTTTTCCTCATCTTGAAAACGGCGTGTGCCTACACACAGCAGGTGCTCAGTAATTTACAGACTCGAGCGCGGAGCGCTATGCATGGCAAAGTCTTTGTGCTCACGGCGTTTACACTTGTTTTTCCAATTGGTTGTCAAATGATCCTTTACTGAGATATTTTCCTTTTAGCTCTTCACTAGCTGGCCGTTCCACGGCACCACCGTTGACGTCATCTGTGATGTCACGAGGGTGGCGGCCATCCACACTGCGGCCCACAGACCGGGCTGTCCCCAGGACCTCTTTAGTAGTTCCAGAGAGTTCTCGGGCTAGAGAACGGTGCTGGCTCTGTCGGGCACGGTTGACAGACTCGTCCAAAGTGGCGTTTCCATTTCCATCCAAACATTTGCTTCATGTCTTTCTGCTTCTTTATGTCTCGTGGTGGCTCCTTGAGGGCTCTGGTCATCAGGGCAGAGACAGCAGGTTCCCCTTCAGTCTGGGCCTGTCTGTTCTGAATGGTCAGTTTTTCACTGTCATCCTCAGACCCTTCCAATCACCGGTTGGCTTGGCGACGTCATCACCATCTTTTTTGGGAGACAGTCCCAGGGGGCCGAGCCTCAGGGCCGGGGCAGATGTGACAGCGACTTCCCCACGGCTGCACCTCAGATGGACAACTTTGGTCCCGTTGGGGTCGAACTTAGGTGGTGTGGTGGAGGCGGCTGGTGTCGATGCACCGGATCCAGGATGACCGAAGACCATCGCACCCTCGCCTCCTCTAAGCCGAGAGCCAAACAGCTCGAGGAGTTTACACTTGGAGGGAAGGGGCGCATTCATAGGCCAGTAGGAATTCTGCCCCGTAGACCTTCACAGCCGTGCTGCCAAACGCTGCCTGAGGCAGACGGAACAAGCTTTTTCTAGCCCCTGCATCTGACCCAAGCCGGCCTTTGTTGGCCCTCCACCTGGCCCTCAGCCCCTCACCCCCAGAATGCTGACGGGTGCAGGAGCAGCCCTGACTTCGTGGAGATCGTGGGGATCGTGGGGATCGTGGGGCTCGAGGCCTAGGGGAGGCCAAGAGAGGAGAGGGGATTCTCGGCAGGGATTCGGTGCCAGAGAGCATTTGTGTAGTGAGTCAGGATCACACGGGGGTGAGTCGGCCTCTGGGTGAGCATAAAGGGAAGCAGACATGTAAACAGGTAGTTAAAACACAGTGATAGAGGAGCTTGACCTCAGGGGGCTTGACCTCAGGGGGCCTGATTTAGGACTGACCCCTAACCCCGGGTGGTATGGGGCTCAGCGGGAGGGGCTTTGGGGAAATGACACTGCAGGTGGGGAGATCCCAAGGTGTGGCCTTGGTGGGGATTTGTACCCTATCCCTTAGGCACCTCCTGCCTGTCCAGTTCTTTTTTTCCCCCTCAGCTCCCCCTCCTCCGGGGATTTATTGCTGGGCCTCTGTCCTTGCCTTCCCTCCCCAAGGCTTGGGTGAAGGGGGCCCCGGCAGGGGCCTCGCTGCCCGCAGCTCCTGTGCACCAGGCCTGTTCCCGGTCATGCCCTCATCGGCCCTGGGCCCCGGCAGAGGCCTTCTCCGCTGCCTGCAGCCTGCCCAGGGCAGTCTGTTTTCCCTCCCCGGGGCAGAGGCGAAGCGTGTTTTTCTTCCCCGCTCAGGAATTGCGCCTCAGAAACACACAATGCAGCTGTTAAAATATCTGGGTCTGGCTGGGCAGCCGCACAGCGGGCCCCTTGTTCGCCTCAGACGGCGGCCTCCTCGTGGGAGCCGAGTTGGGAGCATGCCTCTGCTGGCGGGGGGCGTGAGGCGGAGACCCCGGTCCTCTGGCGTTTCTGTTGCTTTGGGGGCTTCTCCATGGAGGACGGCAGACCTTTGCATAAGTCAAGTAGGATGGCACGTTTACAAAAAGGTGCCAACCTGAGAGTTTCCACGTTGGACCCCAGCGGCACAGGCCCTCGGGTGGGGAGAGGGAGAGGAAGGGGCTGTGACGGGGCTGTCTTGTCCAATCTTGGACAGGCCTCCTATTCGTGGCTTGGCCCCCTCACATTGCCAGGGACAGGTCTTCCTGCCCCAGGTGGGGCAGAAACTACCGGGCCGCTGTGATTACACAGCGCACGCTTGAGCTCGGGCCCGCCTGGGCTTTTCATCCTTACCGTGATGGAGGTGTTGTTGTCACCCCCATTTTACAGATGGCAAAACTGAGGCACAAGGAGAAGTTTGTTCTGGCCTGTAGCTCTAGGTGGAACTGGGATTCTAATGTGGCCACCTTTCTCCGGGGTCTACACTCACTGTGCTCCCTCTGGACCTGCCCGCTGCTGATGGGACCAGGGAAAGATGTCAACGTGTCCCAAGCGGGACAGGGAGGTCGTGGTAGGTCCGAATAGGATCCTGGATGGGAGTTCATGAGGGCAGGCTTCCTGGGTTTGAAAGCATGACTTCCGTGGGTAGGGCAGAGTGGAAAGAATATTCCGGGCAGGAAAGCATGGGGATCGTGTAAGGGCAGGGAGCATGGATGTGTCCTGGTATTTTCAGGGAGTAAACCCCAGGGCAAGCAAATGGCCGTTTCGATGCCATCTGAAGTGTCAATCACAAAGCAGCTCTTACCCATATCCTGGCAGGAAAAAAAAAAAAAAAAAAGCAGGCCTCTTGCCCAGCTCTAGTCCTGATACCCATCTCCCCTTATCTGAGGCTGGCTTCCACAGAAGAGGCCTGCACTTTCCATCGGGGCCCTCCCTGGCTGCTGTTCCAGCCCAGCAAGTCAGTGAATTAGGGTTAATGATCTGTTTTCCTGCATACCAGCAAGCGCAGGGGCTGGGCAAATTAGGGAGCTTTCATACTTGGAAAAATCCATTCGAGGAGTGATGAAGAAGCAGGTGCACCCGCTAGGAGAGTGATTTTTGCACGGTGCCCGCCCCTGGTCACAGTGGAAGGGTGAGGGCTCTGCCCCCTGCTTTTTAGGCCTCTGGTCCGAAGCTTCTGGAAGCAGCAGGGACTGTGGGAGCCAGGCTGTCTGGGTTGCATGGCCAAAGCGTGTTCAAGGCCCAGGAAGTGAGGAAGTGCCTTCTTCCTAAACCCGTCTTCCTCTGGCCTGCCCTTCCCAGAGACGCTGCCTGGTTGGGCCCACAGCAAACCCCCCTCTGCCCCCGCCCCTGCCCAACGTGGTCTGTCCCCTGCTCCTTTCTCCTTGTGGGAGTGCCCTCCTTTCTTTTTCTCTCTGCCCACAGTGTTCCAGGGGTCATGCCCATGCCATTCCTAACCCTGGAGTGCCCTTCCCTCTCTCCTCTGCAGGCCAAGTTCAAGACCTTTCGTTCCCTGTCGTGAAGCCACAGGGCAGATGGGTGGTCATCTGGAAGCCCCCTCTGACATCCTCAGTCAGGAGCCCTCGCTCCCTGGGCTTCCATGGCCATGAAGTCTCTGCTCCGTATTCGACTTTTAGCGTATACTGACTGAGACGTCAGTGAACTCCCCGAAGTTTGATTTTGACACCTCTATAATAGTCCTTGCACACGCCCAGCATCTACGTATTCAACAGATTTGGCCGTGGTCGAAATTCTGTGGGCTTCAGAATCCAGCGGACCTGCACTGAAACGGCATGCTGCTCCGTGTTAGCTCTGTGACTTTGGGCAGGTTACTTACCCTCTCTGGGCCTCTGTTTCAGTGTAAAGCAAGGATCGTGATATTGGCGTCACAAGATAACTGTGGGTGCTTGAGGCTTCTGATCTTCTCTTTCTCTGGTAATGAGGCTCCCAGGGTGAGGGACACTGCTGGGCAGAGCAGGGGTCCAAGGAACAATGGAGCAGTTTGAGGGGACTTGTCTTTCTCCGAGTCACGGAGGAATGAGAGACCCACGTTGTATATCACGGGGCAGGGAGTGTCAGAAGAATGCTTTATTTTTTTCCAGATATGTCTTCCTTTGTTGTCCTCGTGGTGCCCCGGGCAGCAAGCCAGGCAGCAGGCCACGTGCCAAGCCCACGTAGAGACAGAGGAGTCTGTGCTGGGTAAGGAGCGGCTACCGTCTGCCCCCATCCCACACACACTGGTACGTGTGAGTTTCCTCATCACCTCGGGAGGGACGGTACAACGTCTCACTGGCCATGGGGTCAGGGAGCTGGGACTCCATGGTCCAACCTCCTATCCCATATCTGACCCGGCCAGGGTCCCAAGGGTCTTCTGCAGGCTCTGGTTTTCCCTCCCCCAGGGGGCTGCAAGAACCCCCGGCCAGGATGGTGCTGGAGGGACCAGCCCAGGCAGGACTACGTGGTTCCCCTCCCCACGTCAGGTCACTGGAAGAGGGAGGAGCCAGGGGACAGGGCAGCGACATGGCTGTGTCTCCACCCCTTTCCCCAGGCTCTGGTGGTGGGAAGGCAGTCATACCTCCTCCAGCCCTGCAGACCCTCCAGCTCTGGAGCCCCTTGTCTGGGTTCGCTAGAGATGGTTTGCTGTGGGTCCCTAGTGGGGCTGTTTCACAGAGGTGTTGATTCTGCACCAGAGAAAAGGCAGGGGCACAGAGAAGCCAGAACCAGATGCAGCTGAAGCCTGAGGTCCTGCCGACAGGTGCTGCCACCCTGGACCCCGCAGGCAGGTGACCTTTTCTTGGTGGCAGGTGCCTGCCTGCAGAGGTTGTCCTGTCTGGCCAACCCCCAGTGGGGACCCAGTGTTTGTGGGGCAGCTGCTGTGACATGTGTTAACAACCATGCCGGGAAGCTTGACTGTCCTCGCAACCATCCTGGAAGGTAGGAAGGCAGCTCCGTGTTACAAGGGAGGAAACAGAGGCTCAGAGAGGGGCAGTAACATGGCCAAAGACACACAGCTGATGTGGACTGCTCTGGTCCAAGCATAAGCACATCTCATGCTGGGAGAATAAAACGGATAAATATTATATAATAGGATTCTTTTACCCCCTGCAATGAAGTGCAAGCAGAGTGTCCCCAGCTTGGTGTAGTCCTGGGGAACGCTCACCTCCCCCACTTCCTCTTCCCTTGCAAGGTGGAGGAGGAAGGGTCAGTTTTGCTCCAGCTGGGGCGTGGGGCTGTGTGGAAGCTCACATGTGTCTCCCTCATGCCTCCGACCTGGAGAGTCAAACCCCCCATTCCCGTTTACGTGGCCGGCCTCTGCTCGGTGGTGTTGGGCTGGTATCCCCTCGGTCGGGAGCACACAGTAGAATGTTCTCTTTCCCGACGGCAGTGCTAAAGTGATGCGAGATGAAATGATGGGTGCCCAGCCACCCGGCGGATACAGGACGGTCCTCAGGACCTTGGGGCCCCAACTGGGGAGGGGAGGAGTCTGCTCTCTCTTCTTAGTGATAACTAGCTTGTAATGATCATTACCTTTAATCTGTGGGGCCCTGACAGTGTGTTTTTCACTTCAGGAAATTTCACCTGTTTTATCTAATTCGATCATAAAAGCGAGTCTGATCAAGGCCGAGCGGGTGTTTATTATCTCTGGTCTATTTGTGCGTGTGTGTGTGTGTGTGTGTGTGTATCTTTGCACATACGTGATTGTGTGTGAGCGTGTGCACGTGGCTTGTGCGAGCGTGTGCACGTGGCATGTGCCTCTCTACATGTAACTGTGTGTGCCTGTGTATGTGAGTACTCTTATGTGTGGCATGTGATCGTGTGTGCACGTGTGACCGTGTATACGTGCACACATGTGGCAGGGTGTGTTGTGTGTGTGTGTGAGTGTGTGACTGTGGGTGTGCTTGCGTGTGTTGTGTGGCCTCTGTGTGTGCCCATGCGTGTCTACACGTGTGGGGCCGGGGCACGCATGCCGCTCGGCTGAGATCAGAGGAGGTGAGAACACCCCGGCCCCGAGGTGGCTGCGAGGACTGGGAGGCAAGGTTTCTTCTCTCTTCTGGAGAACGATTTCGCCCGGGGAAGACGCTCTAATTCCTGTGACTCACTCGTTAGAGGACTTCAAAGCAGCCAGGTGGCGGGAGGGTGTCTGGGGTTGCAGGTTTCCGAGTGATTCGCTCATTCTGCTCTGATTATTAATTTATTCTTTCAAGCCAGTCCTTTCACTCGGAGTTCTTAACCTTTTCTGTGCCGCGGACCCTCCTGAGAATGATGCTCTAGCGGCACAGGAGAAAAACACACGGGATTACGAGAGAAACCAGCTGTGCTGGACGCGGCGATCAAATGTCAAGGCACCGCGTCCGTGCCGTAGGAGCGCAAGTGCTTCTGTGCTGGCTCAGGTGGCGAGGTCCCTGGGGTCTAACGGTGACCTGAAGCGGGATGCCGTGGCGAGCACCGGGTGTGAACGCGTTTGTGACTTGTGCCGGTGGCAGACTCAGAGGCACTGTGTCTTGTCCGTGTTCAGGCCTGAGGGACACCCCCTTCGGGTTCCAAGTTAGCCAAGAGAAAACGTATGTTTCCCCCTTAGGGTTATGCAGCCTTGCATGGGCTGGAACCTGTAAATTACTTGGAATAATTTCTAAATGATCTAGAAGCGACCTCGTAAGTGGCACCCCGTGGAGGTTTTCCTGAACCTGCCTGTGTTATCACAAATACCCATGGAAATTTTTAAAAACCCATGCGGTATTTTGTCCCCAACTCTCTGCCCGGACCCCTGGAATCCGAATCTCCGGGAGAAGGTCCAGGAATGTCTGTGGGGGCTCTTGGTGCTGCCAGGACCCCCTGGAGAGCCAGTGACTCTGCGGTCTCCTACTGAAGACGGCTCCTCCTGGCTCCTGGTCCAGTGCTCCCCCTTCCCTGAGCAGAACCTGGGGAGTGTGGTTGCATCTCCTCTCGGGCATTGTCTGGACATGCCTGAGCAGTGTGAGCTCCCTAGGTGAAGTGGGGGTGCTGCCTCCCCCCGCCCCCATGAGTGCTGTGCTCCCAGCCCCTCCCATTCTGGAGCCTTTTGTGGAGCCTGTGGGAAGTATTTCAGCACAGACCCTCATGCCCATCCCCCCCAGCTGAGGTCTGGGACCCCGGAGCCCTCCACCCCCCCTTGCTGTCCCCAGCTGGCCTCTGGGGTCTCAGGTGAGGCTGCTGACAAGGCTGAGGCGACCGCCCTGGAGGAGCTTTGGGGAGTGAAAGTGGCTGCCTGGGACCCTGGGCGCCTGGTGTTTACCCAGAAATTGTGCTAATCCCACTAATTCCCGTGCTTTACGCAGCCTCTCGGCTCTGTCTACTGCCTTCTTCCTCTGGCAGGGGAGGGGAGGGCAGCGGCTGATCTGCAGGAGAGCAGGCCTATGGCATGGTGCGTACTGCGCAGGCTCCCCCCACCCCCCTGCTGGGCCAGCTCCCCACGGGCGTCCGTGGAACCGCAGGTGCTTCTGGGTACGCACATGTTCCCCAGGCCACAGAAAGCAGTCTGGGTGGTAGGACTCTGAAGACTACCCTTCCTCCCCACAGTCTGTTCACCCAGGTCCTGTGCTGGCCACACCTTGAGGCTTTGGGTGGCACGACTGCCCTAGGACCTGGC
The DNA here is from genome assembly GCF_023065955.2 of Ursus arctos. Taxonomy (NCBI): domain Eukaryota; kingdom Metazoa; phylum Chordata; class Mammalia; order Carnivora; family Ursidae; genus Ursus; species Ursus arctos. The sequence goes on along the minus strand of NW_026622763.1, from coordinate 10,876,736 downwards.
TCTGGACCTGGCCCTTTGCCCTCCGTGGAAAGTGGCCTGGGGCAGCTCACTTCCGCCCTTGGAAGGATTGGGTTGATGACACCCGCTCTGACAACATCACAGGGCGGGGTGCTGGCGTGGGGGAGCCACGGCTACTGTTCTCCAAGAAAACCCACAGCCTTTTCCTGCTTTTCTTTCCAGGCTTCTTATGTCCCTTCACAGAAATTGTCACAGTCCCTTCTGGAACCTCTTCCTTTCCTTGGCATCCCTAATATTAAAGCCTGAGGGTTCTGACTTGTTGGCCTCAGTTTCCCCATCTGCATTTGGAAAGGATTGGATCCATGCCTCACTGGGGCTGCGACTGGGGTTTGGTGACATGTGCTGACCCTGTGGGTGCCTTGAGCCCTCCGCTGGTTTCTGGTCCACTGAGCCCCACGCCCTCCAGATGGGGGCCTGGCTCCCTGGCCCACCTTACCCCTCGACAAGGGTTCTGGACATCTGCTTAGCTGGGCCCAGGGACCTAGGGTGCAAGGCCCAGCCCTGCCCTGGAGGAGGTCACAGTCAAGCAGGAAGCCCGGGGGCGGGGAGGGGGTGTCATAGGTTACGACCATGCCATGTAAGAGGTACCATGGTGGTGAGTATCCAAACCCAGGGCAAGGACACCCAGTTCATTTAGGGCGTGTGCAGAGCCTAGCCATCTCCCAGCCGAGTGCAGTGTGAGGCGCGAAGCTGATTGTCAATAAAGAATTGAGAGGAGCCTGGGCGGCTCAGTCAGTGGGGCGGCTGACTCTTGGTTTCAGCTCAGGTTGTGATCTTGGGGTCCTGGGATGGAGCCCCGCATCACATTGGCTCAGTGCTCAGCGGGGATGCTCAAGGATTCTCCTTTTCCCTCTGCCCTTCCCCCTCTCATACTATTTCTCTCTCTCTCTCTCTCTCTCAAATGGATAAATGGGTCTTAAAAAAAAAAAAAAGAATTACTGGATAAAGAGTTAGTGACTGAATGGACAACCGTGCTACCCCATCCGGCTCCCGCAGACAGGTGTCCTCATCTCCCCGGTGTTCGCAAGCAGAGCCTCCACTTTTGCCCGCCCTTGACTGGTGGTCTCCTTTGGGGCCAGATAGCCTGGGCTCCAGGCCTGGCACAGACACCTCTAAGTGTGCATCTTTGGGCAAGTTACTCAACTTCTCTGAGTGTTTCTTTCTTTCTTTCTTCCTTCCTTCCTTCCTTCCTTCCTTTCTTTCTTTTTTTCTTTTTAAGGTATTATTTATTCTAGAGGGAGAGGGCACGAGTGGGGCGGCGGGGCAGAGAGAGACGCAGACTCCCCGCTGAGCGGGGCTAGATCCCAGGACCCCGGGATCATGACCCGAGCTGAAGGCAGTCACTTAACCAACTGAGCCACTCAGGCGCCCCTAAGCGTTGGTTTCTTTCTATGTAAAATGTTGTGGGGATTAAATGAGATCCCCCCTGTAAGGTGTTTGGCACCCGGAAAATGCTTATTAAAGTTTTGTTGTTCCAGCTGTTACTTGTATTTTTGTCCTTACTTCCAAATTCCAGGTGTGTTTCAACCCCGGGCCTGAATTCCTTTACCTGAGCTTCTTGGGAGGAAAACGCAGGCTGTTCACAAAATCACTTGCATTTCAAAGAGCCCAGGTTTCCTGCCGCAAAGGGGCCTTTTCTTTCTTTGCCAGGCATTCCTGCGCAGTTGGTCTGTGCCAGCCTGACCTGGACCTGATGATGGATTCAATATGGGGGTGTGGGCTGGAGGCAGAGATCCCTAAGCAGAAGCGAGCCTGGCTGGGAGGGGGTGGGGGGCTTCCCAGAGGGGCCGATGTCCCAGTGGCATCCTGGAGGAACAGTAGCGGTCCACAGAAGGCTGAAGGGTTGCCGGTGCCCCGGCTTGAGTGGAGGCCTGGTGGCGTACAAGGGGAGGGCCAGTCACAGCTGGCTGGGTGTGAAGGAGGCGTGGGGAGAGGAGGCTGCAGGAAGACGTCGCTTAAAGGCCCAAGGGACTCAGCAAGGCCTTGGCCAGGGGAGAGATGTGGTGAGATTCGGGTTTGGGGAAGGCACCTGGCTGTCCGGGGAGAGGACAACCTGCAGGACGACCAGAGGTGGTGGTGGAAGGGGCCCCTGACCCGGAAGGGAAGGATGCCGGCCTAGTACAGAGCGGACTGCTGGAGAGGCCCCACCAGCGAGGTGTTTTGGGAAAGTGATGGCAAGCACAGCCGATCAGATTTTGGAGGAAAACGGGGAGGAGGGAGGTGACCCAGAGGTGCAGGTCAGACAGCTGGGAGGGTGGTTCCTGTGGCCAGGCGTGGGGTGGGGGGGCTGGGAAGGCAGGGCAGGCATGAGCCAGGGTGCGGTGCTGGTGAGCCGATCACCTAGGCAGAACCTTAAAGAACAGATTACATACACAAGTAGGCTGGAGGCCAAAGGAAAGCCCATCATTCACCAGAATCTGCAGGGAGGTTTCTCTGTCCCCCATCTGCCTTGGGTTTCCTTGACAGGGAGTTTTGAAAGATTGTGGAAGCAGGACAGGCTGGTGTGTACCGACGGAACCGGGGGTCCGGGATTCGGGCTGTTCTCTGGGCAGGCCGACGGGACAATGCACCGTCCCTGGTATCTCACTTCATCGTTCTTGGCCCTTCCTGTTTTCTACTTAGAAAGACACGAGAGGGGGCACCTGGGTGTCTCAGTTGGTTAAGTGTCTGCCTTTGGCTCGGGTCATGATCTTGGGGTCCTGGGATTGAGCCCCATGTTGGGCTCCCTGCTCAGTGGGGAGTCTGCTTCTCCCTCTCCCTCTCCCCTCACTCGTGCTTGTATTCTCTCTCTCTCAAATAAATAAAATCTTAAAGAAAAAAAAGAAAGACATGAGAGTTTTGTGCAGATTTAACAAGATGGAATTCTGGACCTGCAGATGTGAATTTAACCTTGAGGCTCCTGAGGATGGAGCTGACTGCTGCCTTTGGTTTCTGCCCTGCTGTGACCCATGGGCTTCCTACCAGAACATTCCCTTCTCAAGGCCCTGCAAACTGGCCCCACCTCCTTTCTGACACAGCAACCACAGAAGACCTCTGGACTCTCCAGTTGTCACGTCATTTTTTGCTTCTTTTTTGGAACTTGTAAATTAGTCGGATTCCCCGACTAAATTGTTTGTGCGCCTGTTTCTCCTACTTGCACTTGTTCCCTGAACCCCTGCCCCTGCCCCCACCTGGGCCCTGGTCACCACACGTGACTGAAGCTGGTCAGCCCTCAGACCTCACCGTCTCCATCTCTCAGTAGCTTGGGAGGGAGCTGATTGCTCCCCCTCTTCAAGGCATTTCACTCCTGTGTTGGCTTCTGGCACCCCCACACTCTCCTGATGGCTTTTTCCTTCTCCTTCCCCCACTGGCCATTCCTGCTTACTCTCCTTGGCTGGTTTCTTCTCTCTTTCCTGGAAATGTTGGAATGCCCCTGTCTCAGCTCAGGAACTTTCTGTGCTTCTTCGCTTCCACCCTCTCCTTCAGATATCTTGCCCGTTGGCTGCCATATTCCTGTCTCCAGCCTCTACCTCTCCCCCGAGCTCTGAACTTACATTTCCAGCAGTCTCTGTGTGGCTTAATAAGCATTTCAAACTTAGCGTGGCCCAGACTGAGCTCCTGATTTCTGCCGCAGACCTGCTTCTCACCTGCTAGGCTCCATTCCAGCCAATGGCACCACCCTTCATTCCTCCAGGTCCTCAGCCAAAAATAGGCGCCATCTTTGACACTACTACTCTTCTTTTAAGAAGGTTGGCTTTCACATTTCTATTCTGTAACTTGATACAAATAACCTGTTAGCAGTCTCTGCGAGTGATGAGGCATTATTAGTGAAAAGCTCAACTGTGACCCAGCACTCAGCTGCAGACAGAGCGTTACCTGTGCCCTGCAACCCCCAGTGCTCCCCCTCTTTCCACCACACCCCATGTCCAAGCCCTAGAAGGTCTGATCTCTGCATTCCACCACCACCCCCTTAACCCAGACTGCCATCATGTCTCACTGGGTGATTTCGGTAGTGCCCCCCTCCCCCCAAATCAGCTCTCACACAACAGTAGAGTGACCCCGATACATGAGACCTGTCTTGTCCCCCCTCTGCTCAGAACCCTGGGCGGCCTGTACTCACCTTGCTGTTCTTCAAACAAGCCAGCCTCCACCCACCCAGGTCCGTGGCTCCTGCCTCTGCCTTCTGGCTGCTACAGACCCCCTCAGAGCTTCGCGTGGCACCCCATTCCATCCTCAGAGAGGCAAGGCAGCAGCCCCTCAGCCCCTCCCACCCCGCTCTATCCTACCACTTAGCTCTCTTCTTTCATGCTGCTTCTTGCTAACTGAAACTCAATACGCATTGATTTCTCCCTCTCTTCTATATGCTCTCCTTCCCAAGTAGAATGTAAACTCCGTGGACTGTACCTTCAGCACCAGACGGATGCCTCATACATAATAGGGGCTTAAACATGTGTTGACTGAATTTGTGCCAGGGAGTAAACGCTGGAAAATCTGTTGAATGAATGAATGAATGAATGAATGCGCATAGGCACAAAGAAACGAGAGGTGGATCCTGGTGAGCAGGGGAGGAACAGGAAAACGAAGGCTTTCCTTCGAGGACCACTGAGTCATTGTTACTCTACTTATTTTTATTTTCCTGTGGTCCCGAGTTGGAGGCCATTACTTCGGATGTCGTTTCTCAAAGTGGTCCTTGCTCCTCGCCACTATGGGCGGTAGGAACTTATGGCTCGGATTTTTTAAAAATCTGGGGTAGGGGGCAACGAACGCGCTCGGCTGGTGTCCGTGAGGTCGTTCCCAAGACCAGATGAATCTCAGAACTAATAATTCTCAAAATTAATTAAACCCTCCTTCCCAATTAGAAGAGAATTAAGCCGGCTGCTTCGGCGGTGCGCGGCGGCCGTGAATCTGGGTCGGCGGATCCCGGCTGGGTCTGGGGGCAGTCAGTGTTGGTGAGCGTCTTTGTCTTTCCCTCCAGGGCTGTCACCCAGGACTATGAGCGGCTGAGATGGAGATGTCGGCCTCAGTCACTGCCACGGAGAAGAAAGACGCCAAAAGTGGGAGCCTGGAGGGTGCCGCTTTCCCCGACCCGGGCAGGAAGGCCTCTGCTCTCGCGGTGGCCACGGCGGCGGCGGCGGTGGCTGCCCACGGAGGTACTTTGTGTTCTGCACGCTTGGCGGGCAGCAGGGGTGTTTTTCATTAGCCCGTTAGGATTTAATTAGACTGGTGTTCGATGTCATCAAGCAGGCATGCTGGGTTTATGGGGGGCGAAGAGGAGGGCGCCCCCCATCCCTCCCCTGCTCCCGGGGATCCCAGGCCCCATGATGTTTGCCGGCAAGTTTCTCGGGGGGGGGGGGGGGTCTGGCCGTCCTCAATCTGCCGGGTGCGTTCGCTTGGCACATTCGAGATGTGCCAGAGACACGGCTCCTGGCCTCTGGCTCGCCAAGGACTATTTTGGAAAGTAATTGTCTCCTGATCCCTTCTGGCTGTAATTAGAGGGTCAGGTATGGAATTTAGTATCCTTAGGTGAATTTCTGGCCAACTTAATTATAACAGAAGGACTACACGAGCCACAGCCTCTCATTTACTGCCCCGAAGAGAAATAGTCTCTGGTTTCCACTGGTCCGTGCCAGCATCCCGTCGGGAAAGTTTGGCGGGAAGGCGAGACCTCCCCTTGCGTGCCCGCAGTCCATCTGGAGGCCACAGAACTATTTCTGTCTCTGAGGAATGGAGAGTCTTAGATTTCTTTTCTTTCCCTTTTTATTCAAGTGCATTTAGTCATGGCCTGTTGCTCCCGCCGCTCAGGCACAGCTCAGAGAGCAGCGGGGGCAGCTTCGCCCCCGCGGGCCGGGTGTGCAAGCGGGGGCGGTGCCTCTCATACTTTGATGCGCTCACACACGCAGCAGGGCTTGCTCAAGGCTTGCTCAAGTGCGGAGCCCAATTCAGCAAGTTGGGCGGGCGGGGCCGACTGTCTGCATTTTCCACCAGAACTCAGATGATGCTGGCGCTCCCGGTCCATGGCCGGCCCTGGGCGCCACTGGGGCTGGAGCCCAGGGAATCGGGGAGACACTTGGAGGGGGAGGAGAGAGTCGGTGTTTCCAAGTGTGAACTGGAGGACCTCTAGGTTGTTGTTACTCTAGGTCGTTTATTTTTACCCCCCCCCGCACCCCCCCACCCCCTCTGTGATTCGCAGTTGGAGGTCATTATCAGGCAGTGTGGCCCAAGTCAGGAGAGGGAGATCCAGGACCAACCTTTTTGCTCCTGTGGCGGGGGAGGTGGGTGTTTGGCCTCCCTACCTGGGTAATGCCTCTCGACCCCTGTCCCTCTTGGAGATGAGCTCCCCAGGCCCTCCCTGTGTGACCAGCTAGGGTGGAGGAAGGAGCCAACGCCCAGGGTGGGCTCCCCACACGGGGTGGTGTCAGGAGATGAGGAGAGGGAGGAGCGGGGGGTCGGGAGACTGAGAGTGGGAGTCTGGAGGTGGCTGGGAGGCCCTGCGGCCTGGTCCCAGGGTTGGCTCGACCTGGGCCTGGCTCTGTCTGCATGTGATCTGTTCCTTCTCCAGGGCTTACCCTGCCCTGTGGAGACCGCTCAAGGTGTCCCTCTCTGCCCGATGGGCAGACACATGGGTCTCTGGGGCCTGAGTGAGCTCTGGCAAGCTTGAGCCTCAGTGCCTCTCTGGCCTGCCCCTGGGCCCTCTGCTGTCCCTGCCTTGGCCTGGACCAGCCTCTCCCGAGCCCCGAGTGGATCATGACCGGCCACACAGTGAGATTTACTGCCATGCCGCAGAAGCAGAGAACAGAGAGAGGCAGTAATTAGACAGTGATTAGGCTGTAATTGGGGGAAGCCCCTCTAGCGTCAGACCTGGTTGTCACCAATGTGCAGTAACAGCAAATGCTGGAGGGGATCTCGAGCTGGGGAGACGGGCAGCAGGTCTATAGCTTGGGGTGCAGTGGGTCCACGGAGGCATCCAACCCTGATCTACCCCACCCTCACCCTCACCCTAGGATGCTGACCCTGCCCATCCCTGCAGGCCCCCGTCCCCTCCTTCCCCGCCCCCAGAGGAGCACTTGGCTGATGCGGTTCCAGCAGAGGGTGGATGTGACCTGTCTTTGGAATGAGTCTCGAATCAAGCACAGCTGGCACTGGGAGGGCCTCCTCAACACCCCGCCCCCCAGCCTCGGTGGCCTTGTCTGCACAGATTATGGGGAAGGGCCCTCCAGGAGTCAGGCAGGAGTAACCGCTCCTGTACAGGGCAAGGCCGGGGGTATCTTGGAATGGGGGCCCCGTTGCCCGTGTACCATGACACTGTGTTCCATGGATGGGGTGGGAGAGGCCCAGTGGCGCAGCCCGGAGGGGGCTGGCCTGGGTCCTAATTGCAGCCACATCCCCAGGGCTGTGCCCTTTTCCATTCTGGGCCCTGTTTTCCCAAGATGTCATCCGAAGTCTTCATGATCTCGCGACAGTCTTCTGTCACTGAACACTTAGGCTGTTTCTTTCTGCCTAAAGAGGTATGTTCGTATGTTCATTCTTAGAACCAGAGCCATATAATCCCAGTGGTGGGATTGAAGCCCCTGGAACGGGGGGTGGGGCAAAAGGATTGGATCGAGAGGCCAGAAGGTGGTCTGGAATATAGGCTCCCCCCCTCCCCGCCACATCTGGACACCTTGCAGCCCTGCCGGTTTCTAGGCTCTCTGGTCCCTTTGTCATAGCTGCTGGTTACTCACCACAGTGCCCCCGACATCCTCAGACAAGACTCAGCCATCCTCTGGACCAATGTGTGATAAGCCACAAAATACTAAGCTTGTGTGTTCCAGGAGAGAAGATTGATTAATCAAACTACGGAATATTCGTTGACTAGAACATTATGTAGCCATCGAAAATATTTATCAAGACTCTATAATAATGTGGCCGGGGGGATGTGCCTATGGTCTAATAGTAAGTGAAAAAAGCAGGATACAAATCATATCCTACCTCTGTCACAACTTTAGATTACCTGGAAGTACCATTAGCAGTGGTCGCCCAGAGGGGACTCAGGGTGATGGACGATGAATGCAGGAAGCTCATCCCTTTGGTTCTTAAGGACCCTTAAGCCTTCTAGAACCCTCTATTAGAATGTAACTGCTCTGAGAGCAGGGGTGTGCTGGAGCCAGCCCCGGCTGACTTGTGTGAGTGGAGTGTTTATAGACATCTTCCAATTCTGCCACCCTTGACCTTAGGTGGGTAACGAGAAGTTGGCCACAGTGGGAGTAGTTAAGGCCAGAAAATTGGCAGACCCTACAAATCAGGGCTGTCGGCTCCTGCCGTCTTCTGCCAGAGCCTGCTGTTGAACGTCTCCCAGCACACAGAGCTGCTGGGTACGAGGCTGGCGTGGCAGGCACGTCTATTTCATGAGTGCTCGGAGCCTCTCCATTTTGTAAATGAGACTGAGACGAGGTAGGGAAGGGACTTGCCCAAGGTCACCCGCTGCTTTAACAGAGAGCAGGATCTGAGGCTCCATCTCTTTCCTGTCACATGGTGAGCATCTTTTTTCAGTATTTGCTTTTAGATGGTGACTTTAGACTGTTGGTGGGTGATTTGGGCCTTAAAGCCCAGCCCACTGATACTCGGTGGTAACTGTCCAGTCTCTGCACCAGGCACAGAGAGTCGCTTGTCTGTCCAGCAGCCTGATGGCACCTCCTCTCTTCCAGATGGCCAGTTCGTGGAAGTCTGAGGCCATGACTTACTTGCAGAGGGGCCTGAAAGTCACCTGGCCTGCGTGGCCCCTGTTGCTTGACCTCCCTTAGCTGACATGAGGTCGGACCTGCTGGGGGCTGGGCGTTTCGAGTCCCTGCCTCTCCGAGCCCACGTGTGCACAGCAGAGCAGGGCGGTGGCAGAGGGCGAAGCAGCACTGTGGTCAGACGGGGGGCAGGTTCAGTGAATCACCTGTCTGGCGGGAGCAGCTGGCGGGAGCAGACGGCAGAGGCCCAGGCCGGTGGGTCCTTTCCCAGCCTCTTGAGCGGTGGTGCTAACACTTTGGAGGCCATAAATCTTTTAAAAACACATTTTGGCCCAGAGCTTTTTTCCCCTTTAATTTTTAAAATGGCGTAATTTTAAAGGCAATTTGATTCAGATGTTTTTCATTGCTTTTCACCAAAACTGCCCAAATGCTGTCGTATTTTCCTCCGCAACAGTGGGTTTTCTTTCCAAAAATATTTCTGAACCTGTCTGGGCGCCTCAGCCAAGCACCAGGGACCCAGCTACTCCAGGCCTCCGGGCTGGGACGATCGGAAAGTCTGGAGCCATGAAACTTGGAACCGAGTCTTGGTCTGAGAGCTTTGCTAAGTCCCTGAGGTCACAGCGCCAGATGGGCTTTAGAAGCTCTGCGAGGCGCCTACGGCAGCACCTAACTGTTGCGGCACGCCCACTACGTGCTGGGCCAGGGTCCTCCCCGTGTGGTCCCCCACCAGCCCCAGCAGCGTCCCTGGGAGCTGGGCCCCACCCCGGGCCTCCAGGAGCACTGCTTCCTCGAGTGGGCCCCAGGAAGTTGCCGGGATTCTGATGCCCTCGTAAGCGTTGGGCCCTCTGTGGTCTAGCTGCACGAGACAGGGCGCGACTTGCCGTATGTGAAGTGGGAATCATACGTAGAGCTGCTATGGGACAATTACGGGAGACGGGAGGTGCTCACGCCAGCCTGGCACAGGCCACCTCCCGGGGAGTGGCTGCTCCCTCAGCCACTCTTCTCACAGGCGGTCCAGAGAAGCGGTAAGAAACAGCTCAGACCCTGGAGCCACACCCGGGTAAGGCCCAGCTCTGCCGACCTTGGGCAGGTCCGAGCCTCCATTTCCACATCTGCAAAATGGACGCAGGGATGATCCCTACCTCACAGTGTTGTGAGAATTACTTGGGTTAGCAATGTAAAGTGGCGGGCACTAAGTTAGCTCTGGTTGAGGCCCGAGTGAAGTCTCTGCTTTACGAACTATTGCTAGTTTTCCTTTTCCAGGCCCTGGAGGTTCTGCTTGACTTAGACACTTCACTGGTGACTCTTGCTAGTCGACTTGTTGAGGCTGGGCAGGGGGCCGGCAGACCAGATTTCTGCGGGCTTCCTTCTCGAGAGTGGTGGAGGGAGCCCTGGGCTGGGAATTAGCTCTGACCTGCCGTCCTGCTTCGCTTCACTACCACAGGCTGTCCTGGGTAGGTGACCTGAGTGGGTCGCTGGCCTTGCTCACTCAGCCTTCTCCCCTGTATGCTAGAGGGCGGGATCAGGCTGCAGGTTGCCGAAGCTGGCCACGCCTCAGAATCCCATGAAACAGCTGTAATAAATGCAGATTCCCAGGCCACTCCAGACCTGCTGGAATGGAATTTCTCCCAGCCAGGGCCTGGAGTGGGTATGTGCATACGGATGTGGTTGGTCCAAGGCAGGGAGTGTTTCCAGGGGGGTGGGGCGTGCTAACCGCGTGCAGCTGGTTTGTACTGGCTGGGCGGTGGCCTGCTTGTCCACCAGGCTTGAGGACTGGGTGACCCTCGGCCCGTGGCTCCTTGCTGCAGGGGGCTTCTGTGCTCCCCACTGCCCCGGCCGCCCGGCCATCTTGTCCACTGGCCCTGCTGGCTTCTTCGAAAGTTTCTTCCAGGCACGTGTTTGCTCGGTGGCGAGGCATCCCTGTCAGTCTTGGAATACTACGTGAATACCAGGGTCTATAATCGAGTCAGGTGGTGAGCATTCTTGCTGGGGTGCCAGGGGAGGAGATGTACCCAAGTCACCTGGACCTTAGTATGCCCTGTCCTTGGTAAATGCTTCTGAGCCCCCGTGTCTTTGCCCTCTCTCTGCTTCTGGGCCATCCCCCTAGGATGCCCTATGGGCAGGGCATTGCTTGTTCAAAACTCCCCAGCAAGGCAGACACCTGATAAATGATTGCAGAGGGAGGGGAGTCTGATACTGTCAGGCCGGTGCGTGCCAGTGGGCTGGTGTAGGTCCCCAAGGGCCAGGGTCAGTCGGGCGGGCCTGCTCCTTGGCCCCAGCTCCCCTCCTGAGGCCCTCTGCAGCTCACCGAGCCGGCCAGCCTCCCCGGCCTACCTGAATGGCTCCACTGGGGCCGCACACTTTCGCCTTGGGCTCGAGGATGTGCTCAGGTGTGACTAAGTGGGCAATTATTCTTATTTAAGTGATTTTCAGCATGGCTGTTGTCGCTGCTACCGAGTTTGTTTTAATGGCCCAACCACATGGAACAGCCAGTTCCCATCAGACTTTTTCCAAGAGCAGAGCTCAGTCCTCCCCAACAGCTTCTTGCACCCAGGAAGCGGGATGCAGTGAGACCCGCCTGGGTGTTTTCTGGGGTGGGGGAGCCCTGAATGGCTTAATGACGCCCTTGCCGGTGAGGTCTCATGTGCCAGGGCTGTGCTGGAGGGTCGGGGCACCAGGGGCCGAGGTGGGAGTTGGAGACTCCTTCCGGCCCGCAGCAGGAAATGGTGGGAAGGACCTGGGCTCTTCCCAGCTCCCCACTGCTAGCTGTGCGCTCTGGAATTAGCCGGCTAACTTTTCTCAAGTCTGTGGAGTGGAGACAGGAGACAGTGATGGGCACTACACCTGGCTCTGGGAGCTGAAATGGGAAAGCATTCACAGAGTGCCTATCAGAGGGTCTGCGCAGGGATGAAGTAAACATCAGCAACACGAATCTGAATGCCCCTTCCTCTCTCGTGCCATGGTCTCATGCCACCCTGAGACCTCATGCTCTAGAGGCCGCCCTGAACGCACTCAGAACAGCTGCCATCCAGGGGCACCTGGGTGGCTCAGTCCATCGAAAGCATCCGACCCTTGGTTTTGGCTCAGGGCATGATCTTGGGGTCGAGGGATCAAGCCCCACATCGGGATCTGCACTCAGCGGGGAGTCTGCTAGAGATTCTTTCTCTCTCTCTCTGAAGATAAATAAATCTTAGACAAACAAACGAAACAGCTGCCATCTAAATCAGAGTAGATGCCCCACTTGGCCCTAACAGAGCAGCCCCTGCCCCACCTTGGCTCGGCGTTCAAGGCCCAGCCCTGGGTCTGTGCTCTGGGAGCCTTCCACCGGCCGGCCTGGCCTCTCCCCCTTGGTTGTCGAGGCCAGCGCACACACATTTCCCCTTCAGACCCACGTTGTGTGGTTTTGGCTGGTGCATGTGAGCTTGTGAGCTCTGCCCACAGGGAATGGAAGACGCCGAGGGCCGTCCTGGTGGCTTGGGCTCCTGTTTCCTCCATGGGGCCTTGGCCACGCCTGGCAGACGTGGCCTCGCGTCTTGTGGTTCGTTGTGCATGTTTAACTGTTGCAGAGTTGGGGAAAGTAAGTGTCAAAGCCATTTCCAGTTACAGAACTGGGAGAAATCTGTTCATTTTACGGATGTGGAAGCCGAGGTCCCGAGACCTGAGGCACAAAGGGTCATCCGGTGACACCCCTGGGACCGGAAACCGATGCACCAGGAATTGCCCATGGTATGGGACACAGCTGCTCCCAGCCCTGCCCTCGTCCTGTCCCAAACCCCAGCTTCCCAAATTGATGGTGTTTATGTTGGAAACATTTTTCTGACGTTTGGTTCTGTCAAAACTAATTTTAGCATTTCTAAAGCTTGGTAAAAAATACAGTCTCATTACTTTGATGTCAGTGCATAGTTTACTATTAGTATATTCTGGGGTTTATCATTTTAGTCATGTTTAACACGGCTGCACCAGGCATGCACTATTAAATCTGGCTTATTTTACATTCCTGTCCGGAATTATTTATTTGTAACAATTTCCTCTCTATCAAAAGACACAGCTAATGCTGTGTTTTAATGTGTTATTTACACACAAAATAACCTATTTACAACTCAGTGTGCGCCAGAGGGAGAATGGATGGGCCCCAGTTTCCTGCGTTCTGTTATATCGGAGTTTAACAATCTGGTTTGCTAATAGAACCATTTATCATTGGTGTGGGGGGATAATTTATTTTATGTTTGTGGCCAGGTCTTACCGCCTCTGATCTTGGGAACATTTTGAAGATAATGAAGTCAGGCCTGGTGTTTCGGGTGCAAGCGGGGCTCCTGGAAGAGGAGGGAGACCCGTGGCCTTCCAGAGGTGGCCTGGGTGCCTCTGGGATCCCTGAGCTCATGAGTGTATCCTACAGATGGTTCATGAACACCAGTCTGAGAGGGGGCGACACGGAAACCCTCCTTCTGCCCTTCAGGAGCTCCCAGTTGAAGGCATTGGGAGACAGAGAACAGAGCACTGCGGGGACACTCGGGAGGTAGTGATAGACGTGCCCAGGAGGCTTCGTGGGGAGGCGGCATTGGGGCTGGGCACTGAAGGATGTGCAGGGTTTCGCCAAGTGGAAAGACGAAAGGGTGGGCAGAAGGGGCAGCAGAGTGGCCTGGTGGGAGTGCGGGGGCCTGGGAGGCAGCGTTTGGCCCATGTAGCTCCAGGGTGGGGTAGTCGGGTGGGGCCTGAGAGGGGAAGGACTGCTCGGGAGTGAGGCCTGGGGGGGACTGGGGCTCCAGCGTGGATGCGTGGCCACTCGCCCACACGGGCTGAGGTCCTCTTCCAGCTCTGTTGGAGCCTCTTCTTTGAATGCACATTGATGGGCAAGAAGGCCAAAGCGGTACTTTTGAATGGACTGCTGCCCTCTCAGAAGCCTGTGCCGGTGCCAGAGGGGGCAGGGAGGAGGGAGGGGGGAGGCATCCCAGAAGTAGGAGCCACAGTCTCTGTCCCCAGGGGCTGTGGCCCCGTGGACAAACCACGCACCCCCACTCGCAATCCGGCTGTGGCCGCTACCTGATGCCCAGAGTGATCAAAATATTTCAGGGAAAGAGTGGGACCTGGAAAGGCTCTGACGTCTGAGTAAGGCCCTGGTAAGTCCCCGGGCTGCAGCTGCGTGGCCTCGCAGACCCAGGGGCCGAGAGGGCGCAGCTGCTCGCTCAGATCGCATGGCTGGGGAGGGGTTGCCACAGGGGTGCTCTAAAGCATGGCAAGGCTTGGGGCAAGCCACAGGGAATGGCGCATGAGACAGCCGGCTCCGGGGTGGCCAGCGTGGTCCGGGGGCCGAGGCTCAGGCTCGCACAGACAAGGTGCCAATCCTTGCTCTGCCACATCCCAGTTGCGTATCCTTTCCTGATCTGAACCGCAGTGTTTTCACGTTAAAAATGGACAAAATACTTCTCTTTTGAGGGCCAGGATTACAGATAAGCAGTGTAAGGTGCTTACCTGACATAGGGTAAGCATTCTGTCTGTACTAGTTGCTGCTTTCAGGATTATTGCTATTGCTGTTATTACGATTATTCTAGATTTATTTCTGAGAGTAGCACATCCAACAAATATTTGAGAGTGAATGAATGCACAGGTATGTGAGCAGAATCTTCACAAGGAGTAGCCGCTTGCCCATGATGTGCAAGGGAACTTGGCCTTCTAGCCTGAGGAGCAGCATGTGCAAAGGCCCTGGGAGCTGAGAATGGCCCTATCAGCCCCTTGGGGAAGGAAGGGCCCCCTGCGCTCTCAGCACCCCCAGCACAAGCTGCTGTCCTGGCCCTGGGAATTCCCGTGATACCATGTTCAGAGGCCCCTCCTGGGTCTGTGTCCTGAGGATGCCGGAGGCCCAACCCAGGCCAGCTCTGGTGCGCGTGGCTTGTTTGGACCCCGCCCCAGGTTCAGCTGGTTTCTCCTCTCGGACAGGCAGGGAGGAGGGGGTTGGAGGGGCTCTGTCTCGAGAACTGCCCTCGGCTCTTCCCCTGAGACTGGCCTGGCTGGCCATGCTCCCCGTGGACATGGATTGCCAGCTCGTGTTTGTGGGGACTGGGGAGTTGGAAACCCTCACACCAGGTAGCAAGGCCTCTGGCCTGAGAAGGTCATTTCTTTGTCTGGTTTCCATCCCATTTTGAATAGTGACCCTTGAGAGGAGGGTTGGGGCTTTGTGTGGGGCCGGGTGGAGGACACCAGGCTCAGGCTTTACAGCTTCCTCAATCCCTGCCATTGTAGAAATGAAGGAACGTCCAGGGAGCTGCGTGATTGACAGAGCAGGTGGTCCTGTGTGGGGGGAGGGTGGTCAGGGCTGGAAAGCACTTCCCACCTCAGTGCCTGAAATTTACCCCTCGCTGTCACCTTCCTGCAGGTTTATGCAGAGGCCCGTGTTGTTCTCAAACCCTCCGTGTGGCTGGGTTACCAGGTGCCAGGCCCCTGCCCAGTGACAACCTGAGGGCACTGGGGTACCTGGGAGTACTCACGGGAGAAGGGGCAGAAAGGGAGGCACAAATTGCCAAAGACACACATTGCTACCTTTGCAAGTTCTGAGGCTGGACACAGGTGAGGTTTTTGTCCCATCTGTGGTCCCCAGAGTCGACACACTGGTCACATCTCTCCTGGCTCTGTTGGTGACAGGGAAGGCAACAGGTACCTTCAGTTAGAGACAGGCAAGCATGGGTTCACGTCCAGGTACGAACATGGGCTGCCCTCGCCTCATCTGTGAAATGAGGGTGATGAAGTCCCTCTGGCCAGCGGCGTAGGGCATGAGGGTCTGGCATGTGGTGACGGGATAGTGGCATCCCCTGCCTGAGAGGGCCCGGGCAGCTCCTGGCTGTATTGTCAGCGGCCGGAGCAGTGCGGAACTCCCCAGGCACCCGCAGCAGCCCTGACGTGCCAGGTCCTAGCTTCCCCAGCTCTGAGCCCAGGTTGGGATGGAGAAGAGGGAGAGAGGAGTCAGCGATCCACTTGTAGGTATAGACCCAAGAGAATGGGAAACATAGCCCACACTGAAACTGGTATACGAATGTTCACAGCAACGCGATTCAGAACAGCCCCCAAATGGAAATAACCCAGGAGTCCATTAGCTAGCTAATGGGTGGACAAAATGCAGTATATTCGCATCCGGAATATTATTCAGCCATCAAAAGGAACGCAGTACTGAATTGTGCTTCAACGTGCATGAGCCTCGATGCCATTATGCTCCGTGAAAGCAGGCAGACGCAGAGGGCCACGTATCATAGGACTCCATTTATGTGAACTGTCCCAAACAGGCACAGCTATCGAGGCGGAAAGTAGAGGGGAGGAGGCAATGGGAGGTGACTGCTAATGGACGTGGAGTTCCTTTTTGGGTGATGAGATGTTCTGGAATTAGATTGTGGTGATGGTTGCACAACCCTGTGAATATAGTAAAAACCACTGAATTGTATACTTTCAAAGGGTGAATTTTATGGTATGTGAATTATACCTCCATTTTAAAAAGGAAGGGAGGGAGAGAGGAAGGAAGGGAGGGAGGGAGGGAAGAGGGGAGGGAGGAAGTGAGGGAGGATGAGGGGCAGGCCTGGCTGAGGCCTGCAGCCCCAGCGAGAGTCCCCAGGCTGCGTGAGCCACGCTGTCCCTCAGGGGATGACCCGGTTCCCCTGGCCAATGAGCAGCCTCCCCAGACAATTCTATAGGCTCCAGAAACTCTAAAAATAATTGGAGTGGAAGGAGGGTGTTTAATGACAAAGTAAATAATTACATTAAGGGTGTGAGTTTGGAGGGAGCAGAGTAAATCACTTTAGAAAGAGCACCAGCCTCCAGCTAACTTCCAGTCCTTTATCACCAGATCCCGTCCTCCCTCGGCCGCTGAATAATTGATTGTGGCAGGCATGGTGGGCCCAGCCGCGGCAGGGGTTACCAGGGTCAGGCGGGGCCGGAGACATGGTCAGCAGGGGCGCCTATTCCTCTCCCCAGGCCTGTGCCCGCCCTCAGGGCGGCTCTCAGCCAGAGGCCGGGGAGGATGGGCAGTGGGCAGGCCGCCAGACTTAAAGCTGAGCCCCAAGAGGGACATTTGTGATGCGTGAGGCTATGGGAAGACAGCGGTACCTTGGCCGGGAATGATGGCTCTTCTCTGACGGAAACCAAGTCGGGATGCTCAGTGGCGAGGGACAGAAATGCACTCAGACCTTCTGAAACTATATGGATTTCGTGGCCTCCGTAACCGGGCAGCCATAAGCAGCTGAATTCGCGATTCCAGCGATGCCTTTGGGACACCGTGTCTTCTCTCTATGCTCTCGGTTGGCTTGACCCTCGGTTGGCACGCCAGCAGCCGCTCCTCACCGGGTGGCGAGAGCTGCTGCGGGGGAATGTGGGCCTGACCCCCTGAGCTCTCATGGGGAAGTGTCTCCTTCTGGGAGACTCTAGAAAAAGTCCAGGGCCTCTTCTCATTGCCCTGCCTTGGCTCCCCTGCTCCCTGTGAGCCAGCCACTGTGAGCAGGCCATGTGCTATTACGGACATGCGGCGGTATGGGGAGGGCCAGCCTCCCTGACCAGGAGGGACCACGCATGGGAGAGTAGGCCCCATGTGATGTGCGCAGGCCAAAAAGAAATGTCCACCTCACTTGAGCCAGTTGGCAGGAGAGGGACACCTTGGGGACTCTGGGCACCCCTAGACACGCACCAGTGAATGGAGTCAGAATTCTGGCTCTTCAGAAGCAGGGAGCACTCCTCTGGTCCTCCCTTCCCCAGGCCTCCTCCTCTGGGCTGCATCTGGAGTGCCCAGGCCTCTCTCCCTTCCCTACCTTGTCCTTTGGAGCTCCCCAGGGGGGAACATCAAGTGTTTTTGAGAAGTATCAGGGGAGAGCCTAGAGAAGTGACTGAAAGTTCCAGGGGTAGTGCCACTAAGGAGGGTTTATTAAAGATGGAGGGACATGTGGGAGAGGGTCCTGAGCAGGGGACAGGAACAGAGGCCTGGGGGTAGGGATGCAGGGTAGGGACAAGGACCAGAGCGCCTGCTTGAGAGAAGGCTTCACACAAAGGGGTAGGAGGAGAGATGCACTTGGAAAGGGAGTTTTGAATGGCTGTGGGGAGCTTTGGACGCTTTGCAGGGGAATTTGGACTATGGGCTGTAGGGAGCCATGGAAAGCTCCAAGCAGGGGAGGGACATCTGGAATAAACTCAGTCTTCTGCTAGATTGACTTATGTCCTGTGACTTGAAGCATTCCATCCTCACCAACAAAACACAGGTGATTCCTGCGGGATTTCTCTGCTTTTCAGACCTCCCTCTCTCCCGCCAACCCTGCTTCTCTTCCATCTTTTCATGAATGTTTTTTAGGGCTTCGTGTGTGCTGAGCAGTGTTCTAGCAGATGCCCTGGACTTTTGCTAGAGTCACCCAGAAGGAGACCCTTCTCCACATGAGCTGTGTCAGACCCACACTCACTCACAGCAGCTCTGAGCAGGCAACACAAAGTCCATTTCTTCTGGAACTGACAGACTGGTCGGGCGCAACAGGAAGTACCCGGAGAAATGACCATGCTGCGAAGAATGTCGTCTGGGTCCTCCGGCTGGGGAGACAGGGCTCGCCTGTGTTTCCCAGGGTGGTGAAAACCACTGCCTCTGTCAGATGTGCTGGTGAGGCAGAGTGGAAACCACTTGCTGGGGGTGGAGAAGCTGATGAGCTGGCCCGGGTCATCCCCGTACCACGGGGCAGGGTGCTCCCCGGGCCATCCCCATGTGGGGAAGGTGGGATGCAGCAGGAGCAGCTGGGGTGGAGCCCGTGGGGCGAGACTCTCAGTACTGTGGGCACCGGGGCAGCTCCTTGGTCTGTCGCATGGGGCGGGCAGGCCCTCCCTGGTAGGGCTGAGCTCAGGACCCAGGCAGAGGCCCCACCACAGGCCGTCCTCATGGGGGCTCTGAAAGGACCGACTGCAGTGCCAGCTGAGGGGACCCCTTCTCTCTGTGTCTGAGCTGTCATCCCAGAGTGGGCCTCTTGGGCATTTCTAGCCCTCAGGGAGAAAGTGGGGGAGCCCATCCTGGGGACATCACCCTTCCTAGTCCTTCAGGCTGTTGGGATCCCCTTTCCCCTGGCCTCATCCTTGACATGCAGTCTCTGGCCTCTCTCCCTGTTCCTGGAACGTTCCCTCCTAGGCCATCCTGCTCAGGTCTGGCCCGGCCGGGCCCTCTCCTCACCCCGACTTGCCTGTGCGTCCCGCCCTCCCCTTTTGCATGGCGACGAGGGTGAGCATCCCCTGTCAGGGGGAGGCCGAAAGCCGTGGTCATTGTTCTTGCCGTAGATTGCCGGGCCTGAGTGAAGGTGTGGGGACACGTGGCCTTGCTCTGTTGGGGTCTCTGAACTCAGAGACACACAGGCCCTCTGTTCCTTGGTAGCCACCATCCCCCGGGAGCACTGGGAGGTCCTGAAGAGGCTGTCACCAGTCCCTGTGTGACATCTGTGCGAGTATTTGGAAGAATGCTCAGTGTGTCACGGAACGTAAGGCGCCGCCACTCTCCTTTGGTGCCTGCGCGTCACTGATGCTGACCAAACGTCCTGGCAGGGCTGTGGGTGGTCAGACGTGGGTTTTGTGCATGTGTCCCCAAGGAGGAATCGGCAGCTTCTGGGATCTGAAAAAAACGAAATGAAACGAAAAACAGAGTCAGTGTTTCCCTATGCCCTGATTCTAGGAACTTCATTGCTCGGGGGCTGTGGAGAGGGCAAGAGCGGCCTTTGAAAGTTTTTCCCAGGGGAGGTGGGTGGGGGTGGGTACCACGGGGAGCTGTGGCCCGTGTGTCCTTGATCTCCCCCATCCCAGAACCGGCCCCGCCGCACACGCGGAACAGCCCGACCGCCTCAGCTGGGTTGTGTCTTGGAGGGAGAGAACCAAGCCCAGGCTCAGACTGAGACTCTTGGTTCCGCTTTCGCAAGGACTTCTCAGCCGGGTGGCTGCCTGGGCCAGATGGACACCCTTTCACAAGTGTCCGCGGTCTTGTGTGCATAGATACCTCTGGTCCTTCACCCTCAGGTGCCCCCTCCCCACCCTGGCCGCCACGGCGCCTTGCCTCTCTTGAGGACAGCCTCCTTACCAGATCGCCAGGCTGTGCCAGCCCCCCGGGGCCACCCCGTCCTGGCAGAGAGTCATCCCCAGCCTCCCGACCCTGGCTGTGCCCCTGATCCGAGGTTCCTTGCACACAAGGCATCCTAGTTACAATGCCTAGAGCCTCTCCAATGAGGGTTCTAGCAGCTGTGATCTCTTTGGAGGTGTAAGGGGGGGATGGGGGAGGGGAGGCAGGAGAGGGAAGACACCGTAGCAAGCCAGTTACTATCAAGAACTACCACACTTTCATCCCAGGGGGAGATGCCAGGACCCCGTGTGAGCCATCCTGCCCAAGGGGCAAGAGAGCCAAGGTCTAAACACCACCCACACCTGTCAGGCCTTGTTTGAGGGCTGCTCCGGCACTTCCAGCCTGTTCGGTTGTCAGGCAAAGGGGGCTTCGGAGGCAGAGAGAACGCTCAGTTAACCATCGGGGCTAGGGGCCGGAAGCCGGGGGTGCACGCACTGGAGCGGGACGGGCGTGAGGGCATGAGTGGCATCTGCTCTGTGGAGACAGGGGTGGTGCATGCTTAAAGGGTGCAACTTCTGGGGGTTTAGGCATCCTTTTCTGTGTCCTCTGTGTGAGTGTGCGACAAGGGGCTGCCTCCAAGGCAGAGGCAAACAGCTTGGCTGTGGTCAGACGTTAGTGCCTTCGTGGGAATGAGTTTATCAGATGCTATCTTGAGAGAGTATGTTGATGGGGGAAGAGCACAGGAGGACGGGAAAGGGGCTGCAGCTCCGAGAAGGGGCCAGAAACGTGCCCGAGGGACCCAAAGATCCCCTTGCCGTGTCATCGGAGATAAGGCCCCGTGTCCTGCCTTCTTGAGGACTGTCAGTGCCGGAAGTCCTGAGAACCAGGGACGGTTCTCTGACACTGGCCTTCTGGAATGGAGGAGCCCCCAGACCCCGAGCCCCAGGGTTGAGCCTGATTTATAACTAGTCACTAAAAATATATACAGTGGAATGAAAGCTTCTGTTACTGAGCAGGCTCTCTCCGGCCATTGTAAAGATAAGTAACGGCAGTTATAAGGCCACTTAAACCCTTACCTTTGGGGTATAAAGGGGTCTCTGCAGACAGTAAGTCTTTATCGAGAAATGTTTACTCATAAAAACACAATGAAGCCTGGGAGAGAAGGCATCTCAGCCGTCGGGCCTTTCTGCCTTTATGGAGCCGGGCCCTTCGTAACAGGAGCCGCAAATCACCGTGGCCCAAAGTTGGGGGCGGGAGAGAGTTAAACCTGACTGCTGCCTTCTGGCCGCCACCATCCGCCGCAGTTCCCTTCCACCATCGGTGTGTGTGTGGGGGGACCATCGTGGTGGCTCCCCGGCACCACGGGCCAGGGCCAAGTCCCAGCACCGGTCATGCGGTCATGCGTATCCCCCGCCCGCCTCTGGGTCACACCGTGCCCCTCCCCCACGCCGGCCCCTGGTGCCTGTGGCTTTGTGCAGCTCTCCCTCTCCCTGGGATGCCCTCCTCTGCTCTCCTACCAGGCTGGCTCCTGCCGGTCCCTTCAGGGGCGTTGACACATGTTCCCCTAGACACCACTGCCATACCAGTTACAGTCCCAACAGGGGAGCAGAGTCACAGTGAGTGACACGGGACGAGGGTTGTGATGCCACTAGCCGCACCCAGCCGGGATACCTGGCTGGGGGAACCCTGAAATCTCCGGAGGGCTGCTGCCTCCGCATCTGGTATTGGACCAAAGTCACTGTAGATCCGTGGGGTCTGCAGTGGGAGGGAAGGCAGGGTGTGACATGGGGGAGAGTGTGGGTGAGATTAGAGCTTGCATTTGTCTCCCTCTGTTAGCTCCCAACCTCACGCTGGGTAGATTGGGGGGAGCGGCGGCAGGAGCGTCTGCTGGGAGCTATGTTTGCTCTAGGAGCTCGTGGGAGTAGAGCTGTGGGACCTGGAGAGGCTGGCTCTGCCCGCCTTGCTGGACGAGCCACAGGTCGGCAGTGCAGGCCACAGGCTGAGGGTGGCATGCCTGCCGCCCTGCGCAGAGGCTTCCCGAACTGTCTCGTGCCTTAAAAATGACCGAGGACCCCAGAGAGCTTCTCTTCATGTGTGTTATCTCTATCAATCTTTATGTGACTAGAAATTGAAGGTGAGAACATTTTTAAATGTTTTAATTTTTTTTTTAAAGATTTTATTTATTTATTCGACAGAGATAGAGACAGCCAGTGAGAGAGGGAACACAAGCAGGGGGAGTGGGAGAGGAAGAAGCAGGCTCCCATCGGAGGAGCCTGATGTGGGGCTCGATCCCAGAACGCCGGGATCACGCCCTGAGCCGAAGGCAGACGCTTAACCGCTGTGCCACCCAGGTGCCCCTAAATGTTTTAATTTTTAATCCATTTAAAAATAACAACGGTAAACCCATCATTTTTATCAACCATAACTATTCTCCAAAATAAGAATGTTAGGGAGAAGAATGGGATGGTGTTTTGCAAATCTCTTTCATGTCTGGCTTAAGGGAAGGCAGCTGGAGCCTCCTATCTGCTTCTGCGTTTGCGTATCTGTTGCAGTATGTCGTTTGGCTTGAAATATGTGAAGGGGATCTGGCCTCCCATAAAACATAGTTAGAAAAGGGAGGGATGTTTTAAAAGCCTTTTCAGCTGATTGTAGATATTTTTCTTTGATACTACGCGGAAACATGACACAGGGTTGTTTCTTAAAGTTACTCGCAACAGGAAATCCCAAACCCTATCGAAGACCTTTCTGTATTCTGTTTGTTAAAATCCCTTGGTCTCTCTTGCACCTGGAATGGCTGTTTTTTGACCCTCGCATTATTTTGTGTCATTGTTTGGTAGTACTGGCTTCTGTCTTTGGGAGCCATTGGCTCACAGAGTGGATGGCACCGTGATAGAATGAGGAAGAAAGACAGATCATGGCTTGGTGTGTGATGGAAACACTGTTGACTGTCCCCCTTGCCTTGAAAGAGGACCATGCTTTACCCCATCCTTCCTCCAGACCTTGAGGATTTCAGCTGTGGCCAGCCTGAACCTGGATCCACTGAGAAGGGAGTTCTTGGCAATGACATGTCTGCTTAGCCACATTGCCACGGTACAGAGCCACCCCAACACCTCCACGGGGGTTTGTCCCTGAAGCCCCCTCACCTCTTGGTCCCACTTGCCCTTTGGCTGCATTTCCTCTCTTCCCCTTCCTTGATGGAGCTGTCTCTGCTCTCTGTCTACAAGCTGCACCCCTCAGGACCATGCCTCTCCCTTCACCCAGATGGCTCGGTGAGGTCCCCCTGCTGCTCGGTCCAGTGGCTGGTCTCTGTGCCTCCTTTTATGGACTCATCAGTGCTTGGTCTCACACCCCCGGCCCTCTCCTCCCCTGGTTTCTGGACACCACATTCCCCTGCGTGGTCAACTGCCCCCTCCCTTCTCCCACCTCCCAGGGTCCCAGGGGCCTGTCCTCCACCACAGGCCACCTCCGTCTCACCTGGGTGGTCCCACATTGTCAGCCTTCTCTGTCCCATGACTCTCACACTCAGACCCACTTATCCAATGGCCTGCCTGTCCTCAGACTCCTGGATGCATAATGGTTTCCTCTCCACCCACCTCCAGACCCCCAGCCTCCCCCCACACCCCAGGCCTCCTCCAAGGGGACAGCATCATTAGCCCTCCACTTATATATGATGGAGACCTAAGGGATCTGTGTCCCCACATGGCCTAAGATTCAGGGTGCCATGGGACCTATCGTGGATGCACCTTCTTCTTCTTTTTTTATATGATGAGGTTTTTTTAATTTTTATTTTTTATTTAAATTCACTTAGCTAACATATAGTGTATTATTAGTTTCAGAGGTAGAGGTCAGTGATTCTTCAGTCATAGTAACACCCAGTGCTCATTACATCACGTGCCCTCCTTAATGTCCGTCACCCGGTTACCCCATCCCCCCACCCTCTCCCCTCCAGCAACCCTCAGTTTGTTTCCTGTGATTAAGAGTCTCTTATGGTTTGTCTCCCTCTCTGGTTTCGTCTTGTTTTATTTTTCCCTCTCTTTCCCTCCCTATGATTCTCTGTTTTGTTTCTTAATTTCCACATATGATAATTGTCTTTCTCCGATTGACTTATTTCACTTAGCATAATACCCTCTAATTCCACCAACATTGTTGCAAATGGCAAGATTTCATGTTTTGATGGCTGTGTAATATTCCATAGTATGTATGAACTGCATCTTCTTTATCTATTCATCTGTCAATGGATATCTGGGCTCTTTCCATCCAATAGCCATCTTTGGCTATTGTGGACCTTGCTTCTAAAACTTTGGGGTGCAGGTGCCCCTTCTTTTCACTACATTTGTATCTCATTTGTATCTTTGGAGTAAATACCTAGTAGTGCAATGGCTGGGTCATAGGGTAGCTCTATTTTCAATTTTTTGAGGAATCTCCATACTCTTTTCCAGAGTGGCTGCACCAGCTTGCATTCCCACCGACAGTGTAAGAGGGTTCCCCTTTCTCCACGGATGCACCTTCCTAAACCATTTATGCCCCCCTCCCCCGGTCATACACGAGGCCCAGAGGAGACTCCCCCAGCTTGCCATTGGATCACCGTGAGCAGTGGACGGTCGGGACTAGAATCTGATGGAGTTCTAGGTTCAAAACCCGTGCTCCTCCCCTGTCCCGTGCCTCCACAAGTATCCTGCCCTTGATTCAAGGGACCCCTTGAGAGGTCAGAGTTGCTTGAGCCCTAGGGCCCAACCCCTTGCAGAACGGTGTTAGTAAGAGCCAGAAGACTCCAGAGAGCCCCAGCATCCATCGCTGTGGGGGTGGCTGTGCCTCTCTAAGCCTGGGGTGGTGGTGGGGGTTGACAGCACCTGCCCTGGGACTGACAGGTCTGAGCCTGATCCGAGGGCTGCCATTTGGTATATCCAGGAGTCGTTTTTGTTTTGGTTTTTGGGTTTTTTTTTTGTTTTTTGTTTTTTTTCCTTCCATCCAAGAAAAAATCTCTAAGAGGAAAACAGATCTGCCTCCCTAAGCGGTCCCTGGGAAGGAGCGTGTAGGTGCCACGGGCCCAAAGCAGAGATAAGGGTGTGTGCTGACCTTTTCAACCGGCAGGCCGTCAGCTGCTGCTGCGTGTGTCAGGCATTTAGTGCAAAGTCAAGAGCCGGGCCAGGTCCCGGCACTGCTGACTGCTTGGGGCTGGGGGCTGGGGGGGGGGTGTCTGTAGGTAGAAGCAGGAGCATCTCCTGCTGCAAGACCAACAGGATCTGTTGGCATGCTGTGCCTGTCTCTCCTTGCTCCCCCTGCTCCCTCCCCGCACCCCCAACCCAAGCACAAAGCACTTCTGAGCCTCCCGAGTGTGTCTGGCTCCCAGCAAGTCTCTGCAGGGGACCTCTCCCACCCCACCCCCATATTTTCCTCTAGGCCCTCTGCCTCTAAATCCCAAGGCTCCTTCTGGGCCAAATTCAATTAGTCAATTCTGTTTAATTCAAAAAGCATTTGGATGTTTATGGAAGGCCTACTGGTTAGCATGTTGCCAAGGCCACCCGGCTATTAAGTGGTTCAGCCAGGACTTGAACTTGAGTCTGTCTGAGCCCTAAGTGTAGGCGCCTCTTCCTTCAGGGTGCTGCCCCCTCCTCTGCTGATAACTTGCTTCTCTGGAGCCAGAACTCCCTGTCTTCTCTAACTTCAAGCCACTTCCAGCTGATGAGCTGGGAAGACCTGTAAATCTGTTAGAACTGTTTCTAAACCAAGAATCCAGGGGCCCTGAGTAAGGGCTCGAAAGGCTCTTCTGTGGGTGAATTATGCACTGCTTGGTGCAAGGCCTCCGAGGTGGAGGTTTGGGGCCAGGGGCTGCTTGTTCCCTTCTGGGTTACAGTTGGTAAACTGGTGAGTGACCTCCAGAGGGGTGGGATTTCTGCTACACTCTGAAAGTACTGATAGGAGACAATTCAGTCATAGAATGCTGGTCATCGAGACTGCTTTTATACTCCCTGTCTACCCTTCTTTCTTTCTGTCTCTGCCAGCAGCCCTGATGACAGGGACATAGAATTCTTTGCCGTGAGACTTGGTCTCAAGAATAGTAAATCTTGGGGGGCGCCTGGGTGGCTCAGTCCATTAAGTGGCTGCCTTCAGCTCAGATCATGATCTCAACGTCCTGGGATCGAGCCCCACATTTGGGCTTCCCGCTCAGCGGGGAGCTGGTTCTCTCTCTCCCTCTGCTGCTACTCTTCCTACTTGTTCTCGCTCTCTATCTCTCTGTCAAATAAATAAAATCTTAAAAAAAAAAAGAGTAAATCTTGGGGACCCTGAGACCAGCCGTTTCTTCATCCAGTTGTAAGTACTGACCAGTCATTGTGCCACTCACTGTGCAAAAACCCCACCAGCCAAGCCCCCAAGGAGCCCACTGGCCAGGAGGAGGGACAGACAAGCATGCTTAGGGTCTCAGTGTGGTTAAAGACTTTGAGAGAGGCCTGCTCTACATGTCCCCAAGGGAGGAGAGACAAGGAAGTCTTCCTGGAGGAGGCATGCCTGGAGCTGGGTCTTGAGGGATGAATAGGAATTCGTTAGGCAGAAAAATTGGGCCTTCGAGAACAGAACAGGGAAGGGTGGCAGCTGAGATGCTGTGAATCTCAGCACTGTTGACTGTTTTGCTGGAGGAAACTTCCCCCAGCAGCTTCTCCTGAAGCTTCCCACCCTAGAAATACTGGGGTTGACAAAGGCAGGCGAAAGAAAGATCTAGGCTGGTCCCTTTTGCCTTCTGTCTGATTTCCTCAGCTGAGTTTACTATGTTCCCTCTGGCTCCCTGAGAATCAGGACAGTGAAATGCGGGTGGATTTTGGAAGTTTCTCTTTCTCTTACCCACTGAGCGCCTGCTCTCTCCTCTCGTGTGAGCTCTTGGCCGTTGGCCTCATAGTCGCTGAATTCACAGCAGCTCAGCTCTGGGGCCCGGGTAGGGTGACTGTGAGCTTTCCTCCCAGCTGGATGGCCTGGAAGCCCAAGAGGGTTAAACCACCAAACCAGCTGGTGAGCATTAGTCCCCTTCTCCAGGCGGTAGCGTCAGAGGCTGAGCAGGAGAAAGAGAAGCTGGTGGCAGGAGGAGGCAGAGGGCTGCCTCGAGGCTCTCCCTGGTGGGCTCCCCGCCCCGGCAACCCCCAGGTAGGCCGGCTGTGGCTGTGGGGGCCTTAGGAGAACACGCAGAGACGGCCCCCCGGGCCAGCCAGCAGACGTGAGTGGAGCGAGGGCCCGTGTCACTCTTCGTGAGAGTTCTTTCGCAGCGGCAGGAACTTCGGTGGAAAGGAAGGGGTGTGCGTTCTGGGGAGGAAAACTCTCTTTATGGGGGCGGGGTGGGGACTGGCTTCCTTAAACAGATGCTCGAGTGTCCCGTCCGCGGAGCAGCAGGCAGGATGGGCCTCCCTGCAGCTTCTGGAGCCCCAGGGTGTTGCTCCGTCCTGGCCCTGCACACCTCAGGCCCGTGTGCAGCCAGGAGTCATTGGCCAAGGTGGCTTTAGCGTATGTTTTCTCGGTCTGCCTGGGGCCAAGAGGCCTCTTGAAGGGGTTGCCATATGCCGACTCAGTGACTAGTGTGTGGCCTCCCGTGGTTTCAGACGCCTCGCCAAGACCCGGGAGCCCTCCGCCTCCCCCCGGGAAATGGGAAGAGTGTGTGCGCGCCTTTCTGACAGGCAGCCTGTCTTGGTGCGGCCTGCCCAGCCTGCTGCTGCCTGGACGTGACAGGGCTGGGTTTCCTGCGGCAGCTGTGCAGGCGAAGTTCTGCGGGTGCCGGGATTGTAGAGGTGCGGCCGGCCCAGTGGTTAACTGACGCCTGGACTCCGGGGACTGCATTTACTAGGCCTGGTATGTGATGTATTTTCCTACTTTGACTGCATGTGGGGAGAAAAATATCCAAATGAGGGGTGGGCCTATGGCTCAGCCAAGCGGCCTCATGAATGGACTTCTACCGTGGAAGAAACTGGTAGATCCGACAGACATTTAGGGTGACTGAGTGGGAATCTGTGTGGCCTAGGCTGTCACTCCCACAGAGGGGCCAGTAAACCTGCGCTCAGTGGGGTGTCCAGCGGCTTGCCTGTCCGACTGCCAGGCCCAGCCTCACTGTGGTGGGGTCCGCCTGGACGCCGGGCTTGAGGAGCAGGAGGGGAGAGTCCAGGTGGGTCCAGAGGGGTTGGGCACTCTCAGAGGGCAGCCTGACCCCAGGCAGTCTGGCCCATCCCACCCCCCCACCTCTTCGTCCTTCATTAAGTGGAAGGAAGGCTACTTAGACTATTAACAGCTACTTGGGAAAGACCCTCTTTCTGCTTTACGCCAATTGACCCTTCACAAGGCCTCTTAAGTCTGTGCCATGAACCCAGAGGGAGACACAATTCCATTTCACGGGTGGGGAAGCCGAGGCACTGCCCTATCGGGTGACCTGTCTAGGACTGCCCAGCTGGACAGCAGAGGGGCCCTAGGTGCCCGGTGGGTGTTCTCGGGCTTCGACTCCACAGGGCAGCGGAGAGACTGGCCTCAGGGAATCGGACTGCCGGTCGACCAGGCTTTGCTGTATCGCACCCCTTTAGCTCAGAGAGGAGGCTGCTGTGGCTAAGGCCCAGCTTAGTTCGTGTTCCCACTCCGCCCTGACCAGCTGGGTGGGACGTGGAGCAAGCGGTGGTACCTCTCTGGGCCTCAGTGTGGTGGGTGAGGGCAGCCTTCCAGAGTGCCCCTGGTCCCCGCACCATGCCAGGGAGGCAGCACCCTGCATACAGTAGGTGCTCGAGACCGCTGGGGTGTGGGCTACGGGTCAAGGCGCATGGACAGAATGGCCTTTTGGAAGCCTGTTAGCATGCTGCAGGGTAGGCCTCTGGGCTCCAGAACCCTCGTGTCCTCCCAGCTCCTGAACCTTGCTTCTATCATGACGACCCCCTGTGCACACCTGGATGAATTGGATGAATGCAGCAAAGCACAGGGAACGTTCTCAGATTCTTCTCCGCTTCCACTTCATATCATTTCCATCTTAGCTTGTCTTTCCAGTTCTTTCTTTCTAGGCAAAAATGTCTTTTTCAGTGTTAGGTTCAAATGAGGAAATTAAAGAGCAAAACCCAAACAAAACAACAAGTGAAGCAACTCCCTGGGCTTTTAGAATTCAAAGCTGCCGAGGAAATGGTACTAATGCAAGCAAAATGGCTAATTTCCCATTGGACTTTATTTATTTTTTATTTATTTTTAAGATTTTATTTATTTATTTGACAGAGAGACAGCCAGCGAGAGAGGGAACACAAGCAGGGGGAGTGGGAGAGGAAGAAGCAGGCTTCCAGCGGAGGAGCCTGATGTGGGGCTCGATCCCAGAACACCGGGATCACGCCCTGAGCCGAAGGCAGACGCTTAACCGCTGTGCCACCCAGGCGCCCCTCATTGGACTTTATTTTTAACACACTCCAAACCTGTCTTCCGCCTCTCACCCTGGCTCTTCTGCAGGTCCCCCCACATTTGCCCTCTCCCCAGAGGGCAGCTCCATGGAGTAGTCTAGGAGTAGCAGGTCGAAAGGCTGTTGTGGGAGACACCTGGACAGGTGCACAGTCTGCAGTGAAAGGCAGGGGAAGGGTGGGCAGGCAGGCGGGCGTCCCAGGAGGGACCCCCGCCTGTCCCCACCGGTGGCCTCGTGTTTCCAAGGTGAGGCAGCATTTCACATGCAGCAGGCTGCACACCATCTCTGGTATGCCGTTTGGTCCCTGGACTTAATGAGTTCTGCAGGGACGCTCCGCCGTAGCTGAAGATCATTTACCTGAATTGCTTTTTAATTTCTGCCGGGGGAAGCTGCCCCTGGCGCGGTATAATTACATTATAATTTACAGCAATCCCAAATCTATAAATTTAGCCATACTGTGGGGGGAAGGGACGGGAGCTGTGAAGGGGCTGGAAGAGAGCGGAGCCCCCATCATTAAATTAACCTCCATCTCTGGGTCCAGTCGCTGGACGAGCGGGAAGAGGCAGAAAGGGACACCTCTTGCCTAGTAGATGCTGACGTTTGCTTTACACCAAGGAGTGTTTGGTCGTGAGCTGGCTTGTGGGAGAGGACTCACGCGTAACTGAAATCCCTTCCGGTCTGCTGGCTTGTAGCAGTTTTGCTGTGGGACTTGGGGAGCACACAGAAGTGGGTGGCCTGGGGACGGCAGCGTAACACCTGGCATTGGGAGGCAGGGCGCAGAACTCTTGGATTCTCTTACCAGAAGACCTCCCTTCACCTCCCCCACGGCCCCCCACCACCACTGTGGGCTCTGGAAAGGAGACACAGGCCCCAGGACAGGGCCTAGGGAATGTCGGTGGGTAACTGGCTGGCGGGGAGCTTAGTGAGTGCGTGGAAGCAGAGCCCCACGGGATTCTCACGGGCAGGGAGGGAGAGGGCCACGCCGGCGGTGCAGGCTGAGAGGGACTTTGCTCCCTGGACCCACCTTGTTGAGACCCACCGTCTGCACCCACGGAGGATTTACACGTGCAGGGGCCCTTCGCTTTCCACCTTGCTATGGAATTCGCCCCATTCCTATGAAAACCACATACAGACCAAAATACCCATATTTTCTGTGCACAAAGCCAGTTAGTTATCTTACAGAATTCTGTGGTAAATTCACTTTATAATAATAGAGAAAAAATAGGCTTTTCTGATTTATATAGGGTATAGAAATCTCAATGTTCATGTCTTGGGTAATTTGTGTTGGGATGACTTTTATATATATATATTTTATATGTTTATATATATATTACATATATATATATTACATATATATATATATATATTACATATATATATATATATATATTACATATATTATATAACAGTGGGAGGCCATAGTGTAGCAAAACCAGTAATGGGACTTGGGTTCAGAGAGGTTAACTCACTTACCCCAAGTCACACAGCTAGTGGGGAGATATAAGCCACGTGAATAAGGACGATGAAAATGTGAACACCTGCGTTTACTGTCAGGCTGCAACGTGGGAGAAGTGACTGTCGGGCAAGAAAGAGGGAGGAATAGGGGAGTGAGAAAGAATTTGTCTTTTTCTGGAGCCCAGAGGAAGGGCGATGGGTAAATGTGAATCTTAATTGTTATCAGCTCTCTCAAAGGTGGCAGCACCCCAGCCCCAAGGCTCTAGAGCCCCTCTCTCAGATGAATGGCTGTCCCCCGAGGAAGCCGGCGGCCCCAGGCTGCCCTCTGAGCTTTGGCTCTCGCACTCAAGTGTGCTGGGGCTCCCAGATGACAAAACTGTGGCTCCCGAGCGAGGCTCCAAAATCCTTGCCTCTGGCCAGTGCCCCTCACTCTCTCTCTGCCTGCCCCCCTCAGGCCTACACCAGCAACTCCTAAACTAGCTTTGGGGGGGTGTTACAGGTGGTCTTTGAGAATTGAAGCCCACCCTGGGGGACTTGGCTGTGTGAAGTAAGATGTCCCCGCAGCACGACGTCTGAACCACAGGGACACATCAGGACTTGAACTCCCTTGTGGGCTCTGCCTCCTGAGAGGGATGTCTGCACAGTATTTCTCATAGTGGAGTCCACAGGCCTCTCACAATGCATGCATGTGATTTGGGGGTTCAGGAAGAATTCCAGCCACTGCTTAGTGTCTGAAGGAATTTATTCCCTCTAGAAGGGATCTGTTCAT
The DNA here is from genome assembly GCF_023065955.2 of Ursus arctos. Taxonomy (NCBI): domain Eukaryota; kingdom Metazoa; phylum Chordata; class Mammalia; order Carnivora; family Ursidae; genus Ursus; species Ursus arctos. The sequence continues at coordinate 10,845,369 of NW_026622763.1, read as the reverse complement.
CGCTCAAGTTTTAAAGAAACAAAGCCCGAGACCTGGCCCTGTCCCCCTCTGCAGCCACAGATGTTAGACACCTCTTACCTGGAAGAACTTTGTGATTACTTCCTCCCTGATGCACCCATCCCCATCTGTTGCCTGCCCCCTCCAGGAAGGCTTCCTTGATTTATAGCCCTCCTGCCCATGCCCCTCTCTGGTGCTTCCTGCCGTCCTCAGAGCCCCGTGTGTGACCATCTGGTGAGTCTCCTCCATTAGCCGGCGCTCAGCCAGGCAGAGTGGGGGCTGTGTTCTGTCCACTGGGCCTAGCCCTGGCCAGCCAAGAGATGTTTGGATAACCAGGCGAGGACACAGGGCCGCCTCCTTCCTGTGTCTGCCGGTTCACAGACATCCCCACACGAGCCTCAGCAGCTCAGAGCCTTGCACTCCAGCTGTGGCCCAGCAGTGTCCAGCGAGGGACAGGATGCCGGGGGTGAGAACCCCACCGGCCTTCACTGCCGGGCACGACAGGAGGCGGCTGCCTTTGTTATGACAGAGCAGAGCCTTGGGCTGAGGCCAGGCTCGGTCCAGAGACAGCTGTCGTGCCTGCAGCCAGCCCAGTGGGGTGGGGTGGAGCGGGGCGGGGCGGGAGGGAGAGCTGTGGCCGGCGTGCACCTGCACGCACCCAACTAAGCAAACTCAGCTGGTATGGGAGAGAGGGACAGACCGGGGCAGAGGGAAACCGTGCAGGCGGTTGAAGCAGTGCCCTTGCCTGCCGGTCCTTGGCCTGTGTGTGCCATGGCTGGCTTGGCGTAGAGGTCGGGTGAGCACCTGCTGGTCTCAGCTCATGTTCATTTCTGCTTCCCGTGTCATGGGTTCTTGAGCCAGAGTCACTCCCAAGTCCTGCTGCTTCTGCACCGGGAGTTGTCACGCACAGGCCTCTGAATGCAGCCGGCTCCCTCTGTTGCTTCTTGGCGGCGCGTGGGATGCTGGGAGAGCAGCATGTGTCTTCGCACAGAGGCGCCCGTGAACCAGACTCGTGAGAGAGCGGGTCCACCTCCCCGTGGGGCCTCCCATGAGGTGTGCAAGGGTGGATTTGGGCCTTCAGGGTTTTTTATCTTATGTACAGACTTTAGCCTCTAACCCCCTGCAAAAGATCGAATCCCCTGTATTCCCATTTTACAGGTTAGGGACCTGAGACCCAGAGAGAGCGGCTGCCCAGACTCACATAGGTGGGAGAGGTGGGGCTGGATTTCAAAGGTCCATCGGATTTCAAAGCCTGGAGCCTCTCCACCACCGTCATGCAGGAGAGTGATTTGAGAATCAGGCAGACGAGTCTCTCTGTAATTATTGTCCCCGGTGATAACCTTTGGATCCCATTTCTGACGAACCCAGGCAGTGTTCCCCAGTTTCTTCTATCCTCCCTGCAAATGCTGGGCATGTTTTTGGCTAGGATTTCCCTTCAGGCTACATCTCCTCACACTTTAGTCTCATGAACCATGGGCTGCCAGGACAAGTGGGGCTCCCACCATCTTGCTTTCTGATTGTGAGTCCGTGAGGGACCCTTGCGTCCCCAGCTCCTACAACGGCACCTGTCTCTGTACATGTCAAATTGTTGTTGAGTGAATCAGTGATCACACAGGTGGTTTGAAGGCTTGCCTGGAGCCAGCCTGAAATGCAAACCGGTGGCAGACTTGTCCTGGCCCCGTTGCCACCATCTTTCAGGATGGAGGGGCCCAATGCAAGTCTTTGCTGATACTTCTTGCTCGGTGGTGAACCCAGCTCATGTGAGCCAGGTCCTCGGCTCGCAAGCTAGAAATGAAGAGTCAGTGGGAACTCACACCCATTAGGATGTCCACTGTCAGAGAAACAAACCGTAGCAAGTATTGATGAGGATGTAAAAATTGGAGGCCTTGTGCACCGCGGGCGGGAATGCAAAATGCTCAGCCTCCATGGGAAACAGTATGGCGGCTCCTCAAAATATGAAACATGGAATAACCATATGATCCAGCGATCCCGCTTCTGGTACTTACCCAAAAGAATGGAGAGCAGTGTCTTGAAGAGATATTTGCACACCTGTGTTCACAGCAGCATTATTCACAGTAGCCAAATTGTAGAAGCAACCCAAGCGTCCACCCAAGGATGAACGGGTGAGCAAAATGTGTATCGCACAATGGTGTGTTATTCATCCTTAAAAACGAAGGAAATTCTGACACATGGTACCATGTGAATGGACCTTGAGGACGTTGTGCGACGTGAAGTAAGCCAGTCCCAGAAAGACAAATACTGTATGATTGCACTCAGATGAGGCACCCAGAGTAGTCAAACTCAGAGACAGGAGTAGAATGGCAGTGGCCGGGGGCTGCAGGAGGGGGAACTGGTGAGTTACTGTTCAATGGGGACAGACTTTCCTTTGGGGAAGGTGAGAAGGTTCTGGAGATGGACAGTGGGGATGGCCGCACAACCCTGTCAATGTGCTGAATGCCACTGAACTACATGCTTAAACATGGTTAAAATGGCAAATTCCGTGTTGTATAAATTTATCACCATTGTCAAAATTCAGTAATTTTTTAAAAAGTCAGTGGGGAGCAGGGCCAAAGACCCCTGGACTTTTCAAACTGTGAAGGACCTTAGGGGCCTGGTCCGACCACCCCCTTGTTTCACGGAAGAGGTGAGCCCGCAGGGACGTGGCCCTGGGCTTCTCTGAGGAAGGATTCACATGGTCCCAAGGCCTCTATTCCCTGAGACAGGCTCCGTGAGGACAGCCTCTAGTCTGAACCCCTTGCCCCCGGGGTCCACACGTTGGGCCTTTCAACCCCAGTCAGACGCTGAGGGCGGGACCTGCGAAAAATACGTTGGTTTGAGAAATTCAAATCTGATTTTTTTTTCTTCTCTGTGAAAAGAATGAAAATCGAGCATAAGCCCTATTACGGGCGGGCTGAGGCTATTTTGGGAAGCAGCAATTAAAGGTTTTATACCTTTCCTCTCCCTTTTGCCCTTGCAGCTCGTACAGGTCTGTGAAGCTATTAAACCTTCACCCAGCCCACAGCCCAGAGGAGTCGGCCCTGCCCCATTTCTCCTCCAGTTCCATGCCTTGGGAAAGAAAAGAAAGTTAAATTCATATTAATTACCGCCAAATCCGCTCAGTAAGCACTTGCTGAATATGCTCAGAGATGAGGTTGAAAGCTCTCCTCCAAACAAAATGGTAAAATGAAAGGAATAATTTATTTGGTCAGACACTATAATTTGCCACGTTATTCCACTTCTCTTGTTGCTAAAATGGATTCTCTGCTGAGGCCGTGGCTTCCAGCTCCTAACAAATAATTGTCCGTGGTCACTATTCCTTCCCCAGCCTCCCTCGAATGTCTGCCTCGCCCCCCAGGCTGAGGCCGGGCCCGGGGCTCTCACGGGAGGCATGCAGCACGCACTCCTGCGCCCTCACACACACACACACCCACACACCCACCACACGTGCGCCATCACTCGCACTTACACACATGCACACAACAGTCGTGCACACACACACTGACACGCCATAGTCACACACACCCCCACATATTGGCACACCACAGTGACACCACCGTGTGCACGCACACGCACATACACATCCCTCACACACGGTCAATGCACCTACACACACACGGACAGTCACAGAGACCTGGGCACGTGCGCGCACGTACCCACGCTCGTACTCACAGCCACACATGTGTATGTCTGTGGAGAACAGAATGCTTCAAAGCAGGTTAGTGGTTCAGTAAACTGTCCCCTCTGCGTCACAGCGTGGGCACGTTGTGGGAATCTGAATGTATTTCTGACCCAGTCTGGGTCTTTAGGAGGCCCATTCACTCAAAGGTGGTTTCATGATTCGGACCACAGACCCAGGGGTTGGCCAGAGCTAGGTTTGAGCCTCAGTCCAGCCACTTCGCAGCTTTGTGGCCTGCGGCAGCTAGAATGAGCCCCAGCCTGAGTGGGGATAATGAAGTGTTGCCCCCATCGATGTGCATGAGGAGGAAACCAGATGGTGCACGGTACCTGTTTTTCAGGAGCCCCTTGTCTGCGGTGGCCGCTATCGCCAATGATCCCAGCCCCCAAATGCTGGCGGTCCCATCCCTTTGCCGAGTGCCTCTGTGGCTGGGTCTGGGCGCCAGGCCTCGGGATAAAGGAGAACACGCCCCCTCCAGGGTGGTGGCAGGAGGGACTTGTGCGGGTTGGAGATCCTGCGTGCTCTCCAGGATCCTTCCCTATGGGGGCGTCCTTCCTGGGGGCTTGAGGTGCGGGGCCGAGCTCCTGTGAGCCCCCTCGAGTAAGCACTGTGCTGGGCATCCAGGTGGGAGGGGGCTTGGCAGGTGGTGGGTGCATGTCTAGGAAGTTGCGAGGTGTGTATGTGTGTGCGTGTGTGTACGTGCCCGCGTGCACACATGCTCGCTCACAGGAGGTCGCTTTTGAGTGGAAGTGCTTTGGGTGACAGTTAAGGCAGGTTTGGAGGTCGGTGTTTGCTGTTACCCGGATGGGAGTCTGGTGGTGGTGGGCAGTGGTGCCCTTCCCAGCTAGCCCCCAGACCCGGGGCGGGTCGCGAGCCCGTCTCCATCCTCCGTCAGAGTGCCTGCTATCCTGGCGGGCAAGTGGGCGAGACCTTGGTATGCCCACATGTCTCGTGTCCCTCCTCATTGCCGTGTTTGTTTTAGCGGCGTAGCCCCCTCTGCCCTCGGAGGGTCCCACCCTGCCCTCTGCGCACGTGCTGTGCCTGAACCCCCAGAAGCCCTGAGCCCTTGAGTGTTGGTTAAGCAGGGAGAAGGCTGGAGAAGGCTGGGCTCCACCAGGCAGCGGGGTTGCTGAGTGTGTGCGTGTGTTTGGGCTCATGCACCCATGTATACAAAGACACACACACACACACACACGCACATACATACACACATAGCACCTGCCAGGCCCCACCCCCATGCATAAGGAGGGCGGCATAGTGGTGGCACACGGGTCCCCACGTGCTGGCCGCGGCAGCCCAGCGCAGACCTCCCGGGAGGCCGACAGAGCTCAGGACAGACTGGGACCATGGGCTTGTCTTCTGGGGCTCCCAAAGGACAGGCTGGTGCCACATGCCGCAGACAGGGCATGCAGGCCGTGGGTGAGTTCCGCCTCCAGGACCGCCCCGGCCAGGCCAGCCTCTCTCTGTCCCCGTCATGCTGTCTGTGTATCTCCGGTGCCTTTCTCTCGTTCCCACTGCCTTTCCCTGACTGCTGCAGTGCTGTCACTCTGCTTGTCTGTCTGTCTGTCTGTCTGTACCCCTTTGCCTGTCACCCTGCCTCTCTCTCTGTCAGTTCCTGGCCCTGTGCCTCCCTCTCTCTCCATGGCGCTGTCTCACTATCAGCCCCTGTATCTATCTGTCTGTCTGGTTCTCTGTTCTTCTGTTCCATCTCTTTGTTTCTCTGTGGTTCTTTTCCTTTCTTCCTCTCTCTCTCTCCCCCATTCTCTCTGTCTCTGCACACTGAGGTCCGTCTTGGCTGGCGGTGGGGCCCCGTCTCCATGCCTGGCCCTCCCTCTGCCAGGCCTCTGAAGCCGACTCGAAGTTCCCCAGAAGCCTTCAGTCTGGGCCCCTGGGAGTTGTTGCAATCGGGCGGGTGGCTGGTGCCCCTCCAAGGAAGGCCCGCATGGTGCAGCGACCTCTGCCGCGTGGGGACAGGTGCCCGGGGCGGCCATAGGGCCTGCCAGGATGCCGACCTCGGCCAGCGCAGCCCCGGGGTTATCTGGGGAGAAAGGCTGCCTCACAAGCCAGACAGGCTCACATCCAGGGTGGGAAGGCTCGGCTCAGAGTCCTTTGATTCCTTTTTGTTGTTGTTGCTGTTGGGAGACGTTGAGCAGAATATTAGGTTCCATTCTGAGAGCATCTTTAGTGCGCACCTGTGAGCCCTGAACCTGGGAAAACTGCTTCCGTATATTGTGTCTGATTGTCACAGCCCCTGATGGTAGCTTATCATCATCCCATTTCAGAGTGGCGGCAAGAGGGTTGGAAGCGGAGGTGGTCCATGCTCTGGAGGCTGGGAGCACAGACTCGAATCCCACTCAGACACGTGCTGCGCCCGTGAACTTCTCCGAGCCGTGTCTGCACTTGTACATGGGGTTTGCTGTGACTCCTACCTCGCAGGGCTGCGGTGGGGTTGAGGCCATCTCGTGAGTTCCTGTGTAGCGAGGTGAGCGGAATGGGAAGATCGTGAATATTAGTGCCCCGAGTCAGCCTGTGAAGTGGCCCGTGAGACGGGCCCACACCAGGCTGCACCTGCCGTGGCCCCCAGGGGAAGAATTACCACATACAGGCACCACAGTGAGTTCCTTCTTGGTTGGTTCTCTCAACCAGCAGTGAAAACCAGGAACACAGTGTGCTCTTTGCTCATTGGTGGGGAATCAGCCTGAGTCAGTGGGGCCCCAGCCTCGTCTAGGGTGGGCTGACTGGCCCCACAGGGCACTCGGGGCCCCAAGGTGTGGCTCCTCTGTGTGGCTGTCAGAGTCCGCATGCCGGGGGCCGTCAGCTCTGCGAGCATGGAAAGGCGAACCTCAGGTGCCTTCCCCAGCAGGGCACTCAGGGGCAGACAGCTGTGTCCAGGCGGAAACTGGGCTCTCCGGGGGTGACTTCTGCATCTGCCCTTGCAGGGGCACCTTCGGGCTCTAGCCCAGTCTGGCAGCTCTCGAACCCCGAGGCCACCACCCTCACCCTTGGGGTGCACCTGGCTGTGAGTTGGAGTGTGGTTAGAGTACGGTTAGGCAGTCGGAAAGTAAACGACTTTCTGAAGGGAGCCAGAGCCAAGCTGGAAGGCAGTTCTGCTCTTCCTGGCTGCGTGACTCAGGCTGGTCCCTTCAGTCCCTGAGCCCGGGGCTGCTGCGCCCTTGGGAGAACACGTGGGCTGTGTTCGGTAGTGGAAGGCCAAGGAGGAGGGGTCCTCCACGGGTGGCAGCAGGCAGGTTAGAGGCTCCTGAAACTCCGTGTGTCCCCCCCTAGAAAGGCGGAGACAGCTGGAAAAGGCTCTCCTTCCTAAGGCACGGTGATGGGCTGCTGTGTGTTCAGGAACCAGGTCCCAGGAGTGGCCACCTCTGTTGAACCCTTGCTGTGTGACCTTGGGCAAGTCATGGTACCTCCCCGAGACCCGAGTCCCCACCTGCAGAACCAGAGAATCAGCTGCCTCTGCAGGGCCGTCTTAGGGGTTGACCCCAAGCCTCATCCCCCCACCTTGGATGGGCAGGTCCCCTTCTGTGCGCTGCTCCCCTTGGAGTCTTTTGCTGAGACGTCTAGCAGCTGCCTCCCTCTGCAGAGGATACCTCCCCTCACCCCGCTTGCTGGTCGCCAACGGGGAGCCCAGGACCTCCAAGACCCCTGAGCTAGGAGGGTCATTCCGCTCGTCAAACCTCCTCACTGGCAGTTAGGAAACATGCAGGCCATTTAGGGACACTCAACATTTGAATTTAAGATTCTTCCAGCAGAATCCACAAACCAAGGTTTAAAATTCAGTTGGAAACCAATCCCCAGGCCTTCCAAAGTCATGTCAGTGCTGTTCTTAAAACTAAGGAGTAGCACATAGAGAGTCTGTAGTTGGCTTGTCTGGCTTGGCTGAGCTCAACAGTGTGTTGGCCAGTTTCAAAGTGACCTCTGAATGCTGCTGCACGGCCTGGGGGGTGTTCACCCCCCCATCATGCCCCGATCCTCTGCGTAATGTACAAGCATGTTTTAAAATGTAGATTTTATTAATATTCAGTTAGGGTGAGGCCAACAGATGGGAAACGATTGTCACTAAAGAGATAGTTTGCTCCTCACAAATTGGAAAAGGAAGGGTACACCACACCATATGGGGTATGCTGGTCGTCCAGCAGGTAGGACTGAGGGGAAGACGTGGGCAGGAGCCTTGATTGTGGTTTTTGTGGGAAGAAACGGGTGAGGCAAGGTAAGCAGGTTTAGGATTGGCTAGTCTGAAGAATTTCAACAGGCTCTGGGGTGTAGGGCTCTCTCTCCCGCTCTGGTACCTGGCCCTGAGGATGACCAGGTCAGAGGAATATGCCAGATAGAGGAGGTGGCGGAATCTGGGCTCTGCATTGGTTGGTTTGCATATGAAAGGCCTTCCCCTGCTAGTCCTCTGCTAGCTTTAAGAACTGACTAGCTCTGGGGGCGCCTGGATAGCGCAGTCGTTAAGCGTCTGCCTTCGGCTCAGGGTGTGATCCTGGCGTTCCGGGATCGAGTCCCACATCGAGTCCCACATCGAGTCCCACATCGAGTCCCACATCGAGTCCCACATCGAGTCCCACATCGAGTCCCACATCGAGTCCCACATCGAGTCCCACATCGGGCTCCTCCACTATGAGCCTGCTTCTTCCTCTCCCTCTCCCCTGCTGTGTTCCCTCTCTTGCTGGCTGTCTCTCCGTCACATAAATAAATAAAATCTTTAAAAAAAAAATTGACTAGCTCTGGAAGGAACAGTCTCTCCTGCAGTCAGGCCCCAGATGTCGGAGCATCAGGAACACAGAAAATAAGAAAAGACAGTTAATACAGAGAATCAGGAGTCATGAGATAGGGTCTGGGTCCCTGCAGACCCTTTTGCTCCCAGACCTTTTTCGGGCCCCGGGGGCATGCAGTTCCGGTGACCCCGACCCCAGCCATGGGGTCGTTGCTACCTGCTGTGCAAAGCGTCATCAGCTTGCTGTGGGGGGTCCCTGTGCCAAGTATTTTCCCTGCCCTGTCCTGCTTTCCAGGGCTGGGAGATCGTGTGTAAGCAAGGAGCTTGCCGTGCAGTCCTCCCGTGGGCCTTTCGGTGACTCTGGGTCCCGGGGTTTCTTGGTTAATCCCGCCCCGGTTTTCAGCTCGGTTTCCTACTGGTCCCCTGCGCGCTTGGGTGCCTTCGTGCCCAGGCACGTGTTGTGGAACAAACGTTCTAATTCTGATGGAGTGGTTTGAGAAACAAATCTCTTTGAAGAGGGGAAGGTGGAGGCCAGGATTTGGGGGCAGCGGGGGTGAGTTGATGGTGGTCTTTTCAGCTGCACGGGGCTACAGCAGAGCAAAGGGTCCCGCCCGAAGTCAGAACTGGAAGGCCAGGTTCCGGTGGTAGCTGTGACACGTGTTAGCGGGGTGACCCTGGGAAAGTGACTTAGAACGTCAGTTTCCCCATCAGTAATGGGGATGATGTTCCCAACCACACAGAGGAAACCAAGGAATGTGCCTGGTGTGTGGTGGATCCAGTGTGTCTCCCCAGCGCCTGTTGATGTGTCCCCGGTATGGACACACCCCCTCCTCCAGGCAGCCCTGAGGCCTCCCTGGTCAGCAGCAGCCAAACACTGGGCTGCTCCGTGAAAGCACATTCCCCTTTCACGTGGGTTGCTCATTTGATCTGCTCCCAGCCTCTGAGATAGGAGAGCTGGCACTGTACCCATTGATCAGACAAAGAAGATGAGGCAGGAAAGGAGAGCTAAGGCAGGATCTCACAGAGCTGCCCAGGAGCTGACTGACCCCAGCCACATGAGGCTCGAGCGGGAGCCGGTCCGATGTCCTCTTAGAGAACTGTTGACTTGGGAATTGTTGCAACTCACAGATGGCTGTTCTGGGAAGGCCTGCCTGCTGGGCCTCCCCGCTGCAGACCCCAAGAGCTGTCAACCAAGGCCTCCCTGGCCCTAGCTAGGCAGCTCCAGGCGGTCTTGACTTTCCGTCTACTGGGGCTCTGCAAGCACCTTATCCTGGCTCGTCTGGTCTTTGGAAAAGACAGACAAATATTAATATATAAAATGTATGTATGTGTTTTAAGCACACAAAAAAGGTGTAACCAATACCCATACAGCTTATGTATTTTTTAAAAGATTTTATTTAATTATTTGATAGAGCACGAGTGGGGGTACGAGCAGAGGGAGAAGCTGACTCCCCACTGAGCAAGAAGCCCAACGCAGGGCTCGATCCCAGGACCCTGAGATCATGACCTGAGCCGGAGGCAAACGCTTCACCCACTGAGCCACCCAGGCACCCCTTACTCATACATTTTTGGCCTTGTTTCTGAAATGTGGCATGTCAGGGGGGAGCTGGTCTGCCCTGGGTGCAGACAATCGGGGGTGCACATTGCAGAGAATTCAAAACGAACATCAAATTGTCTAAAAGTCAGAACACTGCGTAGAATTCCCGTGTCCTGGCAATTGTAAACACTGTCGGAGATCCAGCGGTCCCCGCTCAGGGTGGGGGCCGAAAACCCATCACAGGCTTCCCCCCCACTTCATGATCATTTTAGACCCCAATCTGCCCTGTCCTCGCCCTACTTCCCCCCAGAGAATGTTTGTCATTTTTATCATCCTCGGAAGTGTTTTCATCTTTTCACTCTAGACGTGCATCTCCACCTACCGTGTTTTAAAAACGAAGATTTTATTTTCCTGTGAGTATCGATATATTTTTTCCTTCACGTACTATCACGTTTTTGAGATGTGTCCGTGTCACCGCCAGAAGCTCTGATTTGCTCATGCAAAGTTCGGCGTCCTGCACAATGAATGAATATTCCACAGCCCGTTCATCTCCTTCCCCATTGAGGTTATTTAGGTGTTTACAGTTTTTTATTAGTGCAGACATTGTTGCTGTGGATGGAGCCTGCCTCGCGTACATGCATGTACACGGAGTTCTTCGGGCAGGGGGGAGGGTTAGGAAATCTGTTTTGTGGGTAGCACACAGCATTTGAAAAGGTGAGACAGAACTCTCACAGTGCAGTGCAGGGAGTCGAGGTAAAGTTGCTCGCGTGCGTGCGCGCGTGCACGTGGGGCACACCCTGCCGTGTCAAGTTTCTGCGCATCCCAGTGGGACAGTTGGAAAGCCCCAGCCCCCGCGTAGCTACGGGAGTAGAATGGTGCCTTCTGGGGCTTGTACGTTTTCAGTTTTATTAAATACTGTCAAATTGCTCTCCGAAGTGGCTGGACAAATTTACCCCTACTTTTCTAACAATCATTTGTATTATTAGACTTAATTGGGGGGGGGACGGTCTAATAAGCGTGGGCACTCTTAATTTGTACCCTCTCGTCCGTATCCTGGACATCTTGTTTTTTCTCTCTTGTTTGGCCTATTCATTTCCTTTGCTCCGCTTTCTACTGAGTGTGTGTTTTCTTCCTAAATTTTTGCTTAAATATACTAATCATTTATTGTTTAGTTGTGCTAATAACTGATTTCTCCCTGTCTTTGTTTAGCCTTATCTTTCTCTATGGTATGGTTTACTGGGACGGAAGCTGTACATGGTGACATAATCAAGTGCGCTGTTCTTTCCCTTTCCGGTATGCATTTGTATCTTGATTAAGAGTTTCTCCACTACCTTGAGGTCATAAAGATATTCTCCTATATTTTCTTCTAAAAACTCTAAAACTGCACATTTGAGAATAAGTTTTTAATCTAGCTGGAATTATCTTTAACATGACGTTGAAATCGAATTTTGTTGTATTGGTCTGTGTGGATGAGTGTTGTCTTGGTAGCAATTACTGCATTTCTTAATTTTTAAATGATTTTTTCTTTTTTTTTTTAACATTTTATTTATTGGGGCTCCTGGGTGGCTCAGACAGTTAAGCATCTGTCTTCAGCTTAGGTCATGATCCCAGGGTCCTGGGGTCGAGCCCCACGTTGTGCTCCGTGGGGAGCCTGCTTCTCCCTCTGCCTGCCGCTCCCCCTGCTTGTGCTTTCTCTCTCTCTCGCTGTCAAATAAATAAATAAATCTTTAAAAAAAATAAATAAAGATTTTATTTATTTATTTGACAGAGAGAGAGAGAGCATGAGCCCCCAGCATGAGGGGGCGGAGGGAGAAGCCAACTCCCCTCTGATCAGGGAGCCTGACTCGGGGCTTGATCCCAGGACCATGAGATCATGACTTAAGCCAAAGGCAGATGCTTAACCAACTGAGCCACCCAGGTGCCCTTTACCTGATTTTTTAAATGCAAAGACTATCACATGTCAGTGTCCCTTTTATACGTGTAGGCTGTTCCTGGCCCCTCAGCTCTGTTCCATTGGCCCACGAGTTTCCCTCTATCCTTGCACACTGTCTTAGTTACTATAGCTTCGTGTTAAGGGTAATACCTCATAGGGCAAATACCCTCTTTTGTTCCTTTTTCAAAACGTCTTGGTTCTTGTCTGGCCTTTGCTTTACCATGAGAATTTTCAGATAAACTTTTTTATCCAAAATCCCTGTTGGCATTTTGATTGGAGTTGAATCAATTAATTTGGGGAAGATTGCCGTCTTTGTCCTATTGAATTTTCCCCACCTATGATCATGATCTTTTCTTAATGCTTCTTTTATGTCTTTTAATTGAGTTTTATAATGTATATCATAAAGCTTTTATACATTTTCTGTTAAATTTACTCTGAGTTCCCTGCAGTTCTGTTGCTGTTGTAAATGGTAAATATACATGTAAAAATGACAGTTTCTAATTCTTTTTTTTTTAAAGATTTTATTTATTTATTTATTTATTTGGGAGAGAGCGTGAGAGAGAGAGAGAGAGCACAAGCAGGGGGAGCAGCAGGCAGAGGGAGATGCAGTTTCCTGCTGAGCAAGGAGCCTGATGCAGGGCTGGATCCCAGGACCCTGGGATCATGACCTGAGCTGAAGGCAGACGCTTAACCGACTGAGCCACCCAGGCTTCCCGGAATTAATTTTCATAACATATTTTAGTTAGCCCAGTATATCTAAGTAGTATCATGTCAACACGCAATCAATGTAAAAGATGGTTGAGATCGTTGATATTCCTGTTTCATCTAGTTTTCAGGACTTGGTGTGTATTTTACACCTCGAGCACACCGCAGTTTACAGCAGCCGTGTTCCGAGCGGTGAGTGGTCATCGTGCTGGACCCCACAGACTTACAGTCTTCAATTCAGTTTTGAGCAGAAGTTTGGTGGGTGGGCCTCCTTTTCATGTTCCTGACTTGAAAGGGAATAATCCTGAAGTCTTACCAGAAGAATCAGGTTTAATGGTGTTTGGTAGATTTCCCGTAACGAGTCTAAAATTCCTTTTTAGTCCTATTTTGTCAAGGGTCCCTCATTGTGAATGGTCGTGAATTTTATCAGTGCTTTTTTGCAAGTAACGAGATAATCATAAAATTTCTTCTTTATCCTCTTCTTGGGATGGCTTTTATATTAGCACATTTCTGTTATCTTAACATCATTGATTCTGGGCATAAACAACGTAAACCTGAGTTTACATTGTTGGATTTAATTGGTAATATTTTCATGGACCTTTGAGTCCATGTTCAACAATGAGTTCAGCCTATAAATTTACTTTCCTTCTGTCCCTGTTTAGTTGAAGTAAGTATCCACCAAATTAGCTTCATAACGTGTGTTAAGCAATACTCCTCTCAAATATTCTAATATTTGTATATGTTAAGGGTTATTTTGAAATATTTGTGTATGTTAACATATTTGCATAAGCTCACATTTGTATATATCAAATATGTGTTAAGGATCATCTCCAGATTCTTGTGTGTATTAAGAATTATCCATTCCTTGAAGATTTGGAAAAATCCAAACTATGAAACTGCCTCAGCCTAGTCTTGTTTGTTTGTTAGAGTTGGTTTTTTTTCTTTTTCAGCTACGAATTCAATTTGTTTAATGGTTAGAGGTATTTCCCATTTTCTACTTCTTTTTCAGTTGTCTTTCATTAAATCAATCAATTTCTGTCTCCTTAGGAATGTGTCTGTTTCTCCTGTATTGACAGTGTCATAGGGCCCTTTCTTTATTCCTGATCTTGTTTATTTCCGCCTTCTCCGTGTTTTGATTGGCCTTAACAGAGGTTAGGAGGCTTTCTTAGTCTTTCAGGTTGCTTGATTCTTTCTTGTTTCTTTGTTTCCTTTCCCATAATTTTTTTTTTAAAGATTTTATTTATTTATTTGACAGAGAGAGAGACAGCCAGCGAGAGAGGGAACACAAGCAGGGGGAGTGGGAGAGGAAGAAGCAGGCCCCTAGCGGAGAAGCCCGATGCGGGGCTCGATTCCAGGACCCTGGGATCACGCCCTGAGCCAAAGGCAGACGCTTAAGGACTGCGCCACCCAGACGCCCCTCCCATAGATTTCTTGCCCTATCCTGTATCCTTACTTTTCTTTGAGGTTTGCGTCACTCTTCCTGTCTCAGCTCCATGAGTTGGGCACCTGGATGATTGAGTCACCTGTCCACTTTTCTACGGTCCCCATTCTCAGCATATATCCACGTCCTGCTTCCAGTACGTGCCAAGAGTCCTGATAGGTAGCAATTTTATTATTTTTAAAATCTTAGTTTCTCTTCAGTTTTGGAAAATCTTTCATTATCTTTTCAAGTTGTGCCTTTCCTCCTCATCTCTATTCTCTTCCTTCTCGAATTTTCTTCCTGCAATTTTCTCAACTATCCTCCATGTCTTCTTCAACTCTTTTTATGTTATCCATCTTTTCCATCTTGTTACGCATTCAGTCATCTTCTCTTAAGCTGACTTTGATTTTCTTCGAGGACTCTTGCTCATGGGTGTGTGTGTGTGTGTGTGTGTGTGTGTGTGTGTGTGTGCGCATTTTGTGATTTGGGATTTTGAGTAGAGATATGTCTCTAGGAAACCAGTGTGGCCAGAATCGAGGCTCTGCCTCTCCTCGATGGTTTGCTTGATGACTCTGCCAGGTTCCTCAGGCGTAACACAAGTGTGGGAATGCGCTCATATTCTTTTCATAGTGTGGGAGGTTCCTGGACCCCGTGAAGACTGTAAACTCGAACCCTCACCCAGTGAGAAGGTAGGCAGGTGGTTACAAACACAGGAGGGGATTTCTAGAAATCCTTCACCCACTGCCCAGGCAGAAGTGTAAGTGCCCAGGCATTCTTGGCGGGTCCCTGTGCTGGTGGGCATTGGAGGGTGTCCGTCCTTCTCCCAAAGCTGTAGCTTTGTTGTTGACTGCACATGGAGGTCTCAGTTCCCAGTGGTGTTGACTGCACATGGGATGTCTCAGTTCCCACTTCTCATCCTTTGCAGGCTCCAGGTCTCCCATCCTCTCCCTGTGTGGGTCACTAGATCGGGACCACTAGGTGACAGAGATGCCGCCCTTCCCCTCAGCACTGGCTTCAGATTCCCTCTTGGTTTTCTGCCCCCGAGTGGTCTTTCTTCTCTTGCCAGCTCGCATGTAAACCTAAACAGGTATTCTATTTATCCAGCAAGGAGAACTTTTAGCTCACCTTGTCAAGTCACTATGCTCTTGTTTTTATATGCAAAATTAAAGGTAGAAAATGAGGTCGATGGGGAAAGAAACCCATATTTTGGGAAAGAGCTGTAATTATTATCCACTCCAGGCAAAAGACCCGTGAAGTGGTCGGTTTTCAAGAGAGGAAATCCTTGGCGTCTGCCTTATTCCCAAATCCACTGGCTAAGTCACTGACTGACTAAGCCTTCTTGGACAGGGACCAAGGCTCCTACACACCACACCGCGGCCCAGTGTTTGGGGTTATGATGGGGCCTGGTGAAGAGCTGGGAGGGCCCATTTCATCTAATTTTTACCTCTCGCTGGGCCGCCCTTGCTGCTGCTTTGCTGAGACATCCTTGTGGGTCACTTGACCATTCTGTCAATGCATCCTTATCTACAAACGACTGTCTTGGTGACAGTGATCCCCCAAGGCTGAATGCCAGGGCTTAAGGTGAACTGAAGCTGGGAATGGTGATTTCTTGATAATTACTTCCTGACTTTCCCCTCTGTCTTCATTCATTCAAACAGTATTTACGGAGCATCTGCTGTGTGCCGGCACCGTTCTAGGCACTGTTTGAAACGGCTCTTCGTTACCTTTGGCATGCCAGGTGCTAGGAAGCCAGAGGAGACCTGGACTTACCTCCCAGCCTGTCCAGGATGTGGTGGGGAGGCGGGGCCAGCCCAGCCCCCTCTGCAGAGCAGCGTGCAGGAAGTGTGCTAACAGAGGGGCTGGAGGCATCTCCAGAGCCTCTGTGGGGAGGGGGCTCGTGACAAATCCAATCAGGAGGATGTGTGTGTGTGTGTGTGTGTGTGTGTGTGTGTGTGTGTGTGCACGCGCGCATAATCCGTGGTGGTGACACCACTGGCGGGGCCTGGGAAGGAGAAACGTAGCCCTTTCGTTCTTGGTCCATTTCACCCTTTTATCAGTGACAGTTGGAGGTGTTCGGCTTTCTGTGATTTCTTTATTTTATCATTGTAAACAGCATGACTTTCGTGATTCAAATTTCAGTAGTTACAAAAGTGAAAAAATCTCCTTCCCAGACCTGTCTTCCAGCCAGCCAACTGGTTTCGCTCCCTGGTGACAGCCAATGTCACCGGCTTCTTCTGTATCCTCTGCAAGATATTCCAGATGTATACACGTAAATAATACATATATTTGTGAATATTTGTATACGTGTGCGTATCTATAAATTTATGCACAGGCAGACGTATATATGTTTTTTAATGCAATTGTCGGCATCTTGCTACTTGGCTTGACAATGCATCTTGGAAATTGGTCCATATCGGGCCTGGGGTGCTTCGTCATTTCTTTTTATGGCTGCTTGGTAGGCTATTACATGGACGGATCGTAATTTATTTAACGAGTCCCCCTCTGATGGATATTTAGATCTCCAATCTTCTGCAGTTTTCAAACAATGCTGTAAGAAATCGTCTTGTGCTTGAGTTACTTCACACGTTTGAGAACATATTTGTAGGGGACAGAACGCAGCTTCCGGGGAGCTCCTAGCATCGGAAGTAGTAATGGTCCCGGTTGCGGGCTCCCTGGCCTGGGCCGGGCTGGCCGCTGCCTCCTGGGCCTCCTATGGGCTGAACCTGTCATTACAGGGATTTTCCTGAGACCCTCCTCCACAGATGTGTGAGGCACAGTTTCTGACTGAGTGACTGGAAATAGTTACACTTCAGAGAAATTACAGGCGGGAGAAGGCGTGGGAAATGGTTTTGTTCGCTTCACAGATCATCTGCAAACGACTTCAAAGAAGGGTTTTCTAATTGTTTCCTAAATGAACACACCCTGTGAGAGCTGCTTCCTTAGACCTCAGTGGTCGAGGTCGAAATCGGGCTGAAGAATCATTCACTGAGTTGTGAAGGTTGGCTCACCAAATTAAAGATGGTAAATACGACACTAAGATAACGTGAGTGTCAAACGTGGTAGAAACTTCATTTGTGGCCTAATACAAGACAAGACTTTTCCATTATAAGCTGCTGCATGTTCCAGAGCATGCCTTTACTCATTTATTTATTTTTTAAAAGATTTTATTTATTTATTCATTTGACACACACAGGGAGAATGAGCACACAAGCAGGGGGAGCAGCAGGAGAGGCAGAAGCAGACTCCCTGCTGAGCATGGAGCCCGATGTGGGGCTCGATCCCGTGACCCAAAGATCATGACCCGAACCAAAACCAAGAGTCAGACACTGAACCTACTGAGCCACCAGGCACCCCTAGAGCACACCTTTAAATATAGGCCTGGTGTTTGTTCTTATATTCCAGTACACAGTGACACGGAATGATAGTATCTATTGAGCTAGTGTAATGGGCCAGACCCATTCTCCCCCAGCTCTTTTCTGGGACTCTGTCATTCAGTCTCCCAACAGCCCTGTCATCATCCCCGCTTTACAGACACATACCAGTGGCTCTGGGGGCATGTAACTTGCCCAGGGTCCCATGGGCACAATTCATGCCCAGGCTTCCGGCCCATGAGGCTGCTCTGTGAAGAGCCGAGCCCCTCACCGTGGCTCCCCAGGCACGCTCGGAGCCCACACAACAGGTGGCCGGTCTTGACTGCGATCTAACTTCTACTGTCTATACTTATTTCCGGTCCATTCTGTGTGGTCAATAAACATAATTCCAGACAGGGCATGGGACGTGCCCCTTAAGGACATTAGGTTGCCCCTATTTCATTTGGAAAAGGAAGATGACTCCTCTCTGCAGTTAGGGTCAGCATAGGGAAATGACAGGGGAGCCGTGGCTCCAGTGTAATCTCAGGCTGGGTCTGTCTCCGGCTGTGACATGTGGTGCAGCCCTATCTGATGTCGCAGAGGAGCCCCGAGGAACTCCTGGCAGGGTGTGACTGACGTTTCCCCTGTTCTAAATCAGCAGGCAGAGGGCTTGTCCTGTCAAGGGCCAGCTAGTAACTGTTCTGGTCTTGGCAGGCCATGCACGTGGTCTCACAGTGGCTCACCTCTGCGGGTGAAGTGTGAAAGCACGCGGACGGCGCGTGCAGGGTCAAGCAGGTTTGCGTTCCAGTAAAACCAGGGGCGGGAGATTTGGCCCTCGGGCTGGAGTTTGCTAACCCCTGCTCTAATGAACAAACGACAATACGCGGAATCTCCCTAACCTACTGAATCCTGCCCTACTTGGGTACAGTCTCCATTTCCTGTGCCTTTGTGAGGGGTGTGGGGGAGGCGTGCAGGGTCTCTGCCCTCCCCGGCCCAGAACTTCACTAGCAAGTGCAGTGGGAGAGCACACTGGGGAATCAGATGACCTGCCTTGATTGTGTAGCCTGGAGCAGGCTTTGTTGCTCCGAGTCACTTTCCCCATCTGTAAAATGGGAAGTTTGACTGTGATTTCTCAAAGGTTCCTCCCAGCTCCAAAATGTTCTGGTTTTAGTTAGAAAGGAAAGGAATATTCTCTGCCCTGGAGGTTGTGCCTTCAGTTTGTCTTCGGTCGCCAAAAAAAGTGGATAAGGTAATTTGTTATATTATAATAACTTTGTTATGATCTGTACCCCAAGAGGCATTTACCCTCCAGGCCCCATCTTAGCAGACTGTTAAACCTGCAGGAGCCCATTGGGTAGGGACAGTCCTCGATGTCTCCTTGGCCCACACGGTGTCTTTTTTTATTTTTTCTTTAAGATTTTATTCATTTATTTGTCTCAGAGAGAGAGAGAGAGAGAGCACAAGCAGGGAGGGGGCAGAGAGAGAGGGAGAAGCAGACTCCCCGCTAAGCAGGGAGCCCGATGCAGGGCTTGATCCCAGGACCCTGGGATCATGACCTGAGCTGAAGGCAGACGCTTAACTGACTGAGCCACCCAGGTGCCCCTTGGCCCACATGGTGTCTTGAATGGTTGCCTTCTACCTGTGAGTTTCTGGGGGATTCCAGGTGAGGAACATGCTGGTCCCTCTCTCACTTCCTACCTGGAATTGCCCCCTGCAGAGACGGGCAGGAGGAACAAGTGAGAAAAAATAGGAAGTACAAAGAGCACAAGGCTTTATTTTTCGCTGTTGTCTGTCTGTTGGTTGTTCTGCGGGAAGCTCTACTGTACCAGGAGGAAACATGCTCACTTTCACTCAAGAAGCTAGAAAAATCAGGCCCAGGAATGCCCGCCCACCCTGGCCCCGACCTCGTGCCGGTGCTCCCACACACTGCGATGCCGGTTGGCCCGTGAGGCTGTCTCATCGTCAGGCACCCCACCCAGCCCTGGGTGGCCCGGCGCGGGCGGAGTGCTCCCAGGGAGAGCTGGAAAGGAGCCTGAGCGGCAGATAGGGGCCCCAGTCGGCTTCTTGTGCTGACTTGGCCCATTCCACCACGAATGAACTCAGGGCCTTGATTAGACCGTGGCAGCTTCAGCTTCCTGACTGGAATCATGGGATGGGGGATACCTGCAGGGACCCCTAGGTTTCCATGGTAAGTCACCCACTTAGTAAACATCCATTACTTAGTAGGTTCCAGGCACGGCACCAGGACTTCTATGACAGTACGAGAGATATTATCACTCAGGTTTCCCTAATCACCAGGCAACGGACTAAATAGGACACAGATTAGCTCATTTGACCTTCACAATGACCCTCTCCATCTTACAGATGGGAAAACCAAGGCTTAGCGATATCATCTAAGGTCGCACAGTTGGTTGAAGACAGAGCCAGGATGTGGGCCTGGCTGACTCCTAGAGTGGGTGCCATGGGGAGACTCCGCATTTTTCCCAGGTCAGCTGGGGGACGGCATTGGCGCGGCCCGAAGCACGGACTACACCTGCCTGTGTTTTGTCATGTCAGGGCTGTGCACGTCTCAGATTCTCCCCAGTCAGCGGTTTGCCTTCTTGCGGTGGATTCGCCTCCCTTCCTCCTTCCTGAAAGCCCCTCCTTTGGGTCATTCTTCTGGGTCTCTGGGTGGAGCTAGTTACACTCTAGTCCTGGGCTCCAGACGCTCGGTGCCACAGCCGTAAGCAGAGAAAGGGTGACCTTCGGGCCCCCAGTTTGTGGCCGCTCAGCAGAGCGGCTCTGAAGAGGTTTTGTAAAAACCTGACTGGCTGCGTGGGGGTGGGGGGGAGCCCCGGCATCTGCACTGTGGGCGAGAGCACTTTCCAAGGGACTCCCTGCGGCTGCTGGATGTCTGGCCTCCAGGTGGCTTGGTGGCCACCGAGTGGGTTCCAGGTGACAGCACTGTTCTTGTTCTTCAGGGGGTGGTGAGTGAGGGGCCAGCACCTCCCCCGGGCTGTCCTCTACCACCCCCGGTCCTGTGAAGGCACCTATCCTGCCCAGAGGCAGAGAAGCGGGAGTGTTGGACCCCCTGAAGAATCAGGCCTTGCAATGCCATGGCCAGGCTTGGAACCAGAGGGTCAGGGCTTGATCCCCAGCCCCCTGCCCTCCAGAGCCAGTGAGCCTAGGAGAGTCAGGTCACCTCTCTGCAATGCCTTTCCTCCCCTGTACCTCAGAGTTGCCCCGCAGGTGGAGGGAGTGACAGTGGCCCACGCCTCAGTCCTGGCCTTGGATGGAGCTGGCGCTCTAGAAGTCTTGGTCCCCAGCTCCGATCCACCAGCCTAGGCCTTGGAGCACACGTGGGTTTGGGCTGTGTCTCTCCAGCTCCTCACCAAGTCCCGACCTGGGGCAAGGGCTCGGCCCACTACTGTTCAGTCATGGTGGTTACTCCGTCCTGGCTGTCCACGCTTCCGGGGAGCGCTGGGCCGGAAACAGGAAGGGTGGGTAGCATTTCCTGCCGCCGAGGTTTGCCCAAGACTGAGGGGATTCCTGGGATAGTTCTGGGCAAACCAGGATGAGGGGATTCCTGGGATAGTTCTGGGCAAACCGGGATGAGGGGATTCCTGGGATAGTTCTGGGCAAACCAGGGTGAGTTAGCCACCCTCGCCCAGGCTGGCCCTGGGGTCAAGCAGGAGCAGGGTTGGCTTCTCTTAGGCCTAGGTGGCATGGTGCCAAGGGCCCACGATGCAGTTCCGGGCCCACAAGAAATGTCTTAGCTTTTTTTTTTAAGAGAAGAAAGTAAATGAATAAGATCCAGCCCAGAAGCCTGGCTTATATTCATCTTTAAACCAAGGCATTTGTAACATAGAAATGTTGATGTGTTCTATGGAGGAAGGGGCCCACAAAGGCAAAAGTGCTTAGAGCCGGGACAGTCCCCGTGAGGCTGTGGGGAAGACTGCTGTTACCCCCCCACCCCTGGACCCCCTGGCCTTCCAGGCCTCTTTGAGGATCAGGAGGAGGAGAACACAGACAAGGAGAAAGGGGCACAAGGGTACCAGGCACCCGGGGCAGCAGGGTCCCCCTGGGGTTCACGGTGCTGTAAAGGAAGTGACGCCTGTGTTTCTGGGCCTGCCAAGCCCCAGAACTTGGAAGGGAGATTGACAGTGGGGTGGCATGTCAGTGTTGAAACCCCCCCGGGAGATTCTGGTCCTCAGATGCTCCTGCGTCGGCTGCGTGGGGGGCAGGGGTGGGGGTTCCTGTTTGGAGCCAGGGAGTTGATTTAATCCAGCTGAGGCCAGGACCCAGCGTGGAGGCTCGGAATGCAGCTGGGGCTCCGCCAAGTCCCCTCCCCCCACCACATGTGGCTCCAAAGCCCAAAAAGGGGGAGACCCGCTGGGGGTACAGCAGATGTCGCGGTCCCTGCATGGCGCTTCTTGTTTATCCTTTATTAATGGCAGGTGCTTAGGCAGGGGCAGGGCTCGGAGCAGCCATACGAGCCAGCTGGGTGGCAGCTTTTCCTCAGCAGCCAGGGGGGAGAGGTTGAGGACATGAATAATACAGGCTACATCATGACGGAGCCTGCCGGGCAGCGCCACACTGCTCACCTGAGCAAGGCAGGGACGCTCCTGGCCTCTGAACTCAGGAGGAAAGCTTTGCTTGGCTCTAGGATGGGACTGGCTGAGCCACGTGATGGAACAGTCCTGGAAGGGTAGGCCCCGGTCCTGGCCTGTGGCTTGCACCAGGTAGGACCTGGGGCTCTTCCAGTAAGAATTCTGTGATGTCTGGAGGTATGGAGCCCCACTGTCCAGGACTAGAAGGGTCACATGGTGAGGGTAGCAGCCGGGTGGCACCCGGCCCCCTGGCTCTGGGCTCCCCAGCCTTTCATTTTAGTTTGGGTGGAGGCAGGGTGTTCAGGACAGAGAAGAGAACTTAGGTCTGTTTTTCATTTTTCATCCTATTCTTGGCAAATTTGCAGAGGGACCTGGCAGGAAAGGGACGTTGGAGAGGAAAGAGTAGAAGGAGAAAGAAGGCTACTTGGCTCCTTTGCCTTTTCTGCTAAAAATGGTGGCAGTTCTGCATTTCCACTAAAAATAGCTAGTCCTCTGTCAAGGCCACCCACACCGATGATCTGGAGACTGGGGAAGACGAGATGGGGGCCTTGGGCCACACCTTCTGTGGAGAGGTCTGGAAGCTCACTGATGGCGTCATTGAGAGAGAGGGAAAGGGAGAAGGGGAGGGGTTGGGGGCTGCATCTGAAGACCTGAGCCGCATGCTTGCCTTTGTGTGCTGAGGACGGGGCTGTATTCTTCATCAGACATTACTCTAAGTTGATTTAAGAGAAAATGAGTGACGGGCACCTGGGTGGCTCAGTAGGTTGAGTGGCTGACTCTTGGTTCTGGCTCTGGTTGTAATCTCAGGGCCGTGAGACGGCTCCACGTTCAGCGTGGAGCCTGCTTGAAGCTTCTCTCCCTGTCCTCCCTCTGCCCCTCCCCCCATACTCTCGCACGTGCTTTCTCTCTCTCTCTCTCTCTCTCTAAAATAAACAAATAAATCTTTTAAAAAGAGTAAATGAGTGACAGATGAATGGATAAACAAAATATAGTAAACACTCACAATGCAATATTATTCCATCTTAACAAAGAAGGAAATTCTGACACCTGCTATAATGGACCTTGAGGACATTATGCTGAGTGAAATAAGCCAGTCAGCCACAAAAAGAGCTATCGTATGAGTCTACTTATATGAGTTACCTAAATAGTCATTCATGGAGACTGAAAGTAACGTGGTGGTCGCCAAGGACTGGGAGGAAAGGGGAATGGGGAGTTAGTGTTTAATGGGTACGGTTTTTCAGTTCAGGAAGATGGCAGTGATGGTTGTGCAAGAACGTGAACGTACTTAACATTCCTGGACTGTGTCCTTAAAAGTTGTTAAGGTAATAAATGTTATGCATATTTTATAACCATTAAAAAATGTTTAATTAGGAGTTGATTCCTCTCTTCCTCTTGACTCCCCTCTGTAGAATGACTAGGAAAGGGTGTTTATCTTTCATGCCAGTAGTGATAATGATAATAATTGAATTCTTCTGCAGAGAAACAAACTAAAGTCTCTTGGGTCACCAGGACAGACCATGTGGATGTTGGGCCAGAGCCAAACCATGCGCTTTGGCATGCAGGGATCCCCCAGTGAAATAGCTAAAGCTTCCACTAGACAAGCTCCACTCAGGTACACAGAACACCCAGACAGGTTTTTCGTCTCTTATCTTTAAATATGAATAGACATCCAAGGTTTTACTGACATCTAAAGGAAGTCTGCTATAGGGAAGAACAAGGTCAACATGAACATGGGCAAGTACAGTCCCAGAAGAAACCAGATTCAAAAGACATGAAAGTGTGAGTGAAAAAATAGCCCTCTCATTGGTATCCTGTGATAGATCTGAGGACTCATTACATTCATAAAACAAGAACAGGGTGCTATGAAATAAGAACCAAAAAAACCAGCTTTAGATTAAACATATGATGGTAGAACTAAGAAGTTCATTAGAAGGATGAAAGGTGACTCATGGAAATACCATCGAAAGAAGAATCAAAAGGCAAAGAGAAATATGAGAGGCAAGTGGAGAAAGCTAGAATACTAAAGTTGGTGATTGATCGTGTAACTAAATGGAAGTTCCAGGAACTGAAACAGATGAGAGAAAAATGATAAAAGAATTAATACAAGAGGGGCACCTGGGTGGCTCAGTTCATTGAGTGTCTGACTCTTGAGTTCAGCTCAGGTCATGATCTCAGGGTCATGATGAGATGGAGTCCGGAGTCGGGCTCCACGGTCAGCACACAGTCTGCTTGAGATTCCCTCTCCCTCTGCCCCTTTCCCTGCTCACATTCGCACATGTATGCTCTCTCTCTCTTTCTCTAAAATAATTTTTTAAAAATACAAGAAATTTGTCTGTATCTGAAGGACAAAAATCCTCACATGACAATAACTCTCAGTGGGCCTCACTCTCGAAAAAAATTCCCATTTAGACATATTTTTGTGAAATTTCAGATAACCAAGGATAAAGAAATATCCCTAAACATTTTGAGAGAATGAAAAAGCAAACACAAACCCAGGTCGTGTACCCAGGGGCAGGATTACACTATACACCCGTCTTCATCAGCAGGAGCCTGTGTGGGGAGACAGTGACTGCCCTGGCAGGTGTGAGGGATACTATCAAACTGTCAGCCTCATTGTCACTCAGGGCTGAGGGATATTTTCAACCGTACAGGAAGGACTCAGAACCTTTCCCTTCCACATATCCTTCTTAGACATTTACTTAAGGGTCCTATGATGCAAAGTAGGGGAGTGGGTGAAGGGAGGGAAGACCTAGGACCCCAGGAGGGAGACCCCCAGAGAGGGCGTGATGGCAAGGCCCCCCCTCCTGAATCGGTGCAGAGGGCCCCGGGGATGGGAGAGCCAGGGGGCGCAGGGGAAAGGCTTCACCAGAGCGTCTGCACCCCTGGAAGAACTGAAGGTCACGTCAGCACAATGCTGGGAGGAAGGGGTGCCCTTACCCAGTCCTGTGCATGGCAAAGGAGCTCAAGTGAACGGAGTCATCCTCCGTATAAATAACTCATAAATCAGAAACACTGCGCTCACAGGATTAAAGCATCCAAACACACTGTTTTAATAGATTCCTTGTATAGATCAGATAGGCACCAGAGGAGCTAAAAGTAGAAAAAGTTTTACAACGTTAAGCGTGGTTGCCCCCAGAGCACAGGGAGGGGGACTGTGCCTTTTATTAGAAGCCCTTCTGTGCTATTTGATTTCTTCAAAAGCGTAGGCAGAATTGCTTAAGATTTTTTAAAGCCACAAAAAAAAAAAAAAAAGAAAGAAAGAAAATTAACATGAAACAATGTGAATGAACCTCGGTTTGCAGTGGGAACTTGCTGACTCAGGGAAGTCCCAGATGGGCTGGGACGTCGCTGGTTTGAGCACCGTTAGGGAATCAATGTCCCAGCGAGGCTCTGGCTGGAGTGACCACCCAAGTGAGGAATTTTCTTTCTTTCTTTTTTTTTTAAGATTGATTTTATTTATTTGAGAGACAGAGAGAGAGCATGAAGGGGGGAGGGGCAGAGGGAGAGAGATAAGCAGACTCCGCACTAAGCAGGAAGCCCTACTTGGGTCTTGATCCCAAGCCCCTGAGATCACGACCCGAGCTGAAGGCAGATGCTTAACCAACTGAGCCACCCAGATACCCCCCAAGTGAGGAATTTTCAGTTGTCGCTTTGCTCTGGTTGGGTTCATTTTGGGGGGAAACAAATAAGCCAAAACACAGCCAGCAGGTCTGAGGTGAGTCCAGAGCCGGGGAAATGGCAGTGGCCTTTGCTCTTAGACAGGCCCAGTGGGCACTGTCTTCCCCGGTGTGTGCCCCAGTCTCCTTCGAAATGCAGCCTTGCCCAGGAGGCCTTGTCGGAAATCCTCGGAGGACCCACAGGTGGGTTAGGCCTGGTGCTCGCCCCGAGGGCCTGTCTTACACTGAGCTAAGTGTGAGTCAAGGCGGAGTGAGAGGCCCCACGTTGGGCACCTTCACCCAGTCCCAGAGTGAGGAGGAGGGCAGCGAATGCCCCCCTGGCAGTGGGCAGCGGGCTAAGCCACTGTCGTCCCTGCTCCCATGCCTCTAGTGGGAAATAGACACTCTCTAAGGGAACACGCATGAGACAATTTCAGCAGGAGGGGCTAGCAAGGACAGAAACAGTAAGGTGCGGGAGAGTGACACCCGCCTCTGAGGGGGTGACGTCTGAGAGCGGAGCGCTGCGACGGAGCGAGCTTTAGGAAGAGGTTGCGGAGAATCCCGCTGGGGACGGGCAACACCGAGCGGAGGCCCACGGGAGGTCCAGCGGGAGCGGCAGCCTGGCCAGGGTGGAGGAGCAGCATTTCCTCTTGGGGAAATGCCCGGTCCGTTCCAGAGCAAGTGAAGACTGGGAAGGCAGGTCGGAGGGCGCCCGAGGCTCCCTGCACTCCATGGAAAGAGGGAGAAGCCCCAGGCGCAGAGCGAGTGTATAAAGCCCCACGGAGAGTCCTGGCAGCTCTGGGACTAGCGCCTGCTCTCCCGGGAGCCTGGATGACATCCGCCTGCTCGGAGGGCCCTGCTGGCAAACAGAGCTTGGATTCCTGCAGGCAGTTGTGGCAGAGGACAGACTGGAGTGTGTGGAGCCATCCCTCCTCTGCCTCAGCCGGTGGAAAGCAGAGACGGGCACACAAGAGCCATTTCCCGTGCCGTGAGCATCCTCCTGGGCCTCATTCGCGGGACCAGCTCTGCCCTGGGCCTGGCTGGGGCTGCTTCAGGCCACAGGAGGTACTGAAGCCCCGCCTTGCCTCTGGGCTGGCAGGCGCTGCCTTACACCTTCAGGAGTCCACCCTAACCTCAGCTGACGTGCCGTGCGGGCACCAAAGAAGTCAAGGCAGGACTGAAGGACAAGTGCACTTCTGAGGGATGGCACTGGGAGCTGGGGCCAGCATTCCAGAGGCAGGGCCACCCATAAACCCAGACACAGGAAGCAGCTTTTCTCCGGTTGGTTTGAGGAAAGTTTCTCTGCCCACAGACACCTCTCTTGCCTGCCCAGCCAACTTGGGGCTGAAGCCTGGAATTCTACCATTACAGGTTCATTCCTTTGGCTTGGGATATAAACGTCCCCGTGAAGAGAGGACCACTGAGCCATCGCTGCTACTGAGGACCCCATATGCTGTGGCAGCCATCAGGGCCTTTGCCGTTAGAACAGCCAGCCGGCACTCCCTGTGCCCTCTGTGTCGTGCCTTGTGGTCCCTCCAAGTGTGCAAAGATGGCGCCGACTCTGTCTACCCTCTTGCTGGAGGCAGATGGTCGTAGGCAGGGATGATGAGGGTGTGATGGGTGCTGTGAGAGAGAAGTGACCAGGCGCAGGGGCAGCTTGGAGTGGACGGTGCACAGGCTGAGGGCCTGCGAGCCCAGCCTCCCCCTCCTCCTCGCTCTGTGGCCTTGGACAACTTGCACACTCCCTACTCTCTCTGTGCCCGCTTGTGATCACTCAAGAGGGGTAGATGGCACGTGATTTGCAGGGTGGTTGAAGCCAGCA
The DNA here is from genome assembly GCF_023065955.2 of Ursus arctos. Classification (NCBI taxonomy): domain Eukaryota; kingdom Metazoa; phylum Chordata; class Mammalia; order Carnivora; family Ursidae; genus Ursus; species Ursus arctos. The sequence goes on along the minus strand of NW_026622763.1, from coordinate 10,817,955 downwards.
CCAGCTGGCCCACGGGGAGTGCTCAGTAATCGTGATTCGCTGTGCTAATGGGGTAAGGACAGGCTTTCTGGGGGGGAGGTACCGGTTAAGCCGAGGCTGGAAGGATGGCCAGTTGACTTTCCAGGGACAGAGAAGGCACAGGTGGAGACATGGGGCTGCCAAGAGCAGGGCGGTTGGATCCAGGACAGAAGCAGGCAATTTGAGTTCGGAGAATGACCTGCTGTCTGGCCGACAGGGACTGAGGCCTGGAGAGAGAGGAGGGAAGGCACGAGATGGCGGGGGAGGGGGGGCAGGGGTCCTACAAGGAGAGGTGGGCCCATGGAGAAGGAACTTGTCACTCCGTTTCTCATCGGGCCTGGTAGAAAAGTCCCCTGTAGCCTGGCTGAGGGCAAGTGAGGCTCTCCTGGGCCTGGTTAGTGGGAGCTCTGGGGCCCGTCTCCGAGGGCGGGCCTGGAACCCAGTGCTGTGCTGGCTGGGGGGTGCGCTCTGTTTTTTCTTAGTTTGTTGAGCCACTAGGCCTTTGTCTATCAAGGGAAAGAAAAGAGGAAAACCTATAAGATGGCGTTGTCATGTGTCTTTCTACATTTTCCAATAAGAGTTTCCCTTTTGCTTTTCCAAGGGGTTGAAATTGGGAGCGAGAGGCCCCTGTTTCCTACACGTGGGTACCAAGCCCCTCTCCACACAGCCCCGGGGGGCAGGGTCTCCCTCCTGGGCCACACGCTGTGATGCTTCCCTTCTGGCACCTGTGAGGGATGCTGGGTGGCATGGTCACAGGCAAGCTGGCTCGGGGTGGGGTCCGGGGGGCTGCAGGTGCACGATGCTGGTGGTGGTGGTGATGGGGATGTGTGCTCCCACAAGGTGGGTCAGCATGGCTGTGACAGCACAGACATATGGGCACTCTCTGCCCATGGTGGCCCATGGGTTTCCCTGAGCCTGTTTCTGTCTACTCCTTCATTCAGCCAGCATTTATTGAGTGCCTACTGTGTACCGGAAACTACAATGGGTAAGACAGATCCCTGCTCTCGGATTGCTCACAGTCTGGTAGAAAGAACCCCAGCCAGATATGTAGACAGTTACAGTGTCGGGGTAAGAGCAAAGGGAGCCAAAAGGGCAGCCCAGGGGGTGGTACGTGGAGTCAAGGAAGGCTTCCTGGAGAAGGCAGAGCTGGAGTTGAGTCTCAAAGAATGAAAAGGAGTTTGCCAAAGCATGGGAGTGTTCTAGGCAAAGAGGACAGCATGTTCGAAGGCCCAGGTACAGCGAGCATCCCTGAGAGGCCTGCATGAATCCCCATCCTCCAGGTGCCACTTGGGTGCCAGCTCCAGGAGGGGCCACCGGGCAGCTCCGAGGGCCAGGAGGACCTGTCATCTTTGCTACACAGTCCTGCTTTAGAGGAGTTCCCAGTCTGTGCTGAGCGTCTGACTATCTCCTCCCCCCAGGCTGTGACAAGCAGATGAAACCGGGGTCCCTTAGCCACCTCGGGGTCCTGACGGTCTACAGCTGCATAAGGGATCATTTCTCCTGTGGCCTCCACTGTGGTTGTTCTGAGTTTTCCGTTTTTTGTGTTGAGACACATCCAAGGACAAGAAGAAACCAGAAGGAAGGCATATCTACTAGAATTGACTTTTTGAATGTCTACCGTTTTCTTAGCCACAGGGAGTTCTCAGATTTTAACGTGCGATAGAATCACCCAGAAGGCTTGTTAAAACCCAAGTTTTGGGCGCCTAGGTGGCTAAGTAGGTTAAGCGTCTCCCTTCGGCTCAGGTAGTGATCCCAGGGTCGTGGGATCACGCCCCACATCAGGCTCCCTGCTTACGGGGAGCCTGCTTCTCCCTCTCCCTCTGCCTGCCGCTCCCCCTGCTTGTGCTCTCTCTGTCTGTCAAATAAATAAGTAAAATCTTTAAAACAAACAAAAACAAAACAAAACAAAAAACAGGTTTCTTGGGTCCACCCTGAGTTTCTGATTCACGAGGCCCGGAATGGGGCTTGAAATTTGTCTGAGAAATGCCAGCCAATGCTGGTGCTGTGGGCCTGAGACCACACTTGGAGACCCCCTGGCTTAGCCCAGTGCTGGGCAGTCCGGGCCCTGCAAGGGCCAGGCCCCCGTTGTGGGTGGGGAAAAGTTGGGAGCTGTTGGAGCACGACCCTGACTTCCGCGTACCAGAGGAGGTTTACCGGTGCCAGAATTTTTTAGAACACAGCACATCAGGAGAGGAAAACACAGAACCCACCAGACAGGTGAACTTGTATGGAGAAACAGTTCACAGCTGACCAGGGAAGGTCCTATAGGAAGGAGTTTGTGCAGACACTGCTTTTGTAAGGAAACGGGTCTCTGAGAGCTCCTGGAGGCGTTTGTGGCTCCAGGCTGCCACTGGAGCAGCTCTCAGCCTGCTCTGTGGTGTCTGCTCTCACCCTCGGAGTCATCTTCAAAGCCACCAAGGGAGCCACTCAAGGAAATTGGACACAGCCACCCTTTGCTTTTTACCCAGATCGTCAGCAAATGTTCTAGGCGAGGGCCATGATCCAATGCTCGCAAGGTTTACAGGATGGATAAGAGGGGGACCAAAGGCACCCTCAGAGTGCCATTCTTTTCCCATCCAGGGACGGAGCCTCCCAGGCAGACTGAGATGATAAAAATACCGTGAGCTAATATTTCTTATGGTTCCAGGCACGGTTGTGTTTTACGTGCATTTGCTTACGTAATCCCTCCCCCTCCTCCCGCCCTGCCCCCTGCCCTCACGCCATGCAGTCCTAGAAAAAATAGCTTCATGACCCCTGTTGGTCAATTGAAGAGAGACTGGCAGGGGTCCAGCAGTAAGCCGTAGCCCCAGGCTTCCAACCCTGGCCTTCGGACCCCAGCCTCCAGCTCTTATCCCCTCGGCTGGACCACCTCTCCTCTCATTAAGGCATGCATCCGTTCTATTAAATTCATTAAGGAGAGTCAATTATGTTATTTAAAGCAATAACACCTCCCATTTGTGCTGTGCCTACTTTGACCTGCCTCATCCCAGGTGCTTTTGATACTAGGGGAGTCACTGTGCTCAACCCCATTTTCCAAAGACGGAAATCCAGGCTCGGGGAGGTGGGTTACTTAAGCAGGGCCGCGTCATTCGAACTGAGCTCTGGACTGCTGACTTCAGAGCCTGGGCTCTGCCTGTCATCTATCCCTTCTTTTCTGCCCATTCTGCCTTTGCTTCCTCCAGGCACGTCTCATGATGCCAACCAGGAGTGTTCAGGGAGGAAGGACACCTGCCTCAAGCATCTCAGATAGAGTCCAGGCCAGCTCCGGTGGCGGCCTCCCAGAGTTGGAGCCGTGGTTGCTGCCCAGCATATCACCCATAGTTACACCTTTCCACCTCCTTCCTGCCAGGCCCCAGGTTGGGAATTTGGCCACCCATGTATGGCGGGTTTTGGAAAGCTGCTCCTGCGCCAGAAGGCATGATGGCCCGTGGGCAGTAAGGTGGGCTGGGGAGAGATTTGAACAGTCAGGAGCCTCATTCCAAAATGGACATGCCCCCTCCCTGGATCTCTCCTGTCCTTAGGCTGTGCAGTTCCTGGGCCCAGCTGCTGTGCAAGGACACTGGCCCGTAGGACACCCCCATAGCACCAAGAATCCCAGGAGCCTTTGAGCTCCAGGGTACTGAGGTCCTGAGCCCTGGGCCAGTATACCTGCCCGTCCCCCATGCTCCCATTAATCTGCACACCAGTGTCTGCCTGGGCTGCTTCTGTTGGCTGTCTCCATGCATTCCTCAGGGGCATCTGAAGCAGCCTCGTGTGGCTGGAATGGGGATAAAACCCCAGCCAGAGAGGCCCCTGATGGGTAACTTGGACCGTTGGTGGACCTGGCTCATTTTCAGGCCCAGAGGGAGTAGGCTCTCTGAGTCGAACTGAGCCCAGGGGCCCTTTGATTTCTATCAAGGTGGGAGCTGCCTAGGCAGGCCAAGGTAATAAAGGTGTGGGCTGAGGGCTTGCAGGAGATGGGGTGGGGGAAGGCTGAGAGGAAAAGCTCATCCCTGAATACCTTTTGGCAGTGCTAGTCCAAAGACCAGGGGACCACTTGGTGAGGTACTCCAAGACGTGGAGGGCTGTGAGTCTTAGTCTTTGAAGCCACTGTCCATCCTCTGTGGGCACTGTGGAAGATCGAGAACATTTGATCTGAGATGGCTGCGGAAGAGAGGAAACAGGAGTGAGGAGGGGAAGAAAGGAAATGCCCTGACTGTAGAACCTCCACCCACCCTTCTATCCTTCTACTCAAACATCCATCTATCCACCCAGACTTCCATCTTTCTACCCACCCACCCACTCATCCAACACTTTTTACCAACCACCTACTCCAGCCATCTCCACTCAGGCCACACCATCTCAGTGTAGTCCCCAGTGGACAACTGCCCCCTTATTGTTCTTAATCTCTTTTCTTCACTCTCAGCCTGACCATGACTCTTTGCCCTTGCAAACCCTCCATACTATTTTGTCATGATTCGACTTCTCTTCATGGCTCACTCTGAGCTTATAAGCCCACTTCACTCAGAGCCATGGCTGACGTTGCTTCGAGTTCTCTTGCACCTCTCTTAGAGCTGTCTTTGGAGGAGGGCCAGGCGTCAAGGCAGACACTTGAATTCTTTGAGATTGGGATTGCCTGGCGTCTGTCTGCAGCGGTTGAGGGAGGAAGGGAATTCACACTTAGCGAGCACCTGCCGAGGGCTCAGGGTTGAGGGAGGAGGGGTGCGGAGCATGTTTTGGAGTCCCAGGCAAGAGTGGCGTTGATTCCTGGCGCTGACGACTTTGGACGAGTCACTGCCTCCCTGAGACTCAGCGTCCTTATTTGTCAGGAAACAAGGCATAAGGCAAGTTGTGCAGTTACATGCACACGTAGGCACTCCGCAAGGTGCCGGGCACGTGGTTGGTGAGGGAGGCCTCCCTCCTCCCCTGTGCCCATAGATGGGCCTCCATTGACACCCACCACCTCCACCTTGTTGAATTGGAACGGGCGGAGCTGGTTGAAGCTTCCTGAGGACACAGGACTCCGGGGCCTGGGCCAAGCTGTGAACAGCAACAGGCAGGCCTTGATTTTTGTGACCATTGCCCTCTCCTGGCTCCCCTGTGTCTTGTTGACTCCTGCCATCTTCCCTCTGGACCTCTGTAGTCCCTAGGGTGGGGCAAGGGAAGAGATTTTGAGTTGGTGGAGGGCAGGGCGGCACGGATTCAGCCTGGCACCTTGCACCTTGCTGGGGGCCCTCTGTGTACCCCAGTGGCCAATGGGTTGGTTCTTGATACCCAAGCCATGGTGGAGGTGAGCTGGGCTAAGAAGGCATAAGGGAGGGCAGGAGTCTCAGCCCCGGGGAAGGCATGCAGTGCTGGGGTCCGCGGGCATCTAATCAACCGAATTCCCTCTGCCCCCTCCCTGACTCCATTTATTACCTATTAAATAATTATCTCATTTGGAAAGTGTTTCTTAACGTAGAGCATACTCCACTTCCCGAGGCACGGGTTTTGCAATGGATCGTCTCCTGCGTGTTCCGGGCTCGGGCAGGACCGGAGCATTCTTGCCCTGGCTGTGTCTCCGCACGAGGCTTGGGCCTGCGCCCGGCGCTGCCAAGCAGAGTGGGGCGTCGCCTCCCCGTGCCCCAAGATACCCTGGCTAATAGCCTCATTACTGGGGCGTTCTTCATCACTCTTCTAAAGGCGAGTGCCGGAGGCTGGGCCTCCCGCGTTTACTTGCTATTTTCTGGGACCTTGCCCCTGGGTCCCCTGAACATCTGGCAGCGTTAGAGCTCGGGGGGACCTTTGTCCTTTTTATAGGTGAGGCCATTCAGGAGCTGCCCTGAGGTCCGACTCTGAGTGGGTGGCAGCAGCAGAAGCCTGGGCCTCCTGCCTGAGAGTCTGGAGCTCTCTCTGATGCATCCTTCCTCGGCTTGTGTGTCATTGGCATGGAAACGTGGCCTCTTGCCCTCTCGTAGGAAGGGGCCGTTTCCTGGTTGGATGAATGAATGAGTGATGAGTAAGGCAGCTAGGCCTCACAACACCCGTGCAGATGATCCCGCTTTTTTGTTATTAAAAAGTTGCACATCCTTCCTGGAGCATGTGCGAACGGTACCGACACACAGAAATGCAAGCCATGCCCCGCCCTGCCTGCCCCTGCAGGTCGCCGTGGCGGCCGCTGCGGCGCAGAGAGCGGGTTGGTGAGGACCGGACATTCCGAGAGTGTCGCGCTCGTCCTCCAGGCAGGAGGCAGTGGCAGTGGCAGTGGCCCGGGGTGGTGTCCAGACGTATCTCCTGATTTACAGGTGAGAGTGAGGCTGGCAAGGTCCACCGTTGGCGGGAATTTCTGTCTCCTTCAACACCACGAGACGCTCCGAGGCATGGTTTTGTTCCCAGTGCCACCAAAGAGCTGTGTGAATGTTGGCACTTCCCATCCCGCCTTGCTTATTAGCCTGTCCGGTGCGGCTCCTCACCCTTGCCCTGCCTTTATCACAGGCCCTGAGGCTCACAGAAGCCCCCAGTCCAGGCCCTGGAGCTGCCTGTGCTCGGGCCGCTGTCACTGTCATTTATAGAAGCTCAAAAGGCTCCCCTGGGACTCAGCCCTCTGTCAGGATTCTGGCAGTGGAGCTCAGCGGCAGTCACCGCGGCCGGGAGTGCTCACAGGATGCTTTGGACGGGTGGCCTGGTTTGAAGGATGAATGGCTAAGGATGAATGTGGTGGGGAGCCCGGTAGGCATTTCAGGCAGCTAGTGGTCAGGTGTGTGAGGGTCCCGGGTGTAGCCCGGTGGTCTTGGAAGGAGGTCTTGTGGGAAAGGCGCGTGCAAGCAGGGCTCATCCTGGAGCCTGGGCCCCGGCTGCATGGTTAATAGGGAGCCCTGGCGGACTCTAGAGTAACAGAAGCACAGCAGCAGTGTGAGCCACATGGGAGTAAGGACGGGGTCAGGCTCCGTAACTCGGCTCCCTGGGGCCCTGGATGAATTACCCCACTTCTAGTCCTGTAGGGTTTAATGTACCTGCCTCCTAGAATGTTGTGACAATCGGAGCTGATTCATTACGGCCCCTGATGCAACCCCCACACGCAGGACACACACCGTGCTGGTGGTGCTGGTGTAACTGACTCCAGCAAGGCCGGGGACCACGAGGCCCTTACAGCCTAGGAGCCCCAAGACCCGTGCCCCCAGTAATGACAGCTGTCATTGATGGTGCAATAATGGGGTGAGGGATGATGGGTTCGGGCTCTAAATACATGATCTTGTTTCATCTTATCTACATAAGAGGCTCCATCACCCATTGTGCAAATGAGAAACCTCAGGTTCCTGATGTCCTTGAGGTCACTAGCCAGTGAGGGACAGAGTCTGAATGCCATCCCAGGGCTGTCTATGGTCAAAGCTACCGGCCTCCAACATTGCCTGTAAAACAGCACAGTGGACATAGGGCCCCCAACATGTAGTGAATGTGAAAGTGAGTATACAACAATGAACATACTAGCAGGTCTATGGGAGAGGCCCGAGAGGCTTCCTGGAGGTGGCATCTGCAGCATTTCCCTTACCTGGGGCCTGGCTTCCCTGTGATTCAGCTGTTGCTGAAAGGAGCTGAGGAGGGGTCTGGTGCCAGGTCTAGGGCTGGGGACCAGCCACCCCGTAGCCATCTAGGCTCCTGTCTAGTGCTTTTGCTCACTTACTTGCCTTTTCTTTCTTTTTTTTTTTTAAAGATTTATTTATTCATTTGAGAGAGACAGAGAGCTGAGCGTGTGTAAGCAGAGGGAGGGGCAGAGGGAGAGAAACCCAGGCGAACTCCATGCTGTGCGCAGAGCCCAATGCAGGGCTCCATCTCAGGACCCTGAGATTATGACCTGAGCCGAAACCAAGAGTTGGACGCTCATCTGACTTGAGCCACCCAGGGAGCCCCTCACTTACTTGCTTAATAGGACAAACAGCATTCAAGTAGTTTAGTGTGCAAGTCTGGCTGGGTCTCGGGCCCCCTTGGGTAAATGGTGCAGTGGATTTCGGATGCCATGGCAGGATTAGTTCTCTACAGCCTCGCTGACCTTGGGGAAACTGGGACCCACCCAGCGGAGCCCCTTTATTAATGCAGATGAAAAAGGCACTAACCTGAGGGCCCTGGGCTGCCCAGGGTGGAAAGGTGACCTGCCTGCCTGCACGGTACGCGCCAGGATGCTCCCTGGCTGGCCCATGCACCCCACAGACTCATTACCGCTGGCCCACAGAGGAATTGGAGCGCGAGGCAGGGATTGTGTCTGCAGGCTCTGGCAGCTCGGTGGATTTCAATGAGATGATCGCTTGTCATTTTTTATTAATGAGCGACTGCCTGATTCATTATACATCTGAGGGGCGAGCCACCCCAGATGGGGAGGAGGGACACGGCGATGCGCAGCCGCCACGGAAGGGGTGACGTGGCCCCGTGTGCAAGTTTTTTTTCCTCTTTCTCCCCAAGGGAAGCAAGTAACAAAAGGTGGCCGGCTTGGGCAGGCGAGCCTGCGGCGACTCACTTGTGATGGCAAAAGGAAACCATCCCGACGGCCAGATGGTACCTCAGCTTCAGGGCTGCAGCCCTTGTGGGGTTTTCTCCGGTCACTTTTCCCCATCCTTCTCCAACACCTCCGCCCTTTTCTTTGGCTCTTCAAAGCCTCTTGCTTACCTGCACCTTGTGGCATGAGCCCGTGGAAGCCAGGCCCCCGGAGTCCACGGCTCTCGGTGAAGGGGAGCCACAGATGTCTGTGGTCTCAGAGGAGGTCTCACCGGAGACCTGGAATGAGCTCTGGCCCCAAAGGCATTTACTAAATGTCTGTGGGATGAACAAATGCCCATGTCGGAGATGCCTCCTCCCTGAAGCATGCGATTCGCCGCCACTCTGCCATTGCGCCGGCCGCGTGCCAGGCCTGGTGCCAGGTGCGGGGGACATGGCCGTCCTAGCTCCCCGGGACCTCCCAGAGGTCCTAGGTCATGTCTGCCCTGCCACCAAGCTGGCTGTGTGATTTCAGCACCCCTGTTTCGGGGGGGGGGGTGTGGACAGGCAAGAGCTTTGAGCTCTGGAAGCCCTTTGCAGCTGCGACGGGTCTGCTGTGAGCCCTTGGCGTGCAGGTGGGCAGGCGGGCCAAGCCCTCTGTTCTCAGGTCTTTGAGGAGCGACACGCTGTCCCGTTCCTCGTCGTTTCGCCATGCCCGTGCTGAGCAGGCATGCCACAACTGGATGAATGCGGGGGTTTTAACAATCCAGATGAAGTGTCGTGGGCTCTGGCTGAGAGAGGGCAGCGGACGCAGGCCGTCTTGGAGCTGGGAAGGTAAACTGTGTTTGTGCAGGGGTCATCTGACCCTGGGAGGCTGTCCTGTGGCTGGTTGTCAGCTCTGCCACTTGCCAGCGTGAGCTTTGGTTTTCACCGGGGCTAATCGTTACCTGCTTCCTCGGGTTATAAAGTGATGGGAGCCTTATAAGCAGCCTTTGCTGTGGTTGGGCCGTTGGAGGACCTGGCTTAGACAACACTCACCACTTGGCCTTCTTATAGGGGCGGGCCCTTCCAGCATCAGGTCAGCAGGCCAAGCAGAAGACAGTGTGCCCGTTAGTGTGTTGAGTGGGGCCGTTGGAAGACCCGGGAAGCACAAGGCTTGCTTTGAGTTCCCCTGAGAAGAGCTATCACAGATATTTCCCTGGCAGGCGTCCGCTGCCCCTCTGCACCCCAACCCGCCTCGGCTCCAGCCAGTGCCCACACTGCCCCCGGCCTAGGACTATCGGACCCATCAGCGCCTGCCCCTCCCCCACCCCAAGATGACACAGCCCAGCCGTGGAATCCACCCAAGGCAGCTTTGCTTTTATGATGAGCTTCTGCTCTGCTTCAAGCACTGGGACTCAACACGAGTAACACACCAGTCTTCACTCTGTTTTAATCAGACGCTCAATGGCTTTCAGTCTGCTGAATTGCTAGTATTGTATTTTCAAAATAGAGGTTTTAATGGCAAATATGCAGTATTTCAGCCCCATTCTGGGTTACCTCTGGCGTTGCAGGCTAACCTGGAAACCTACCCCTGATACATTATTTTGTAGGGAAAAGCATTGCAGTTCCAAATCATCGATTTACAACAGGCTGAACTTTGAGAATGCAGCTCATTTATAAGCGGGAACTGCCTGTATTCAGAATAAAATGAAGTGTCGAAGGCACGTAAGCCACAGGAGGATGAGGCCAGGGTGGCGCAGCCAGGAAGGCCCAAAGAGAAGCCAAGGGCAGCAGGGAGGCTTGTGCTGGGCCTGTAGGCATCTTAGGGTCAGTGAAGAGGCCAGTTGAGTGACAGAATGACCCATCTATGGGGTGACTGAGGAAATGGAGAGATTCCCACGGCTGGGAACTGGTTTTGGACGTCACGTACTGGGTTCTGGTGAGCCTGGGTTCTAGGGTGCGGAGAACTGGTGTCCCTGTGGGAGCCTGTCGGAGGAGGCTCTGTGAGGGCAGAATGGGGACGGAGGTCAGTTGAGGACCCTCCTGCGGGGCCTGCACGCACAGGAGGGCTGGGGGCGAGGGGGAGGCTACTTCTGGGGAATGCGACCGTGGGAAGTTGTGCCCAACCAGAGAGAGTACAGAGGTTGGCTGGGGCCCTAGTTCCCTTGCCAGGCTGTGCTTTCCACTTGCTGTCTCTGCCATGGGCTCCCTTGGGCATCGTGAAATGACCCTCTGGGCTTGTGAGTCCTGCTGTGTGGAGACCTGAGTGTGTCTGCATGTCTGAGGGAGAGGAGTGGGAGGTAGGCGGCCTGGAGGCGTCTCCACCCTCTCTTACTGGAGACCGGCATTAAAGGCAGCATATGGCATTCGCTCCCTCTGGGGAAGACAAGTCACAGAAGGGGGTTTCTTTAAACTCCCCCACACCAGGCCAAGAGAACCAGCTCAGAGTCACGGCTGAGTGTGGAAGGCCTGACCAGAAGGGGCACACACCCTGGGAAGGAGCGTCTCTGGAGACGGTTGTTGGGGCTGGCCAGGAGCGACCTCTTCCATCTCGGGATACTATACTCTGGGGCCCCGAACGTTCTCCTGACGAAACTGAGGCGAAGGGTGACCATGTTAGGGATTCTGCCTTTTCATGCCACCCTCACTTCTGTCTGGGAGTGGTATCAGGAGTAGGCGGCGGGAGGTGGGGAAGGTGGGAATCTTCTAGAATGCCGGAAAGTGCTATGGTGGTACTTTTGGAGGCTCCCGAATGGCCACATGCCCTAAATTGAGAGGAATCTCACTGGAGGAACGTGCGAATAGCAGCTAGCCAGGCCAGTTCTTAACTGTTTCCATATGCCCCCCTGCCCCCACCCACACAATTGCTGCCAGACTCCCGTTGGAAGGGTCAGGATTCCACGGTGTCCTCACCACCCAGAGGGAAGTGTGCACTCTGGGCAAGGGTTCCAGCAAGACAGGGACGAAGGCTGTGTTCCACTAGCCTCCCGCCTCCCTGGGCCCTTTGCTCCCCCGAGACTGAGGCGAAGTTTGGGTCACTTCCCTTGTTTTCCTTTTGTGGGCTTTGCGGTGCCATCTGAGGCAGTACCACCCAAGAAGGGGTCTGCTTTTCAGTTTTGCTGACCCAGGAGGTTTGGGGATGAGCTCTTTGTGTAATCGACCGAAGCAAACCTCTGACCCCTTCGCCACTCCACGAGTAACGTCTGCTTTGGCCATCTCCTCCCCAGCCTGCCTGTCCCAGGAAGCAGCCTTGACTCAGCTCGGAAGTGTGTAGGCTCTCACTTAGTGCTGGCCTGGGATCCAGAGACCAGGGCGCCACCCAGGCCCGGCTCTTGCATCCCCTTCTAGGCGTGGGGCCTGGCCGTGCGCTCCGTGCCTGTCACTCACGCTCATGGTGGCTCAGGCAGGGCGGACATTCTCCCTGCACCCAGCACCCCCTCTTCAAAGGAGGAATAATGCTGAGGGCAGGCGGGCTGAGTCCAGCCTGACGCCCTGTGCCGGAGGGCAGAACTGCGTGGACTTTGAGCACTTTGATGTTTATGGGACTGACTCCTTGTTCCTTATGCTGGGGGGTGCACCCGTGCATTCGAAATCTGAGGGAGGCCATGGAGGCCTGGGCTGCTTCCCAGCTTAGGAGTGTGTCCCCTAGGCTCCACCCCCTCTGGAGAAACTGGTCTTGCTTTCAGACCCTCGGGGGTGGCACTCCTGAAGCTGTGTGTGGGAGGGCACGGGGCGTCAGGGAGCTGTGAAGAGGAATGGGGCCAGGGTGGGTCCAGGCATGGAAAGGGGCTGGTTGATTCTAGAGCTTTCCTCTTCCAGGTCAGGCCTGTCCTGGAGTAGATCTCAAGCATCTTGTATTTATGTTAATTACTTAAGGCAGAACCTCCCTTTTGGGGGACAGAATGGCTGCTATCATATTCTCGATGCCTTGAGATCAAATGGGAAAAAGGGGACAGAATGTCACTGGGGGGGGCGGCAAGCAGTAAAGATGACAATGATATTGACCCCTCCCCACCCCAGTATTCCTCTTTTCATTCCATTAGCAGAAAATACGCTATCCTACTGGCTCAGCGCCTGGCAGGTGGGGTGGAGGCGGGAGGGCGGAGACTGACTGGATCAGCCGTTCTGGCACATCTCCCCTCGTGGATCCACACGCTGCAAAGTCTAGCAGCGAAGGTTCCAACCTTCTGTTTGATGGGCACTCCCGTCCCTAGGTACTTCCATGTCCCGCCTCCCTGTGAAAGGAAAAGGATGGGTGGAGAGTGATTTTCCACAGCCTGAAAAGGATTCCACATTCGAAAGACCAAAACTCAATTAGTGACATTTCAGCTGGCTGGGGACGGGGTCGGATGCTCTTGTGCCGCCTGCACAGGAGGGGCCACCCTGCTTTCTGGGACTATGTCCCCTGGCTCTGTGGCTCTCAGTGTCTGCAGGGAGCTGCAGGGAGCCAGGTTACCTTCCAGAAGGGGCAGGGGATAGTGGGCAGGGCAGTCGTGTCTTTTTCACGGCCTCCCTGTGGTCCTTGGGCAAGTCACCCTCCCTCTGTGGGCCTTAGTTTCCCCTTCTTACCCAGCAAGCCCTCTCTGATCCAGATATCCCTAAGGTCCCACCCTGCTCCCTCTCCCTGGATTGCAGAACTGTGAGCTCCAGGCACCAAGGCACCCAGGCTTTGGACCTCGACCGTGGCCCCCAGGACAGCCCTAACCGGGGGAGGACAAGCAGGTGGGCAGCTTCTCCCAGCAGGAAGGGCTACCCGCAGGGAGGAGCACTGGCTGCCCACCAGCCTCAGCCAGATCCCCCAGCCTTTACAGGAGTGAGCGTTCCTAAACCCTCAGCCGCCGGGTCATAAATGATTCATGCGGCCCCACCTCCCGCCCGCCCGCCCCCCTCCCTCCCCCCTCCCGGCGGCCACTTGATGTTCCCTCCCGCGGCTCCGCGGCGGCGGCCTCCAGATCGGTGCCCTCCCGGCCTCGCCGCCCCATCGGGCGCTGTCCCTCCTCCCTCCCGGCCACGCAGGGTAAGTTGAAGGAGAAAGGTAGCTTTCCTGCGACGCTTCAAGTGGAAATGAGGAGGCGGCCGCTCTCCTTTGCACAGGCCAGGCCTGCGCTTTCCGCGCCCGCGCCTTCCCAGCGTCTGCTGCGCTGCAAGTTTGAAGCTGGAGAGGCAGGGGGCTCGCCGCGGAGGGGGCGCTGCGCGGGGGAGCTGGGAGCTAGTGCTCCCAGCGGGGAGGGCAGGGGAGGACGGAGGGGAAGACCCGAGGCCGGAAGGACCGCCCGGGAGGAAAGTTAAGTGACTCCCGCTGCCAGATGGGGATGGAGCAGGTCGGGGTAGGGTGGTGGGAGAATTCACATCGTCAGCCCCAACATTTATTCCCCGGCTCCCCGCTCCCGACAGACACACTCACTCCCGCGGCCCTTCAAAACTCTTGGGGTGCCAGCCGGAACTTTGAACTGGGAGTTTCTTCTGAGATGTGGCAAAGCCGAGCTTCTGAGAGCTCAGTCTTCGCTGCTTCAATTCCCGGTGGTCTTAGCAGCCAGGAGGACTCGCAGACTAGAATCTTTATTGTCTGCGGAGCCTCCTCGGCTCTGAGAAACACGTGTGTGTTAAAACCGAGCTTCCCTGGGGAAGATGCTGTTTTCGCATGAGGAATGAATTTGGGGAAAGTTGAGTGTAGGAGAAGGAAACAAAGTCATATTCAAAAAGAATGTTCTAGAGGCTTGGCAAAATCTGGAAGACACTTTTTTTCACCATCCTTCCCTCACCTTACCACCTTTTGTTAACATCCTGTAGAGTTTTCATTCTTTGGGCTTCCCAAAAGCCCTTACCTGGCCTGGCCTTCAGGGCCCCAGGGTGGAAGACCCCAGGCATTCTAAAAGTGTGGGGACTGTTGGAAGGGGGGGGGGGTAGTGCTGCCCCTAAGGCCATGTGCGTTGCCCCCTGGCAAGACAAACTCACAGTCTCAGGGGAAGGACAGGCAGGGACGTTGGCCCCCCTCAACCCCGGTCCTTGGTGGGGCTGGTTCTTGGGACCTTTGTGTTTTCCTTTTGCCATTTGGAAACAAAGTTAGGTAAGGAGGCGAGGCCTTCCTGGTGGCTGCCCCAGGGGGAACCCGGGACAGCGACCACAGATCAAATCAGAGAGCCACTGTCCTGTAGGAGAAATGGCTGCAAACCCTCAGGTAGTGGGGTTGAAGGGAAACGGCAGCTGTCCGCTAGGACGGGCCTTCCCTGGATTCTAGAAAGGAAGCCATGCCCCACTGAGGAAGCAGCATGTGGGCGTCCTCTGGGGGTGGGGGGAGGAGAAGTCAGGATCCTGGGACTGGTGAGGGACAGGGAGACAGGCGGAGATAAGAAGAGAGAGGAGATGGGAGGTCGGGATGCCGTAGGCCATGAGGCTTGGGGAACCGATCCTCAGAGCAACAGGAAGGCCATGACGAGGTAGTAGCATAGGAACACCCCTCTCACTGCCTTGTTGAGACAGGACTGGAGGGACAAGGCACAAGGCCATGGAGGGGATCATGCCAGGGCCTGGAAGAGATGACAGTGGCCCAGACTGGAGAGGGAAGAGGGAGGGAGCAGCACTTCCTCTCTGTCGGGCCCTTGGAGAGACCAGGGAGGACTGCTGTCAGGGGGCTGGGCCCCGGGACTGACGCTGCCCCAGCATTTGAGTACAAAGTGCCATTTGGTATAATGGACACAGCTCAGTCTTGGCCATTTGTGGTTTTTAAACAAATCATGATCCCCACCTTCCAAACAATTTAGGGTTTTTTTCTACCCAGCCCCATCACAAACTTTTGAAGCATGAAATGAATTTTGCTGGCCCCCGCCAATAGGATCCTTTCCCTAGATAATGGATTTTATGAAATGGCTATAATCCTCCCAGGTAATGAGTGAAAGCTACACTCTCCATTTGGACCCAGCATCCCTCTTCCTGATTTATGATATATTGGTTAAAATAGTAAACTGATAGCACCCGCAAAACAGTCATCAATCACCAGGCGGTGTTGCTTAAACTGTAGAAAGGTTTCCAGGAGTGAGATGCTGGAAGCCAGCGAAGGAACAGTTTGGCAATCCCAAAAGCATAAAGCACCGTGAAATCAAATCTGTATTTGTATTTTGAAGTCAGAGGAGTGGAGCAGCTAAAGAAGGAAGGAAACGGAAGCAAGCCTATTCCCAGAGGTCAAAGGACCCCCCCCCGCCACGCACTCCACCCTGCAGGGCCCCATGGCTCTCTCTACTAGGTTTAGGATTTTGTTTCTCTTTCTAAGGTTTTGGAAAGTTTTCCAAATCCTAAAATGTGTGAGTATGTTGGCCTAATAATATGTAATATTGAGTTTTACAGCAAAGTCTATCAAAAGTGTCAGTGGCAGTTGGGATTGTATTGCAAAAGCAACAAGTATTAGCCAGTGCTGGAGAGATTCCTGTTCTTTAGGAAAGCACGAGGTTTGCAGCAGTGTTTGCCTGGAGTGGCCTCTGTCTTGATGAGTGATTTCAGGGCTGTAGATTACTTGGACTCGTTGACTGCATGACTGCATGAATGGTGAGTTCTGCAGGGATGCTGTGTAGTGTCGGGGCTACTCCCCCATTCTACAGGCGAGGACACTGAGTCCTGTGAGCGGGAGCAGCTTGGCTCGGCTCTCCCGGGATCGGAGTGGGACCCCAGCCACTGGGAGATTCGCAGTGACCTCTCCCAGAACTTGAACTTCACAGGTGACTTTGACTCCCCCTCTATCAGCTTAGTGCCAGCATGTCGCTGGAGGGTGGAGTGTAGGTCGGCAGCCCTAGACACCTCTGCCCCTCCAGTGCTGCTGAGATGACCCACTCACCCTTGATTCCTCTAAGCGGCTATGCCACGTGCCAGCTCTAGACCCTGCTCCTGCCAGAGGGTCAGCCCCAGCTCCCGGAGCCCCAGAGCCGGGGTGGGACTGCGGCCTCCACCATCTCTAGGGTGTGATTTTCTGCAAGCCATACAACCCACTTGCCGACCACCTTCCTCGAGGAACACTGTCGTACCAGAGACTACTACAGAGTCTGGCAGACAGCAGGAAGGGGCTGCTCAGGATTTGGGACACAGCTGTCAACCCCATCCTTGAGACTAGGATTCCCAAATTGAGGAAGGCCAATCCTTCCCCAAGGAACTTAGAGAAACGGATTGGGAAGAATGACTTGTGGCCATACCAGTCACAAACGAACAGGAGAACAAGGCAGTTCTTTCCTTAGCCCTGTCCTTCAGACCCTGGCCACTGAGCTTCAACACCAACTCAGGTGAGAGCTCCTGCAGGGAGCCGACCCCAGCATCCACAGCCCAGGCTGGTCAGTGCCGCAGGGCTCCCCATCAGAGCCTTCCTTATTCCAAGGTCATGGCTTTCTTCTCAAAGATCGAGTCCCCTTGCATATCCCATGTCTGAGCTGAGCTGGGCACGATGGGCTCTTCCTGGCCTTTGCTCCCTGGACACACAGGATGGGCTGGCTTGGGAATGGAGGTGAGGCTTTCACTCCAGGGATCCTAGCAGAGCTAGAGAGCCCCGCTCCTGTAGCCCACACATGCCCAGGCCTCCCCCATGCTCCTTCTTCCCAGTGCCTCTCTGCGCGACACCCCGCCAGCCACACCCGCCCAGGACAGAAACTTTACTTTCCGTCTCTGCACCTGGGCTGTCAGAAGGTGAGTGCTAATCAGAGGCTGCTCTGTGCTCTTATAGGTGCAGGTTTGCAAAGGACGTCTTTTGTTCTTGTTAGAGTAGCTAACCTCTAAATCTATTTAATACCCCTTCCCTGGTTGTCCATCATTATGACACATGATTTTC
The DNA here is from genome assembly GCF_023065955.2 of Ursus arctos. NCBI lineage: Eukaryota > Metazoa > Chordata > Mammalia > Carnivora > Ursidae > Ursus > Ursus arctos. The sequence continues at coordinate 10,800,728 of NW_026622763.1, read as the reverse complement.
CAAAGGATTTACTATTAGTTAGCAGCACGGGGCTTTCTCCCTGGGGTAGCAGCTACTTGCAGTGAAGAAAATGCATGTTCAATGTAGCAATTTGTCTTTTTTTATATATTTATTATAAGAGTAAATGAGTTATTGTTGGAGACTTCAATATTATTGCAAATTAGGTGCTGCACATGGAGCTGGGCCCATTTATTATGTTTCTCAACTCCCACAGCAAGCACACCAGTTCAGGAATCAGCTGAGGGTTCCGGCCCTTCTAGGGTGAGCTCAGAGGGACTCCATCGCCCAGTGCCAGACGCAAAGGAGACAGGGAGCCTCCTGTGCAGGCAGAAAGGGAAGCACAGAGTTTGTCATTGTACCAGATGGCTGGGGCTGGGTTCTGATCTGGGGTGAGTTCCCCCCCCCGCGCCCCCGGAAGAGAGTTGTGGCTGGAGTCAGCCAGCCTATAGCAGACTCCCCCACGGGCCATGCACCCTGATAGACCCTTGCTGGGGTGCTGTGACTGCTTGGTCCTGTCCATTAGTCACCTGCTCTGTCCAGAGGTGGACATAGGGGCTGCAGGATGCATATGAGAGAATTGGGTCCTTGCCCGCCAGAGGCGACGTGCACAGGGCAGGGTGAGCAGGCCATGTGTTGTCAGTGCCAAGGAGTGGTGAGCGCAGGCCCTGGCACACAGCCATTCATTGAGGCTGGAGGACCTGCAGGGAAGGCCACCTAGTCAGGAGCATGGGCTCCTGGTGGCCGACCAGCCTGGATTGGGGTCCTGGTTCTGAATCACCTGCTATCTGCATGACCGTGGACAAGATGCTGAGCCTTGCTCTGACCTTCAGTTTCTCTTCTGTAAAATGAAGCTGATAACTAACCCACAGCTGTAGATGGGATGAAATAAACCCACATCCCTGAAACATGCTGCATAGTGCCTAGCCCGTCGGCAGGGCTCACAGGTGTTACTTGTTCAGTGACTCCTTGGTGGGCTTTCCAGAACATGACAGACTAAACTTGAAACCTTAATTCTGCACTTCATTGGATTGTAGTAGTAACGTAGGTAATGACAGAGGAGGAGGACCACCCAGAGAAAGCTGGTGGTAACGTTTTGGAACGGGTGTTCACAGTCTTCGTCACTGTCCCTATATTCTACACAAAGGCCTGTGTCCTTTTTTACAGAATGAGATTGTATCATCTTTGTTACTGCAGACCAATGCATCCTGCCCACTTAAGACCCCTTGTCATTCAGGTTCCTGTGCCATTCTCAGATCCCTTGGTCTTGGGACCCCTTTACACTCTTAAAAATTATGGAGAACTCCAGGGGTGCCTGGGTGGTGCAGTTGGTTGGGTTTGGGCTCTGGTCGAGGTCATGGGGTCGAGCCCCACGTTGGGCTCCGCACTCAGTGCAGAGTCTGCTTAAGACTCTCTCTCCCTCTTCCTCTCCCCGCCTCTTTAAAAATAAATAAATAAATAAATAAATAAGATCTTTTAAAAAATTATTGAAATCTCCAAAGAGCTTCCCTGGGGGGGTGGGGAGTTTGTATTTATTGATCCTGATTTATTGGTATTTAGAAATTAAAACTGAGAAATGTAAATGATATGTAAACTCCATTTGAGAATAATAGTAATAAACCCATTTCATGTTACTGAAAATAACACATAGCATGTTATGAAAAATATTTTCCCAAACAACAAAAACATTTACAAGACTGGCATTGTGTCTTGGTTTTAAACACCTATTTACGCATTGGGTGTTATACGCAAGTAATGAATCATGGAACTTTACATCAAAAAATAAAATAAAAATAAAAATAAACCCACACTGAGAGCCATAAAATAAAATAAAATAAACACCTATTTACGGTCTGGCCTAGTGAAGGTAACATACTCTTATCTTTTCTGCATTTGATCTGTTCCATGGTAGCCTCTAGAAACCCCCACTGTCCAAATAACATCTCACTGTAAAGATGGTCTTGACTTTGTGGACATCCTGAAAGGGTCTTGGGGATCTTCAGGGATCCCTAGATTACATTTTGGTCCCCTCTTTAATGCCTACAGGGTGTTTTTTGACATTTCTGCCTGAGGCTGGGCTGCGAGCATCCCTCCAGTGCCCAGGCTCACTGGACCCCTCATCCGACCAGACCCCTGCCCAGAGAGGCTGTACCAACCAGTGCATCCCCCTCCCCCTCACTGTAACACAGGATGTAAAACCTTGCTTGCTTGCAGGGTGTATGGCCACCGAGAGCATTTTCATACCTCCCCACAGGCACCTTTGGGTAGACTGCCTGGGGTCCTCAGCTGCCCCGGCACCTTGCCCGGGTCACACAGCCCTCTTTGTCCCAAGGCTGCTGCAAAGAAGAAGGGGCTGCTGCCCCGAGGACTGGCCTCGCCCATCCTGCTGCCCTCCGCCTGCAGACCCCGACCACGAGGGAAGCATCCTGCTCCTGCGTGTCCCCACTCCAGAGGGCTCCAGGCTGCAGGGCCACCATCCCAGCTGGCACCCTGAGGGCTGGAGTGACCATGTTTAACCCTCAGTGCGTCCTTTCCAGAACCGCCCCTCAAGCCAACAGAGCCCAGCTTGTGCGGCTCCGTGGGTCTGTCAAACAGCCCGTTTGCCTTGGCTTTGGCCTCGTTTCTCAGCTGGCTCGCCAGCTCTTTTCAGAAACTGGCTGGGGCATTTTGAAACTTTATTTTTCAAAGAGAAAAATTCCTGGACCTGTAGCAAGGAGCAAAAGAAAAAAAAAAAAAGAATTATAATAATAAACGAAAGAACCAGTAGCCAGAGTAGAAATAGTGAGCGTTTGAAAATATTGCAAGTCATCAGAGTGTAGCTCACCTGTCAGGGGAAAAGGCTAACGGTGGGGGCTGGGAGCCGCCCCCCCCCCCCCCCCCCCCCCCGTGTGTATGTGTGTGGAGCACAGGCCGTGCCGGCTTCTCCCTGCGTCAGCGTTTGGGGAAAGACGGATGTGCCCGGAAGCGGGCCTCGCTCCTGTCTGTGTAAGCAGGGCCCACGTTGAACGTCTGCGGTGGCATCTATCATCCATGACCTGTGGCATCGTACTTGTTGTTTATGGTCTCCTGGCATGCATTGTTTTCTCGAGGCTGAAATATAGCACGCTAATGAGGTATCTCTCTGCTCGGGAGGATGCAGGCAGCTTGGACAGTCGCCTCGTTGGCGTGCTGAGTAGTTTGTCAACAGCCGCACGCCGTGGCAGCCGCTGTCCTTGCGAAGAAGAACAAGGAGTGAGAAGTGCCAAGAGAAACCCCAGCTAGGGCCTGGGGCTTTGGTGCTTGGGAGCCTGGGGCTCTGTGCGGGGTCTGCCCTGGAGGGGACTTCCTTAGAGATGTTTGTTGTTGCCGGGGTGTGGGCCCCAGGGCCGGTCATCACGAGGAAGAATGGGGCTCAGGGCGGATTCGGGGCGACCTGGGTTTGGGTCCTAGCTTCTCCACTTTTGTCCTGATGCTCTCTACACTCGGAGCCTGTTTCCTCCTCCCTTAAGTGAGGAGGTGACGCCCGCCGTGGTGGGTACTATGAGACTTGGTGGCCTGGGGTCCGTGGCAGCAGGCAGGCTGGTGGCAGTGGCGGTGCCTGGCGTGGTGGCTTAAGTTTGTGCATGCAGGCTCCTAAGCTGGGACGTGGGCACAGGCACGTGCCATACCTGTCAACGTACGGTGTGTGAGCAGGGTAGACGCAGGGTCAGTATCTCCAGCCGGCCCTGCGCCCTGACTGGCCCCATGTGGATACGGGAGCCTGGAAAAGTGGACCGAATCTAGAGGGAAGGCTTGAGGAATGACCTCAGGCTGGACATCTTGGCTTGGGGACTTGTGCTCTAGGTGTGAGAAGGGCCCGGTGCTGCTCGCTCAGAGGGAGGGCTTATGGGAAGGGAGCTAAAGGACCAAAGTTCCTTTTGTGGGCACATGGCCCACGCAGAAAAGGGGATGCAATTTGAAAGCAATTGGAAAACGGTTTTCAAGAGAGAGTGTTTCCTTGGACCAGAGGAGATGGGATGGAAGCAGCGGGTCCCGGGTGAGCCCCTCCCTACTTGTAGCAACAACTACAGTAATAATGGCTGTTTATTGACCACTAGCCATGGCTCAGGCCCTCTTCAGCCACCGTGTCTCCTTTCCTCACAACCTTACGTGGGTTATTACCTATCAGTTCTGTGCCATCGGTCACGATCTCAGTCCCAGGAGGACCCTAATGGCACTCTCCGAGCTGATTGTAAAATTCACACGGAGGAGAACTGAACCTCAAAGAGCCAGGACGGCTTTGCAGAAGAAGACGGTAATTGCGGGTGAGGGTAGAAGGCCTGCCCTGCCAGACATTAAACCGTATTATAAAGCCATAGTGATTCCAGCGAGCGTTGGGTCAGAAATAGATAAAAGTACAACTGGGAATTTAGTTGTGGGGTTTTGGGGGTTTTTTTTTTTGAGATTTTATTTATTTATTTATTTGAGAGAGAGAGAACATGCTTACACCCCGGGTTTGGGGGAAACAGGGGGTGAGGATCTCAAGCAGACGCCACACTGAGCGTGGAGCCTGACATGGGGCTCGATCGCACAACCCTGAGATCATGACCTGAGCCAAAACCAAGAGTCAGCCACTCAACCAAAGGAGCCACACAGGCGCCCCAAATTTAATTTGTTTTTAGCTGCCCTGTAGGTAGTATTAAGGTAATAGGTTATAGAGAGAAGAAATTTAAACCCATACTTCACATGCTTTATAAAATTAAGTTGAAAATGGATTCAAGAACTGATTTTTTTTTTAAACCCAACTTAGGAAAGGGGGCTCCTTCATTCACCCCAGCACTTTGGTCACCACGGGAAGCCCTAAGCAAGATACAGTGTGAAAGCCACGCAGGAATGGATGGACACACACTCGGCTCTACCAGAATTGCATACTTTTCTTCTGACCTTTTTGTTCTGAAACGTTTCAAACGTTCAACATAGCCGAAGACATTTTACATGGACATTCCCGGCCCCTGATTCTGCCGTTAACACCCCCACCCCTTCCCCATCCCAATCCATCCATGCCTCTCTCAGTCTCTGTTCCCCCTGATTTTTGATACATCGCAAAGTAGATTGTGGCCGTCAGTAAAATGGTAAACTTCTGTATGAAAAAGATTCTGTAAACAAAGTTCAGACAGGTAACAGACTGGGAGAAAGCCTGTCCCACATCTGTAACACGAGAGGACAGAAACCTTGATGAAACAAAGAAAAAGACTGCCCAGTTTAGGAAAAAAATAGATAAAACACAGGAACAGTTAATTAATAGAAGATAAACATAAGGAAATATAATTTAAATATAGGAAAAAAGCCGCTCAGGGCCGCTGGGTGGCTCAGTCCGTTAAGTGTCTGACTCTTGATTTCAGCTCAGGTGCTGATCTCAGGATGCTGGGATCAAGCCCCACGTCAGGCTCTGCGCTCGGCGGGGAGTCTGCTGGAGATTCTCTCCCCCTCCCTCTGCTCTCTCTCTCGCAAATAAAAAAATAAATCTTAAAAAAAAAGCCCCTCAAACTTCTTAGTATGTAGGGAGTAGTCATCAAATTGGCAAAGACTTAAAAGTTTAAAGAAGGGCAGAATGAGTAGAAGTGGACCTTCTCCTGGGTTGCGGTGCAGTGTCAGCTGCGCCCTCCTTCTAGAGGGCATTTGACAGCGTGTAATAAAAACTAGAACCCCTTGATCCAGCAGTTTCCCTTCTCAGGGTCAAGCCAGGAGGAACAGTAGCACCTGTGCCCGGCGAGGCATGCGTGGAAAGGTCCCTTGTCGCGTTGTTTGTAACAAGAAAAAATTGGAAACAACCTGAACAATCCAGAAAAGGTTAAGCAAACTATGGCATGTCCATTTTGAGGAATAACATGCAGCGGTGAAAAGTGAATTAGATCTCTTCGTGCTGACACGGGACGATCTCGAAGAAGCATCGTTAAGTGAAGCGTAAACAGAATACAGCCATGACTCGTGCAATGAAGCATACAGAGGCTTGTAAAAGTAACAGCCAACGTGTATTGGGTCCTTGCTCTTTCAGGCTCTTTGTGTCTGTTATCTCTCTTCCTCAGCAAGTCTCTGTAGTGCTGTTATCCCCATTCTACAGATGAGGAAGGTGAGGTGAGCCTCGCCAGGATCCATCCAAACTCCGCCTAGCTCCAAAGCTGTCGCTCCTTACGACCCATTTCCTTTGTCATGAAACGAAATGGTACCTGCACACAGGAATTGCTCAAACGTAATTCCCTCTCTGCTCCTGGTTGTCAGACACTGTGCTTCATTCAAATTGTATATTCAAAAGAAGCCACACTCGCGGATCAAACAGACTGCTTAGTGGCGAGGCGGCAGGAGAAGGGAGAGAAAATGTCAGAGGCAATAATGCTTTGCAAAGGGGTGAGTGTTCGGGGTGGCTCCTCCTTCTTGGGGGCTGGCGGGAGGTTACCCAGGATGCCCCGCTATCTGTGCAAGACCAGCATTTCTCCAGCAGAAAACACGCTCCTCAGGGTAGTGGAATGGGAGGCTCTCCCCAGGGTCCCGCTGGGCATGCTCTGACCTGAGGGACTCACAGATCAACAAACTGGGGCAGAGCCTTACTCAAACAGCCACGCCTCCCCCTAAAGCTCACCAGTACACTCTCCTGCCACAAAGACACGTGAGATCCCATCCCATCAGAAGGAACGTCCCTTCCTGTGGTTTGAAGCATTCACCAAGAATCAGATGAGTGGGGCTGGCAGGGCTTGTCTTCCGAAGGTGTGTAGCTGGCTGGGGAGGAGTGGGATGGGGGAAGGATGCAGGCGGGCCGGATGGCAGAGGGAGCACCTACTCAGGAATGGCCTTTCTCCGTGGGGCTTCTGTGTGTTGGGTCTGGCCGGCAAGCAGGGAAGAGCAAGGCTCTGCAGGCCCCAGCTGAGGGGGGCTCTGGAAAGCACCTGAGGTCAGTCTGGGGTGGGCCAGTGTCGGGGGCAGGCCCCTGGGGTCCTGGCCCAGTGTAGACCCCCTCAGTGGAGTCTTCAGGGCCCTGTTTTCATGGCCCCTTCTGTGGCCTTGCACTTCACGGTAGATTTGTCGTGGAGCCCCTCCCCAACTGTAGAAGCTTCAGGCCCCACGGAGCCCGGACCTGTCACTCATACAGCGAGCACTGGTATGTCGGGAGCACGAGGTCTGAGAAGGCCTGGCGAAGCACGGGCATGTGGCCTGGGGTGGCCTTGGCCCTGAGTATGCAGGGGACGCACCTGCCCAAGGTGTGACCCAGCCCCCACCCACAGTGTGACCGTGGCGGCTGCTTCCCCAGCAGGCCCTGCTCCTGAACACTGCCAGCCCCGAGCGGGGCCCTCTGACCCCTCACCCGTAGTGTGTCAGCGCGAACTTCCCAAGGTTACACAGCAGACCTGCTGGACAAATCCTACATCACATCTGGTCTGCAGGGCCTTGCACGCAGACGCTTGAGAAATTCTTTAAGTCAACTATTGGGATGAGGGTTATAAATGACCATGCATCCTTCCAGGAAAGCTATGAGGGTATAAAATGCATACAGTAAAGGACACACATCTCAAACGTACAGCTTGGTGAAGTTTCAGCACTGGAACACACTTGCGGAAAACAGCAGCCAGATCAAGAAACAGACCACAGGCCGCATCCCCGGACCCCCTCGTGCCCACTCCTGGTCTCACCCCCCGGGGCAGCCGCAGTCCTGACCTCTGATAGCAACCCTTGGCTTTGCTTGCATTTGTGCTTTATATAAACGGAATTAGGCAGCATGTGCTCTTCTGTGTCTGCCTTCTTCCGTATGTTTGGGGGATCGGTTCGTGTTGTTACGTCATGTCGTGGTTTGTGTGTTCGCATTGCTGACTATTCCTTTTTTGTGAACGTAGCACAATACATGGTCTGTTTCAGTGTCGATGAACACTTGGGTTGTTTCCCGTGTGGGACTGTTCTGTGCCGCTTGTGACCATCCTTGTGCAGTCTTGGTGAACGTAGGCGCGCATTTCTGCTGGGACTCACCCAGGAGTGAGACCGCGGGATCTTAGGTATGTGTGTGGTCAGCTGTCATAATTACTGCTTGTTCTCCAAGGGCGCTGTACCCGAGGCCTCCGTTTTGATACTCGAATTTGTTATGAAAAGGTCATTTGTTTATTTTTTGTGTAATCTTCTATACCGACATCTAGGAAGGCTGTTCAGGTTGAGATGATACGCTAAAGTGTTGGCTGAGCCTGAGTTTCTGATGGAAAGTGAAAGAATTATAACTTCAGAAAAATAGACGGTGAGGGGGAGATATTCACTTAGAAACTGACCCACTCACCTATTCGTTCTTCCTTCAACCACAAATATTCACTGTGGCTTCCTCCCGCCAGGGGCTGGATGAGAAGGAAAGAAAGACTCTTTTCCCCTTATGATAGTACAGTCAAGTGTCTTAGTTATTTTTTGCGGCCAATAATGGCTCTAATGGAGGAAGACCGTCTCTTTATACAAATAATTAAGACCAAGGAATGCTGCATAAACAGAATCATGGGTGTAGTAAAGTCACTTTATAGTGTTTAAAGACTTGGCTGAATAAAGGGGAAAGTTTAAATAAATTAATCTCTGTGGAACGAGACAGTGTGAGTGCACTAAAATGATATTTATGAAGAATCTTAATGACATAAGACAATGTAAAAAAACTAAATGCAGAATTCAGAATTATCCACATGGTATGAAACTGAGTTTTAAAACTCCTTGTCCTAGAGCAAAAGGGAAAAAAAGCAAGCTTAGTTGAATTTTTCTGGTTTTCAGACTGTTTCTTCTGCTTCTGGTGCAGGGACTTCCCTTGTTACGGCTTCTGTGTGCCCCTGTGCCCAGCCCCACGCCCTCCCACGGCCGGCTTTGGCTTAGGCAAGAGGCCTTTAGGCAGACACAGCGCTGCCTGGAGCAGCTCACAGAGAAAAGAGGGGAATGGCAAAAGATCTGGTCCTAGGGAGGGCCAGGAAGGGCCAGAGGGTCAGCGGCAGCCTGGACCCGGAGGGGCTGTGGACTCCACACGGGAGCTCAATGGTTGGCCCGGAAAGAGGTGTGATCAAGTTTGCGTGGTCAGGTGTGCATGGCTCTCACGCCGGTGGGGAGGGAGAAGCCTGTTAAGACCCTGGGACAGGCTGTCTGCAGGCCAGAGGGGATCCGTGATCCAGGCCGAGCGGGGTTCCCAGCGGTGTGTGGGGCGAGCTGGCATCAGTAGGTTGGAAAGGAGGAGGAGGGCTGCATATACCACAGCCGGCACCCCAGCCAGGCCGCTCTCTGCGGACGTCCACGTCTGCTAGCTGGCCTCTGGCTGCAGCCTTCCCGAGGGCTCCGCATCTGGGAGATTATCGGGCTGCACTTAGCTGCCCGGGCTGTCACCCTGCAGTAACCCATAATTACTACTTAGGAGTTTGCGGACCAAAACCAGTAGATTCCAATTCAGTGTGTTAAACTCTGTTCGCACGCGCCCGCGCTAATGAGGCACTTTTAACCCACCAAAGCCCCCCTGCCCGTGCGGGGGACCCTCCAGCCAGAGGAGCAAACCAATCATTTTCTTCAGCCTCTAGCTGCGCTTCCGCAGGCGGCTGTTTTTCAGCATTTAGGATTTTACACGCCGCTTAAAACGCCCAGATGGAGAAATGCGTGTGCATTTCCCTATGTCTGCACATTGTGCTGGGGGGGATAGGCGCACATGGCAGCGTCCTGAGATCCCACTCCAGCTCCCTGCACCCCATCTGCGAGCACAGTATCGAACAGGCGGACAGGCCTGGCTTTTCCACCTTCTCACCGTGGGGGGCCCTTGAGGGGCGGGGGAAAGGGCCTTCCTTAAGGACGCTGAGTGCGAGGGACAGGAAGGCAAAGGATGTTTCTGTCCGCAAACGGGACCCGCTGAGCAGATGCCAGCTCGGAGCCCACAACCCTCATACTTAGTATCCTTACCGTGTTTTTACGTGAATTTCTAGCACCCAGCCACGGGGGCTTTGCTGGTTGGGAATTTTAATTAGAGAACTAGCCAAACATAATTACTTTCCGTGCTGATTTAAAGTAAGGGGTTTCTTGGGTCGCCTGGGTGGCGCAGTCGTTAAGCGTCTGCCTTCGGCTCAGGGCGTGATCCCAGAGTCCTGGGATCGAGCCCCACGTCAGACTCCTCCGCTGGGAGCCTGCTTCTTCCTCTCCCACTCCCCCTGCTTGTGTTCCCTCTCTCGCTGGCTGTCTCTCTCTCTGTCAAATAAATAAATAAAATCTTAAAAAAAAAAGTAAGGGGTTTCTTGATTCTTCCCCCCCGCCATCTTTTCCAGCCTGGGTGGCGCCACCTTATCTGAGTCCAGCCCCACATTTCTCCCGAGCACCTGGCATCCTTTGCAAGTCCTTCCCGCCCTCCTAAAATCCAGCCCTCTTTCCTCCTCTGCCCTGGGCCCCCAGCTCTGCCCTCAGAAGGGGAACTCGGGTCACATAGGTGATGATTCACAAACAAACACGAAACTTGTTATGCTCCACTAAGAGGCAAAGCCTTTGGTTTCTCTGTCCAGGCCCTGGAACACGTCAGACAGCGGGAATCAGCCAGAAAACAGCAGGTAGGAGCTGGATTAGGACAGTGGAGATATTTGCATGTGAGAGAAATTATAAATGGCTAAATTATGTCTTTCCCAAGGAGAAATTTGATTTGTACTGATTTTGAAAAAGAAAATTTGGGTCCTGGAGGTGAAGTTGAGCATAATTTCGTGTTAAATCACTGTTTTTAGCTGTCATGGTTGCACAAAAGACCCGGCACAGCTTCTCCTTGGCTTCCTGGACTGAGATACTGATATTTCTACCCCAAGGAGCAAAACGTGAAATTAGTCTTTTTTTTTTTTTAAACCATCCTTAAAAGGCAGCACCTGATGATGAGAAAAGCTACTTGTGTTACCATGGTAACGTGACCACTCAGAGCCTCAGTTTCTGCATCTGTAAAATGGGGCCAAGGCATATGTATGTAAGATGTTTAGTAGGATTATCTGAGCAAGTGCCTGTGTTGTGTGCACAGAGGTTCCTACGGGTGTCGTCACTCCCTCACTCAAGACCTTGAACGTGATGCTTTCGGGAAAGGCAGCGCAAATTCAGAACTTCGGAGCCCTCTCCCCAGCGTCCTGTCAGAGTCACCCATGCCACACTCAGAAGTGTTGAGGCTGGGACAGTGTCCAGCTTGGGGAAGTACCCCCCTTCCCCACTTCCCAGAGCCCTCCTGGACGCTGGAGGGGGGCAGGTGGGAGGGAGGGAGGAGGGGAGGGGGTGGAGGGAGGGCAGGTGTGGCTGGCAGACAGTGCGTAGTCTCGAGGGAGAGCCCGGAGCTCCCCGTGACCCAACACCCAAACACAGCTTGCTCAAGTGTTCGATTTCTTCCTGCTTAGTGTTGGGAGATTATGTTTCTAGGAATTTATCTGTTTTTTCTAGGTTGTCCAATTTGTTGGCATATAGTTTTTCATAATATTCTTATGATGGTTTGTATTTCTGTGGCGACGGTTATTTCTCCTCTCTTTCATTTGTGATTTTGTTTATTTGAATCCTTTCTCCTTTTTTTTTTTTTTTTTTTTGTTTTTTTTGTTTTTTTTGTTGAGTCTGGCTAGAGGTATATCAATATTGTTGATGTTTTCAAAGAACCAGCTCTTGGTTCTTCTTCTTTTTTTTTTTTTAAGTAGGGGTAATTAAGGTATAAGTGACATACAGAAACTTCGCCTTTTTGAGCTGTTCAGGTCTGTAAACTTTTACACGCGTGCAGTGTGTAGCCACCACTACAGTCAACACCTAGAATAGTTCCCTCTCCCCAAAGTGTTCATCCTGTCCCTTTGCTTTCATCTCCCACCTCTCACAGCCCCCCACCGCAACCTCTGTTCCATTCTCTGTCCCTGAAATTTTGCATCTTCTAGAATATCATTCCTACAAATGGCATCAGAAAGCCTGTTGAGCTGGGGCTTCTGAGGCAGCAGGAACAGGGTCCCTCCCGTCCCCGCGAGGGGTTCCACTTGCTCTAATGACGAAATCTGCACCCTGTCAGGACCAGAAGATACGCTTGACTGTCAGCCTGTAAAGGAAGTTGTGATGCTTGCAGATGATTGTTGAGCGTTTGCCACTCCTTAAATCCCACAACAGGGATAGGAAGATAGGTATCATCATGACCCCATGTAACAGACCTAGGAAACAGCGGCTCAGAGAGGTTCAGTTATTCACGAAGTTTGCACAGCTGAGATTTGAACCCGGTTCTGTCACCTTCACTGTTTGTGTGGTTCTTGAGCTGTGTCTTGGACAGAGGCTACTTACTAGTGACAAGTAAGGCTCTGACACCTAGGGGTGGGGGTAGGAGGAGGCACCTAGACCCGTGTCTGCAGCCTCTTTCTCTCTGGGCGGTGGGCGGCGGGGTTCTTCCAGGTAAAATAGTCTGCGCTCAGGCCCTCCCTGAGGAGGGGGACACGCTTCTGTAGGGCACACCTGTGCTCCGTGTTGTACATTTGCAAGGCCCCACCAGAGGTCCCGGATTGGGGGCCTTCCAGGGAACACGGGCAGCTCGAAGCAGGCAGCCAACACTGGCCCACAGCCGCACATTGCTGGTTTCCCTGACTTGGCCCACACTCACCCTGCGCCCCACGGCCCAGGCCCAGCCAGGTCCCACCACGTAGGGGAGAGAGCACCCACCCAGGAGGGAGGCCGGGGCCAGGGCTTTGGGGAGAGCAAGGCCGTCCACACAGATGGTGGAGCAGACAGAGGCCAACAGGGGCAGAGCGCCGCACGTACTGGCCAAGGGGAACGCTCAGGTAAAGGACAATATCGCAGTCCTGGGACCAAGTGCCACTAAACCTTATGGGTAATGGGTTTTTCATCCCCTGGGTAATAGGAGACACCAAAAAATGAGGACATTACTTAGTGAGTCCCTCACCTCCCTGGCCCCATTCAGCAGACTCGGAGGAAGGACATTGCCCAGCATCGAGCCATGTGTGGATTTAATGGGGTTTCCAGCTAAACCTTCCATCAAATTTACGGCTGTGCCTGTCTCCTGACCTTCCCCCTCTCACACATTCTTTTCGGAAATGAAGCTGTGCACAGGCTGTGAGATGTCACTTCCCCCACATTGGAGATATACAGCTATGGGCCCCGGTGGCGATGGTGGATTTAATCAGGCTGGGTCCCCACCGTTCACCCACCCCGAAGCCAAGTGACATTAGAATAGCCATGGGGGTCCATCTGGAGTGGACAGCACAGAGTCAGCGAGTACTTATCCCGCCAGCCACCCGGCCAGGCCCAGACCTGTCCCACTGCCCTGTTGGAGTGAGGCCCAACGTCTGCTCGCCCCACCGGACCAGAAAGAGGAGTTGCTGCACTGTTTTCTTCCTTTCCGCAACCTCTCCCTGTTGCTGCCACCAGCCCAGGCTCACTTTGCCTTTCTCCGGTCCCCGTGCTGCGCCTCAGCTCCCTCTCTGCCCATTTCTAGCTCACCTCTGAATGCCCCATCCCACCTCTGCCCATCCAAATCTAACTGCCCTTCAAGGTCCAGCTTAAACATCATCACCTCCAGGAAGCCTTCCCAGATTCCCTTTTCCCTAGCAAGAAAGATCTGCCTTCTGGGAATTGTGAGGGCACCAGAGGTCAAAGCCACAGGTGGTGCCCGCACGAAGCCTACTGCCTATTAGAGTCTGTGGCTCCGATTAGATTGTGGGCCTCAAGGGCAGGCCTGTGTCTGTATATCCCGTTGCTGCTGGGCCTGGTCCACAGAAGACACCCATGATTGTGGACAGTCCATTGTCATTGCCTTAGCACTATGTTGTCAGACCCCTGCCCCAGAGACTGCCAATCCCATTGGGCTTCGTGAATGCCCCCCACTGCAAATGGGGCAGGCTCGAGTCTCACAGACAGCCCCTCCTCACAGCCAGTAAGCCAGCATTCGGGTTCTAGAATAACTACCCCCTGCAGGTAGCCCCTTGTGCCTGGCTGCCCCAGCCTCAGAGCCCCGCCCAGACCTTCTGCCTGGGTAGACGGCTTCTTCTGCTCCCCTGGGTTCTCTCCGGGTGTAGCGTGTGTTTTCCCGGCCCTTCCTGTTCCGACCCCATGTTTGTCTGACTGGCGGCCTCCGAGGGCTGCGGTGGAGGCCATGGCAACAGGCAGCTGATCCAGGGCCACTTGGACAAACAGAGCACGCGAGGTGGCTGCTGGCACAGGAGGGCGTCTAGCAGGTGGGCAGAGTGACTCAGGCTTGAGGCCTCGGGGGAAGATTAAAAATAACATCGTCTCTGCTCCCTGGAAGCCGAGGGCCTCTGCTTTGCACTGGAGGAGGAAGAGTCTGGTCACACCGAGCTCTGCTTGGTCGTGTGGGGGAGGGAGGGGCCCTTCAGACCAGGGCCTTGTCATTCGCATTCAGGTAATCGTCACTATCACGTAGGAGTGTGAGCTAAAGCTGTGCTGTGCTCCCTCTGTGACTCTAAGACAATGAACACTGGAACCAGTCCTGTTTATTGAGCACCTGTTATACGCCAGATCTGGTTTTTGGGGTTTTTTTTAAGATTTTCTTTTTTTATTTTCTTAAGTAATCTCTACTCCCAACATGGGGCTGGAACTGCCAGATCTTTTTAATACAGATCAGTGTGTGCTCCACAGACCAACCTCGTGAGGCAGGGATTCCTTGTCCCATTTTGTCAAAGAGCGTATGAAGGGGAGGGATACGATCAGACCTGTATTTTGGAAAGCTTGTGCTGATCTTCCTGAGGGGCATGAAAGTGGGGGTGGGGGGGTGAATGCCAACGTGGCCGGGCCAGGAGACTGTTCAGGAGGCGGCAAAGTCTGACACAAGAGAGGCGGAGGCCACAGCCACGTCTGCTGTGTGGACTCAAGGCCAGGGAGGAATCCAGGAGGACCCTGGCTGAGTGGTTGATGGTGCCTTCACCAAGATGGGGGGACCCTGCGAGAGAGGGGGTGTGGGGAGAAAATGCCGAGCTCTGTCTCTGTTGGACGCGTCCCATCCCAAGAGGCGGGGGCTCATAGGGCGCTCAGAAGAGAGGTCCGTGTGGGCCAAGACGAGGCTCCAGAAACACATGGAGATAGATATATGTGCGACACACCCATGTTTTTTTCTCTGTGGGCGCCAGTGACACTCTAGGAAGAGGCCTGGCCTCCCAAGCGAGCCTCAGAAGCTGGCCCCGATGGATTCCTGTGGTCACCGGAAACAGGTGGCTGGATGCCCTGTCTGAAAACGCCCACAATGCACATGGTGTAGACAGTGCCAGCCGCAGAGACAGTGGGAGGGGGCATCCCATTCTGTGAACAGACAGCTCAGGGGCGCCCCGGGAACCCTCCCCGACAGGGACCCCGAACTGGAGCTCACCAGATCAGGTCGTTTCCAGCCGGAGCCTTTAGCCTGTGGTTATCGCCCGCTCCAAGTGCTCTTTTCCTTGCTGGGCTGCGTGTGGGATTTCCAAAAGCCTTGTAATCAACGGTAGCAAGAGCTATGCATAGCCAGCTCCGTGCGCTGACGAAGCCCGGGAAGGCCACTGTTTGAGGTTAGCTTTGAGTCAACTTGTGCCATGTACTTGGGAGCATTTCAAAGGAGGCGGTGCGCACACAAATCATTATGAGGCTAATCAGAAGTGTGGGTATTTAGTGGGCTGTGTACACAGCAATCATTGTTGCAAGGGCCCTTCTCCCACGGAGGCCATTATTCCAGAGCAGGGTGCTGTTTGCCTGGTTTTGTCTGGGCCACAATTTGCATTCACTTGATGGATTGTCAGGGTCGGGGGTCTCCTCCTCGGGAAGCTGTGGAGTGGCTGCTGAGCAAACCCTTAAGAGGAAGAAGAGCGCTAATACCAGCGTTTGCCCAGGTCCTTGAGAGGGTCGGGGTCCCTGCACGGTGCTAGATCAATGACAGGCGGCTAAGAAGCTTTGGGTATGCGTTCACAGACCCTTTTTATTGCTCACCCAGACAGGGACCCGGGAAGTCCACTCCAAGGCAGGGAGCAGCCCGGCGGCTTAGACGCGGTCAGCACGACCCGGCCCACAGGCGCTTGGTCATTTGCCAGCTACGGTGGCCCGCGCTCGGTTTAAGTTTGCCAGAGCGATTTGGAGCGGCCTTCCTCCAGGCCCGCCCCAATGGGCCCCCTTAAGCCCCTGCCCCATCACCTGCCCTCGTTCTGTCTGTCTGGCTGGATGCTGAAGAAAAACCTTCAAAGGAAGAGCACGGGGTGTGGGGTGGGGGGGAGGAGGGGTGTTCGTCCACTGCAGGGAAGGCCCCCCCACCCCGTCGCCAGGGTAAACACTTTGAGCTGCCAAAATGTCCTAAAATCCGGTGCTGTTGCTGTCTTTTTTGGCGAGGCGGGACATGTTTTTGGTTTTATTTTTGGTGTTTTTCTGGGACATCGGTGGTGCCTGGCGACTGCATTTGCTCTCCCGATGGGACGTCATTGACGAGCCCTGGGAGCTAGACCCAAGGTCCTGGATTCTCGGTTTGGAACAGCATTACCATCACTTTTATCTTCTTATTTTCCGTTGCTTTTTTTCCCTCTCGAGACACAGACGACCCTGTGCTGTGATTCGGGGGAGGATGGGCGGCAGTTAGAGACGCACAGACCACGGGGCACACTCCCCTGAGAAGCCCGCTGTTCAGTTAGTCGTGCCCCTGCCATTGAGGTTTGGTTTGGGGGTGGAGGGTAGTGAGATTTTTTAAAAAATTACAATCTATATTCTAAACCATCAGGGATTTCCTATTGTCACCGTCAGAACTATGGCATACAGGCTGACAACCATCGCTGATACCCGTCTTTCTCAAATGGGCCTCTATTCAGAATTGCCACTTGGAGGAGGTCTAGTTCAGGGCCAGGGGTCACGGCTGGGGTCAGGCCCCACGAGAGGTGCCCAAGGTGACCCAGACAAGCCAGCCTTGGCCGAGACCCCCGTAGCAAATCCTTTTCTCGAGCGGTTCTCGGGCTTGTTGGCAGGCAAGTGGTTCTTGGAGGGTTCACGGGCTTGTCGGCTGGCAAGTGCCTTCACATTCCTCCTTCTCTCCATTTCCAGTTGAATGGAGGTAAAGGGTGCCAACCCAGCACCAGTCGGGGACCAACCCTTCTGCCCAGGTTGGGGGAGGTACAGTGAAGAGGGTCTACGCTAGGTGGCTGGGAAGACTTGGTCCAGGAAAAGGACGTTCCCTGGATGAGGTCAGTGGATCGGGTGCCCTAGGACCTCAGGGGAACAGAACTTGCATTTGATACCTGGCCTCGGGAAGCAGGGACGCGGGGGCCACAGAGAAAACAGATCTTTTCTTTCAGTGCTTTTCTAGTTCCGCTCATCAAAAAAGGCTGTTGAAAAAGGCCGGGAGGCCCTTGGGGCTAACTTAGCATATTAAGATGTTCTAAGGAACCAGTCAGTCCTCAGAAGGTGGGAGGGAGGCACACAGCTCAGCAGGTGAAAAGGGGCTCAGCAGATGGGCAGGAAGCAAGGGCACTTCCCCCCCAGAGAGCACAGGCTCCTGCACCCTAGGAAGGATGAGAGATGGCAACACAATGTGGATATAAAACAAAATGAGAAAACTTCCAGAAAGCAGTGTTCGCGACCCAGGGCACAGGATCTTGACAGCAAAGCCGTGATCAGCTGCAAGGAAAAATTGGTGAGATTGGACCTCACCAAAACCACAAAAGTGTGCTTTTCAAAAGACCCTTAATTAGGAGGGTGAAAGGACAAGCTACAGGCTGGGAGAAAATATATGCAAACCGCATATCTGATAAAGGACTAGCACTTAGAATATATAAGGAGTTGTCAAGACTCAACAGTAAAAGCAGAAACAGTCCAATTCAAAAGTGAGCAAAAGATGAGAGACGAATGTCACCAAATTGGGGCTCCTGGGTGGCTCAGTCGGTTAAGCGTCCAACTCTTTTTTTTTTAAAGATTTTATTTATTTATTTGACAGAGAGAGAGACAGCCAGCGAGAGAGGGAACACAAGCAGGGGGAGTGGGAGAGGAAGAAGCAGGCTCATAGCAGAGGAGCCTGATGTGGGGCTCGATCCCATAACGCCGGGATCACGCCCTGAGCCGAAGGCAGACGCTCAACCTCTGTGCCACCCAGGCGCCCCTAAGTGTCCAACTCTTGATTTTTTATCTCAGGGTCGTGAATTGGAGCCCCATTTCGGGCTCCACGCTGAGCATGGAGCCTGCTTGAGATTCTCCCCGACCCCCACTTCCCCTCCGGTTCACATGCTCTCCTTCTCTATCTCTAAAAAAAAAAAAAAAAAAAAAAAAGTCACCAAAAAGAATGCATACAGATGGCAGACAAGCACGTGAAAAGATGTTCACTTTCACTGGCCATTAAGGGAATGCAGGCTAAGTCCACGATGAGGAACCACGACGCCCCTTTCGGAACAGTTAAGATACGTTAGTGACAACACCAAATGCTGGAAAGGAAGTGGGACAGCTGGGTTACTCACACATTGCTCGTAGGAATGTAAAACCAGTAAGGCCGCTCCAGAAAACAGTGTGGCCGCCCCTTCCCAAATTAAATCTGTGTATACCATATCATACAGCAGGTGCGCTCTCGGGCATTCATCCCAGAGACGTGAAAATTGAGGTTCACACAGAAGCCTGTATGGGAATGTTTGTAGCAGCTTTATTTGTAATAGCCCCGAGCCAGAAACGATCCGCATGCCCTTCGGTGGGTGAATGGTTGCACAGAATGCTCCAGCCTTACCACGGAATACTGGTTGGCAATAAAAAGGAACAAACTCATCTCTAGTACATTACGCTGAGTTAGAAAGTCAGTCCCAAAGGTTACAAACTGGATGATGCCACTTAGGTAAAATTTTTGAAATGACAAAATTTTAGGAACAGAAGACAGATGATTGTTGGCCAGGGGCTAAAGGCAGTGGGGGGAGGGGCAGGAGGGAGGTGGACGTGGTTATCAAAGGGCACACAAAGAATCCTCCTGGTATGGAGTCATTCACTGAGGTGGATAACAGCCTGTGTGCACACACGTGCGTACAAGTCAAACTGGGAAGATCGGAACAGGTGGAGGGATTCTGTCAATGGCAGTATCTTGGTTCTGATGTCACGTTATGGTTTCGCAAGACATCCTTGGGGAAATCTGGGAGAAGGGTACCCAGAATTTCTATGATAATTTCTTACAACCACATTTGAATCTAAAATTCTCTCCAAACGGAAAATTTAGTTCAAATGCAATGTGGATCAAGCCCTGTGTCTTCACGAGCTCCTCCCCAAGTAAGCTAGCTATGTGTCTCACCAGGCGTCAGGCCTCTCTCAGGACAGCATCTTGCCCTTCTGGGAGCCCGGGGGGCTATAGAGCGGGGGCCAGCGGTCCACAGAGGCTTGGCTCCCTAGAACTGGCAGCCAGGTAGTAGGAACAAGGATGGGTATCCTCTGCTTCCGCTCTGACCACTTTTCACCCCGTGGTGTTTGCTTGTTGAGGGTGGCTTTCTTCTAGTGGCTTCTCAGGATCGTGTCCATTGGTTCATTCACTGAGTAGTCCATTCGCCAGCGGAGATTTCTAGAGGACGCGCTGGACACCAGGCGTGGGCCTCAGGGAGCTGATGGGGTGGCGGAGGAGTGGGTGAGAGGTGCTGGGGCGAGCAGAGCTGGTGCGGGAGCGAGGTCCAGGTGGGAGGAGGAAGTAAGGAAGCCCTTCTGGAGGAGGTGATGCTTGAGCTGCCTTTGCAAGAACATGTGGGCATTCGGCAGAGAAGAGGCTTGTTGGGAGGTGTTAGCTTTATGATTAGAAGTTGACTGTCTGGGTTTGAATTCTGGCTCTTTTATTTTTTTATTTTTGAAAGATTTTATTTATTTATTTGACAGACAGAGCAGAGGGAGAGGGAGAAACAGACTCTCCGCTGAGCAGGGAGCCCCGTGCAGGACTCGATCCCGGGACTCCGGGATCATGACCCGAGCTGAGGGCCGACGCTTAACTCGCTGAGTTACCCAGGCACCCAATTCTCGCTCTTAAACTGCTCTTCTTCTGTTTCTTTTTCCGTGAAACAAGGACAAGAAGTGGACCCACTGTATGGGGATTGTTCTGAGGATTAGATGAATTGCCGTTTGTAAGTGCCTGGTCTGGAGCGAGTGCTGTACAGCTGTTGGATAAATAAAATGAAACTGGCCGCTGGAAAGACTTGCAGCATGCAGTCGAAGCCTGTATTTTGGGGAGGGGTGAAATCAGGGCTGGTCCTTCCTGATGGCTTTGCAGGGAGGGGCAGGGCTCAGGTGCCTCCCACTGGGAAACCGGTTCCCATCCCTGAGCTGCCAGGAGTGGAGGGGGCACACTTGCTGTCTTGACCAGAAGAGCCCGGCTCCTTTCTCTCTCCTTGTGACCGGCCCCTCCTCTGTGTACCCGACTCCATTTGGAAGAGAGCAGAAAGGGACTTTGCCCACTTGGTGGTCCTCAGGTGCTGAGAATAGAGACCTTGGAGATCTGGGGAGAAACTGGATTGACAAGAGTCCTGGAATAGAGACCCCTCTTTCCACTGCAATCCCCCATGTGTGACCAGCACCAGACCCTACTGAAGCAATGGTGGGCGAAGCCCACTCCCCTCCTGACACCACACCAGCGTTTGCCTTGTCACCTCCTTCGGCTACTTAACCGAGCACTCTGAATAGGCAGTTATTAAAAGTATTGTCCTGTTGTCCTCTCCCTGCCTCCCAGTGAGGGTTAAAGGAAAAGAAAGGGAGGTAAGATTCGATCTCTTTTTTCAAATCACAGGCCTGTCTTTTCCTTGTTTTGACCCCTTGATGGTTCTCCTGGGTCACAAGGAGAGGTTTATTTCAGGAGAAGTTTCTGCAGGTGGTGGGCTAGAGCCTACCCCCACCCCCACCCCCCCCACCCCAGGTCTGGAAGGGCTGAGATCTGGGCCCATGGAACTATGTGGTCCATGGTCCACGCAGCATTGGTTTTGCTAGGCAGGAGAGTCCGAGAGGCCTTGGGCAGGGTACAGGCATCTATTTGTGCCTCAGGAAAGTGGGTGCATACAGCCCACTCCATGCTGCACAACTAGAAAGGGGCCCCACTAAGGGGCGAGTTCTGGTGTCCATCTGCTAGCTGGGCAGTGTCCTGGTGAGCTGCAGAAGACCTTGTGCCCCGTGCTTACTGCCGCCTCCAGACCACTTCGGGGGGTCCTGGCCCCCTCGTGTCTGTGCATGAGGGCTTTCTCTTGCTGTTGCCAGGGTTCCAGCTAAAGGAACATCCCAAATCAACAACCTTACTTATTAACAAATGGTTATTGAAGAATTGGTGTATTAATACCTCAGCTCCCTCCCCATCGGTTGGGTGGGTCTACAATGGTTCCCAGAGTGTCCCTGCAGTTTTAAGTAAGCTTACTTGCACATACTCCCTAGGGAGTATGCTAATGCCCCCGGTTAGCCTCCTGCCCTTGCTTTGCCCTGGTGCCCTACAGGTGGCCTGTCACCTCACATCCTTGTTGCCCAGTCTGCCTCTGGGACACCCAGACCCAATGGGGTTGATGCCACTTCCCTGGCAGAAACCGTGAACTTGAAGTCAGGTGAGATAGCCCCCCACGAACCGTGGAGCAGGCTTGTCTCCCATGCCTCAGTCTCATGTGCAAAGTAAGGACGATGACCCCTGCCTAGCCAAGCCACTGCCGCCCGCCCCCCCATAGTTATTAGTTTTCTGACTAAGGGGTCTTGAAACTGCAATCTTAGAGATTTCTATAGCCCTGCCTGTCCCCAGGTCGTTTGGAGGAAGGCTGGGCTGCCGTTGCCAGTGGGGGGTTTCTATGACATGTTTCTATTCTGGTTTTGTTCTTACTGATGGACAGAAACAGGGAGAGAAGGGTGGGCTCAAGGTGAATAGCCAAACCCAGCTCCCCCAAGAAAGGGAGAGTTGTTTTCAACTCTCTGCCCCTGGCTCCCCTCCCCCACCTGGCGCATGTGTGTGGCGCTGGGACAATTAGGATTCTTGCTGGGCGCCCACAGCCCCCACCTCCGAGCCTGTCTTGAAGGATCTTCTGAGAACTGGTTCCTTTCTGGGAGCGTTTATAAGAGATTTCTCATGGCTCAGTTCCCCTATAGAAAAGTGGGAATTGTAAGTCTTACGTAGCTGAAGACAGTAAAGGGAGTGAGTCAGAGCCAGACAAGAATAAGTTCACAGTATTCATGGCAGTGTCTTGGGAGGAATTACCAAAACAGAAAGAAAAGCTAAACACAAAACCAACCAAACAGAAAAAAGGAAAACTTGAAGCCGACTAAGAAAAGACGGACAGGAGACAGCCCAACTCCCGGGCCAGGCCGTTGAACAAGAAGGCAGACAGTTTTCTGGCTCTCTGGGTGCATTCTGCCTCCTTCGCCCGGGCCTTTGTGGGACCCGTCTGGGGGAATATTTAGCAAAGCTGTTTATTTTGCATAAACCCGAGTAATGGCCGAGCCTGAGGGAAGAGGAATTGTGTGGGCTGACAGCAGCGTGATTTAACAGCGAGCCACCTGACCCCCTGCACCTCTCAGCCTCCCCCGCAGAATACAATCACATTCCTCCGCAGCCCGCTGCATGTTAATCACCTCGGGAGGCTGAGGCCCGAGGGAGGCCCACTGTGGGGACAGAAGTCTTGAAAGCCCCGGCCGGGGTCCTCCCGGGTCTTTGTGCTGGCCTGCACTGAGTTTGGGGTGCTCGTTCATGTTTCCTTTCTTTTTACACCGCTTAACTGAAAACCCAACTTGCTGGCAAAGGTGTGAGTTTTATTCTCGAGCCTCCCTGATTTTTCCCAAGCATTTGCCTGTCTCCCAAATCTGGGCACTTTCTGAAAGCAACACTCGCTTGTTTAATTTTTAATGCAGTTTTGGTGGCTGGTACCAGCCCCCTTAGAAAAGAGTGCTTCCCAGGGGCCCACGTGACTGCCAGGGTGACACAGGGGCTGGGTTTTAATTGCGCCCTGGGGAATTCAACCTCTAGCTCTCCGAAGCGCCTGCTCTGTTCCCTCCCTTGCATTCTGTTCCCCTCCCACCCTCTTTCTTGAGCGCCGTGCTGCGTCAATACTTGGTCAACCCTTACTGCTAGAGCGCAGGGGCTCTGGGCTCCACATCGATTTCGGTGCTTCTAAATCTGCGCTCTGGTAAGAATTGGACGGGGAGGCATCGCAGCATTGGCCAGAGAACTAGAAAGGAGAGAAGGCGCGGTGGGGGACGCAGCTTCAAGCCCACACGCAAATCAGTCCACTCTCCCGTGTTTGCTGCTTTCGTGCAGAAGAGGCACAGTTTGCCTGCTTTCTGGTGCCTCGGTGGGCACCTCCCTGAGAGTGAGGGAAGGGCTCCCCAAGCCGGGGCTTTGGCCACGAGTCTGTGGACACCCCCACACCTCCCCACCCCACCCCCGGGCTGGCCCAAGCTCCCTCTGCTGTGATGCCAGCAGCTCCTGCCTCCTGGGAAACAAGGAAGAAAAGGACAACAAAGACCACAAAAAACCCCAAGAAAACTGAAAATGCAAACCCGGCTTGAAATAATGGAGCAGAAAAGTTTTACTTGGACTTGGCACTGAATGAACTTATGGAAGAAACAGGCAAACGTTAGGAAGGGAAGACGGGGAGGTTAGACGGTTTCTTTTTAGAAGTGGGGGGAGAATGTGATGAATGAGAAGTATACGTTTCTCACGTAAGGTCCTCAAGTTCCACCAGACAGGACGAGCCTCGTGGAAGCGGTGGGGCTTGGAGAGGGGGACCTTCCTCAACTGAGTGTTCATCCCCAGCCACTTACCCCTTCCTTTCCTCTTTTTAAAACAGGAGGGGGGCACGTGGCTGGGTCAGTCTGTAGAGCATGGGACTCTCGATCTCAGGGTTGTGAGTTCAAACCCCATGTTGGGTGTAGAGATTACTTAAAAATAAACTCCTTAGCGGCGCTTGGGTGGCTCAGTCGGTCACACATCCTACTCTTGATTTCGGCTCAGGTCATGATCTCGATGTCCTGAAATGGAGCTCCGGGTAGGGCTGCGCTCTCAGCAGGGAGCCTGCTTGGGAGTCTCTCTCTCCCTCTTCTTCTGCCTCTCCCTCCACTGCACGAGCCCGGGAGCTCTCTCTCTCCCTTTCTCTTTAAAATAAATAAGTACATCTTCTAAAAGATTTGTTTTAAATCTTAAAAAAGATAAAGTGAAGGATTCTCTCCCGCTCTGGCCGCTTAGGTTTTCTGACTCCGACCTTGATATTTACAGAGGGCTCTGAAGTCGTTATCAGATGGGGCTCGTCCCTCCCTTTGTACTGATGAAGAAATAGCGATCAGGGGGCGCCCACAGTGAACATCAGAAGGGTGAACCGTGTG
The DNA here is from genome assembly GCF_023065955.2 of Ursus arctos. Lineage (NCBI taxonomy): Eukaryota > Metazoa > Chordata > Mammalia > Carnivora > Ursidae > Ursus > Ursus arctos. The sequence goes on along the minus strand of NW_026622763.1, from coordinate 10,776,512 downwards.
CAGGCTCCAGCGTTGTGGGTCCTAGCAAGCTAAGAGCGACAGTGTCTCATTTTTCTTGTCCCCCCATCTCCCCTTCCCTGAGGCTGAACGAAGTGGTTCTCACCTGCCTCATTGGTCAGTGTACCTCTCAGCAGTGGGTATAGCTTGAGATTTCTCCCTCCCTTCCTGCCTTCCTCTTCCCCACCCTCCCTCTGTCCCCTTCTGAGGACAGCCTGGAGGCGGCCTCCATCCCCATCGTCCCAGACCTCAGGAAGCTGAGGTTGAGGGGGGAGAGTCTATAGGGAGTCACAGGGCCCCGGGGTCCCCTGTCTTCCCTACCTGAGATGGGGTGAGGCCAGGCAGGGTGCAGGCAGAGAAGGGACGGAGTCTCCACCCATGAGCGTTGGCCAGGCTGACCATGTCAGGTTGGGGCACGTACGTACTGAGACACGAGGGAGGTGGCCTTTCTTCTGAAGAACACGATGAAAACTCTAAAGGCAGGTGATGCCAGTGCCACGAACGCAGCCGTCCAAGTTTCCAGGGAAAAATTGCACCACCACCAACTGGCATTTTGTTATAAAGGTGGGAGTGTGAACAGGTCTCTGCTTCCTTTGAAACTCATACAGACAAAACTCTTTTGAAGGCTTGTTCCTTTTTCCCTCTTTCTTAAAGAATCCCCAGCTTGGGGATTCATCACTCAAAAGTCACAAGAATGAACTCTTGGCGAGATTTGTTTATTCATTTTTATCCTGTGCAGTTCTAGAGGCAGCCTCCAAAAATATGCATGCTGTTTAACAGGCTCGACTAAAAAGGAGGCCAGAGTAAAGAAAGGGGGATCCTAAAATAAAAATTGACAAGTCAAAGCGAGGGCCCGTGCTTGTGGGGGGCGGGGGCTGGGGAAGGAGGTGTACCCCCTCCCCTCCCGGGCGGCCTGTGTTAAGGATTGGGGGGGCACTAGGATGGGAGAGAGCTTCCACCGTCATCCCGTGGTCAGAGGCCCCAGAAATGCTCTGGGAGAACAGAACTCTCCCCCTGAGGTTACCCCAAATATAGGTGCCCTCCCCACAGACACCTCTCCTATTGATACCCCATCGTGTATCAATAGCATGCAAATACATCCAGACTTCTGGACCCTGTCTGTGTCAGCCTCAGAGGGCGGGAACTCCCCAAGTTTATTTCCGGGGAGGGGAAATAGGGCTTCATCTTTTGGGTCCTAAATCTGTCTTTCCGTCGGAAGCTGTGTGGGCGCAGCTCCCTCGTTCTGCCCAGACCCCTCCTGGCTTGAGGGAGCCATGTCTTCTCTTAGGTTTGCCATTCCATGCAGAGGCTCCCTCTTGCCTAATAAGAGGTAAAAATATTAAAAATGTAATAAGGTCCATCAAAATGTTATTTTTGTGAGGAGGGCATCAAAACCGTGGGCCCAGGATTTCAGGAGGGAGGGTTTCTGTTGGGTTCCCAGTCTCCTCGTGGAAGACACCCACTCGGGATTTTGTGAGCCTTTCTCAGCAGAGCTGTTGGCTTCCCTTGTCTGCAGGAAACAGTCCTCCCTGGCCTCAAATCCTGAGGATGCTGTACATTACCTGCTCAGACCCCACGCATCCCATAACTCTCTCTGTTTGGGGAAAAAACAAACAAACAAAGAACAAGGGAAATTTGCTCTCTCAGCCTTTGCCCTTAACATCTGTGATCTCAGGCAGGTGACATCTTGGGGTCTCAGTTTCCCCCGTCAGGACGCTGAGCGGGTTTGACTGATAATCTCTCAGGTCGAACTGATGATATCTTTGATTCTATAAATACAGAATTCGATCGTCTCTTTCGGGTCCTGAAATTTTATGAGACATTTTCACCCCGTTTCACGAAATCGTCCAATAACTCCGCCCATCGGAGCGACGTTATATCGTGCATTCGACATCCCCGTCATGTCCCGTCTGACTGGTTTTGGTGGCCAGCCCCGGGGCATTCTGTCTTTCCAGCTTCTGCCATTCAGAGGAGTAAATGCAGAAGTATTTTCCCAGGGAGGACCCCTTTCCCTGCTGTCTTCTCTTACGGTTCTTGCGAGATGCGGTTCCCACCCACGCCCCCCTCCTCCCAAATCACAGTAAAACACAGCAGCATTATGCACTGCTGTGGTAGATTCAAGCAAACAAACGCAATGATTGTCATAAAAAAAATCATTCCAGTCCTGTGAGTTTGGGATTATATTTTCCCCAGACATTTGCTGTGTTTACAGAGAAAAAGAAATAGCTCTGTAAACGTATGTTGTATTTACAGTGAAAAATAAAGATCTAAATTAACTATCAAGCTTTGAAAATTGGAGCCCTCGCAGAAGTCGATGCAAATGGATGTCAGCAAGGGCTTCCCTAACTCTGGGGCATGCGGTCCCATCTTCGCTCTTAACTGTGGTGTGTTTGTCTTTCTCTCCCGCGCGTGGAGTGCGGAGCCTGGCTGTAGGGTAGGCAAATGAACATTTATGGGGCATCCACTGTGGGCTCGACACTTTACCCAGAGAGCGTCGTTTTATCACCACCCCACCCTGGGTGGGAAGAATTATTACTGCCGGTTTTAGGTGAGGAAGCTGAGGCTCAGAGAGGTAGAGTCATTTGGGTCAGACAGCACAGTGACCGGTCGGCGGAGCTGGATCTTCCCCAGGCTGCAAGGGGGCCAGCTCCGGGGTCAAGGCGCACGTGCATGCCAATGCAGCATTTTTTTAAAACCCAGAGCCAGGCCGTCGTGAGCTCCTGGCACCTCCAGACGGGGGCACAATGAAGGGGCTGTGTGGGAAGGGCGAGAGTTGCCGTCTTGCTTCCTCAGGCCCAGGACGCCTGACTGCTCACACATTCCCACCTCTCCACCGCACCCCGGGGCCTTCGCCGGAACCCCGCTCCAGACGGCAGGCCTCCCGCTCCCTGCCAGGACGGCTCTCTCCTTGGGCTCGTTGGGAGCAGAGCTGCAGCTGGGCCTCTTGGTGCGTGTGAGTTTTACAAGCCGGCATCTCGGCGGGAGATGGGTTCTGCAGAGACCTGTGATCGCGAAGCAAGCACCGTAGGAGAGGAGGGAGAACACGTTTCTCACTTTCGTTTGCTTCCGAGGGCTTCCTTTTTTGGACACGTGTTCGGTGTGTGTCGCACACACGTCCCGCACCCCATCGCCTAGCCCCACGACTCCCAGGCTGCTGCTGTGTGCCTGTGGCTGGGCCCGTGCGGGCTCACCTCCCCTCACAGTTTCTGGAAGGCCTCGCTGGCTGTGGGAACCTCTTGCGAGGAACTGAGGGCGATTGTGTGGGCCCCGGCAGAGGCTGGCAGCCCGAGGACCCGCTTTCTGCTCAGGCCCGGACTGGACCCGTCTCGGGAACGGGCCTCCGCCTCCCAGCTTGCCCCTCTCTTGTGGCCGCCCGAGGGTTAAATGAGGTACTGGATGAAAATATGCTTTAGAGACGAGGTCTGCACAGTGAGTACAAATGCAGGCTGTTTTTCTGACGGGTGTCCAACCCAGGTGTGGGCCTGCAGTAAATTCTAAGTGGCTCTGTGAGGGGACAGTGGCCCTTTGTGGGAGTGTGCACCGCGGCTCTCCAGCACCTTGGCACCACCAGAGAGCCTTTTCGCGTTCCTTCTTTAACAGAAAATACCCCTTACATCAGTACTTCTCAAACCAATCACCCCAGGATCTGGTTTAAATTCAGTGTCTGAATCCATAGGCTGGTGTGGGCCCAGGACACACCAGGGGATGCGAAGGCCGCCGGTGCTTGGGCCACCCTTTGAGTAGCAAAACCCAGGACAGGCAGTTTCCAGATCTGAAGGACACTTCCATTTGGTGAACCCAGTTGTCATGCTCTCCATGAACTCTGAAGGCAACTGGCCAACAAGCTAGGTGCCCCTGTGCCCAGGAGCTGAGCATCCACTGCCGCGGTTTCCCCTCTGTACAGTAGGGACAATAAACCCAACCCCATGAGGGTCTCGTGGATTAAACAAGATGGCGGACAATACCTATTTCCTTCCGGGCTCTGGGATAAACATTATCTGCTGTCCTTCCATCGACTGCCTTTTACTCTCACAGCCCCCGGGTGCTGAATAGCCAAGGGATGTGTGTGACGACAGTAGTTGTTTCAAAAAAGTGGAAGTCAGCACCGTTGGGTGGTTTGCTCAGGCTGGTGGAGGAGGTCGGGGCCGGGGGTACCCCGTGTCTGCTGCTCCCCACTTCAGGCTCAGATCATACCTTTAGAAGGATGAGGAAAGACCCACCGGAACATCTATCTGGTCACTCACATTCCTTTGGACTTCTCAAGAATTTGAAATGACTCATATTTTTCTTTTTTAGGTAAAAAGGGAAAACAGAACCTTTTTGCCTAATGGGTAGAAATCTGAGCTTTGGGGGTTTGTACCAGCACAAGTCCTTTCTCACACACCCACACACTTACCCTCACCCCCCACTCCAATCTGTAAACATTTTTTAAATGTGTATTTTCTTTCAAAATAAAACCACTTAAGCTTTACCAAAATGAGCTGCTGACATGAAATTCACATTTGGCAAACCTCTGTCATCCGTGTTTTACTGAGTGTGGACTATTGTAAATTAAGTGAAGTCGGTCTGTTTTTTTTTTTTCTTCCCTTCAAATGGTTATGGAAGTGGAGCTGCTCCTAAGTAAAAGATAAATTACGGCCGGATGTAAAGAGGCATCATTTAAAAAGTGTCAGGATACAATTGGGTTCTTAAAAACCATGCAGAGCTGCTAAATTCACATGAAAATTGAATGGTGCGGGATTGCCCAGGGTGACAGCGTCCTTGGCATTGATTTATCCCATCTGTTTGGCCAACCCATTACTCCAGGCCTCTGGTGGAGAGGCAGCGTCCACCGGGGAGGGTCCCCACGTCCCCAGCGCCCGGCTAGGCCTCTGGTGAGCACGAGGAGAGCAGGGGTCTGCAAGAGAAAGACAGTGCACGTGGAACCTAACTTCACAAAGGAGGCATTGACAGCAAGCAAACCCTTTTTCTCATCATTTCTGATTAAATCCTGGCAGAATCCTCTTGAAGGTTGACTTCAGACTTAATTTAACCCCTCCCCTCTTGCTGAACCTCTAGGTTGCATACCGTCGTTTGGTCTTTCGGGGTCTGCTGTGATCAAAATCTCAGCGCCAGCCCCTGTCACCACTTAGGTGTTTACCCTGGAATAGAGCAAAAGGTTAGGTCATGGAGTCCGAGGGTGTGATTTTTGAGATGTAGAACCAAGTTCTTTCTAACAGTGATTTCCAACAGGGTGCCACATAATGCCGTCTCCAGCACCATGTATTCTCATTAAGAAACATTTCTTGCTCATTTTTTCAGGTGGAAAATGGAATTATTCAACTTTCAGGAAATCAAGACTTTTTTGTCCTTTTTTTTTTTTTTTTTTTTTGAAGAATCCCCTTGCTTAAGGAAGCACTGGGGATTGGGGAGCCCCAGTTTGGCTGTTTCTTGCCAGAATCAGCTCAGGCCAGCTCATGGGAGCCATTCTCCGTATTGGCCAAGGCCAGGTTCAGTGATCGCCCATTGGCAGCTTGAAATCAGCCTCAGTGAGCACATTTACACCATGGAAATTGGCAAATGCTATAAGCCAGGGCTCCCACCTCCGCCCAAGAATTGGTGGTCGACATCTATCAGCACATTACTGTTGCCGTTTAACACTTGCTTATAGAAAGCTTGCCGAGAAAACACATGATTTATAAGAAGAGCCCACAATCTAATTAGGAGTAGTGCTGGTTAATCGCAGCTATCACTCTGTGATCAAGGGCTGTATCTTTGCCGGACTGCTAGTCCCTAAGTGGGAGAGAACACATTTCCTGCAGGCTTGAGTATTCGAGGAAGGCTTTGAGGAAGAAGGCGAGCTTAAACCAGCAATCCGAGGGTGTGCAAAATCAGGAAGGAGGGAAGGCTGGGAGGCAGGGTGTGTTTGTGGGACTGTGGGGAGGCCCTCATTTCTTGTCATGGGTGAGGACTAAAATGGAAATTCCAGCTGGTGCCACGAACCTGGGCTATGACATTAGTCAGAGCCCCCCGGTCCCACCCACCGGGGTCTGTGCTGCCCACCCCGAGTCTCTCTCCGTGAAGGGCAGTGGTGGCAGAATGCCTGTACCTCCAGTTCCTGGCATCTGGTTCCCATTTCTTCAGAGGTTGGAGTTCACCCTCAGCAATCTGTGGCACGCATGCATTTCAAAGGAAATGCTTAATTGGTCCCCAGTGCTGGGTTTGTTTTGGTTTTTTTGGTTTTGTTTTTTTTTTTTGCATCTCCCAAGAGAAATGTGTTTTGTTGTCTTGATGGATGGGGGAGGACAGGTGGAGCTTGTGAGTATATTTGGAAGTTGCAAAAGTTGTTCATTTTGAGACTCTGTGTATAATAAATGGTTCAAGCTGAGGCAGGGGAGGGATTTATCGAAGCCCGTTCTTCATGGCAAAATTTGGGGCCAGAGAGGAAATATTCAGGGTTTGGTTTGGTTTGGTTTAAAAAGGCAATTCAGACAGTTTCCTTCGACTGTTCACCGGCCCCTTGCTAGTGGGTGCTGGGTGCTGGTGACCTGCCCCTTTAGGGGCCTCGGTGAGACAGCTGGGATCTCAGTTCTGACACACTGTCCCCAGAATCTTCTGCCCTAGAACCTTTGACTGTGGCACAACCTGAAAAGACGGGCCGGCTGAGGATGTGTGAGACGAAGGAGCCCACCTCAGAGTCAGACTCAGACTCAGCCCTTGTTGGTCCTCTGTCACCGGCCTGTCTCCCTTTCTGCATCAGGCAACATAGACGGCATGACAGAGCTTCTAGCCACACTCGAGGTGCGCAGCGACCTGCACAGACACTGACAGAGCTGGCTGTAATGGCCAAGCGAAGATGAGCCTTCCGAGACTCCACGACCCTCCCCACTCCCTGCCTCGGCTGCTCTGCTCTCCCTCTTTCCCATTGATCCCATGCTTCCTTGTCCCAAAGGACCCAGAGGGATTATGACAAAAGAACCTGTGGGGGAGGGCTGGCAGGAGATGCTCCCAGGGAGACTGGAAGTCTGACTGGGGACGCACCCAGGGGCCAGAGAAGTCAGGGGCTGCCGAGGCAGGTGTGTGGGTAGGGCTGCTGGGAGGTGAGGTTGGGAAGAGGTTGGCAGGTGGTGGGAGAGCACTGGTGGGGGGAAGCTGCCCTCCTCAGCTCATCTCAGTCCTAGGAGTGAGTTCATCCTGTGAGGACAGCTGTGAACAATGGGCACGGTTCCACTGGTGGTACCACAAGCAACCAGTAGGATGGATGGAGGCCCTGCTTGCCTTGAGTTCTGGAATGTTCTAGGATCTTCTGGAAAATGAGCACTTCAGGAACACCAAACACCATCCTTACCTGTAGGACACCGAGGTAGTGGGATGAGTTTCCTGTAGGTAGAAGCCATTCATTCATTCATTCATTCACATGTTCTTCTTCATCCCTTGGCTGTTAACCTTTGTTGCTCTGAGGCAGCCCTGGACCATTCTTCCACCCAGCTCTGCTCATTCAAATATGACTCATTCAGATGGAAAAAGCAGGACCTGGGCTCAGAGGGCATGTTGGTTCCCGGCTCTCTGTGTGACCGCGTGACCTCTGGGTTTGGTTCCCTCCCAACAGAGACACACATCTGCCCAGCTCCTCCTGGGTGCGGGACAGGGTGTCCGTGGGAGCATGCATGAGCCCTGGCGTGGCCGCCCGGGGAAGATCAAGTTGTGACCCAGGGCTTGCCTTCCCAGAGGAAGTGCAGCTGTTCTCCACACCCGCCCAGGGAACCCCCCCGGGGAGCTTTTAAAAATGCTGATGTCCTGGAGCCCACCCCAGAGATTCGGTCTCAGTTGGTTGGAGCTGGGCTGGGAATTGGCCTTTTAAATCCCTGGTGTTTCTAATATGCTTCCAGGGCCTCTGATGCTCTGAGGTTGAGAAACAGGGGTTTGGGGAGCGAGGGTGATGGCCCCCCCTGCATCTGGCCCTCTGCCTGGGCCTCCGGCCCTGTGGGGAGAAGAGGGAGGTCAGCCAGCGGTGTGGGGCAGGGACGTAGGAGGACGGAGAGTGTCGGAGCTGCAGGCTTTCCCTCAGCCATTAAAGTTTATCGTTGCCATGGACAGTGATTGAAAAAGGCTTTTTGCAGGACTGAAATGTGAGCAATGAAACTTGCCAGTTGATACCGACACAGGGCACTTATCTCATAAAAATATCCTCCGTGTCAAAAGGTTTCAGTAAATGTGCCTGGAAGTATTAGCAGTCATTTCTGCCAGCCTCTGGCTCCCCCGGGGCCTGCACGAGGGGCTGTAAAAGGGGGCTCTTAGTTCCTGTGAAAGAGGAGAGAGGAGGGAAGGAAGGAAGGAGAAGAGGAGGGGGAGCTCAACCACGGCCTGCTGTTAGGGGGGAAAGGACGGGTCCTTAATGCGGCACCCCACACTTTAAGCGGATGGGTGCCTGTCCCGTGGAGGGTGGGAGTGCTGCTTGCGGGAGGGACGGCTGTGCACAAGTTTACATTCCTGTGATCTCCTTGGCTGCTCCCAGTGACCCTACAAGGGAAGGAAGTTACCTAGGACACTGAGGCTCAGAGAGGTTGTGTGACTTACCCAGGGTCACACAGCTAGTAAGGGGCAGAGTTGGGATGAGCGCCCAGAACTGTCCTCTTTCAGGACGCCCAGAGTCTGGGTGAGTTCTCACTCTGGGAGATGGATCGCCACCAGAGGCCCAGGCTGATCCGGATAGGCCTCTGTCTTGAGCGCTGTGGCTGCTCCGGCGCCTGGGCTGGGGGCATGGTTGAGGCCGAGGAAAGGTTTCCTACCTGCATCTGGAAGCCTCTTTGGTGGGAACACAGGTTTTCGAGTCACACTCAGGCTTCTGTTGCCCCTTTCATTGCACTGGAGGTCCAACAGAGAGCTGAACACACAGTAGGTTCTTGTGAATTGGGTGCTGGCTGCCTCCCCGAGGTCCCCGGGGACTGCTGAGGGCATGGGCTGCACCACCACCTGTACCGCCCAGGTTTCTCCGCAGGTGCTCAGTATACCCGGCTCACCCTGCCCCCTGCGCCCTGCCCTTTGCGGGGCTCCGGGTACCTACTGAGCTCACTGTCATCCTGGGCGGAGCCACATCTCCCAGTCTCCCTCTCCCTCTCTCTCTTTACACTCTCGCCTTGTACAGCTCATCCTCACTCAGAGTTCCAGTCCTCTCCCAGTGTCCCCCAGATCACAGCCTCCCCTTAAGTGCCGTCCCCCAGCTCCGGCCTCATTTGTACAAGTCCCTGGATGTGGCCACCTGATGTTTCATAACATCTCAAACTCAGCAGGTCAGAAACCACCCATTTTTGGGTCCTCCAAACAGCCTTTGTCTCCTGGGTCCCCTGTCCTACTTGGGGACGCCACCCACTTCAGCCCCAAGTTAGCACCCCACCTGGGATGCTTGACCGGACCGGCTTCTCTCTTCATCCATCCCGCCTCGACTCGGCACCAAGTCCCACAGGCCCTGCAGCCCGCATGGGTCATGACCCATTCCCTCTCTGCCGTCACTGCCCAGGGAGGCCCCCCTCCCCTCGCCCCCCTGCCCCGGAGCCCACTTCCTTCCCTCCAGCATCATCTGCACACCTCACCCCCTGTGCCCTGGGTGTACAATGCAGACCGGGTCCTGTTGCTCCCTTGCCTAAAACCTCCTCGTGTCTCCCCACCACAAGCAGGCCAATGTCTGATATCCTTAATGCTGCGTAAGACGGGCGCGCTCTGGCCCCACCCTTCACAGCTGCCCCGCCTCTGTGCCATGACAACACAGAGCACCCTGCTGTTTCTCTGTTTAAATTGAAGTACAGTTGACGTACAATATTATATTAGTTTCAGGCATGCAGCATAGTGATTCGACAATTACATACATGACAAAATGCTCACCAAGGTTAAACGTCGTCACCATCTGTCTCCATACAACGTTAGGATAGTATTATTGGCTTTGTCTCCTATGCTGTACTTTTCATCCCTGTGACTTATTTAATTTATAACTAGTGGTTTGTACCTTTTGATCCCCTTCACTTATCTGGCCTGTCACCCCATCCTCCTCTCCTCGGGCAAGCTTCTGTGCCTTCCTGGTCCTCTCCTCTGCTCGCCTGTCACCTGTTGACCTGCGTGTCTCCTTGCTGGCTGAGAGATCCTTGAGACAGGGACAGGATATTTTCCTTCCTGCGTCTCCAGAGCAGAGCCGGAGCCCAGGCCCTGCATGCATAGGCTGTAGTATGGAGAAGACAGAACTGGGAGCTTGGTGACCCCCAACAACTCTGAGCAGAAGTGGCCTCTCCTGCGAAGACCCCCATAGCACTGACTTGCACACAACCGTGGGGAGTGCATTTCCCGTAGCCAGGGACTTCTGCTTCTCCACTTTTCTAGCCAGCCCCACTGTAATAAGAAAGCAGTCATCGCGGATGGACAAGCTGGGAAGGTGGTTAAGCCTCAGCTCTAGAAGCACAGATGAGGGTTCAAATCCTTCCTTGCTGGTTATGCGCTGTGTGATCTTGGATAAGTTACTGCGCTTCAAGCTTCAGTGTCCTCATCTGTAGAATGAGGTTGTGATAGGGCCCCCCTCCCCAACCCATATGGTTGATGTGAAGAGCAAATAAATATGAATGTCAAGTGCACAGAATTATTCCTGGCATAAGCCTTCAAAAAATGTTTGTCATTTTATGTCATTCTATAGATAATCTTTTTCTTTCCCCTTTTAAATTTTTACTTAAATTCTAGTTAGTTAATGTGTAGTGTAATATTGGTGTCAGGAGTAGAATTTAGTGATTTGTCTCTTACATGTAACACCCAGTGTTCATCCCAGCAAGTGCCCTCCTTCATGCCCATCTCCCATCTAGCCCATCCCCCACCCGCCGCCCTCCATCAGCTCTCAGTTTCTCTATTATTAAGAGTCTCTATGGTTTGCCTCCCTCTCTCTCCTTCTTTTTTTCCCCTTCCCACATGTTCATCTGTTTTGTTTCCTAAATTCCACACATGAGTGAAATCATATGGTATTTGTCTTTCTCTGCCTGACTTAGTTCTCTTAGCATAATACACTCTAGCTCCCTCCACATCGTTGCAAATGGCAAGATTTCATTCCTTTTGATGGCTGAGTAGTATTCCATTGTATATATGTATATACACCACATCTTCTTTCTCCTTTCATCCGTCAATGGATATTTGGGCTCACTATGTAGTTTGGAGCTGATAGTGCTGCTATAAACATCGGGGTGCATGTACCCCTTCAAATCTGTATTTTTGTATCCTTTGGGTAAATACCTAGTAGTGCAATTGCTGAATCATAGGATAGGTTCTATTTTTAACTTTCTGAGGAAGCTCCATACTGTTTTCCAGAGTGGCTACACCAGCTTGCATCCCCACCAACAGTGTAAGAGGGTTTCCCATTCAATAGATATTCTTAAGGAGTGCCTGGCTGGCTCAGTTGGAAGAGCGTGCAATCCTTGATCTCAGGGTTGTGAGTTTGAGCCCATGGGTGTAGAGATGACTTAAATAAATAAAACTTAAAAAAATACTCTTATGGGGGCATCTGGGTGGCTCAGTGGGTCGAGCATCTGCTTTTGGCTCAGGTCATGATCCCAGGGTTCTGGGATCGAGCCCCGCATGGGACTCCCTGCTCAGCAGAGACCCTGCTTCTCCCTCTGCTCCCCCCCCCAGTCACGCACGCTCACGCTCTCTCTCTCTCTCTCTCAAATAAATACATAAAAATCTTTAAAACAATACTCTTGAGTTTTTACCACTGGGCTGCTGAGCATGGAAAAACAATATTAATACTAGAGTGAACAATACGGACCAGGAGGCTCAATCCCCTCACAGGCATTTATCGCTTCTCTTTCACGTTCTTGGGATGGGAGGTGGCTAGATGGCTGGCTCGTATTCAGGTGGGATGCTGCACAGGGCGTAACCTGCCCCACGGCACGGTGAGGTGAGCAGAGACTGATCATGGGGGACATCGTCCAGCGGTGATGAGGGTGGTCCTTCAAGCTCTGGTCTGGTGGTCTGTCCACTCAGCTCGGCTTGGCTTCAGCCCGAGCAGGGCTGGGCATGGGAGCAGGGGTCCGCAGGACCAGCCAGAACATGGAGCATGGATGGGGGTTCAGGGTGACTCGTCCATGTGCACTTGGGTAGAATAAGGAAGTGATATTCCAACTTCCTTCTGGTTGGCAGCGCTGTGGGAACACCTTTCTAGAGCCCTTGTGTGTCGGGGCGCTTATCTTTGGAGCAAGGGGTCTGCTCCACCCTGCAGGCTCATGCTCTGTAGACTGTTCACTCAGCATCCCTCCCAGAACCCAGAAAGAGAGAGGAAGCCAGGGTGCTGGGTTCAGACTCCGCACATTCCAGAACTGTGGGGCAGGAGGGCCCTGTGGCCCATCTAGAATGCGGAAGAAGGGACTGTGTCTGGTTCCAAGGAGGGAAGGCTCCCCCACCCAGATCTGGCCCCAACCCCTCCCCACCCATGGGCCATGCTTGGCATCTGCCCTGAAGCTGTGGTTAGGGGGAAACCAATGTTATGGGAACAGCTCCTGGCTCTGGCTAGTGTCGCTCCCGCCCAGAGGCAGAATCAGGGTGGGTGGCTTGGTTTGGGAATCTTCTTTTGCCCAGAAGAGAAGGGGAATCAGTTACTGGGTAGGGCACTGCGTGGCTTATGGCTGGTGGAGCAGGCTGTCTGCAGAAGCGAGATGCAGGTGGACAAGGGGTTCGGATTTGTGCCCAAGTTCCCCTCCTCCTCTGCCCTTAAGGTGTGTCTCTGACCCATTGTGGGGGATTGGGGTGCGCTGTTGTCTGTGGCTTGTGCTGAAGATCTAACCTCCAAGAGAGGGGCTGCAAGGGTCGCCCAGCTCTGGGACCCTGAGTCCCCAGAAGCCAGAGGATTGCGGCGTGGTCATTACCATTCCTTCTTAGGAATAAATGCACCCTCCACCTTTTGACCCACAGGGAGATTACCTGGAGGCACCTCCCAGATGCAGGAAGCCCACCTGATGCTCCCAGCCTGGCTCCCTGCTGGCCTCTTCCCGAATGTGGCCCTACCATCCCCCGCTTTAAGCTCTGCTCCCCCTCCCCAGCTGCCCTTCCAGGGCTCAGCCCCTCCAGCCAGCCCGTCCCCACTGCACGCGGCTCTGTGCGTTTCTGTGAACTGTTTTCTTGCAAAGTGCCATCTGGAGGGAAAGAGTATGAACAACTCAAGGGCCTTGCAGAAGGGACCTGGATGACACGGCCCCAAATCTGGGAACTGGATGCTCAGAGGCAGACAGATACAAACATCTATGTATGGCGGGGCTGCTGTTAGGTTGTACACCCCACCTCATTTAAACCCATTTTACACATAGGGATCCCCGCTCGTCGCAGGCCACCAGGGGGTCCCACAACCCTGGGAGAGGCAGAGCTTTATGAAATAACTCATGACTTTGATGACAGCAGCGGCTTCTCCACGTGGGGCATGAACAGGGCATGCAGGAACACCAGTCTGGTCGTATGTGGGTCTGCCCATCCCATGTCCCCCTGGGTCCCCCCAGGACCACTGATGATATCCGCAGCTTTCCTACCCTGGGGTTGCTTCCTCCAGCTCCCCTGTCCCAGTCTCGACCCCAATTGGGCATCTGGTCACCCTTGCCAGTGGGCCTCTGCCCATCCCAGAAGTTTGTCATGTCAACATGCAGCTGGGGGTCTCCCAGTGGCCAGAGGCCTGAGGCAGGGTGACTGCGGGGTCCTCAGCCACCCCGTTGCTTGTCCTTCGTCCCTCGGCAGGGCTTGCTGGGGCTTCTCATCCTAATCAAGGGCTGCGTTTTAATTTATGCAAATGGGAGAGGGATGGCGGCAGGGAGTCACAGACATCCATCACCCCATTTCCCAGCACCAGTCATTCATCAGCCGGGCCTTAAAGATAATACACTTTTTGTTTAAGGCAATTACTTAATCTTGACAAACTCGTGTGTTAAGCAGGGCTATTAGTGGGGCCCATCATTAATCAGTACAAAACCAGGTGGGTGCTTTTTCTGAACTGCAATCGCTCTTGGGGACCCAGGGTGGGCCCTTTGCCATCCTGACTGCCCTAATTACACAAGCAGCATGCTAACAATGAGCTTGCTGCGTGTGCTGTGGGGGCGCCGAGCCACGGGCAGGAAAGGGGCCCATTTTTAACGCCAGTCAGCACGTTTTCCGAGCCAGGCAGAATGATCCATGGGGGTTATTAACAGGCACCAGGAGCACAGCTGGGGAAAACAGATAACCCCCTCCCCCGGGTCCCTCCCCGACTTGCCTCCAACTTTACAGATCCCTGGGCAGCACTTAAAAGCTGCAGCGTGAAATAGCCCTTCTGTTTGGGGGTTGCGTTCATTTTTGGCAAGGCCCCGAGCAAAATGGAAATACCAAGTCCAGCCGTGTGTCTCGTGGAGTTTGTTGGCTCTGGGACTCCTCCTTGCGAGGTCCCATGTGCTTCTCCCTCACCCATCACACACCTGTGGCTCTGATCTCTCCAAAGCCCTGTCCCAGGCTGCCTTGCGGAGGGTGCTCGACACCCAGGACAGGACCCTGGCCTCCTCCTTGGCCTCCCATCCTATCCTCAAGAGCTCTCACTACCCTGTCCCACCTGTAGGAACATGTCTGGAATTCCCGTGGATGTCTGGGAGGCCTGGCTCTGACACTGATTAGCCATGTAACTGCCCCTGGCCAGCTCATGGAACTTCCATGCCTCAGTTTCCTCATCTGCAAAATGGGGATCATCATCGTCATCATCACCGTATATTTCTCAGCAAGCGCTGTGAGGCTTAAATCACACGTTCAGGAAAGCTCCAGCATGCGGGAAGGCTGAGACTTTGCTGGGAGAAGCACCCCTGTGTGCAGCCTCTGAGGGGGTCCCAGCGGCTTTGCTGAGTACTCTTTGTTCGTCTGTCTGCTACTACTGCTCTCATACTTCTCTGTGCACTGGGACTTTCTCTCCTAGGTCCTAAGTTAGTTGATACAGAATGTGGGCAGCTCCTGGCCACCCCTGATAGCCACAAGGTCTCTTCTCCAGCAGTCAAAAGATTCACCCACGTATGCATTCACTCACTCACTCACTGACTCACTCCTATTCCTCACTCCCTCGGTGCCAGGCACTGGACTCTGGCTTGGAGGAAATGATGCAGAGGGCACTCTCCTGCTTAATTTGGAGAAGGGGCAGAAGAAAAGTCCAGAAAGCATCACAGACGAGGCCAGCATGATAAGAAGGGGAGGTGCTGGCTGGGGAGCGGCTTTCCAGGCAGGGTGAGCACGCTGGCAGTGGGCTGGGAGGTGTGAAACAGCGGAATCTTTTCTGTCCATCTGATCCTGGGGGGCAGTCTGTGGGGCAGGATCAGGGGAGTGCTAGGGCCAGGCTGGGCTTTGTACTCCATTCTGCAGGCCACTGGAGGAGCTGGGGGCCGCCTGTCAAGCAGTCGGATCCCTCCTCTGGGGCCCCGTTGCTGGGGTGGAACTGGACCCACAGAGCAGAGCCGTTGCCCACAGCACCTTGCATGGGACAAACGGGCCAGGCTGCCCTCGGGTTTGTGGAAGGGCAGCTCTGGTTTCTCCGGCCCCGAGACACATTGTGTGTGGGAGTTTGCCCCTAGATTTTAAACCCTGTTTATTTTAAAGGAAGTAGACTCCATCTGCTTTTAATTCACACACTTAGCTCATCAAAATATTGTTTTGCAAGAGGTTTTTTTGATGTCCAGGAAGCCTTTGGAGTTTTTTTCCCCCTCTCTCTCCCTCGTCTGTCTTACAGTCTTACTCTAGGAAACAGGATTCTGGGCCCTGCTCAGGGCCAGCAGGATAGGTCATGAGACTGCGTTTTCTGTGCCTCAGTTTCTCCATAGCATAATAGGGAGAAATGGGCTTTTCCCAGGGGTTCTGTGGACCGGCCTCTAGTCCCGCCAGTGGCTGTCCAGTGTCCCCGGTTAAGGGAACTGTTGTTTCCATCAGCAGCAGTGGACAGCCATGGGCTGGAGTATGGGGAGGGGTGGGGGGAATGGCTTGGGCTGGAACCACTCTTGAGTCAGCTGGGTCCAGAATGGCGTGGAGCCAGTGCTGCCCAGGGAGCCAGGCTTCTGGGAGCCTTACATGGCTTGGCTCATGGTTCCCCAGCGCCCTGCCCCGCCTGACACCCTGCATGCGCTTTGCTTCCTGGGGGCCTCTCTTATTCGTCAGAAGGTCTTAGGAGCCCACTTACCCACTGCCTTGCTCGAGGATGCCTGCCCAAGCCTGCGGGGAAGGCGGTGGGCGAGATCCAGGGCAGAAGTCAGAGTGGCGCTGCTGCCCTGCTCTCTTCTGCCCTCGTGGGTCAAGGGTGTGGAAGGACGACCCTGGGAGCCCTTGTCAGTGAGATGGATGGAAGCAAGGGGAGGGAGGAGGAAGGGAGGGAGGGAGGAAGGAAAGAAGGAAGGAGAGGAGGAAGGGAGGAAGGGAAACTGTTTGTTAATGGTATTTAAGTAACCAAATAGAAGTTTTACAGGGAGAGAAGATTCAGAAGGGAGGAAGGGCTTTTGGAAAGACGCTCTTTGCCGTATTTTAAATATCAGTAAGACTTTTATTAATCTAGACTAGAATTCGATATAAACAGTCAAATTTAACGTGATAAGGCAGCCACTAGCCACACGTGGCTGCTGGGCACTTCAGGCGTGGCTGGCTCCAATTGGGATGTGCGGCAACTATAAGCTACACGACAAATTTTGAAGAATCAGTACAAAGAAAAGAATATCAAACATCCTGTCAATCGTTTTATATTGGCTATATGTTGACACGGTAATATTTTTGATATCCTGGGTCAGTGAAATTGGATGATTAAAAATATGACCTGTATCTCATTAGGTGTGTTTTTTTCATGCGGCGACTAACGAATGTGAAAAACCCTATGTGCCCCGCGCCTTCTGTCTGCTGGCCAGAGCTGCATTTGAAGGGCGGCCACGTAGAGAAGAAACCAGTGGTAGCGATTGTCTTAAAGAAAAGAATCCCCTTGAGTAACATATAATCATTGGGACCGTACCGACGAGGGGCTCCCGAGAAGTGGTCCTTCAGAGACCTGCTTCGGCGAAGCCTTGGCAACCGGCTGTCGAATGCAGAGAAGGAAGTAAGCAGAGCGCGCGTGCTCGGAGGTGCTTGCCCGCTCTGCTCGCTGCAGATCCCGCCGCATGGTTTTGAATCTCATGGACTCGCTTTGGCGAGCTCCGGCTCAGAGTGCTCAGAAAGGGGGGTCTTAGCCAGCCCGGGAAAGTGTCACCAGTGCCCGGTGGAGACTGAGTGCCAAGGTCCCTTGAGAACCACAGCAGAGTGACCATGGACTCTCGTGGTGCTCTTCGGAGGACGAGAAGCACCCGGCTGGGGAAACCTTTTTTTGCAGGAGCTCTGCAGGAAAGGGACCAGATGCTGGTGAAGGAAGCAGGTGGCAGGTGACACCTGGGAACCCATGTGGAGCAAGAGAGGTACAGACACTCTCCTGAAAGTCTAAATGGCACCCCCCATGGCAAATGGTCCTTTTAGACAGTGACAGGACAGTTGCTGGTACAGGTTGGCAGGGGAGTCTGTGAAGGCTGACGAGACCCGGGGGGATATCCATGCAGCTAAATCGGACCAGTGCTGGGTCCACACTGGAGTGCTGACACCCGGCCCAGGACACAGGCACCAGCTCCCCGAGGACAGTCCCACAGGACTCCCCAAGTCCCCAGGCTGGATCCATGCTTTCGGCAGGGTTCCTTACAGGTCTTCAGGGAAGACTTTTGAAGCCACGGTCTCCTGGGCCTCAAATCTAGTCTAGATTTTAGGGTGTGGCCTACTACTTTCTTTGGACCAGATCCCGTGGCCAGGACAGTTTTCATACTTAATCAGGCTTGATCTTCTCTGAGGTCTCTTTTGGTTCTAAGATTCTCTAGTGTGGGACCCCACTCGTGTACCCTAACAGGTGGGCAATCCGTCCCATCCCCTGAGGTCTCCCCTTACTGAAAGGGCGGGAGGTCCTGGGAGATGGCCACACGGGCACTGGCACAGGCTCTGGACGAGGGATATTTCCTTCCTGCCTCCCAGCCGCCCTCGGACGGGGGTCCTGTCACTACCCTCTTTGTAAAGATGAGGGAACCGAGACGCAGGAAGGTTAAGTGAATCAGCGGTGGGACCAGGCTTGGCGTCCGGGTAGGCTGCAGCCTCAGGCTCGTGTGGCCTGTTCTCCCATCTTACCGCCACCATCCGGGGAGTCTCGGTCAGGGCAAGTGGTTCTCATAAGAACAACCACGCACGGGAGGGCTTCGACCACAGACTTTTAGTTCTCTGGGAAGCCTGAGATCACGGCACCAGCACATTCCGTGTCTGGCGACGTCCCCCTTCCTGGTTTGTAGACGCCTGTCTTCTCACTGTGTCCTCACATGGCAGAGGCCTGAGGGACCCAAGGTCCCTTTTATGAGGCCACTGATCCCATTCAAGAGGCCTCCACCCTCCTGACCTAATCACCTCCCGCAGGCCCCACCTCCAGACCATCACACTGGGTATTAGGATTTCAACCTATGAATTTGGGGGGATGGCATAAACATTCAGTCTGCAGCAGAGGAGGGCAGACCCCAGGACTGCCGGGGCTCCTGTGCTGTGAGGGCCACGTGGCATTTGGTCAGGCACCCTGCTAGCCCTTGGAGTGTGCACCCCGCCCCGGAGAGCGGCCTCTGGGCCTCTGGCCCCGGCCCAGGGCTTCCCCTCTTTCAGCAGGGATTTTGTCACATTTTGTCAAGCAACACCTTCTTGGACAGGCCGGCCCGCGGCTCCAGGGTGGGCGGGTGCCCTGGTGGGTCCGGCCTGGGCCCTGATCCCGGCGAGCTCCGTGTGGGGGCAGGTCTGACTGTGAGCAGCAGCGAGGCCTCAGCCTGCCGGACACCAGCCAGCTAGTGGTGTTGGAATTTCCTGTCTCATTTTAACTCCCCCCACCCCGCTCCCCCCAAGTGAGACAGAACCGCTTTTTAATTGCATGCTGTGGAGTGCCATTCAGGATATTATTATTCTTATTAAGTGCTTCCTGTGGGGTGGGGCCTGGGCATCAGTTGGGGCCTCTGGAGGCAGCCTGTCCCAGGGGCTTATTATTGGGAATAATGGTGCCATTTGCATAAATCCCGGAAGTAGATTTGCCTGGCTGCTGGGAATGAGGCTTTCCTGGACTCTTCTATACTTTCCTGTCCGCTAGCTCTGATGCTTTGGCCGCTCCTTCAGTCCCTCTGGGAGAGGACTTGGCCATCGGAGTCCCCACGTCTGAGGGGCTGGCCTTTATCCTGTCCAAGCTTCCAAGTGAACTGAGGCCACCCCAAGTGAAGGGAGGAATGCACCCAAACCGTCTCCCGTGGCCTCTCCCAGCCCTGGCGGGCACGTCCGCTACATTCCTCATGATGGTCAAGGCCTTTGCTGCTGCCGCTGGCAAAGGGGCTGGCACGGTGGTCACCAGGATTTGACCGTCACACCCAAGGCTGTCTCAGACGTCCGTCACGTTGAGCTTCTCCAGATGCGGACATTCACCAGCTAGTACAATGCTGAGCAGGCATGGATATGAGAAATCATATCTTCTTATTTCCCAGTGCAAGTGGGAACTCTGGAAGTATAAAAAGTTCAGGTAGGCCAGGGGTTTCTCAAGGGTGGTCCCTGATAAGCTGTGTGAACACCCCCTGCGCGCTTGTTATAAATGGAGGTTCTCAGGCCCTCCCGGGAGCCGGAGCTCTGGGGAGGGAGCGCAGCGACGATATTCGAACACCCCATCTGGGACTCTTGGTTCCGAGCAGCGCTGTTGTTGGCACCTGGTAGGTGTTCCATGGTGGGCCTCTTGTTATGTGTTACACGTCATTTAGTCTCCGGGGGGACCCTCGAAAGAGGCTTTCCTAATCCTGTGTCTGCAGGAGCGGTCCCATGGCTTGGCTAGGAGTCACATTCTCACAGCTCGGGGCCCTGGTAGGACTGAGGCCTCTGAGCTCTGTCCACACTGCCTCCGAACCTGAAGAATCCATCATCCTCCCCTTCCTTCCAGCCCCCCCAGTCTTGGCCTCTAGGGCCCAGCTCCCAAACCGCCTCTCCCAGGAAGACTGCCTGGCTGCTCTGGGTGCCACAGACATCTCCCTTCCCCGACTCCAAGGCCATTCTGGCATTCTGGAGCCTGCTGGATCACAGGGGGTCGGCCTCCAGCTTTGCGGATGGCCTCTCCAGAGTGCCCTGCTGCAAGCCCGACAGGACAGGCGGGGACTGTGCGGCTGGGCCCTCCCGCATTGACTTTGTGGGGGAAGCCTCAGGTGGGCTGGTGGGCCGAGAGAGTGCCCTCCATCCTTGGGGCTGTGTAGGCCAGGGATTGAGAGCTCTGCCCTGGCTGGTGGGCAGCTTCCCTGTGGATTCTGGAGAAGGCTGAACAGCTGCACCTGCTGGGGCCCAAAGCCTGTGCAGGTCAAGGCCACCTCCGAGGGGGGCCATGTGTGTGGGCTGCATGGTGTCCTGAGGCCAGACCCGTGCAGCTAAGGGAAGGATCGTGCCATCTCTTCTTCGGAGCTGGTGCCATCATTTCTGGTATCTTCCAGGAAGCCTTGAGCTCCAGAATCCCCGGGAAGTGGGCCCAGGATCTCCCCAGGAATAGGAGAGAACGTGGAGTCCTGCCCTGTGGGATTTGTGACAAGCCCAGCTTCAGTGGCTGAAATGTAGACTGTAGCCACGCGGGTAACCGGCTAGCATCCAGCATCAGCTGCAGGGCCGGCCAATCATCCGGGGCCAGCCGCACAGAAAATAAGGTGCCAATCGCCGCCCCTTCCCTGCACGATTAACCGTTTCCATTTTGTAGAGCATCTTGGCTTTTCTGTTCCCCGAAGGGTTAAGCAGTTCAGCCAACCAAGTTAGGTCTTCAGGGTGGAACCAAGAGTAGCATCCTCTCTCTATTGGGGTGGGAGAGGCCTCCCCCAAAGGCGCACTTGCCCAGGCCATCAACGCCCCCTGGCTTCCTAGAGGGGAGAGGTAGGTTTGGTTAAGGAAATGGGATCACACAAGGGGTCCCATGCTCGGAACCGCCGCCCTCCCGCGCATGGGAGGTGTCACCTGCCTGGGACGTGATCCCACCGGCTTCCGCCTTGGGCTTCCCGGGGGCTGACTTACCGCTGCTGGGCAGGGTGATGGGGCTAAAGGCACATGAGGAGGGGGTACCTTTTTTTAAAACCCACCTTGACAACAGATTTCCCAGTGCTGTTCCCTGAACTCATCAGGCCACCTGCAGGCCCCCTCCCCAGCACCAGCACAGACGCTAGGGACAGAATGGTGGGAAACAGTGGAGTCGGGAGTAGCCAGTCTGAGGCTCGAGCAGATGCACTGTGTGGGAATGGGGGTGCAGTCAGCAGGGATCCGTTTGTGGAAGACCTTTTTGGCAATGTTCCCGAGCCTGTGACACATCCTCTCTGCCTGTCCCCACTCTATCGTACAGTGAGTCGGGGAACACCAAGTCCTATGGGATGCACACCGAGCCGTGGATGCCGCGTCTGAGTGCCGGCCTGATACGTCTCGGCGTCCCTTACACCAAGGAGCGGGGCCCTTGTTCGCATTTCCTCCGAGACCCACGGCGGTGAGGGAGGGAAGTGCCACTTGCTGATTTTTATGCTCTGTGCCACACACTATAAACATGCAGTATAACGGCCAGGGTTGGTGCCATTCCCATTGTGCAGATGAAGACACTGAGGCTGAGAGAGCTTGTCACTTGTTAGCGATGATGAAACCTGGGTTCACACCCAAATCTGTCAGGACTTATGGCTCACGTGCTTCTTACCCCATCCCAAGCTCCATAGACCATGGGACATGTCATCTCCCTTAAGACCGTCATTTGACTGATGTGCACCCCAGGAACAATCTGGATTTCAATCTAACTATAAAGTACACCGTGTTTGACCTCAAGCCCGCTCGTGTGCCCATTTCTCTTTCCTCCACGTGAGTACCTTCCTTCTCCAAAGATACAGATGTCTCTGGCTGCCTGGGTCCTTCCGTTAAGGGGAAAGCAACCTGGTAAGTCATCTGCACTTTAGTGTGAATTTGTTTCCGTGACTTTCGCAAGGTCCATTTGCTTTTTAGAAAACCAATAAAACCACTGCAGTGGATGTGACTTACAATGCAAGGAATTGTAAGGGAAAGGAACATGATCCATTAGTCTTTAACGGGGAATCCCAAGGAGCCCTTTCCTGGCCCCCTAGAGGCATGCCAAATTGGAATGCTCCATTTCAGCTTCTTGGGGGCAGCCTGGAGCCCATCAGAGCGTCTCTGATGCAGCCACAGCACTGGTGAGCACAGCAACCGTAGGGCACGGGCCAGCTGCCAAGGATATGGGGATCCACACCCTGCCCTGGCCCCTGGCCTCCCTCCCAGGGCCCCAGAGACCGCACTGACATGTGTTTCTGCCTCGCCGGAACTCGGACCTCTATTGTGCTAGGACCAGGCCTCCCTCCAGAGACACCTGCCGGCATCTCCCCTCAGTCAGTGCCAGGGCAGTGCAGCCCTTGGCGCAGAAACCCTTTGTTTCCCTGGTCCCAGGCCAGAGCATACCAGCCCATGTGCTCCGAGCTAATTGCCTCTTGTGGTCTTAATGGAAATGACCACAGTAAATGAAGACCATGCTAATCTCTAGGGAGTGGACAGCCCAGAGGGCCGGGTGTTCCTAACACGTCCAGTCTGTTCTGGAAGATGGCTACTTTCACCTCACCAGCCCCTCCGGCTCTGGGCCAGCCTCTCCGGCCCTCTCGGAGCTCAGTCCTCAGGGCAGCGCCTCCGTGTTGTAGCAACACATGACTTCATCCGAGGAGAATTCCTCCGGCTGCTGACACAGCTGCCCGGTCATGTTTCGATGACCCAGTTTTCCCGATTCTGTGTCTGAACCCTCGGCTGACCCCGCCCCATCCTCTCGGGCAGAAATCTACAGGAATGACTATTAATGGGACGTTAACTAGACCTGGACTTCCGGGGGAGGGTCCTCTGTGCCCCCTCACGTTAGACCAGGGACACTGCCGAGGCCAGCAAACCCTCACCCCTGGGACCACCAGCCAAGGACCATCTGGCTTTTAAACCTTAGCACAGAAAGATTCGGGGTTAAAAATTAACGTCAAGGCCCCACCGTCCTCAGCTCCCCAGACTGGTCGTCTTTCTGTGTAGGATCAAAAACAAATGTGCATTTTCTTCAGAGGGGCAGGGGTGATCCATAGAAAATTCCCAGCTTAGAGTTTCTTCCCCAGAAACTTAAAAAGAGAGCCATTTCTTTGAAATGACATGGGGTGTGTGTGTGTGTGTGTGTGTGTGTGTGTGTGTGTGTTCCCCCTACCCCACCCCTGCCGGAAGGACATGATTTAGTTTGCATTTTTTTTTTAACTTAAAAAAAGAGCCCGCAATGAAAACAATGTGTGGAAGGATCTCATTCAATATGTCACTTGAAGGCAGCTCTTGCTTTTAATGGGTGTCTTTGTATTTCTTGGGTGAAATACCCAAGAAATACCTTTCTGAAAGGGTCCTGAGACCTCAGATGGGCCTGATCAACCTTCACCCCTTGGATGGCCTGGGGTGCACAGTTGGCCTCAGAGACAGCTGGCAGGGGGCTCAGGGGACAACCGGGGGCTGGTGGGCTGAGTGCATCCGGAAGGGTCACTGGTCCCTAGTAGTGAGTTGTACGGATAGGGCCACAGTGATGCAGAAGTGCCTGTACCCCAGGCTCCTGTGTCCTGCTCAGGGATACCTCCTGAGACCTCAGCGTGTCACTGGCTGGGACAAGCATGGCTTTTTCTCCGGGGAACAGGTGACCATTCACAAATAGCAGGACTGTCCTGGTAGGAAGGAACTTAAAGCCCATCTAATTCCCATTGTACAGATGGTAACATAACGCCCAGAGAGGAGACACAATTTCTCCAATGTCCCATGGCCTGGCCTGCAGCTCCAAGTTACGAGAAAGCCACTTCCGCTGGTGATCTCCACAGCCTGCACCCCAGGGATCCGGCAGAAAGGGGGGTGCAACCTCAACTGCAGGAGGACTCCAGGGGTGGCTCTGTGTCTTATGCCTCTTCCCAGAAGCCCCAGGCTTCAACTTCGCCATCTCTCTCTCTCTCTCTCCCTCTCTAACACACACATACACACGTACACACATACACACGCACACCGCACATGCACGTATGCACACACACATACACAGCAGCTCGCTTCAGCCCTGGTATCACCTTCGTTTCATGCTCGCCTGGTCAGTGACTGTGAGCACTTCATTCCCGCAGATTTGATAGCTGCTGAGACCCGGCTGAAGTCGCATTAACCCTGGGAAGAGCCCTCAGAGCTGGTGAGGTCGAGGAGAAGGTCTGGGCACTGCGGGCATTAGGGGACTGGCTTCCGCTTCTACAGGTGGCAAGACGGGGGAAGAAAGGAGCACATCTGCGTGCTGGGGGATGGCCCGTGGGAGGACCAGGAATTCTGGGGTGAATGCCCCCTGGGGTGCCGTGAAGAGCCAGGAACTGATATCTGCAAAGCGCTGAGAGCAGGGCCCAGGGCTGCATGAGCATTTGTTAAATATAATACATACCCAAGGTGGGACCAGAAGGACCCTCGGGATCACCCTTGCACCCACAGACTGCCTCGGAGGATTCATTTTGGCTGGGCAGAGGGAAAAGCCCATGACCACCTAGCTGTCCTGGGCCGTGGATTCTCCTCCAGGTTCTGTTCTTTTTCAGCTTTGTGACTTTGGGCTGAAATCACTCATAGCCTCCCTTTCCTCATCTGTGAACTGGGCACAGTAACACCTACCTTGTCTACCTCAAGGAGCCTTTGGGTATGCAGGAAAACATTCAGAAACACACAAAAGCAAACTATTTTTATTTTATTAACAATATTATAATCTGCTCTGCCTGGTCACATTAAAAAGAAAAACCCAAAGGCCCTTTCCTAACCATCTGGGGAGCTGGACATGGCTTCTCTGCTGATTCCCCCTGGGGTTCAGGGAAGGTCAGCTCGACTTCCAATCCGCAAGCAGGCCAGCACTGACCCTCTACCCTCCCCGGGTTTGCAGGGAGCCGTGAGCACCGTGTCCCACACGGCACAGCGAGTAAAATGGTGTATTCACAGGGGAATAGGGATTGTGGGGCTCCAAGCATTAGTGATAATTGTCTCCGGCAGTAGTAACATTTATGGAGTGTTCCTCAGAGCCACAGACCCTGGGCTAAGCACGGCCCCTGCAGGAACTTCTTATCTGCAGAGTAACCACAGTAGTGACTCAGAGAAGGAGAGCAGTTTGCTCAACGCGTGCGGCTGGCGAGCAGTTTGCTCAACGCGTGCGGCTGGCGAGCAGCAGCTCTGCTCTCGGGGTCTCTGACTCCCAGGGCTGCCTGGGCCATCCTGTCACTGCCACCAGAGTCACACCCAGCCTCACCACTCAGGGGACATGGGCGGGCCTAAGGGCATGGGGTGGTCATTCCAGCCATCGCCAGCTCTGCAAGTGAGGGCCCGACCAGAGGAATGGGACAGCATGGCTGCTGTCGTGTGTGACGGCCATGTGTCCCCTTGGAGCCCAAGATCTGTGGAGTCTGTGTTTGGCAAATTGACTTAATCAGGGTAAGAAGATTCGCTTTTTTTGTTCTCAGTACCCATGGAAGGTGCCAGTTTTGGGGAACTATGAAGATAAATTTGAGTATATAAAAATTAAGACTTTAGAAGGAAATTTAAGGATTCTTTTAAGGATTCATGGGGACCCTGGCCTGCTCAGTCCGTGGAACGTGCAACTTCTTGATCTTGGGGTTGTGAGTCTGAGCTCCACATTGGGTATAGAGATTACTAGAAAATTAAAATTATTTCTTTTTATGAGAGGGAGTATGCATGAGATGGGGTGGGGAGGGCAGAGGGAGAGAGAGACTGTTAAGCAGACTCCACACCCAGCACGGAGCCGGATGAGGGGCTCGATCTCACAACCCTGATATCACACCTGAGCTGAAATCAAGAGTCGGACGCTCAACTGACTGAGTCACCCAGGTGCCACAAGTAGATGGATCACCAGACGTCTGTCCATACAGTGGAATGCCATTCAGCCTTAAAAAGGAACTTCTGACACATAGTATACCAGATGAACCTTGAAGACATTATGCTAAGTGACATGCACTAAACAGAAAAGGACAAATACCGTACGATTCCACCCATTTGAGTTACGTAGAATAGTCAGATTCATGGCAACAGAAAGGCGAATGGTGGTCGCTGGGGGGGCCAGGGCAGAGGAGGAATGGGGAGTTAGTGTTTAATGAGAACAGAGTCTCAGCTGGGGAAGATGGAAAAGGTCTGGAAATGAATGGTGGTTGCCCACCAATTTGAATGTATAAATGCCACCGAGCCGTACTCTTAAAAATTGTTCAAATGGTAAATTTTGTTATATGTATTTGACCACAATAAAAAAAAGAATTCATAGTGCTTATAGGACAGTGCTGGGACCTGTTTGCACGGAAACGGTTAGCAGAATTAGGTGTCTACATTCCTTCCAGTAGGCTGGGCAGTCTGCTGACCTGTGCGCTCGAGAAACACCCCCCCCCCCCATCTCTTGCAAGGGTTCTGCGTTCAGACTACGCACGCACGCCCGCTGGCCCGTGGCCTTCAGCCTGAGTAAGAGTTGACTGAGAAATCTCCGCTTCTTAGCCCTTTTCCCAGTCTAACTACTTTTTAAAGAGGCTTGTTTTCCTAAAGCCTATAATTACGTTTGCCTCCAGGGGACCCAGGAATTTTTTTTTTTTTTTTTAAATAAGCAAAGAGCATCCTACAATTATCGTGATGATTTGTTGAGGGCAGGCCAAGTGCAGACGGGAGGCTGACACGACTCTGGAAGCGAGGCTCACGTGCTGGCGTCTGCGTCTTGGAGGCACCCACCAGCTCCCTTGGGGGTCAGTCATTAATACGAAGAGCTGGAGAATTAACAGGCCCACGTAGGTGTCCGTTGTGTGCCGCCAGCAGAACGGGGCAGGCGGCTCGGCGGGCTTGGGCCTTCCTGAGGCTGGCCGCAGCCGGGAGCAGGCCCCAGCTTCACAGATGGTTCTAGGTAAATATTTCCAGCCAGGGTGACTGCAGCATCCGGATGCTGTAACCCGGGGCTGCTCCAGCCACACGCAGCCCAGGCCGAGATGGGCAGCAGCCTGTCGGCTCTGTCAGCCCTGATTTGCGGCTGAGCCTGTAATCTGCCCAAGTTCAAAGAGCGCTTAGCTGCTTGTCTTTGTCAAGAGCGCGGTTGGGGATCTTTTATGTGAAAGATGTAGGATTCTCGGGCTGACTTTGATTATTTATTCATCCCCCTCCGTGGGTGTGTGATAGCCAGGGCACCGCGGAGCCCCCTGTCCTGGCTACTCTTGCTCTGAAATTCATTGAGCTTTAAAGCCCTTTGAAAATGGCTTTTTGAGGGAGGGGAAAAGTTTTTGAAGGCCTGTTTCTCTCTCCCACTCCACAGTGCCGCAGCACCTTTTGCCACCGCTCCATGCGCCCTTACCGCTTGACATGAGACACCAGGAGGGAAGGTACCATTATGAGCCCCACTCTGTCCACGGCGTGCACGGGTAAGTTCTGCCCTCCACCCACTGGCCCGGCATGTGGTCACCTGCTGCGGGGGAGACGGCAGCCTCAGCCACCTCTCCAGCCTCTGTCTGTCTTTCTGGAGTTCCCGATCTGCACGGTCCTGAGCCGACAGTCATCTTTGCCACCAGGAGTGCCCTGACCCAGGACCCTGGGTGAATGTGTAGGTGGGACGTGAACACCCAGCTCCCTCTGGTTACCTGAGAAGGAAGCCCTGCTCAGCTCGCACATCCCCACTGCCAAGGCTGCGGGCTGTCCCGGTGTAACGGTGGCACCGTGGGGCTCTGTATGCATCCGTGCAGTGGGAATTCCCTCCAAGCCAAAGGCCCTCTCTAAGTACGGGGACCACAGGGGCATCTGGGTGGCTCAGTTGGTTAAGCGTCTACCTTTGGCTCAGGTCATGATCACAGGGTCCTGGGATCGAGCCCCACTTCGGGCTCCCTGTTCAGCGGAGAGCCTGCTTCTCCCTCTCCCTCTGCCCCTCCCCCCCACTCGTGCTCTCTCTCTCTCACTTGCTCTATCTCAAATAAATAAATACAATTAAAAAAATAATAATAAGTATGGTGACCTTAGTTATACGTTGTCGCAGTATAATAACTCATGGCTCCCTTTTAACGTGTCCCAGTTTAGACACTGTGCTACAGAGACACCCTACCGATAAGGACAGGCTCCCTGTTACACTTTGGGGCCTCCTCCCACTCCCTGCTTTGAGGCCCCCAGGTAGAAGGGATGTGTCCCAGTATCGTCTCACTAAGCCTAATCCTGTCCCTCATTCTCACCTAAGGCCTTGAAGCCTGTGGCTAATGTCACTTTTCTTGGTCTTTATGACTCAAAGACTGGGGCCCGCGCTACCCCATCCATTCTGCTTCCAGAGGAGAGGCTGAAGCCTTTGCCCTATGCCCACATCTCTGCCGCTTCCCACACCTGCCTTGGAGGGAACCTGCTGCAAAGGGTCAACTGGTCCCAGGGCCCTCTGGACCCACTCTCGTCTGTCCATGCCAAGCTGCTGTTCAGGGTTCTAGCACCCACAGCCCTGCCACAGGTCCCCGTGCCTCTGCTCCTGCCGCCCCCCTCCCTGGAATGTTCCACTGGGGGCACCAGGATCCCGCACACTGAGTGGGACCCCTTCCCTGGAATGATCTGTTTTCCCACCTGCCCCCCAGCAGGCTCTGAGCGTCCCGCTCATTGCTGCCTTGCCAGTGGCTGGCGCATATAGGTCCGTGATCAGTGCTCACTGAGCGAGGGCACGCTCCACCCATCCCACCCGCTGAAGACAAACCCTCCTTCCTGCCTCTCCCACCTCCTGCCTGAATGGAGTCAGTAAATTCCTGCTGAGCACTCCCCATGTTCAAAGCGAGCGCTGTGCCTGATGACGAGGCCAGTGAATGAGAAGGTCCCAGCCCTCGGGCACCTCCCGTTTCTGGGCACCCATTGCCGCTCCCCAAGGCAGAGCAAATCGGGGACTTTCCTTTGTTAAAAAAGCATCTTTCACTGTGAAATAATTTCACACCTGGGAACACAATTGCAAAAACAGTACAAAGATTTCCATGATCCCGTCCTCTGGGCTCCCCCAGGGTTCACGTCCCACATGAGCAAAGACTGATACAGGGTCATTAACTGACTTGTAAACCTTATCCACATTTCCTCAGTGGCCCCACTCATGTCTTTTTTCCTGTACAGGATGCGGCTTTTGCATTTCATGGTCAAACCTCCTTTAATCCGGGATAGTGGCTTAGTTTCTCTTGTCTTTCATGACCTTGACCCTCTCGAAGAGGACAGGCCAGTACCAAATGTACAGGTGTCCTCGATTGGGGACACTTGTGTGAATTTGTCTCATGATTAAGTTCAGAATAAGCATTTTGGGGAGTAATAGCATCAGGGTGGTGCTGTGTCCTCCCTAGTGTGTCGTGTCAGGAGACTCAAGAAGGCAATAGTTCTCATCACTGGAGATGTTCGGTTTTCTCACCACTGCAGCTCACTTAGTTAAGGTGAGGTCTGCTGGGTTTCTCCACTTTAAAGTTGGTCCTTTTGTCATTAATAAGTATCTTGGGGGAGGGGCTGAGACTTTGCTAATATATAAATATCCTGTGTCTTATCAAATATTCACCTACTAACTTTAACACGCATCAACGGTTCTTAACAGAAACCATAATTATTAGTGTTTTCCAAGTGATGATTTTGTTTCCATCATTCCTTCCACATTTTTTTTTTAAGATTTTATTTATTTATTCGACAGAGATAGAGACAGCCAGTGAGAGAGGGAACACAAGCAGGGGGAGTGGGAGAGGAAGAAGCAGGCTCATAGCAGAGGAGCCTGATGTGGGGCTCGATCCCATAACGCCGGGATCACGCCCTGAGCCGAAGGCAGACGCTTAACCGCTGTGCCACCCAGGTGCCCCTCCCTCCACATTTTTTGCCTGGAATTCTCCTCTAAGGAATAATTTCTTCTCCCCCCCCCATTTCTTTCTTTGATTATTTGTTTATAATAAATGCATAGAGAGGTGTGTTATTCTGAGTTAAACTCTGTTGTCGCTATTTTTGTGTGGTTGAAATGGTCCCAGATTTAGACATCGGGAGTCCTCTCAAGTTGTCTCTCGGGTCCCTTCAAATGTTAGAAACTTCTCATTTCATGTCAGTGTGTGTCGCTGGTTCTCGCTTGACAAGAGCCTGCTGCTGGCACCCTGTGCCCACCTGTTGGCGAAGG
Source organism: Ursus arctos (assembly GCF_023065955.2). Classification (NCBI taxonomy): domain Eukaryota; kingdom Metazoa; phylum Chordata; class Mammalia; order Carnivora; family Ursidae; genus Ursus; species Ursus arctos. The sequence goes on along the minus strand of NW_026622763.1, from coordinate 10,746,289 downwards.
GGCCCTTTCAGCCCTCTGCCCGCCTCCCAGCCCCCCCAGCTGCCGGGGCTGAGACCACAGCTCCGGCAGCTGGCTTCCGGGGGTGCGAGTGTTTGGAACCAATGGATCACCCAAAAATGGCTCAGTTGGTGGCATCTGAGCATCGAAGAAAAATCAATGGGGATTGGAATTGCTGACTTTCTGCTCTTGAGAAGTGCTGGGCTGGTTCTGTGACAGAGATCCTGGGCACAGCAGGCCCGCAGGGAGGGGCCCCCTGCAAGGGGCTAGGCGCTGGTCAGAGACATGGGCCGTGCTGGTCGCTCCCTGAAGGCACAGTCCACACAGGTTGGCATCAGTGTGAGGTGACCGTCTTGGCTCACGTGTCCCCACATGCCTAGCGACCACCACAGAGCTATAAGTAGACCCCACCATTGATGACTGCCATGTCTCCTAACCATTTCGACCTTCACCTGCCTCATCTCCCTTAACCCTCTCACAACCCTATGAGATGGGCATTTTGTATCATTCCATTTTACAGAAGAAGGAACTGAGGCAGCAAGGAGTGGATTAACCACCAGGGTTGCCTGCTTATGGAGTGGGAGGGTTAGAAATCTAATTACCACCTCCTGAGCCCAAGCCTCGTCCCCCTGGGAGCCTGTGAGGAATGCAGATTCTCAGGCCCCAGGCCCAAATGATGAGTCAGAAACACTGAGGTGGGGCTCATGTTTGGTGTTTAACATGCCCCCCAGGGATGCTGCTGCAGGCAAGGCCCTGGCACTAGTTAGGGGGCCCTCGGTCTTGTCCCCACCTTGGGCTAGTAGAGAGCTAGGAGACAGTCCCTGAGTCTTCTCCAGGCTTTGCTGTTAAGCAGTTCTGGGTTGGACGCAAGTCACGTCCCCTCTCTGGGCCTGCTTCCTTCCTGGCCAGGGAGGGGTGGGGTACAGGCAGAGAACCTGGAGAAATAGAAAGCCTTCATGGCAAGCAGCAGGGGGGGTCTGGCCAGACCAGCGGGCCTGTGGAAATGGCCTCGTCTCTCACTGGCCCGGATGACTCTTGAACCAGACTCGATGCCTGAAGGGGGGTGTATCAGTCTCCTGTTGCTGCTGTAACAGATTACCCAGTGGCTTAAAACTATACTAACTGACTCTTAGTTCTGCAGGGCAAAAGTCTGGCGTAAGTCAAGGTGTTGGCAGGGCTGGTTCCTTCTGGAGACTCCAGCAGAGACTCTATTTCCTTGACTTTCCTAGTTTCTGGAGGCCACCTGCGTGCCTCAGCCGGGGACCCATGCCTCTGGTCACCTCGCCTTCTTCCACCGCTTCTGTCCTCGCATCCTTCTTCCACTTTCGTAATGCTTTTCTCCCTCTGCCTCTCTTCTAAAGGCGCCTGCGATGGCTTTGAGGGCCCACCCGGGTAATCCAAGATAATCTTCCTGTCCCGATCCTTAACTGCATCACATCTGCAAAGTCCCTTTTCCCCTCGAAGGTTATGGTCGCGGATTCCAGGGATTAGGGCATGGAGGGCTCTGGGGCTTCTTTCGGATCAGCAAGCCTCAGTGGCCAGCGTGGCATCCCCCAGTAGAATACAGTAAAGGGTGTCAGCAGCGTGTCAGGGCCTCGGGGAGCCAGGCTCCACCGGGGAGTCTGCTGCACGATATTGACAGCCTCGTGAGCTCAAGTGCTGAGCTTCAGGGAGGCGCACCGACTTGCCCCATGTCATCCCGCAAGGCGGGTGCGCTGGCCTCCCCTCCCCAGCCGGGGACCGGCTCTCCTGGTTAACACCCAAGTGATGATGGGCAGCGGCACTGTGTCCCCAGAGCCCCGCGCCCTGCCGGGGTGGGCTTCCAGGGGCTCCCCGTTAGCCTCAGGACCGTCGGTCCCACCCGGCCACAGGGGGACACGGCGAGTGATTCGGGACCCCTTCACCCTCCCCCACCGGTGTCTCCGGTGGGAGACAGGACGAGGCCTGTAAGCAAACAATGGCCCCAGTGGCTCCGGCTCCAGTGATGAATGCGGTTGGAGCCCGGTGGAGCGCCCGATCCATCAAGCCCCTGCTGGAGCCCACGCCTCCCCTTGGCGCCAAATGCGTCTAATTACACAAACGTTGCGCAGCAAATGAGGTGCGGTGTCATCTCTTGTCAGCCCGAGCGGGAGCCTCCGCCTGCTGCTCCGCGCCGGGGCCGCTGCCCATTGGCTCTCGTGGTCCTCACGGGGCCCGGGGATTGGGCGCCTTGTGCGCACCAGCTCCGCTTGCAGTGCTCCACCTCTCAAGCTGCTTGTGCTCCCCGCCGGGGTCCCGCAGGAGTGCTCTGTCCCCAGCCCTGCCCCGCTAGCTGGCTTTGAACCCTAGCTCTGAACTTGCAAGAGCTCACCAACACGAATGAATAAACCTCAGTGTTTTCACCTGTAATAGGGCTTCACGATTGTACCTACCCCATCTACTGAGTTATTTTGAGGATTCATTGGGATCATGTAGGTAAAGCAGTCAGAACAGTTTGGAAACATTCAGCAGATGTTAACGATGATGACTCTCGGTTGCTATTTGCATTTGCTGGGGGGGGGGGGCACTGTCATTGCAGTCCCAGGCACCTTGTGGCAGAGGCAGGCGATGGATGACCTTCAAAGAGGATTCTGTCGGGTGGCTGTGACATAAGGTAGAAAATAGGACTGAAGGAGTACCACTGGGGATGGAGAGAGGAGGGGTCTTTTTTCTCCCAGTTGAAGAATTTGGACTTTATCCCCTCGGCAACCAGGAGCAGGAGGGAGTGGTCAGATCTGCTTCCAGGGTGCTAGGAGCAGTTAGGGGATGGCTAGGGGAAGTGGGGGGAACACAGCAAAGGGGCCTGCCATAGGTGTCGTCGTGTCCCAGGGTCCAGGCTGACGGCCCTCCCCTCCCACAGGCAGCCACACAGGGAAGAGTGGGGCATGGGGTGCATGCAGCGTATGGAAACCCAGCCAGCACCCCGGGACGGCTTCCTCATAGATGCCCTCGCCCATCCTGACAGAGCCACCTTTCCCTGTCCCCTGGAGGTACAAACCCACAACTGGATTTGCATAGCTCTCTAATGCTCAGGTGGTTCTAGAAGAGTAAATGGCACTGCCCGTGGACTCCTGGGGCAGCATTTCTTGTCTGTGTAAACCACACTTGTTGTGGAGGTAAATGGGTAGAGGGGTTGTTCTTGTTGGTCAGGCAGGGTTCTCTTGTGACCCACCCCCCTCCCCACGAGGATATGATCCCAAGGGTCCAAGAGTCCAATCTCCAGGGTGAGAAGAGAAGGCCAACCAGCGGGTGGGGGCAAGCACTCCTTGCAGACTTTCCATAGCCTTGCGACTGCTGGTGGGAAAGGGGACCTCTTTGGATCCCCTGCCGGCCCCTGCCCCTTGGAAACAGGTTTGCCGGATGTTGTGGGGACACAGGCTGAGGCATGGCATGCGGGGCCCCCAGCTGGAGCTCTCCATTTGCCCCGTGTATGCGGTCGCACAAGCAGGAGTACGGGCTGCCCTGAGCCAGGATCAACCCCATGTCCTTTCGGGGAAAGTAGAAGCTCATTTTCCTGGTTCAGGAGGCTAGGGTCGCCTGTCGACTCCCCATGTTGCTTATGGGCTCCTTCTCATCCCAGCCCTGCCTGGGGCTTCAGAGAGGACTGATTCTAGCTGTTTCTAGCCCAGAAGGGTTACCGAGACCATCTTGTGCTACAGTTCTCAAACCTGAACTCGGCTGTGTCTTCTGTCCAATCCCCCATGTTCTGGTTCTTTCAGCCTAGGATGAGGACTGGGTATCTGTTTTTTACCCACAGGCCAGAGTCTGGGGACCACCGCAGGCCACCCTGCTTATTTCATATCCGAGAACATAGGCCCAGAGCTGTGGGTTGCCTTGCCAGAGTCATCAAATCAGCAGGCTGTAGGGCTTTTTCTCTCGATGGTAATGACTTCGAAGTATGGGGTGTTAAAATTCCCCTGGTTCCTTTTTATCACCCATTCACAGATGCAGCGTCCACAAGTTGACCTAAATCTGTCCATATTCTCACCTTGTGAAAGGGGATGAGCATATGGAAGGAAGACAGCTACAGCGTCTCAGCCATGGGAAGGACGGTCCCCTTCTCTCTCCTCTTGCCTGGTTCCATAGCTGACCTCTGACCTCCATGACCCCCAGCACTTGCCTGGATTCTAGAGCTGACCAGCACGAGTCGCGTCCCTACAGATCACTTGATCTGGAGCTTAGCTGGTGAGCAGGCTTCCAGCGGTCACGGCCCAAGACCACCCTGCGAGACAAGGAGAGAGGAGAAGGGGGTCTTGCTGGGGCCAGATGGCTCTGGGGCTTAGCTATCAATTCATGCAAAGTCAACATGCTGGCCCAGGTACTTTAGGAAAAGAGGAAACGCCAGCTGGTGGGTGCGAGGGCCTCCGCCTCCCGCCATCATCTGCACACTTTGTCGCGCGTGCAAATTACCCAGAGCCCCCGGGGAGAGCTATTAAGGATGTCTAAAGCCACCTCATCCTGGTGACCGCATGTTAATGGGGATGTTTAGCCCGTCCTCTCGTGTGCTTCACTTAAGAAAGTAGTTGATTGCTGTTGCGGCCGGAGCTCCTGAACTTTCTGATCTGGAGGGATTTGAAGATGGCTTTTCCCAAGGTCAGTGTTCCATAAAGACGGCACGCGCTTGTCGTGAGATTAATAAACACACAGCCCGCTCAGCCTGCGTCACCCCGGGTCCCTGACAGCCCTGTCCTCAGCCAGTCACCGAGGGGCAGGAAGATGGTAACATCTTCTTGATTCTTGGCACCACACCACGAGGTTCACGGCTCAGAGAGGACAGGCTTTGTGTTTCACAAAGAACGTTCTCTTCTCTCAGCAAATGTGCGTCCTTCTCTTCAGAGATTCGCAGAATCTCTGGGAAGGAAGAGATGGCAGGAGGGCGTGTCTGCCTGGCTTCTGGGCTGAGATGCTGGGTGGGCCCACGGCTGCCCACCAGAGGCCTTGTCCTCCTAGCTGGAGCCCAAGTTGTCCTTTTATCTCCAGGGAGCGCTCCTTTAAACCGGCTGTAGCTAACTACTTCTTCAGAGCAACTGGAGAGCAGGGAGACACGGAGCCCAGGGAACTGCGGGACCAGGCAATTTGTAGGGCAGTTGGCCCTCCTCCCGTGGCTGTCTGAGGACTGAGTGACAAATAGGTGTGGAGCCTTGGCTCGTGGTGATGTGAGTGGCCCTTAGAGACCCCTGTGGGCAGCAGGATGCCAGGGCCGGGCTAACCGAGGTGCAGTCCCAGCAGCCTGGGGCCAGCCCTCTGGATTATACCACTTAACCTTCATCTGCACCCTACGAGGACGGTGGCATCATCACTCCCGCTTGCTAAGTGGAGAAACTGAGGCACGACGCGGCTGATTGCTTTCTCTAGTGACATCCTCCTAGTAAATAGCAAAGCTGCGACTAGAACCCAGGCAGTTTGACCCTAGAGGGCCCCACCCCGCACTGACCCCTCTGCTAAAGACTCTCCCGGCTCCGAGAGCTTCAGATCCCCAGCTCCAGGAACGTGCTCTGCGGTGTGGGACAGACAGCTCATTTATAATGGAATCTGGCCTGTAAAAGTTTAATGAGGAGCGTGTCTGATCAGCCGGCCTGCTCTTTGATCTTTGCTGAACTCCAGCCCCTCGCAGAAGAGGAGCTGCCTGGCTCTGGGCTTTGGAGAGAGCCCGTGTGGTCAGCCCAGGGCAGGAGGGGCCCTGGGAGTGAAGCAAATCTTGATGTGCAGAAACGAGGTGGGTCTGCAGTGGGGGAGGGGCTTCCTGGTGGGAAGGTCCTGCAGGGTTGAGAGGTGGTCTTTCTGGTTCTTGTCCTGTCCCTCTGGGCTCGCATCACCTTGGCATAGCCCATTCCACACCCCCAGGATGTGGGCCCAATGGGGTGGGGCCAGGGTTCAAATCCTACCTATGCTATTTATACCCTCTATGTCCTTGGGCTGGCAGTTGAACTTCCATGAGCCTTGGCTTCTCCATCTCTAAACTGGGAATACAAGAGTACCCCACGGTCTGGTTTTGAGGGTTAGGTGAAGGAGTATGTGTGAAGCGAAGCACATAGAACAGCCCCTGCTACATGGTGAGAACTGGACAATGATTTCCTCTTTTCTTTTTTTTTTTAATAATAATTTTTTATTATGTTACGTTAGTCACCATACAGCACATCCTTAGTTTTTGATGTCGTGTTCCGTGATTCATTGTTTGCGTATAACACCCAGTGCCCCATGTAATATGTGTCCTCTTTACTACCCATCACCAGCCTATCCCAATCCCCCCGCCACCTCCCCTGTGAAACCCTCAGTTTGTTTCTCAGAGTCCACAGTCTTTCATGGTTCATTCCTCCTTCTGTTTACCCCCCTTTCTTCTTCCCTTTCTTCCCCTACCGATCTTCCTAGTTCTTATGTTCCATAGATGAGAGAAATCATATGATAATTGTCTTTCTCTGCTTGACTTATTTCACTTAGCATTATCTCCACCAGTGCCGTCCATGTTGCTGCAAATGTTGAGAACTTGTTCTTTCTGATGGCTGAGTAATATTCCATTGTATATATGGACCACATCTTCTTAATCCAGTCATCTGTTGAAGGGCATCTTGGCTCCTTCCACGATTTAGCTATTGTGAACATTGCTGCTATGAACATTGGGGTGCATATGGCCCTTCTCTTCACTACGTCTGTATCTTTGGGGTAAATACCCAGTAGTGCAATGGCTGGATCATAGGGTTGGCTCAATTTTTAACTTTTTAAGGGACCTCCACACTGTTTTCCAAAGTGGCTGAACCAACTTGCATTCCCACCAACAGTGTAAGAGGGATCCCCTTTCTCCACACCCTCTCCAACATTTGTTGTTTCTTGTCTTGTCAATTTTTGCCATTCTAACTGGTGTAAGGTGGTATCCATGCTTTCCTCTTTTTACCTTTGTGTCGAGACCAGAAGTAAATCCACATTTCATCCCAGGCACCCTGCTGTATGCTGGGCAGATGGCATCATATCCAGTCCCCGCCCCCCACCAACACCCTGTGAGGTGGGTGATATTCTCCCCATTTCGTACAGCAGAAAACTGTACAGATTCCCTCACTCCTGAACTTTTCTCTGTGCCGTGATTGTCCTTGGTGAGCAAGCGGTATCTCATTGCAAGTCTTAGGGCTACAGTCAGTTATCTTTGCTGGCAGAAATGAGAACAGAACAGTGATCAGTCCAAAGGAAATAATCACTAAGAGTAAAATTTCAGTTAGTGGGATAGATTGGCCTTTGAGGTGGGGTCCTCTTCCAGTGCACATGTCCGGGATGTCCACTCTGGGTGGAAGCCGATGCCAGTTCCCAGAATGCATTCATTCAGCCCAGTTCCTTACTGCTGGATTTACTGTGTCCCAGGACTTGTTGCGGGAGGTCACTCCTGCCGGCCTTAGGCAACAGTTGTTGAGGGATTCGTGAGCAGTGCCCTGCCCCTGAGGCTTGCTGCTCTTCAAATGCCCCCCATGGCAGCCAGCATTGCTGCATTGCTTACTTGCCCTGGTGCCCACAGAGAAGAAGAAATACGTTGGGCACAGTGGGAGCCCCTTCTCCCATTCTCTCCTGCCAGGAGCCGTGTTTCTGACATGTGAACTCGACCTGCCTTGTCCAAGCAAGTCGAGTTTAGCAGTTGCTTAACTCAAGTGGGGAAGTTCTTAGTGTTCATTCCTCTGACGTCACCCTCCCGTGCCTAGGCGGTGCCAGCCTCGTGCCAGGTGCTGGGGATACAGGCGCAAGGAGGCCCAGCCTTGTTGCCCACACATATCTCATGGTCTCGGAGGGGAAGGATGAGACATGGGGCAGTTACAGAGTGGTGTGCTGGAAAGGGGGGCGGGGAAGCCTGGAACACTAGGAAGCCAGGAATGGGAAGCATTTACCAGGAGGAAGGCAAGGGAGGCCTGTCTCTCCCCGTCCCACCCCTAGCCCCGCCTGCCGTGGGGCTCCACGATTTTCTTGGAGTTGCCCCTGTTCCGGTGAAGGGCCTCCACTCCCAGGCAGACACAGATAGATGCCAGTATGAAGAGGAGCCCTTTCCAGTGCACCCACTAATGGACTCAAAAGTTTGGTGCAAATCGGCAGCACACCCACCTCTAAGAAGACTTTTATCTAAACTCTTTGGGTTTATGCATTTCGTTTTGACAGGCGTCCAGGAAAGGAAATTCCACACACCACTTTGGCAGGCCAGGCCAGAGTTGAAGAATTCTCACTGTGGAGGAGTTTCCCTGTGTGTAGCCCACCCACCCCCCTGCACTTTTCTCCTGGCTTAAACCCAGGCCCTGAGAGCAGTGTCATGAAACCCCTCCTTTTCCTAAAGGCTCCCCCTGTCCTAAGACCACACGTCTCATTCCTTCCATGGCTCCCCGTCCAGCCCCATTGCATTTGCCTTGTGATAGGACAGTCCCCATAGAGCCATGACTTTCTGGAAGCTTCGGCTCAGCTGTGCTCAGCCAAGGTTGGCTGTTCTTACAAAGGCCTCCCATCCCCAGAGTTTAACCCACACCACAGGTCACCTGGAGAGGGCCTAATCCGGGCCCAGTTCCCCCAGGGCCTCTTCCCTGGGGCCGGCTGTGTTCCTGCCTCACCACCCCCCAGCATATGGCTCACATCCAAGGTCTCTCCCTGCCCCCAGCTCTGTGCAAGCCATCACTTTGCCAGGAAAAATGTCCCCTTGATACTTCCCTCTTGTCTTTTATGCATTTTACTTTCCATGTTCGAAAAAGCCGATAACCTTCCTATCCTTCTGTTCCAAGGGGAAAAAATGTGATAAAGGCTGGGCGATTGAATTAACCCCTCTTGCCTGTGTGGCTAGATCTTAACCAAGTCCATGTGTATGGCCTCCTTTGTAGGCGCAGCTTTATAACCTAATTTCCCTACCAAAACATCAGTGTTTACTTAGTAAGAAATCTGCTCTTTGTCAGCTGAAAACAGTGATTTCTTTATTATGGCTCTGCGTAGGGAGTGACAGCTGAAAGCTGGCGCTCGGCGAGGTCTGGTGGAGTGTGCAGGTCTGTAATGGGAACGGGGTGAGCGGAGGGTCGAATGGATTGCATGTGTATAAAGACGTGCGTCGGCCGCAGAGCAGGCCTGTTGGACCGGCTGGGGCCAGCCAGGAGGGAGCCTGGGCAGCAGACAGATGGAGCAGCCGAGAGGAGCCCACTGGGTGACAGGGAGACAACCACTGAGCCCCCGAAGACTTCCCAGCTGCCCACACAAGTTCACGACCGGCCCAGCGGTCGCTCCACTCCCCACCACAGAGCCCCCGTCCGCTCAGCCAACTTCAAACCAGAAGCCAGCCCTCCTCTTTAAGATTTAGGCTTATTAAATATTGAAGATACACAACAGAAATAGCAAAAGCATGGTTAAGATAGAAAGAGTAATGATATCATACACTGTCATTCCCTGCCGGCCTAAGGACAGGGACATGCCGCACCTTTGGGGTCTCCTGTGCCCTCCACCGTCGTGCCCCCCAGGGGCTCCCCCTCCCACCACGCTCTGGGACTTGGAGTTTCTCATCCCCGTGCATCCGTGACAGTTCCACCTTATGTCTGACTCCTCTAGCAACAAATTGTTTAGTTTTGCGTTGAGGGCTTGATATAAACAGAATCATTGCAAGTGGATTCGTTGGGAAACGACTTTCATGGGTCAGATTATGTTCCAGAGCTTCACCCGTCAATGCCTGGGGCTCTTCATTCATGAATTCTCACTACCCCGAAGCAGTCTGCATCGGCAGGCATCTGGGATGTGTCTGTGTTTTGGCTATTTTGAACATTACTGCAGTGAACGCTCTTGTACCATTCTCTGGGCCCCCGGGACCCCTGGCTGTTCCTCAGAGTAAATGTGTGTCCAGGAATGAAATCGCTGAGTCATGGGCTCTTCACATTTTAACCCCAGATGTTGCCAGACTTGTGCTTGGGTGGCTTTGCCGCCAGCAGGGTTTGAGGGCTCAGCTCGCTCCGGATCTTTGTTACCAGGGTCATGTCAGCAACGTTTAAATTTTTGCTACAATTTTGGTATCTCCTGTGATTTGGATTTTCCATTTCCCTAATCACTGACAGGGCTGAGCATCCTTTCCAGTGTTTATTGGCCAGTAACGTTTCCTGCTTACGACGTGCCTTTGAAGCTATTTTGCTCATGTCTGTATGGAATTGCCCTTTTCATATTGATGTGAATAAGCTTTTTATATATGAAGGCCACTCATTCCATAATTAGTTATCTGTGTTGTAGATATCCTTTCTGTTCGTGTTTGTTCTCTTCACTCCCACAATGAAGTGTCGGGATGAAGAGAAGTTCCTTGTGTAACCCAGGTCAGGTTATTGACATTTCCTTAAGGTTTTCCCCACACATTCCTCTCCCATCGGCTGTGTGGTCTGCCTTTCAGCTCCTGGGCTCTGGTAGCTATTTCCTGATATGACCTGCTCTTTGTTCAGCTATTCTCCTGCATCAGAACACCAGGCTGCACAACTCACTGCCTCCTTTCCAAATCTCTGTAAAAGTCGAGACTCAGTTTCAGATGCTGCCTCCTGCGGGAAGCTGTCTCAGATTGCCCCAACGGAGTGAATGAATTCTTTCCCTCCCACCTTTCGTTCTGCTCTGGCACCTTGTATATTGTTTGTAGGCTACAATTAGTGTCCACTCTCCTCCAGGACCCCAGAGGTCCCAGACCGATGATTCTGTCAAGGCACTGAAGTGAACCGTAGGCTCAGGGGGCTGTGATTTCCTGAACTTATGGCTGGATCTGGGGTGCTCCCCCAGGATCATCACCCCAACAGCTTGTCATCCACAGCCTCATGGCAATTCATGCTCTCTGCTGGGATCTGTGCAAGTATGGGTTCAAGGTGAGCCCCGAGAAAGTCAGAGTTGACCAGACACACCTGGCACAGCACTTGTCAGTAGAGTTTTTGACTTCCTAGGTGTGGGGTCCTGGCCGAGTCTTTCTCAGACCCCCAGTTGCCCACCTGATTCCCTCAGGGTCCACAATCAGCGAGTGTTGGCCGACCAAGGGAATAATGCATGAACACACAAACAGATCGGCGAATGGCTGCATGCTGTGGCCCCAGGCCCTGTTCACAGCGAGCCTTTCTGCTGACTTACAGAGCTGCCCACGTGGGCAGAGGGCAGCCAAGCTGCAGAGGAACATGCAGATCGTCGCAAAAAAAAATGAATTGGGCTCTAATTTGGAGAGGGGCAGTTCTCCAGTGCTTTCCAAAAGAATTCAGTGTACATCTCTTTCCAGTTGCAGACCCCCTTGGTGCATGTTGAAAGGGGCTTGATTTCTGGAACTTTTAAAATTCATATATGGAAGGCATGGTGAGCAAGCTTGCCAATGTACAGTTTCACATACCCCAAACCAACCAACCAACCAACCAGAGAACCGAAAAACAACAAAACCCAAACCAACAAACAAAACCCTTGCAGAAGAGACTGGACTCCGCCCAGAGGAGCTCCTTGGAGCTCTATCTGCTAGTAGGCCAGGGGCAGCAGGGGCTGACCTTGCCCTTCAGGGATGCCCTGGAGAAAGCAGACATATGCCCACCCTGCTCAACCAGGCCTGGTGCTAAGGAGCCCCTGTTGGAGGAGGAGAGCGGCTCAGAGCAGGAAGGGGAGCTTCGGGGTATTTGTTTCCCCTCTAGCAGATCAGTGGGCCCAAGGCCAACTGCCTAGTGTTTCTGAGAAAGTGGGTGCCTGGCCCCGAGCAGCTGGGCAACAGCAGAGGGGTCACCGCCTCCCTGCTCTGAGCCCTCTGCCTCCACCCATGGCCCTGTGATCCTGGTGGGTGGTAACATCTCAGCCCAAAGGCAGGATGAGGACATGCGAGCCAGCGGTCTCTGGGGCGGGAGGGGTTGGCGTGTCAGGGCCGTGTGCAGGGCGCGTTCAGCTATGGGGAGCCAGTGACCGTGTAATCCGGGCGGCAGGGGGGAAGGCACGCTCCAGAGCCCTGCGAGCATGCTCAGAAGCCCTCCCAGCATGGAGGGGGACTTCCCCCTTCCCTGCCAGCTTGCCACTGATGGAACAGCTCCCGGGGGCTAGGCTGCTCCGAGAAATAACCCATAGGCCCTGCTCCCTACAAGCTGACAGTCTCAGAAGAAAGGCGACAGGAGTAATAATGGTGATGTCAGTCCCTCCCAAGGGCTGCACATCCTGGATTAGCTCCCAGCAAGTTGCCACGAACTCAGTGGCTCAAAACAACAGAAACGTGTTCCCTCACAGTTTGGGAGATCGGGAGTCTAAAATCAGTATCGCTGGGTCAAAATCAGGGTGTGGGCAGTGCCATGCTTCCTCTGTAGGCCCTGGGGGGAAGCCGTCCCTCGCCTCTGCCAGCGCTCCTTGGCTTGTGGCCGCACCCCTCCAGCCTGTGTCCCGTGTCCTCTTCTGTGTCCCTCTGCCTCTGCCTTAGAAGGACACTTACTCTGGCACTTAGGATCCCCCTGAGAAACCATAATCTCCGCATCTCAGCATTCTTATCTTAATCACATCTGCCAAGTCCTTTTTTTTCCCCCTAAGGTAGTAGTAGTAACAAGGGAGCAGGGAGCACACGGATGCCCCTTTGAGAGGTCAAGGTCAGCCTGCCATTCTGACCTCCCCTCTGTTTCCCACTGCGTATTTGTGAGAGCAGCGTGGCGATTACTCCAAGCCCCACAGCGAGGAGTGAGCTGAGCTGGAACCCAGGCCTTCTGCCGCAGTGCCTGCACACTGGACATACTGCTTCATTCGTTCGTTCTTGCAGTCCTTCATGCAGTGGCCGCACGCTGAGCGTGCACTCTGAGCACCTGGTGGGCACGGGAGCAGGGGCAGGGAGAGCAAGTGAGCAGGAGTGGACCCGGAGCTTGCTCCCTGGCTGCCCGTCCAAGGGGGAGACAGGCCCCAAGGGAGCTCCTCGTGGCAGGTGCCCCGTCCTCGGCCAGGATGGACGGGCTCAGGGTCCAGGGAAGGAGCCGTCCTCCGTAGGCGCATCTCACAGGAGCCCCGACCTCCATGTGGGGTTGGGAGGATTCTGGAGCAGGGAGCCCCTGAGCTGGACCCTCTGAGGGAGATGTCAAGGGTTAGCTGGGGACAGGGACAGGACCTGAGTGGAGGAGTGGGCATGACACGTGCCCAAAACCCTAGCAGAAGCCATGAGGTGGCATACAGAGTATGAGCGAGAGAGGCAGGTGCGTGACCACACAGGATGTCTCCGGCTATCGCTGAGGCCTTCGGTCACCCCGAGAAGCAGGCCCAAGCTGAGGTCTGTGGGCCTGCAACCCTGAGTGACTGGACCTCCCCTTTCTCATCCTCAGCAAAGGCCCCTAGAGCAGACCATGATAACACTGGGTCCTGGGGTTCCAGTCCAGCTGTGCCGCCGAGCTCACCATCGCTGTGCCACTGCTGCTTTGCGTCTCAGTAGTACTGTCTGTGAAATGGGATGCCAAGTGTCATTCCTGCCTGTTTCTGGCCCGAAACAGAAACATCACCCTTCAGGGATGCCCTGGCAAAATCAGACGCATGCCTGCCCTGCTCAGCCAGGCCTGGTGCTAAGGAGCCCTGGTTGGAGGAGGAGAGAGGCTCAGAGCAGGAAAGGCAGCTTCGGGGTATTTGTTTCCCCCCTGGCAGATCAGTGGGCCCAAGGCCAACTGCGTAGTGTTTCTGAGAAAGTGGGTGAGAAGGTCTTAGAACAAAGCCCCGCAGGAGAAGGTCTTAGAACAAAGCCATCAGCCGCCTCTCTGGGTTGCCAAGGGTCCTTCCTTCTGGCTCCTAGCCCCCCAGGTGGGAGAGTCTGCCCCAGTGGCTCATGCTGAGTCTGGGTGAGTCAGCACCCCTCAGCTCGGCTTTGTTCTGCCTCTCCAAACAGCACCGTGGGTGGGGTACAGGGGCCCCATCCCTGCACTTCCACCCCTCCTCTCCCCGCAGTAAGGAGCACGTTGGTTCCTGCCCCTGTGCCCTGGCTTGGGCTGCACTGGGGGTCAGACGCCCTCCCTGTTCTTCCCATCAGCAGAGTCTTACTCACCCCTCCGGCCCTGGGGGAGCCATACTCCCTGGAAGGACACATCCCCATCCTACTAGCCCATACCCGAGGGTGCAAGCATGCCGGCTTGGGCCCAGCCGCTTTGGTGCTGAGCCACGTGTGGCTGTGTGGGGTTCTCACGGCCGTGGCTTTGCCTTTCATCTCCCTCCAGAAACCTAGAGCCAGCACATGGGGGAAGGGCCAGGGCTTGATGTTGAGAGATTGGGCTGGGTCCACTCCACTCTCTGCAAGTCTTCCCTTTGCTCATCCGTTGAATCTGAGAAAAGACACGGGGTGCACCCGGGTAAGCATCTCCCGGGCACCCGGGCTGAGCTGCACACGGAGCCCATGCCATCCCGCCGCCGCCCCTCAGGCAGGCTCCACCGCCCCATGCTGCGGGCGAGGACGCAGACCCTCCAGGCGGAGAGCACACCAAGCCAGTAAAGTGGCAGAGCCATCCTTCAGACCCAGGACGTCCCGGCTCTGGCCGCAGGTGTGAGCGGCTCCTCTCAGCCTGCACCCCACGCCAGCTGGGGTCGGCAGGAGGACCAGCTAAGCTGATGGCTGCGAAGAGACGCCAAGCTGAACCTGTCGAGGGCAGAGACAGCAGAGGCAGAAGCTTGCCTTTGGGGGGACCGCCGGCAATGTCCAAGCGCCGTGCCTGACCTCACAGAGTCAGAAAGGCCAGCTTCCGTTCCTCTCTGCCACTCAGAGCTCTGCAGCCTTGGGCAAGTCTCACATATCAGCTTGCACCTCGGTTTCCCTCTGCACTGGAACCCGCCTTGCGGGTTGCTGCGTGTGCTGCGTGCTGTCGGTGGTCGGCGGATGCTGATGACCCCGTAGCCGCAGCTTCCCCGCGGCAGCGGTGTGTGAGGCCAGAACAGCAGCTGACCAGCGAGGTCTCCGCTGGCTTGGCCGATTCTCTGTGTCCTCTCTCCCCCTGGCTACCATCCTGGTCTTCGGGCCTGGCCCTGGACTCTTGTCCAGGGGCTGGGCCTGGCCCCCCTCCCGATAGAGGGTCGAGGAAAGACGCCGCTCAGGAGAGGCCCTTTCCTGGCCCTGCTTGCAGCCTTCGGGGAGGAGGAGGCTGGCCCAGACATCCGGCCAGCACCCGCATTGGGAGGAAGCACGGGAGTCCTCGGCTGCCCGGGAAGCTGGGCCCCTCTGCGGGCCGCTGCCATTCCTCTTACCAAGAGGCCCCTGCGTGTGCCTCATGCCCACACGTGGAAAGGCCACCACAGCTGCCCTCCCCAGCCTCAGCAGCCCCAGGTAGGTCCCCTGCCACCCTCTCTGTCAGTCCCATAGACGTGGACAGGCCCCAGGAACGATGGCTCCGATCTGCCTTGCCGATGCTTGGGCCCACAATCGCTCTGGGCAGGGAGAGGCTGTGCTCGTTAAGGCTCGCCGTGGCAGTTGCCTATGATAGAAAAACTCAGCTCGAACTGGTTTACACAAACAAGTGTATTGGCTCAGACGACTGAGAAGGCCAACGCGCCTAACTTCTGGTGAGGCTGGGTCTGTACTAGGGGCTCAATTCAAGAACCCGGTTCTGCATCTTCCAGCTCTGACACTCTGTGTATCATCTTCACTCTTGGCCTCTCCCCTCCTGGTCCCCAGGAGCTCCAGGCTTGCATCCTGCCTGCGTAGCCGCTCGTGTGGACAGAGAATCCTTCTTCCCCAGAGCCCAGCCAAAGCTGCTGTCAGGCATATGCCCATCCTTGAAAGGATCACAGTACCCGGGAATGTGGAATGCTCTGATCAGCTGGGCTCGGGTCATATGGCCCCTCGCCCCTGGAGAAGAAATGAAGTGGCTCCAATATAGATCCAGCCCCGAGTGCTCTGCTCCCCCATCTAGGCGTAGCCATTGCAAACACACATCCTTAGCCTCCAGCCTTTCTTTGCACATCCTGCGTCCTTTCTTTGTGTCATGCACTCTCTCATGAACTCCTATTGATCCTTCAGAACCCAGCCCAAATGTCACCTCCTCTGAGAAGCCTTCCTTATGCTTACATGCACAGTTGGATCATTTTCTTCTGCTGCTGGGGCCTTTATCAAACTGCCCAATGCTTACCTGACTTGAGGGTCTGCCTCTTCCATGTGGGCTCTGAGATCCCTAGAGCAAGTGCCCAGGACGATTTCGCCAGGAGTGTGAACAAACAGACAAAGGATGGTAGAATCAGGCTTAGATGAGCTGAGAATTGGACAGCAGGGGAGAGAACAATGCATAAGAGTAACGTCCAAGGGGAGCAGCTGGCAGCGAGGCTGGCTTGGCCAGTCCAGTTGATGGCGGCCGGCAAGTGTGTGAGTGTGCGTACATGCATACGACAGAGAAGAACGTGACCATCTTTTAAAATGAGCTCATGCAGTTGGCCCCTCCTCTCACCCTCAAGGCTACCTCCTTGAGGCTCTGCCCAGTTGCCAGAATTCAAGGCCAGGACAGGCCACGGCTGAGACCTGGATTGGGCCCCCACAGCCTGTGGCGTGGACATGCCAAAAGAAAGGGGAGTGGTAGCTGGGGGTCAGCCTGCTCAGATTTCACCAGCAGACGTCTTTCCTGGGATCAGCTCATGAGCTCTGGCAGCACCCAGCATGCGTGGAACTCTCAGTTGGGCCCTAGGATGGGCCCAAGAGGAGCCCTGTTCCCTGAAGGACCTGCCTCGAATGTGAGCAGTGTTGGTGTGATTGTTGGGAATGCTGGGGAGCTCCCTGCTCCCCCACATGTATTAATGATGCTTGGAATTCTGCCATTTGAGATTCATTCCTTTTGCTTTGTTTGGTCTGTCAAAATGACAACCTCTTGGAACATTTGTGCCCCCTGGATCCTTATCAGTCATTGACAACATAGTGTGAGGGAGAGATTCCGACTCCCTCCTGAGAGTTGGATTGACTTGTGCATGGTGATGGAGCGGGAGCGGAAGGGAAGACAGAAAAGGAAGCTAAAACAGAGTGGGGAGAAAGCTGTCCTGCTCTCAGGTGCGGCCCTTGCCTGACCCTGCACCCTGCCCCTCCCCCCAGCCCTGTTCACAGGAACACCCATTTCTCTGCCCAGGGGACAGGCACAGCACAGCCTCAGACCCAGGTCCACTGGGTCGGTTGTGGTCCCACTACCTGCTATGAGTGCCCTAGCCTCACTGGCTGTGTCCTCATCTGTAAAATGGGCACAGAATGCCTTCTTGGTGACTTTTTCATTGAGATTAAAAAAGGAAATGCATGCCTCATGTCCTGTGATGGCTGGTGTGTCCTCAGCCCTATCTTGAGGAGATGTCGGGTAAGGGCACACTCAGTGGCCCTGTACAGAGTGGACACCTAGGGAGCCTTCCTAGAGGAGGTGTCCGGATAGTCATCCACGGCTGTGTTGGCTGAGGCACCTGCTGTCCTGGGTACTGGGTGTTCAGGTCAGTAGATGCTCCGCACCCTGAGCTGACTGGTTGCAGAGAAGGGAGGGGAAGGGGGTTAATGCCCACTAGCCCCCCGCACGTGCCCCACCCTGGGAGGCCCCAGAGAGGAGCGGCATGCTGGCCAAGGCCACCCAGCTAGGTGGGAAAAATCAGGGTTCGCGAGAGAACTGGTGCTTTCAGAGGCACAGGCGGTGTCCAGATGCCAGTCCTGCCCCACTACTCCCAGGCCCGGGGTCTCCCCATACGGCCTCCAGAATCCAGTCCTGCTCTGCCCACAAAAGAAGAACATTTGGTTGTGCCTCTGTGAGAGGCTCTGTCGGCCTCGATCCCACAGCTCGCAGGCCTAGCAACGACAGCATTCCCGGCCCTGGGAAGAGCAAGGGGGTGTTCTGTGTACTCTTTCATCAGCCCTGGGAGCTGACCTGTCTCACCAGCAAACCCTATCAAATCTGCTTTGGTCGAGAGGCGGTGGCCTCTCTGAGCTCCATGCCCAGGGAAACAGGGAGGCCTTTGCCGTGTTCTCTGTGGGGGTGGGGCGGGCCCTGGGATGAGGGGAGCACCAGCCTGGGATGAGGCAAACTCGGGTTGAGTCTTGGCCTGTGTCTCTGGCCACACAGCATGGAGGGGAGACTTCCCTCTCTGGACCCAGAGTCCTCCTAGGCAGTTGTTGGTGTCAGAGTTTTCACGAATCTTCCAGGTGGACACACAGCCCATGCTTCCTTTGACGTCAGCTAGATGCCCCTGCTGGGAGCTCTGGAAGCGCCCTTCTGAGCCCAGGGCCTGAGACAGGGCCCGGGGTGTGCTGGAAGGATGAGTTTCCTGTTCCCTTGGTGACCTGTGGTGGGAAGAGAGCCGCAGAGTTCACTCTCCCCTGAAGGGTGATAACTGAGGTATGAAGACAAATGTCCCAGTTCCTCTGTGTGGGGACCTCCAGGCCCAACTGCTAGGTTGGGCTGGACTCCAGCCTCCAGCAGGGCAGCCCCGCCCCACGGTGGTGTGCTTCCTGCCATGACAACACGTCTGCAGCCTCCTGCTTTAGACACTCATTTGGCCAGTGGAATGGGGGTCCCCTTGGACAGACCGGGGCTACTGTGTGCCTTAATTGTGTTGCTTTAACTCCCCATGTAGTCACCGGTTTGTCTCGTGAGGCCTCGGCTGTTGTCAGTGTGCCCTACAGGGAGACCCTCATGCCGGAGAGGCTTGGATAGGCCACTTAGGGCCACTGGCTTCAGTGACCACAGGCTGCTGTGACCTCAACCCTGGCCAGTGTCCTGCAGGCCCTGGGAACCTACCCTGCCTTGAGTGCTCAGGGGAGGAGTAAGGGATCTGAGGACAAGAGATGCCTCCCATTGTTCTCCAGAACACCCAGTGTTTACTGAAGTACGCTCGGCCTTCCAGAACTTTTACCTTTTACCAGAACTTTTACCAGATCTGTGCCCAGGACTCAGACAGAGGTCTCCTCCCTGCCCCACATGCCCGGCCCGCAGGTGATATTCTCTGAGTATTGTCGTCATAGAACACCTGTCCTGCTGCAGGAATGTGAGTGTCCGTCCTGCCCCAGTCAGCATGCCCAAGGCAGCGAGACAGACCCTTGGCAAGAGGGTGAATTCGTCTGGTTCTTTCCACCCCCACCTTTGGACACATAGCGCCCCTTCCTAGAGCAAAGCCGTCTCTTAAGCCCCTCGCAGGTGGGCTGGCCTCGGAAGGCAGCCCGTGCATGAGAGCAGCTTGAGGCTGTGACGCGTGACTTATCCCAGACTCCCTTCTGCCAAGCTCAGTGGCTGGAAACAGACAAGGAGCCTCACTGCTTCTGAAGATCCCTCCGGGGGATGCTAGTTCGCTACCCACCGGGGCTAGTGTGTATCGGTACCTCTGACAGAGCCCAGTTACCTGGGAGATGGACCCGTCAGCCTCAGACCAGAAGCAGGCACTGCGAGGGTAGCAGGAAGGAAGGCGCAGAGAGCTCGTGCCGGGGCAAGGGGCTTCACGGAAGGTGTCACCGAGGCGGCTCCCTCTCCTGGGCTTATAGGGCGGAGAAGGGGTTTGCCTGACAAGGTAGAAGATGCGAGAAGGCACTCGAGCCTAGGAATCCGTGTGTGCAAAAGCAGTGAGGAAGAGCGGCCTGGCGGGCTCGTTGGATCTGCACGCCCGTTGCAGTCACATCTGCAGAAGCGAGAAAGCGCTAGAGCAGAATGCTCGCATCCTCCAAGCGGGGAGTTGGTGAAACCCAGATGTAGAGACATCTGGATGTCACCTGTTTGGGTCCTGGCGCGCCCCGGGTGGCAGGCACGGGTTTCACACACTCTCCCATATAAGCAGCAGTGCTCTCTGGTTCGCGCCAGCCTGTGGACAAACCGTCCCTGTTCTGAAGTATTCTAATGATGCCCTTGCCCACATCCAAGGTCAATCCCGAGGGGAGGTGTGGAGGGCCTCCCGGGCACATCTGGGTTTTGTCCTCCATGTATGGCGCTGATGCCGTAATAACAGCTCTCGGCTATTAACGGACGGCTGTGTCTCACGAACCGTCTGGGGGACTTTCATCCTCAAGGCAGCCCCAGGAAAAAGGCACTATTATCTCCGTTTTACAGTTGAAGAAACTGAGACTCAAGGAGGTTAAATGGCTTGCTCAGCGTGACTGAGCTGATAACAGCTGAGAGCCTAACGCAGGTTTGTCTGGAACTCTTTTCTTGGCCTTACATCGGATCACAGAGAGACCCCATTTTCTGAAAAAGTGAAAATTATATCTTGGTAAATTTAGCCCCCAGTGACTTAGCTGTGGTTTCATAGCTACGTCTCCTCTAAACCCTGGTTTTTCTTTAATGGGCACATTTTGGAGTAGATGACCTCAGGACACCCCAGCGCTAACATGCTAACAGCTGCTTAGAGGCTCCGAGTGAGCGGGCCTAGTGTAAAGGCCCCGTCATCAAGTTGAGTGGAGCCAGTGCCCCCTCGAAGGTGGGGCAGGGGACATGGGGGTGGGCCGTGGCCATGCCAGCCGCAGCCATAGGGACTAGGCCAGGTGCATGCCTGACCACTGGTGGGCGTCCGAGAAGGGAGGCTCTTTAGCATTAAAAGGAATTCCATGTAAGGAGAGCAAAAAGGATATCCCAGACTTTTAGTTACGGCTCATCATTGAGAACTGTTCTTGAATTCTGCTCTGTTCTTCCAAGCCGGTCCCATGGCAGGCACTCCACACCGGCGACTTCCAACTAAACCCCAAATTCTCTACTTTTGGGGCCTCTCCCAATCCCTCTCTTTCTCTCCATTCCGTTAGGAATATGAGCTCTTTGCATCTTGACCCTGGTACTAGTGTTTTCTGTTTTTCATTCATGCAGAATGCGTGCATCTGTTCATTTAACAAAGCTTTGTGTCGCCGCCATTTGTCCAGCCTTGCGCAGGCACTGGGGAAGCTGTGGTGACAGCTCGGCACACCTGCGTGGCCCACTGAGCCTGCGGTCCCGCAAATCCAATCGCACATGCCGAGAACTCCGTCGCCAACACCAGACGGGCGGGCGGGCGGGCAGGCGGGTGCAGCAGCTCGTGAGTGCTTGCAGCCTGCGTGCTCTGGCTGATGTGTAAGAATTTGGACTACATGACGGGTGCCCGCGCCCGCTGCTCGGGAGGGTTCCCCGCACAAACGTCCTTCTGCCATGGGCCATGCCTTCTGACCCCGCTCCTTTGTCTCTGCAGGCCTCCTGCCCTGAGTGGCAGCCCTGTTATCTCCGACATCTCGTTGATCCGGCTTTCCCCACATCCCGCTGGCCCTGGAGAGTCCCCCTTCAACGCCCCCCACCCCTACGTGAGTCCCCACATGGAGCATTACCTCCGCGCCGTGCACAGCAGCCCCACGCTCCCCGCGATCTCTGCAGCCCGGGGCCTCAGCCCCGCTGACGGTGAGTAGAGCTTGGGGTGCTGGGGGAACCGTGCCGCTAACTCCAACTGTGTCGACTCCCCAGCCCCTGTCCCCTGGGATAGTGAGCAAGTTGACATTCCTTCCCACCACCCTGAATAACAGGTTTTTGCATAAATGAATGGGGAAAGCCGAGAGGATCCGGGGAACATTGGTTTCTGTGCTCATTAAAGAGCTGTCCGGAAGCACCCTTTTACATGCGAATTATATGTAATAATGATAAGGTATGTTTATTCATGTAGGTCTTAGCTTAGGTGAGAATTCTTTGGTCGCAATAAAGCAAAATCTGCTTCTGGTTAAGTAAAGGGGGTGCTGGATCCTGGGCCCCCAGACCAGCAGGAAAGCAGAGCCGGGCTGGTTTCTGCCTGCGTCTCTGCTTTATGCACCCCTTGTCGGTCAACACGTGGCCTCCAAATGGCACCCCAAGGCTCCACGGGTGAACACCAGTGGCTTCGTGCCTCTCAGGTCAGATGCTTGAGAGAGACTTGATTGGCCCAGCTCAAAGATGAGATGGTCACCCCAAGCCAGCTAATTTGCAGCAAGAAAGGGCAGGTCACGTAATACAAATAGGGTTTTCAGGTCTAAAATTTAATACTTCAGAAAAAACAATACTTCCAGCCCCATCCCCCCTCACTGATACACGTATACGAACACACGTGCTCACACACACACGTACACACTCACACCGGACGGTAGTGAGCACATTCGGGAGCTGGCCATGCCCATCCTGTCTTTCTGGGAAATGCTCCCACCCCACTGTCCCATGCCACCCCTCACGGTGCCCGGTAGCCACTTTCTAGTGTCATTTCAAAAGCAACCAGCCTGCATCTTCTCCTGCCCAAGGAAACCATGCCTCTTGGTCCAGGCAGTTCTAGAAGACATTTGCACTCCGGAGTCCATGGACAGAGGCTCCAGGAAACATGATCCCAGTGGGTCCCTTGTCACCACCTCCAGTCCTCACCAGAGGGAATATGCCCTACCCCACTTCTTGGCTATGACCAGGAGCTGGAGCCAAGTCCTGGACCCGAGAGGCTCAGGTTGGAGTTTCACAGGGAAAAGGACTCTGGCCTCCGAATGTACAGAAAGTCTCCCTAAAGCGTTAGGCTCATCGTCCTGAAGTCCGTGCGAGTTTTCTGCCCTGAAGGATCACACCACCTCCACGCTGAGCCACCGACTCCAGAAAGTGGGCCTGGGCTTCTCCACGCCTCTCCTGATGACCCGGCCGGCACCGGGCTGGCCCAGAGTGTGAGGATGCAGGATGCAGGCCAGCCCTGCATGCTGCCCTGACCTTGAAGCTCGCACGTGGTGTCGTGGGCCGGAGGCTGCCTGCCCCCAGGAAAGAGGTGTCCACGCCCTCATCCCCCGAACCTGAGAATGTGGCCTCGTTTAAAAAAAAGGCCTTTGCAGATGTGATTTAGTTGGGGACTTTGAAATGAGGAGATCATCTTGGAATATCTGTGTGGGCCTTAAATACAGCTATAAGTGCCCTCACAAGAGACATAGACGAGAGAACAGCACAAAGGTGGGAGTGGTGTGGCCATAGGCCAAGGAAGCTGGCACCCTCCAGGAGCTGGAAGGAGCACCGGACAGATGACCCCCTGGAGCCTCTGGAGGGAGCGTGGCCCGGCTGCTACCTTGATGCCGTACGTCTGGTCTCCAGAACTGAGAGAGGATGAAATGCTGTTGTTTGAATGGCAGTTAGCCCCACGTCTGTCCACACTCGTTACAGCAGCCAGAGGAAACTAATACACATGGTGACGGGGTTCCTATGGGGGAGGCAGGACATAGCAGCCCTCCTGAGGCGGGGGTCAGAGGGCCCTGAGAGATCTCTAGAAAAGGCAAGGACGCTGTAGTTTTAGCTGACAGCGGTGTAGCCCATGAAGAGCTAGGTGGGGAGACGGGGCTCCCCTCGGAGGAGAGACTTGGAGTAGTGGAGCACTGATTCTATGCCTGATTTCCATAGAAACATCGCTGGGGCCCCTCTCACCCCCATTTATCCCAGCCCCAGCCCCTTGACATAGCAGGCATGGGTTCAGCACCAGAGGGCACTTCGCCTATTTGCAAGGCCCTGACCTCCGCAGGGGACAGACCTGATATCCGGAGACCTCGCTGGCCCTGAGCCAAGCCCCCAAGTGGGTAGAGACAGCATGTCAGGCTCGGGCCACATCTGTGCTGGCCCCAGCACCTGCCCACATGAGCCCCAGAAAGTTCATCAGCCATCAGAGGCCGTGTCTGCCAGACCGTGTGTGCTCTGAGGACAAATGGGCACTCCAGGGAAGGCTTCAGGGAAGAGGTGGACATTCAGGAGGAGGGGACAGGAGGGCATTTCAGGTGTGGACAGGGCAGGCGGAGGCCATGGGGATCACCCTGGCTGCAGACCAAGGCTCTCTCTAGTGGATATGGCAGGAGAAGGGGGGGGAAGAGGGGGAGGGGGAGAAGTAGGGGGGTGGCTGCTTCCATTGACTGGCTTCTCTCTGCCAAGTGCATATGAGATCTTTGCTGTTTGCCAAGACTAATAGCAGAGAGCGCCAGAGTCCTCATCTGCAGCGGAGGATGGTAATGGTGGCCCTCTGCTCATAGTGCGTAGGGATAGTGACCCTGACAATGAATGTGAGTCCGTCGGCACTGTGCCTGCACAGGCCCAGCAAGTGCTCAGCATGACGCTGGCTGTCACTCTCATTTCTCATAGTAACTTGAGGAGCGAGTATTAGTACCCCCGCTTTATGGATGGAAAACAGCCCCTTCCCGATTTTGCACAGCTGGTAGAAGCCAGGCCTCTCTTAATGGGTTTGTTGGGTTCCAAGCCCCACCCCCCGAGTGCCGGGCCCCCTCCAGAGGCTCCCATGGTCCTCCCTGCCTCCTGGCCGAGCCTGGGCAGGGCCAGGCTCAGGGCTGGGGGCAGACGGCCCCCAGTTTTGCAGCTGCAAGCCAGGCTGGGAGCTTTATCTGGCCAGGTGCCCTCGATCTCGCCTTGAATGTTCAGGCCAGACTGACCTGGACCAACTGTCGACCACCACGGCGTCTTTGTTTGAGTCTTCCTCTTCCTTTGAAGACTCTGCTGGCCTGTGGACCCCATCGGCCAGCAGCTCTGTGCTCCTGCGGGGCCGGGGGGGGGGGGAAGGGGGGAGGGGGTAGCGCTTGTTTATGGCTTTGAGGAAATGGAGGCATTGAGGCTCTGGCTCCCCGTCAGCAGAAACACCCCCCCCACGTTGTCTGCTCGGTGGGGGGAGGGGACCCAGGGGCCGAGGACAGAGCAGCAGGCACTGCGGGGGAGAAGGGGACACCACTCCTTAGGCCATGTGCGTGTTTCTCTCTTTTTTTGGCCACATCCTGACGGCTTCTCTCTCTCTCCCTCCCTCCTGCCCACAGTGGCCCACGAGCACCTCAAGGAGAGGGGACTGTTTGGCCTCCCCCCTCCAGGCACCAACCCCTCAGACTATTACCACCAGATGACCCTCATGGCGGGCCACCCTGCACCCTACGGGGACCTGCTGATGCAGAGTGGGGGTGCCGCCAGCGCACCCCATCTCCATGACTACCTCAATCCAGTGGATGGTGAGTGCTGGGCTCCGGTGGGGGCAGGGAGCGGGACAGGAGCTGGAGGCTGAGGAGGGTGCTTGTGCTCCTTTCGTGGGTGAGGAGCCCTAAGGGGGGATCTGGGATCCCTGCCGTGACTGCTGTCCACAGGGGCCCGAGTCTGAGCAACTCCCACAAATACTTAGTCATCACAGGCCAGGACGTGTTTTAGGAATTGCAGACTAGGGAGCAAAACACACTCATCTCTGCTTTCATGGAACTTATGGTGCAGTAGGGAGAGACAAACAAAGCCAAGAATGGGGTAGGAAGACCGGGTGGAGTGAGGGTGCAGTCTCGAATGAAGAAATTGAGAAATCCTCCCTGGGAAAATGATATTCAAGCAAAGAATTGAAGGAGGTGAGCAGTATAGAAATATGCAGGAAGAAGAATCTGGGCATGGGGAAATAGCAAGTGCAAAGGGCCTGAGGCAGCAGTGTGCCCTCTGTGCTCCAGAAAAACGCAGGAGGCCAGCATGCCTGTCACCCAGTGAGTGAGGGGCAGGGGTAGGGTGGGGCCAGAGTTCCAGGGCTGGCTGTGCAGGCTGGTCGGGGTTTGGTAAGACTTTGTTCGGCTTGAGCACGATGAGGCCCTTGGAGGGGGTTGAACAGAGGAGTAATGAGATCTGACTTATTGTTAGAAGGAATCCCACTGTGGCTGCTGATCTGAGAATAGGTTTAGGGGCAAGGTGGAAGCAGTGGGTCCAGTTAGTAGAGGTAGGGAGACGTGATCACGTTTTAGATAGAACCACAAGATTTGTTCCCAGACCGGATGAGGAGTTCGGAGGAAAGAAGGGCATCAAGGACAACACCAGGGTCTTGGTCCTGAGCAAGTGGAGGCTGGCTGTCAGTGATGGAGCTGGAGGCTGCAGGCAGGGCCCCTTGGCAGGCGGGAGATCCAGTGTTCTGGGTAGATAAAGTTCTTATTGCCCATAATATACCAAGGCTTCCCTTCCCGTCAAATACTATGCTAACTTCACAGGGGTGCCTGTGGCCTCCTGACCCTGAGCCCCTGGGGTCAGCATGGAACGCCCCTTGGAGGAGGGAGGAGGGGGGAAAGGCTAAGTGCCCGCCTCCCCCAGTCAGAGCTTCTCTACCTGCTGTTGCTGGAGCCCGGCCCAGAGATACCCAGGGATCCAGGCCAGGCAGTGGAGCTAGGACCCCAGCGAGGGGCAGGCAGGCGGCTTTGGCAGATTTATTCTCCTCCAGCCCTGCCTGGGACGGTCTTCCCACTCCCTGGTGGTAGGGAGCACCCAGGCCTGTTGGGCAGACGGGCTCCAGAGGAAAGTCCTGGTGCCTGCTAGGCTGCATGACTCAGGGTGGGCCCCTGCACCCCTCAACCTCCTCCCATCCCCCAGGATTTCCTGTCCACCTCGGCACCTGCAGCCCCACCTCATTGGCTGCGCAGAGCCAAGCCCCTCCCTCCCTCAGGCTTAGCTGAGATATTGCCTCCTCTGGGACATATCCCCAAATGCCCTCTCCCTCTTCTCCCCTCCTCTGGATCCTTCTTGTCTGTGTCTGCCCTACTCATCTCACACCTACAAGAGCCACCTTGTGTGACTCCTGAACCCCGCTGAGCCTTCCCTGTCCCCCCTCCCATAGGCATGTCACTGGGGAAGAGCCCTGGGGTCCTCCCCACACCGGCTCTCATCCCGTGTCACCCTAGTCATGCCCCGAGGGCTGCCATCAGAATCGATCGATCCCCGGGTCTGTCCCGTCCCTGTGCCTTCCCCAGGATGGAGTTCAGTCCAGGACTGCACACAAGTGTGGGGTGTGAGATAAGGCCCAGCCCCCTGAGCACACACACACACATCCACGGGCCTTCCTCCTCTCAACAGGGAGGTGGGGTGGGGCGTCAGCGGCTGGTGAAGCCGTATGTATATGCCACTTGTCCAAATTAGAGACCAGACAATAGGTACAGTACAGTGCTCAAATAGCCACGTCCAAATGTCTCATCCTCCCATGCAGGGCCTGCCTCCCGAGGCCTCTGGGTGGCCGGTACCAGGCCAGCCGGACAGTGGGCAGACACAGAGAAACCATGGCCCGGGGGTCTGGTCAGGCAGGTGTCCCCAGAGGGCAAGAGAGGCCAAGTCAGCAGACATGAGCACCTGCTGTGCGCCTGTCTCTATCCTGTGCATTTCCATGCATTCTCCCCTGTGACCCCTCAGCCACCTTCTGAGGCTGGAATTACTATCTCTACTTTCAGAGGAGCAAACCGGGAGCAAGTGAGTTGGGGTTTCAAGGCCCGCAGTACCACATGTCTGACGCCCCGAGAGCCGTGGCCTCAGGGGAGGGCCTGCAGGGCCCGATGAGTTCCAGCTCCTCCCAGAGCAGCCTCCCCGGAGCGGGGTGCCTGGAGGGATGGCCTTGGGAAGGAAGTTTGGGTAGTGAGCCGCAGGCGCGTCTAGGCCAGCACCACCTCTGTGTGTGTCCCCACTGTGGACACTGGCCCAAGGTGGTGGGGACACTGGATGGGGTCAGGACGGCGAGTCCCAGCCCCGCGCACAGGTTGAGTGAGACTCGCTATTGAGTAAGATCGCGTGTGTGCACTTGGCTCAGTGCCTGACTCGGCTGCTCAGTCAGTACTCGTTCCAGTCTCTTTCCGTGAGTAGCCTTTTCCCTCTTCCGCATCTTCCCCTCTTGTCTCTGTCCACCCCGTGCTTAGCCCAATGCCATGACTCCTCCTGGCCACTGCCCCATGCCTCCCATCGGTCCCAGCCCCAGGCCTGCCACACCTGACTTGTCAACCGTCCCAGCCGTCTATGACTTGCCACCCTCCCTGCACTGCCGTTCAGCTCAGGCTCCCTCCGCCTCCAAGCTGCCTCGCGGGGATCTTCATCCCCTCCGCCATTCTGCACGCCTGTGGCTCCCGTCACCCTCAGGGCAAGATTCAGCCTTTATACTCTGGCTTAAGTGGCCTTCCCCTCCAGCCTCGTCTCCCCCACCTTGCACACCGCCCCCCACCACCCCACTCCATCTGCAGCCACCCGGACAATGGCCGGGCTCCTTCTGCCTGCAGTGCCACTCCCTCCAGCCTTGCCCAGCTCGGCCCTGCACCCGAATCCAACCGCATCAGCTCTGCTCGCGCTCCCGCCCTTTCCTCCCACTGGGTGCTGCTTCTCTGTTAACAAACTGGGGAGCCCTCCACGTCCGGGAGCTTGGCTGCCAATGGGGCAGGCCTCCGTGTTTGCAGAGTGACTGAGTGAGTGAGTGGTGGTGACAAAAATAAAACCTAGGATAGAAACATGGAAACTGATTGGGGAAGACAGTCTGGCAAGCAGCTGCCGGCTTGCAGGGAGCCAGGGAGGTGGCTGGGAAAACAGGCCGCTTTGTTCTCAGGGGCGCTTAGCATTTGGCAGCCTCTGGGGCTGAGCCGGAGCACCGGGAGATGAGCTCACCAGTGGGCGTGAGAGCGTGCAGCTCACGTCGGACTCATCACACCCACCCACGATCCTTTCTCCACCTCTCCTCTTGGGAACGTGATTGGCCCCAGGGTACAGAGGGAAGCGTCTATCGTGGGCCCAAGCAGGCATATCGGTTTCGTGGGCTGAGGCATGGGGTGGGGCTGGGGGATTTTTCTGAACCCTGAAGGATTTCAGGAACAGATGATTCTTTTCCTTTGGTCCCAGTCACTTACGATCCAAGCAAATCAAGAGTAGTCTGACAAGATATCCTGTATGTGTCATGACTTAATACAGTTTTTCTTTTCAAACCGGTTTGAACTACAACCAGAACCTTTGCTTCCGCTTTTAAAAATGTCTTAGGCATTTCTGTGCAGCTCTGATGCCCACGTGGGTGTTTCATTCCCATGCATCCCTGAGAGAATGCCCAGGCCTGCCTCTGGGCTGTCCCCAGCCTCTCCCCTCCTCTAAACTGGGGAGCAGGGAGAACCCACCAGCTCCAGGGCTCTGTGCTGCTCCCAGCTGCATGGGTCTGGGGATAGACCTTCCCATCGAGTTTCTTTTTGCTCAGCTTCTCCCAGAGAGAATTGTGCCGGCTCAGAGCCCACCTGTGGAAGGGTCCTGAGACTCTGAGGACGTGTGTGCTCACGTTAGGAAGCCTCCCATAAACATGGCCATGAACACGTAAGGTCTGTGCAGGTGCAGGGGGCCTCAAGAGCTTGTGGGAGGTTGAAGAGACTAGCCCTGCCCTCTCTCTCTTCCTTCCTCTCTCATTCATTCTGAGGGTATTTCTTGAGCACGTCTTATGTGCCAGGCATGGTTCTAGGTGCCAGGGACGCAGCAATGCTTGGCATGCCAAGTCATGCCCTCATGGTGCTTCTTGACAGGACACAGAATATCCATCCTCAGGCCACCCCACCTACCCCAGCCTCCTTCTTCAGCTCCCTCCCTTCACGTTCCAAGAGGAGAGAACTTTCCAGAGGCTTTGAATGTCAAGCTGCGGTGTGGAGACCAGGTCTGCTGGACTGTGTGGGTGACCTGCATAGAAGGTATAGGAAAGCCACCTGGGTCCACACCCATCAGGGCAGGTGTCCCCAGCCCTCTTGCTGGTAAACCACCAACACTGTTTTTACCTGAGCCGAGTGCCATCGGCACGATTCTTTATATAATGGTATATTTTTAATACACTCACCTTTGGGGTTAAATAAATAGATCTTAAAATAGGATTAGTATTTTTTTCCTCATATGGGAAACCTGATCATATCTGAGGAAGACGTCCGTGTCCCTGTCTCTGTAGGCCTAAAATAACCTCCTGTGGGTCGAGTATGCATCCTACATTGAAGAAAACCCCATGGGGCTGGGGAAAGGCAAGGGCAGAGAGGCCTCTGTTGGGCCTCTTGCTGGTGCACAGATCCCAGCCCTGCCCTCCTCCCAGGGCACGGGGCCGGGTCGCAGGCAGGACCCAGGGCATCTCCCGTGTCCCTCCCTTGCCACGGGCTTCCCAGCTTCCTGGTGGTCGATGAAGGCCCGTCGCCTCCTGTTTTTAAAGGAGGCTGATTAATAGCAGGAAGAGAGGGAAGTGATGCCGCTCGGGGAGGTAATGGATAACCGGTCAGGGAGTCCAAGGCTATCACTCTGCCTCCCCGTTCTCTGGAGGGTGGCGAATTCACTGGCTGTCACCAGGGCCTTAAAATGGAATCTTCTTGTTTTATGCTGTTGAATATTGGTGATTTAACAGCAGAATGGTAGCCGCCACAGCCCCACCCCCACGTCCTCCCACTGCATTGAGAAGATTGAAATGTTTCCGATTGAAATGTTGTCTGTTTACAGCCCATATTTCCTCTGAGCTGTATATTTTATTGTCATATTGACACTAATTTGACTTGGATGTCACCTCCGTTCTGACGCCCGTTCTTTATGCCGCCTGCGGGTCCAAGGGGGTTTTCAGAAACCAATTACATTGATCACACCACAGAGAGGCGGGAGGAGCTGCCGGAGGGACTGTCGGAGGCATCAGTCGGGCAGGGAGTCCGTGCCCAGCCTGCAGACAGGAGGGAGACTGAGGCAGAGGAGACCAGGCCACGGGGCCCAGAGGGGCAGGACTGCCGTGCGGGTGCAGGCCCCGGCCGAATGGTGTATATAGCTCATCTGGTGAGCCTGCACCCGCAGTCCTGGGAGACCGGCGCTACGAAGTCACCCTACGGGCCAGGAACCAGAGGCCCTGAGCCCGAAGTTTCTTTGTCCGCATCACAGAACTAGGAAATGGTCAGCCTCTGGGCTCCAAAGTCTAGATGTTCTCACTTCCCACGTAAGAGGGGGTGAGGGGGCTGTGGGCAGCTAAGTGTGGGGCAGGTCAAGGTCCTCCAGCTGGGTTTCCTTGAGCATTTCCTCAGTTAGTCCGGAAGATAGTGGCCGGGGCAGGGCTGTGCAGGAATGCTCCGGAACCAGTGACGATTCAGAGCCCACGAGCCAGGCCACGAGACTGTGTTCCACTGTCCCCAGGGGAGGCGTGTCCCAGTCCCATGCTCAGGACAACGTCTGGCCCAGAGAAGGCTCCTGGGACGTCGTGCTGGGACACAGCTCTCTCCACCACCGGCCCCATGCCTGTCCTCCCCAGGTCCTGTAGAGACAGGTCCCTGCATCCCTCCTGCTGCCCTCAGCCCAGGTTCCTGGGTCCTCGGGACGTCCACCCGGAGCGTGGGTGGTATGCTGCTCACTAGCCCATAGCAGCCCCGAGGTGGGTCCTGTGGGCCCATCTTGCAGGTGAGGAACCAGCTCGGGGAGGGCCAGCGGCTCGCGCAAGGCCACCCAGTCCAGAGCAGTCAGGCAGGATCAGAGCGTGGTCTGCCTGGGCCCGGGGCCTGTTCTCAACTCTCCTGCCCTTCCCGGCCGCCCCCGGGAAAGCAGCAATGTCCCTGAGCATGCTGGACTTAGCTAAGGCAATCCCAGGCACCCAGCAAACCCTGCCTAGTACTGTGGCTACTGCTTTTATCACTCACCTGGACGGTGACCTTCACGGAAGCCCGGGGCTGAGGGTCCTCCCTGCTCGCGGCCCCCGTAGTGACCAGCCCCACGCCTGGCATACCGTCAACATTGACAGCGACTGATGGGTGAACGAACTAACACACGAATGAGCAAACGAAAGACCTAGTGGTTGAAGCAGGGTCCCGGTGCCGGCGGCAACAGGAGTGGGGCGAATCGGGCGGCGTCTGCCCAGGTGAGGTCCGGCTAGTATCCGGTCACCCGGCGGCTGACAGAAATCAGCACAGACTCATCCACAGATGAATGGACGGCACGGCTCTGCCAGTCCCCGGTCATAAATCACCGGCGAAGCCAAAGGAAATGAGTGCCAGGATTTTCTTTCTATTTAGTAATTTATCAAGGGAAGAGGCGCATTAATAAACATATTTCCCCTGAGGGGTGGGAATAACAGAGACGAATGTCACTGTCAGATTTGGCCTGTTTCCTCTTGTTAGGGGCGCAGGAGAGGGTGGGAATCCAAATATAAGCAGCAAAATCTTTTTTAAAAAATGTATCACACAGACGAGTGTATTTCTTCCTGTATACGATGTTAGATCTTCCCTCCCACCTCATATTTCTCCATTTGCCTCAGTCCGTTAAGTAATAGGAATCTTTGGGAAGATTCACTTTTGCATCTTTGATTTGCCTTCGAAGTGAGGACTGACAAGGGGTGAACTCAGTGAATAGGAACAAAGAAGCCTAAACGAGCCCGAGTGAATGGACGGATGAGTGAATACTTTAGTGACAAGCGTGTGCTGTGTGGCCCAATCGTGTTTTCTAGACGTGCTGTCCTTGACTCCAGCGGTAGCGTTAGGCGCACCCTGCCCAGCGGAACCATCCTCCTAGCCCCTAAGGAAGCTACGTGAACTCTCAGTTCCATTTTAGAAGGTCTGGGTTTTAGGCACTTCCGTGCTCTCCGGGTGGTCCTCACAATAACCCAGTGAGCCACACTGCACTGCCCCCACTGTACAGATGGGCAAAGAGAGGCTCAGGAGGCTGAGGCATGGGCTCCAAGGGCAAGCGTGAAGTGTTGGGTTCAGTATGGCCGCTAGCGCCGCTGTGTGTCCCCACATGGTGTGTATGTGTGTCTGTGCGGCCCAGCCCCCACCCCTCCAGGACATCCTTCCCCGCAAATGCCTCTCCCCCTCACCCTGGGCAGAGGCGGTGTGCTGCATGGTCTGCCGGCCAACTGCCTGATCTCCAGTCCGTTTCTGTACTTGCCCTGGCTGCGCGGCCGTGGGCAAGCCACTTGCTTTGTCATTCGTAAAATGAGAGTGATAATAGCCCCTTCCTTCTAGGGCAGTTTGCACTATTTAATATTTCAGAGATTAAACAAGTTAATATATTTGAGTGCTTGGAGCAGTATCTAGCACCTTCCGGGCGGTCCGTAAATATTGACTCTCCGAGGCTGTGATTCCACTGTCCCTCACCACACCGTGCCCGTGCCAGGGGCTCAGCCGTCACCGTCTCGCACTTGGGCTCACTGCTGAGCCCGCTGTCTGTGCATGCAGGTAGCAGTGAAGGGGACAGGACCCAAATCCCTCATGCGTGAAGGCAGGAGAGCCAGAAGCAATCGGAAAACCACACCAGCAGATGCAGGCTGGCCAATGGGACACCTGTTTGGATTGGGGTGGGGGGGACCTTCCCAACCAGAGGATGTCAGGATGCTTTCTCTGGGCAAGTGGTAAACTTCTGAGGCCTGAGCACAGACAGGCGGGAGGAGAACTTTAGGCAGAGGAATGTGCATGTGCAAAGGCCCTGTGCAGGAAGGGAAGGCAGGTGACCTGAGGGGGGAGCTGGAAGGTGGCTGGAGCAAAGCGTGGGACGTGGGCAGGATGAAGCTGGAGAGGTGGGCAGGGGACACCGACAGGGCTGCCAAGCAAGTCACCCTGAAGATTTGGGCCTTTTTCCTAATAGCACTGGGGAGCTTTGGAGAAGTGGGGGGCAGGGGGCACAGGGACAGGATTCAATTTACACAGCTCTCCAGGCTGCAGTGAGGAATGTGCCATCCACAGAGCAATTAGCTAAGGGCTGAGGATGACCAGGGTTAATGGTGGGCTGGAGGGAGCTGGGGGAAGGTGGGAGAAAGGGGACCTGTGGGCAGCTTCGGGGGCAGACTCGGTTGTGAAGGGGGTGAGGATGGGGAGGCATCAAGCCAACTCCCGGGTTCCCTGGTTCCCTCTCTGCTGCTGTGTGGGTGGTGGGTGCCCGCTGAGCTCAGCCC
The DNA here is from genome assembly GCF_023065955.2 of Ursus arctos. Taxonomy (NCBI): domain Eukaryota; kingdom Metazoa; phylum Chordata; class Mammalia; order Carnivora; family Ursidae; genus Ursus; species Ursus arctos. The sequence continues at coordinate 10,712,785 of NW_026622763.1, read as the reverse complement.
TGCAGGATACCCGTAGTGACCTCGAGCTACCTTTCAGCCAGCTTCTGGGGCTTCGTCTCCTCTGCACAGCCTCGGAGGGTGTTTATCCCAGTGGCCCAGGAGGACAGGGGCTTCCCAGGGTTGACAGCCAAGTGTGAGCGGCTGGGGGAGCGCCGGGCATGGGTGCCCCCAGGGCCCAGCAGTGGAGAGGCTAGGGGAACGCCAGGGTCTGAGGCAGTGGGGCCGGGGCTCTGCTGAAGCTTCTGCAGGTGTAGCCGCGGGCTCTGTGCACTCACACAGGTTCAGTATGCCCTGAGCCTTCTCAGGGGCTGCCTGGCATGGAGATGGGGGCTCAGAGATCCAGAGGCCATCAGCCCTGCTGCCAGGGTAACCTGCCGCCTCCCTGGAGGAGGGGGATCTGTGGGGTCCAAACAGTGCTGAGCAGACAGAAGGGAAGAAGGCGGGCAACACGAGCCCAGGAACAGCCGAGCATCGGCAGCCTCTAGAGCTGTATACAGGCCACCCCTCCAGCCCAAAGGGAGCCCGGAGGCCACTGAAGAAGCATGGAAAAGAGGTGTCATGCAAGTATCCAGAAACTCAGAGCCATGGCCATGCATTTGGGCGCCCCTGCTGTGGGGCCGGTGCTGCTCGCACACATTACCTGCTCTCCTCCTCACCATGGCCCTGGAGGTCGGAACCAGGAAAGCCTTTCCCAAAGAAGAAACCAGAGTTCAGGGAGGGTCTGGACAGGGCAGGAACTGGCATGTGGAAGTTGCCCCGTTATGCTGTCAGACCATTTCTAGGCCACTGTTTGTCCAGAGGAAAGAACTAGAGCCCTGACTTGAGGGGGGGGGGTGGCTGTACAGGAGAGCAGTCTGGAGCCATGGCAGGAGAGTGTGACCCCAGGGTGAAGGGAGCCCTGTCTGGGGTGGACTGTCCTCCCTTCCCGCAGTTCTGTATAGGTGAGGGGTGAGAGCTCCTGCAAGGGGTGGGGTGGGGGTATGCCTGCGCATCGTGAGTGTTGAAGGTGACAGGTTCCCGAAGTCTCAGGAAACTCCAGAAGCCAGGACACGGGCTGCCACTGGGGGGGGGGGGTGTTCTGCAAAGGCACCGGCCTTGCTGTTTCCTGACCTGGTGCTGGTTTCACGGGTGGGGTCGCTCGGTGAGAGGCCACCAAGCCGTTCGACCTTTATGATTGGTGTACTTTGCTGCCATGCCCAAGGCGCTGCCCAATCCAGTCCTGCTCTCGGCAAAACGGATAGGAAAGGCGCTAATTTACGTTCAGTGAGCGTGTCCTCTCACCCAAGCGCTGACCTGCGTTTCTCCCAGCCTCACCACACTGTACGGGGATGAGTCCCTTTCTGCAGAGAAGCAAACTGAGTTTGAGACAGGTTAGGTCCCTAGCTCAAGAGCACCCTGCTGGAAAGTGGCAGAGCCTCGGTTCTCATTAGACCATCCTCAAAGGCTCTTCCCGCCGTCCCCCACCTCCCGGTCCCCCTCCCCCGATTCCATCCCCCTACAAGCACAGTGACGCCTGGGGTTGGCTGTCCCCACAGTGTCGCGTTTCTCCAGCCCACGGGTGACGCCCCGCCTGAGCCGCAAGCGGGCGCTGTCCATCTCCCCGCTCTCGGACGCCAGCCTAGACCTGCAGCGGATGATCCGGACCTCCCCCAACTCGCTGGTGGCCTACATCAACAACTCCCGGAGCAGTTCCGCCGCCAGCGGCTCCTACGGGCACCTGTCGGCAGGCGCCCTCAGGTGAGTCCCGCCCACGAGCGGGTGGCTGAGAATTGGGAGGTGGGCTGGGGGCCGCGTGGGGAGGGGCCACGCTTTCATCCCAAGGAGACAGACAGGACTTGACACATTGGTGAGTCAGCGCGCTTGCAACTGGTTCAGGAATTCAAAACCACTAACGAGCACGTGGAAATGCGCCAACAGTTGAGTCTGGCTCCATGTGCACATTCAGCCCCCAAATACATTTCTCTGTTGTGAAAAGTGACGTTTACTGGGCCTGGCATGGAAGATTCCATAGTGGAACCAAAGGTGGCTTTCTTAGTATTTCAGCAGGTGTCATGGAGCGGCCACGGCTGTTGGCCACTGCTGGGGACCGCACAAGGCGTGACACTGACTTGGGTCCCGCTGGTCTCTGGGCTGGCAGCAGGCCTCCTGCCGTGGTCACAGCACGGCGTACCCAAACCTCACGGACACCATTCGACCTTGTGTGTGAATGTATGCCCCCCCGCCCCCCGCAACCACCTTGTCTGAACTCATGTCAAGGTGGCTCACTCACATGGCCATTGGCAGGAGCCCTAGTTCTCGTTATGGGGGCCTCTCCGCAAGGCTGCTTGAGGGTCCTCCCTCCGTGGCCGCTGGCTCCCCTCCCCCGCCCCCAGAGTGAGTGGTGCAGGAGAGAGCAAGGAGGAAGCCACAAGCCACCCGTCTTGTATGGCTTAGCCTCCGAGGTCACCATTATTCCTCAGTTTCCTGTTCTGGAGAGAATGGCCCATATGCAGATGACAGGAAGGGGCCTGAGGTGCAATCGAAGTGAAAGGATAAAGGGGACCATGTGAGCCAGAGGGCCCAGGGCACTCTTCCTGGACAAGGGGGCATCAGGACCAGCCTCAGGGGCCCAGCGAGGTTCAGATAGTCCGGGAGTGATGATACAGGGGTGCATCTCAGGTGTCAGAGCGGTGAAGGGCCCGGGTGTGGGGATGAGATGCCTTGCTCCTCCTGGGGCCCAGCCTGCTGGAGGGAAGGCTGTGTCGTGGGGCAGGGCCCAAGGGTGAGCGCAGAAGGGGAGGCCTGAGAGGGCAGACCGTGGGGAGCCGCTGCTGGTTCCCCAACAAAGTGAAGCCCTGCTGGCAGCGAGATGAGCCATACTCGCCTCCTAGTCCCTGGCAGGGTCTTGTCTTCCCCCGCCTCCGTTCCTCACTTGTGCGCTCTTCTTTGCAGCCCCGCCTTCACCTTCCCCCACCCCATCAACCCGGTGGCCTACCAGCAGATCCTGAGCCAGCAGAGGGGTCTGGGCTCGGCCTTCGGACACACTCCACCCTTGATCCAGCCCTCGCCCACCTTCTTGGCCCAGCAGCCCATGCCCCTCGCCTCCATCAACGCCACGCCCACCCAGCTCAGCAGCAGCGGCAACTGTCTGAGTGACGTCACCCAGGTAGATAGGTGCAGGGAGCACAGGGCGGGTCACCGGGCTCTTGGGACCCCACGAGGGCTGATCGTTGCCCTCTCATGCTGGGAACTTGTGGAAGTCCTCTGGGCACCGGTCTGGCTGGTGGGATGTCTGCTGGGCAGCGGCCAAGGGATCCAAAGGAGACCTGGGCTGGGTCCTGACCCCCTCACGTTACCTTGGCGAGTACCCAGCCGAAAAGTTCTGCAGTTGCCTGTCTAATCAACGTAATGAGTAGACAGAGAAAGGCTAGAAGTCAGAGTCTGGTAGACAGAGTACTAGGGACGGTTTAGGCTAAGAGCTAGGTTTACAAAAAACCGTCTTACTTGACCTTGCCAGCCGGCCTTTGATGTGGTGGGGCCGTGCTAGTATGGCGTCTGGCACGCAATGGGTGCCGTTAGTATCTGCTGAGGAAAGCCCCATCTGGCAGAATTATAGAGATGGTATTGGAGAACACAGAAGCATAGGCTTTGGAATCAGTCCGACTGTGTTTTGGAGCCTGACTCGCTGAAAGCTCCTTCAGCCGGGCTGACGCGTGTGCCGAGTGGGGCCTGCTGCCCAATTGGCTCCTTGTGCACATGCGTGAGCTTCTGTGTCCAGAGCCCCGTGTGGACCCGATCCTGGTTAGCACTCACGATGACACTTCTTAAGGTGGAGTGACCGCCCAGGCCGGCCACCTGGCAGGGCACAGCCCAGACGTGACCACGTGCTGGGAGGAAGGCGAGACTCCACCCTGTCCCGAAAAACCTCTTCCAGGCTGCCCTCCGTCTCTACCCCAGGGCTCCAGGCAGCCGCCTAGTGCCTGCCCCCAGACAGTGGCTGTCAGCCCTCGTCTCCACCCGCCACTGTGCCTCTGGCCCCCTTATCCTGAGCAGCAGGCCCTTCTTTCCTGCTCCCTGGGCTGGCCCGGCCCAGTTCTCCACAGACCCCGAGCTGCCCCTGCTCTCATGCTTCGGAGGGCTGAGCAGTTGAGGCTGTTGGAACAGAAGCGATGGTGCCCAGCATCTCCCAAAGAGAGGGTTTCTTTTCCATTCCTGTGGAGGCGGGGCTTGGAAGGCCGACTCTGGGCTTTCCCTGGCTGTGCCCCTGGCCAGAGGACCAAGTAGGGGGAGCCAGCTTCTGAAACTTCAAACACCGATGTTGGCCCATCCATGTGGAGAGGACCCAGAGGTAAAGTCCAAACAGAAGTTGGGATGTCCTCGCCCTGCCCCTGTGTGACCGGCTCTCCTGCACTCCTCCCTCAGAACAAGCCGAGCAGCGAGTCAGCCGTGAGCAGCACCGTCAACCCCATCGTCATTCATAAGCGCAGCAAGGTCAAGACAGAGGCCGAGGGCCTGCGGCCAGCCTCCCCACTGACCCTGACGCAGGTAACTTGCTGGCTGGCCTGGCTGGCCTCCGGCTGGGTCAGCGGACCTGGGACCTCAGCTCTGGTGGCAAATGGATGAATGGACCACTGCTTGCGTGAACGAGTAAACCAGAGAGGGAGGGTACACCGTGAGCTCAGGGAGGACCCGAGCTGTGTCCCCAGCACCCCGCACATCACATGCTCATCAAACACGTGTCTCGTGGAAGGATGGATGGATGGATGGACGGATGGATGGATGGATGGACGGACGGATGGATGCCTGGGGCTGCAGCCGTCTCCACCCAGCACCTCACACAAGCCCTGGTCACACTCAGTCACTTGTGAGGTTGTGGCCCCTGTCCCGTTGCTCCCCCTCCTTGGAACTCCACCCCCACCCCATCCCCCTCACTGTCTCTGCACGCTTTCCTAACCCTCCTGGATGACAGGACTCGCCTCTGCCCAGAGCGTCACCCCCCCCCCCCAACTTCTAGGCCTTCTTTCCTGCCACCCGCCCTGCACTTTGGAGAGGCGGCACTTGGGAGAAGTGCCTAACTGGGCTCCACAGCCCCGGGGTTTGCACAGGGACTGGTGCCGAGTCTCTATGAAATTATATTTTCTTTTTTTCTTTTAAAATTTTATTTATTTATTTGAGAGAAAGAACACATGTGCATGTAGGGGACGGGGGCAGAGAGAGAGGGAGAGGGAGAAAATCTTAAGCAGACCTCACACTGAGTGGAGAGCCCAATGTGGAGCTCGATCTCATGACCCTGAGATCATGACCTGATCGACTGAGCCACCCAGGTGCCTGGGTGCCAATATTTTCTAATGACTCAATACACATTTGAGGGAGTGAGTGGCATGGTGAGGAGGGAAGGAAAGGAAGATGATTCTTGGCAGGCAGGTGAGGAATGGAGAAACCCAGAGCCCGGGACTGGTCTGTTGTGGGGCCGAAACCCCTGTTCAGGTCCCTTTGGAGATCCTGCCACTTATTCGGACACTCTGAGACAGCAGGCAGAGACAGGCTCAGGTCTTAGAGCAAAGGCCTGTCATAGAGAAGGGCTTGGTGTGACGACTGCTGACCCCATGGGTGAGCCTCCCGCCCCCACCCCCAGGCCTCTTACCATGGCATGATCTCCATCTGTTACTCCAGAGTCACCAGCTTTGACACCAAGGATGCAAGGGACCTCCTGTCCCCATCTCCCCTACATCTGCCAGACCATCCTTTATCAAACCTGTAAACCATCGGGCATGCTCTGGGCACTTAATTTTTATGAAATATTGGGTCCTGTTATTGTCAGACAAACAGAGGAGTTGGTGACAAATTCTTCTCCGCTCGCTGACACCAAAGCATCTCGGCATGATGCATGGTTTCCATGAGGTCGGCCATCATCGGGGGCCATTGAAATTGATGAGGACAGCACATATCCAGGGGAGATAAACATGCCGTAGTGGCGAGGACAGGCGCTGAGCCCCCGGGAGCCCCTGTCCTACCCCTCTAACCCAGAAAGGCAGCACAAAGCCCTCCTTCCTGCCCGGCCTGGCTTCTCAAACGTGTCAGTGGAAGGAAAGCCGTTTATCACGAGAGGTTGTCACCATGTCGCTCAGTGTCCTGATTCAGTGACCTGGCTCATTTGCAAGGTGGATGGGCGTGCTTCGCCGTGGCAGGCAGCGCAGCATAATGAATCCCCACTCTGCTTAAGCCCTCCAAACCGTGGGCCAGGATGATGCCCAGCTCCATCTGGAGGCCTGAGCGCACCCTCGGCCCCTCCGCCATCTTGCGCTCACACGTCCATCTGGCAGGTCGTTCGAGAGTCTTCTTGGAAATGAGCAGAACATGCGGCTTATGAAATAAGAAGTCAGTTTGCAGGCTTTCTGACCATGCAGAGCAGATGCAGGAGGCCACAGCCCCACAGACCCGGCTATAGATCCGGGGCTGGGGTGCTCTGCACCTTCCTTGTAATATGGACCGCGTGCCTGCCCATGGACTTAGGAAACCACGTATGATTTTTTGCCTTGTCAAGGCAAGTGCATTAATTGAAAAGCACTCTGAGAAACAACCAGAAGGTCCTCTGAGAGGAGCCTTTAGCAGCTCCAGTGGACGGTCGTTCAGGGGCCTGAGTCTGCGGCCAGCCCGGGGAGCCGCGAGGCTGATTTCCCCACTCCCAGAAATGGACTCAGCAGTAGTAATGAGGCTGATGGGCGAGCTGCAGCCTCCGCTTCGTGGTCTCCGGAGCTCGTGGGGGCTGGGGCTCCTGACTGTGGGGGAGGCTGGACCCCTTAGTCAGAGCTGTAAATGTTTTCCCCAGGGGCTCTTCTGAAAGGCAGAATATTCCCACTGTTCTGTGGATGATTTGAAATGGAAAGCAACTCGTTCTAACATCTGCCTCTTTGCCTGGCTTTGCTCTGAGCCTGCCTAGCGAGCCAGCAGAAAGCCGGGGAGTCCTTGACATCCCGTGGAGGTCCTCCCTGGGCCTTCATCCCAGCCTGGCACATGTGTGCCTCCCCCTCGCCCCCCGCTCGCAGCCCGCCCCGTGTCCCCTGCTAAGGGGCCGCCCCCGACCAGCCCCAAGTCAGCACCAGCTGCTGTGGGGCTCCCGGCGGGAACATGCTTGGTCTCTTCTGGCGGTGACAGGCTTCGTGCTCTTTGAAAGGAGGTCCAGGCACCTCTGATCGGGGGAAGGCCTGTCTCGGGGGCCTTCCCTTTGCCGCCTTGAATGGGACACACGTGGGCCCCATCCTGATGGGGAGACTGGAGTGCAGACTTGGCTGTCACGAAGTCACTGTGTGCTCTACAGAGAGCAGGGTGGCCTCTCCCTGAACCCGCTCTCCTGGCTGTGGTGCACGAGTACAAACGCCCGCACGTGCTAGGGCTGTCGCAGGGAAGGGGGGCGGTGGGAGAATTTGCCACAGTACGTTCACTCTACCCTGAGCCTGTGTGTCCCTGGGAGGAGGGGGCCACGTGAGAGTCTGTTGTCTGAAGGGCCGGGCCAGAGGCACGTTGGCTGTTCTCTTGCCTCCCTGAGCCTGTGTGTCCCTGGGAGGAGGGGGCCACGTGAGAGTCTGTTGTCTGAAGGGCCGGGCCAGAGGCACGTTGGCTGTTCTCTTGCCTCCCCATACACGCTCTAAATAAAAACGCCCTTACCCTGATCCTATGGGGCCCACCCCGGCTCCCCCGGGGGAAACCAAACCAAAGAAGCGAAAGTCCCTGCCATCTCTTCTCCTCTTTCCTTGCCAAGTCAGTTGACCCAGGATGTGATGGGACATTTTTGTGGTGACAAGCAAGCAGGAGAGAGGAAGGAGGGGCCCCAGGAAATCGGCCGAGTGCATATATGTGTACATGCATATGCATGTGCGTGAGGCTGTGTGTGTGTGTGTGTGTGTGTGTGTGTGTGTGTGCTTATGTGTGCATGCACGTCCATGCATGCATGTGTGTGTCCCTTGGCACAGATTGCCTGGGGCCGATAGTGACCTTTCGTCGGGAGCAAGTGGCTGGATGTGGCTCACCGTGGGTATGCTCTGCTTCCTCCCCCAGGAGCAGCTGGCTGACCTCAAGGAAGACCTGGACAGGGATGACTGTAAGCAGGAGGCCGAGGTGATCATCTACGAGACCAACTGCCACTGGGAGGACTGCACCAAGGAGTACGACACGCAGGAGCAGCTGGTGCATGTAAGCCTCCGAGCTCGGCAGCCTGCCCCATGGGCAGAGCTTCTGGGCCCTCTGCTGGAGAGAAGGGGCTGGAGGAGGCAGCTCCAGCAGATGCCTGGGCTGCAGCCTCTGCAAGTGGGAGGCTAATTATTTATCTGGGCTCTGCCTGCTTCTAAAAGGCCACTTATAAATACATACGTCGTAAAAGAGATCAAAACAAAAATAAGTAAATGAGGAAATTCAGGAGAAAGGAACAATAAGATGAAGCCAGGAGTAGAACGTATTCTAAAAACTAAGTGCTCTGGACTATAATTCAGGTAAGTATCTTATTTTTCAAGCTTCCTAGCAGCCAGTGCAAAAAGGGAAATAAGAGCAGTTAAACCAGCCAGCATCTGCAAGATCATAACAAGCCTGACCCTGAAACCTGGAAGAAATTCCTCCCATGAAGGAAGGAATTCGTCATTTCCTCTGGGAGACCATTCCCAGAGACCCAGTATACATAAGTGCAGACAGGGTGTTGATACCCTATCAGGAGGCGGCTGCTTAAAAATTCCTGGATCCTGACAGGGCAGGACACCAGAGAAGCCATGGGACCTGGGTGTGCCTTTCGTGTCTTGTCCCTTGGTCCGCACTCAGAATTCGACAGCAACGTTCACGTGATGGCAGTCAGGGGGTAGCCTGCAGTGGGAAGAGCAGAGGCTTCAAAACTGGCTACATCACAGCTAGCCAAGTGGTTCTGCACAAGTCACTTAACCCCCATAAGCCTCAGTTTTTTCCTCCTGTAGCATCAGGTGAAGCTGCGAGGGGGTGAGGGTTAGATGGGTTACCCACGTAAGCACGTAGCGGATGGCATTTCATATGTGGTTGTTCCCTCCCACCTCCTCCTCCCTGTTCCCCACACCAGCCTGAGTGTTTCTCTTCTCCATCCAGAAGAGAAACTGACTTCAAGAATAACCCTCCCAGCCACCCCCTCCCCTGCACACACACATATATACACACAATTCTTGGGGACTGAGAGTCTGTAAAGATGAGCCCCACACCAGACTAGCAGCTCGATGGCTGGGTAGGGTAGATACACACGCTCTTCCCATCTAGAAGCCTCCCCAAAGGAGCTTGCTTCTCCCCAGCCCTGTGCATTCAGCATTTAGGACACCACCCACTCCATCCGGTCACAAGAGTTGCTCTCAAATACTGGAGGTTTCTTTTGCTTTGGGGATCAAACCCCCGCCCCCCCCCCCCAACCGCCGCCGCCAATTCTCACGTAGAAGACCGGGATTTCCTAGCAAACCTGTTGCAGCTGACACACCACCTGTGAAGCCGGGCTGCTCTGATCCCTCCTGGAACTCGAACGTAATTTTTCAACCTGCACCATGTCTTGGGGTGAACGCGTCCGAGGTGGAGAAGGGGCCACTGGGGCTGTGAGTTGTAGGATGGATCAGATTAGATGAAAGGAGCGAGAGGACAGCACTCATGGCCGGGAGGGGTCAGGGAGAGGTGGAGACGCAGACTTGAGAGGTGTGCTCAGTGGTGAGCGAACCGGGCCGCCCAGAGCACAGAGGAAACTCCTCCAATAAAGGCATCAGGGGCAGGAAGTGCAGGCTTCTGCCTGTGCCCAGGACTGTGCCTGCGGGCGTAGGGGAGCGCCTCTGCTGGGCCCCGGGAAGAGAAGGCCCCTATGAGAAGAGAGCCGGCCCCTCGGCCCAGCTGTGTCTTTCTCTCCGCTCCCTGGGAAGATGGATGGTGGCAGGCACACAGGCGAGCTGGAGCCCCCAGTCGATTATTAACAATTTGTTGCTAAGTAAACCAATAAGAAAAAAATGAAAGGCATTGTCAGGAAGCATTTTTATCATTTGAAAGGCTTTAAAAATGGAAAGTGCGGCTAATATGATAAGATTTCCCTGGAAGTTCAAAGCGCTGTAGATTTAACTCGCTCCAACGCGGGCATTTGTATGCACGACAGCCCGGCCTGTTTCTCAGCACGTGGGCCTGGCGGCTTGCTGTCTTTCTGGGTCGGGCGCTCCGACAGCCCCGCAGCTTGCAAAGAACGACAGCAGCACCATCCCGTAGAAGGACACCACCAGCCACAAAGGCCCGCCACGCATGCAACTTGACATTAACCTGGGCGCCCGTTTTAAAAAAAGAGTAAAAGGAAACAGGTGGAATTCACTTGAAAAATAGATTTTATTTCACCCAATATATCTGAAAGATGATCATTTTGACGTGTAATCAATATAAAACAGAATTACTGGATATTTTGCATCTTTTTTTTTTTTCTATTGTCCGTCTTGGAAACAGCCCATCCCAGTTGGTACCAGCCACATTTCAAGGGCTCAAAGCCACAAGTGGCGAATAGCTACTGCATTGGAGGTGGTGGTGGGTGGGAGGCAGTGAAAGCGGGAAGAGCACCAAGAACAGAGAGAAGAGAGGAGATGGGGCTGGAGGGACCAGGCAGCCAAGACCTGAGTGTCCTACCCTCCCGGCCCCCTCGGGAGAAGCAAGTCCAGCCTGATCTGCACACAGACAGGACATGACCTTGAACCAAGAGGGAGATGGAAGGGGAAGGATGGGACCTTGATGGGGCATAGGGAGGCTCCCCCGGTGGCCTTTAGAGAGAAGCCCTAGAGGGAGAGGAAATACTTGAGGTCCAATATATTTTTCAGTCCACTGCGTGAGTGGCTAATACTCTCCCCCACATAAATAAGCAACCTCAAAGCCTAAGGACATAAAAATCTGGCGGCCCCACACATATCCACCCATCCTAAGCTCAGAGGTAGTAATACCCTGCTCCAGTGAGTACTGCAGCCTTCAGTTAAATAATCAAAGCAAGTGACTAAAATCCAAAGGGTCAACTCAGGGCAGATTGCTCTGTTCCCTGTGACAGCGTCTGTGGCCCGTTGCTCCGTATCACGGGAGAAACTACTCGAGGTGGCACACATGTGGCGAGCCCGAAACAGAAGCTGGAAGGTGTGGGGGCAGGCACTGGGGAAAAGAGGGAAGTAAGTCCGCCATTCCCGGGCCAGGGCAGTGCTGCCTGGGATGCATCTGGGGACCCCTCCTCCAGGAAAGGCTTCTCGTTCTTGCACTTCCCAGCTTCCCCCAAGATGGTCCCTCCTGCCCCGGGATACCCAGCTCCCAAGGCCATGCCCCGAGATCAGTCATGCTGTCTTTGGCTGACCTGCTTTACCTTCCTGGGCCATCGTGTGCCAGGGACAGCCTCGCACAGTGCTCAGAGCCCAGAGCCCAGCATCAGGGTCAGAATGGAGCTCTGCCTGCCCTTGTTGACCTGGCCCTACTGGGCCACGTAAGAATCTGGGCCTTGCTGAAAAGGGGCGGAGCCATCACCTCATAGGCTGCTGTCAAAAGTAGAGATGAGCATACCTTTATGTTTGCATTATGATAAAAAAAAAAAGTTATTATTCAGGAATTCCTAGGACAATAGGGGCAAGTTTGGGAGAAGCGTCTCATGCACCAACCATGTGCATGTCTGCCTCGCTACAGTTCATTAGTGCCTACTGTTTGCAGCCTAGAGCGTCTTCCTCACGACCAGAGCCTGGAGCCCAGCCTGGGGTGAGCGGGATGCCCTTGCCCATCACAGATGGGCACTTTGATCACTGACTACTTGGGAAATGCCGCTGAGACGAGTAGCACACAGTAGGTCTGCAGTTAGTGGCAGCTAATGGGAGCTGATGAGGAGGTGTGGCCTGGCACACGGGCGGCGGTCTTGTCGGGCGGGGGGTCTGCACGGCCAGGTGGGGTCCGCAGCGCCGCGTGGCCGGACTCACGGCCGTCCCTGCGCTTCTCCCCGGCAGCACATCAACAATGAGCACATCCACGGGGAGAAGAAGGAGTTCGTGTGCCGCTGGCAGGCCTGCACGCGGGAGCAGAAGCCCTTCAAGGCGCAGTACATGCTGGTGGTGCATATGCGCCGGCACACGGGCGAGAAGCCGCACAAGTGCACGGTGAGCGGAGCTTCCGGCGCGGCCCTTCCCCGCCCCCCACCCCCGGCAGTCTCGGGAGGACAGCCGCGCCTCGTGGCTGATGTGGGCGTGGCTGGGCGTGGCTGGCCACGGGAAGACGTGTGTTGAATAGGCCAGGACAGCATCCCGGGGACCCACCTTCCCAACGTGTTGTCCTGTGTGCTCCTGCCCTGGGTCTTCTGCCCGTGCTTCTGCCCGTGGTGGGTTCTTGAGACCCCTCACCTGTCTGCTGTCCCAGAACTCCCATGGACTACGCATCTTGGTAGCTGCAGTGGGGATGTGCTGGCGGCTCTGTCGTTGTGCCTGTGTGGCCATGAGCCCCACGGTACAGCTACACCCCTGTACTTCGCTTGGCTGGCAGACCGGGGACACAGGTGCTGGCTCAGTAGCACCCTGGAGTCTGCTCCCCCCGCCCCCCGAAAAGCTTCCCTGGCCAGTCAGAGCTGGAGCAATATCCCTTTCATTGAATTTCTTTTTTAATTTTTTTGAATTTCTTTTTTTTTCTATTTTTTTAAGATTTTATTTATTTGAGAGAGAGAGAGAGAGAGAATGAGCAGGGAGGAGGGACAGAGGTAGAAGCTGACTCCACCGAGGAGCAGGGAGCCCGATGCAGGGCTCCATCCCAGGACTCCGGGATCACCACCGGAGCCAAAGGCAGATGCTTCACTGACTGAGCCACCCAGGCGCCCTGAATTTCTTTTTTTAAAGTGGACACAAAAATAAGACCTTTTAGACAGTTTCCCTTATGGTGTCAACAGAATTTGTGAGTATGATTGGCGAGACCCTTTTTTTAACACACACGACTGTTCCCTCTTTAAAAGGGCCGCTGGTCCAGTGGGGCACGGACGTGGTTGCGGCTAATGCCTCTGGGAGCTCTCTGTGAATTACCTTATTTTGTAATACTGAGATAGACATTTTATTCTCATTTTAATATCTCTGAAATGAGAGTGTTTTTACCTATTTACCCAGTTGATGGATATTTGAATTGTTTTCACTTTCGGGCTATATGGAAAATGCTGCCGTGGACATTAGTATACAAGTTTTCAATTCTCTTGTGTCTGTACCTTGAATAGAATTGCTGGGTCATATGGTAACTCTGTGTTCAACTTTTTGAGGACCAGCCAGACTGCTTTCCAAAAAGGCTGCACCATTTTACATTCCCACCAGCAATATGTGAGGGTTCTGCTTTCTCCATGCCCTTGTTATCACTTGCTAACTTGTCTTTTGATGACAGTCGTATTAGGGGATGTGAAGTGGCATCTCATTGTGGTTTTGATTAGCGATTCCCTAATGACTGATGATGTTGAGCATCTTTTCATGTGCTTATTGATCATTTCTATGCCATCTTTGGAGAAATGTCTACTCAAATGTGTTGCCCATTTTTAAATTGAGCTATTTGTCTCTACCATTGGGTTGTAGTAGGTCTAAACCCTTGTCAGATTTATGAGTTTCGAGTATTTTCTGCCATTCTGTGGGTTTTCTTTTCATTTTCTAGATAGTTTCCTTTGAAGCACCAAAGTTTTTAATTTTGGTGAAATCCAATTTTTTAACTCTTTGTGCTTTTGGTATCATATCTAAGAAACCATTGCCTAATCCAAGGTAATGAAGATTTATCCCTATGTTTTCTGTGAATTTTATAGTTTATAAATATATAGTCTATATTTATAGGATAGCTCTACCATTTAGGTCTTGAATCCATTTTGACTCCATTTGGGTATATGGTGTGAGGTAGGGGTCCAGCTTCATTCTTTTTGCATGTGACTGTCCAGTTGTCCTGATCCCATTTGTTGAAGAGACTGCTCTTTCCCCCATCGAATGGCCTTAACACCCTTCTCGAAAACCACTTGACAGTAATATATGAACTTATTTCTAAACTCTCACTTCTAGTCCATTGATCTCTATGTCTGTCCTTATGATAGCACCACACACAAACTTGATTACTGTAGCTTTGTAGTAAATTTTGAAATTGGGAAGTGTCAGTCTTCCAAATTTGTCCTCCTTTTGCAAGATTATTTTGGCTCTTCTGAGTCCTTGCAGCAAGTTATTTTCATAACATTCTGAGTGGCCGCAAACCATAGCCCAGTGGTACAAGCTGTGAGCTGTAGAAACAGATCAATGTACCAAATATACTCAGTCACACTGGTCAGGAATAAAGGGGAGAATATGAAGAAGACACATAAGAACCCAGTTCCTACGAGGGTTTATGTGTCATTCTGAGGGCAATTTTCATAGGAACATTAGATGCTATTGCAGTATCTTGGGAGTAGGTACAGAACCTCCTACAATGATCCATCCTTCTTCCTTCCTCTCTCCCTCCTTCTCTGCCATTCTCTCTTACTCCCTCTTTCCTTCCTTTCCAAAAATGCTTCTTGAGTGCCAAAAAATGTTTTCTCATCAGATATTAAATACTGGGAACACAAAAATGAACAAGATCTAGAAGGTACCTGTTCTTTTGGAGCTTATATCCTATGGGAAGACCACATAACAAAATGACAAAGATTATAAATTGTGGTAGGAAGTATAAAGAGAAAAGGGTAGTCTTATGATTAAGAATATCAGAGAAATTCTCCTAGAGGAAATAAACTAAGAGACTGAGAGGGGGTGAGCCAGGCCAGGACCCAGATAGGGTTCCAGCCAGAGCAGAGAGTGTGTGCAAAGGCCCCATGCCAGGAAGAACTTAGTGGGGCCAAGGAACTGAAAGGGGACCAGCATGGCCAGAGCGAGGGTAAGGGTGGCCAGCTCACTCAAGGATTCAGAGAACACTGGATTTGATTTGATTCGATTTGATTTGATTTGATTTAAGTAGGTTCCATGCCCAGCGTGGAGCCCGACATGGGGCTTGAACTCACAACCCTGAGATCAAGACCTGAGCTGAGATCAAGAGTCAGACACTTAACTGACTAAGCCACCCAGGCGCCCCTGGATTTTATTCTCAGCATGTTTTAATGCACACAAACATTCTAATCAGGGAGTGGCCCTGGAAACAGTTAAAAATAATATTTCCAAAGAGTTTTTAATGTGATGGGAAGATTCTCGCCATGTGTCATTGATTTTAATAAACAGAATATGTAACTAAATATGTGTTATGTTACCATTTGGGTTTTTAAACATTTGGGATGAACTACAAAGTCCCCAGAAAGAGACTTACCTGGATGTTGGCAGTGGCTGTCCCTGGGCAGCCGATGGTTTTCATTTCTCTTTTTGCACTTCTCCATCTTCTCCAAGTTTTCTAGAGTGGCCTTGTGTTGTTTTATAATCAGAAAGCAAGGTGGACATTATTGTTAAAATACATACTCCTGGAGCGCCCGGGTGGCTCAGTCGTTAAGCGTCTGCCTTTGGCTCAGGACGTGATCCCAGAGTCCTGGGATGGAGCCCCAGATCAGTCTCCTTACTCCGCTGGGAGCCTGCTTCTTCCTCTCCCACTCCCCCTGCTTGTGTTCCCTCTCTCTCCAGCTGTCTCTCTCTGTCAAATAAATAAATAAAATCTTAAAAAAAAAAAAAAAACATGCTCCTGAGTGCACCAGCAGGGTGAAGCGGACGGGGGGTCTGGGGAGGAGGCAGCACGCCAGCCCCTAAGGTCGGGTTCCCTGTGTTGGATCTGGGGCACCCTCACTGATTGAACCCACCTCCTCCCAGTTCGAGGGCTGCTCAAAGGCCTACTCTCGCCTGGAGAACCTGAAGACGCACCTGCGGTCCCACACTGGGGAGAAACCATACGTGTGTGAACACGAGGGTTGCAACAAGGCCTTCTCCAACGCCTCAGACCGTGCCAAGCACCAGAACCGCACCCACTCCAACGAGGTACCCGGCCAGTGTGTGCACAGTGCGTGCACATGGGGCCCCTCTGATGAGTGCATAAATGCATCATCCCATGGCTTCTAGTAGGCTGCCAGGTAGCTAAATGCCCAATGCCCCTTGCCCCCTCCCGCCTACTGTCTGAGCTCAGCATGCATCAGCAGTCCCCTGCCGCTCCACCCTGGGCAGCTGGCAACAGCATGCTGCAGCTGCTACTGCTCTCTAACCTACCGTAGCTGTCAGCCCCCCACTGATAAGGCACAGAGCAGCCTTTGTCTCCCCAGGTAGCCAGACCCCCTGGCAGGGCTGATGGAGCCCAGGGAGAAAAGTCCACTGTACCTGCCTCCCAGTCCAGGCCCAGCCCCTCCACTGCTTTTGCTTGGGTAGACTCAGGAAGGAACATTTCCAAAGGCTTAAATACATTCTGGATCCCAAGAAGATTTCTTACAATGCTTGTAAGAAATCAGAGGAATTCCCAAAGGAATCTAAGCCCCATAGGGTCTCTACACACAAGAGCTAGCCTTGAAGAGGAGTGTGTTGATGTACATGTGTGGAGGTTTGCGTGTATGTAGATGTATGTGTGTATGTATTATGTGGGTCTGTGTGGATGCATATTTGTAGGATGTGTGTGTGTGCGGGTGTTTATGCACTTGCACACATGTACATATGTATGTATGTGTATGGTGTGTCTGCATGGATGTGTGTGTGTGTGTGTGTGTGTGTGTGAGAGAGAGAACTCGGGACTGAGGTTCAGAAAACCTGGGTTTTTGTCCCATTCCTGAGTGACTTTGAGCCAGTTTCTTTGCCTCTGTGAACCCGTTTTTCTGCATCAGAGAGATCAGGGTGTTAATGCTGTCTCGCAAGTATTACAAAGTAATACACTCCTACTGATAGCAAAAATCCCGGTGCCCTGGTCCCTGGGGAGGCGGCATCGCAATCACACCAAGCTCTGTGTCCCCACCCCCTCCATAGCCTCTGATCTATGTCCCCAGCTTGTGTTGAGGGCTTCCTCAGCCATGTGCTTAACCACATGAAAAGATGGCAGATAAGACCAATGGGACTGAGCGCCTGCAGGCCTGGGGCCAGCATGGCTCCATCCTGGGTGCCCTGGCTGCAGACAGGTCCGACACCTTCTGACTGTGCCAGCCAAAGGACGTGGCATGGCTTTAGGAGAATGGGGAGCACTCCCACTCAAGAGTTCATAACACAGGCCTGCTTCTCTTCCCAGAAACCCTATATCTGCAAGATCCCAGGCTGCACCAAACGCTACACGGACCCCAGCTCTCTCCGGAAGCACGTGAAAACGGTACACGGCCCAGACGCTCACGTCACCAAGAAACAGCGCAACGACGTGCACCTCCGCGCCCCCCTGCTCAAGGAGAACGGGGACAGTGAGGCCAGTGCTGAGCCTGGTGGCCGGGGCCCGGAGGAGACTGCCGAGGCCAGCAGCACCAGCCAGGCCGTGGAGGACTGCCTACACGTCAAAGCCATCAAGACCGAGAGCTCCGGGGTAAGCAGAGCTGGACAGTGGAGGCCCCACTGCATGCCTCCCACCCCCCAGGAGATCAAGCCCGACAGCAGGAGGGCCCAGAGCCCCGACTGCAGCTGTGGGTTCTGCCTCGGGGTCCCCCCCGCGTCTAAGTACACGATGATGTCCTCCTCTCTCCAGCTCCACTTTCTTCCCTTCACGACCTTGGGCCTCTCATAGAACCTGTCTTGTGCCAGTTCTCGTTCTGCTGGGCAGGGCCATGGCCATGGAGATGCCTGCCCACACGTGGTCAGTCTGTGGGTGGTTCCTGGGGTCTGCCTTTCCAACCAGCACCCGAGCGCTACAGTTGGTCCCCTCCCCTCTGTCCTGTCTCTGCGTCCTTGCCCCTGTGGCCACCACTCCTTTTGTTCTAACCACCTGTTCTTTGTCTCCACCTCTTTTTCTCGACTGTACCTCCCCTAAGGATAGACGGTACTGAGGTGAGCAGAGAAGCCCGGCCGGGGTGTGGGTGGGCTGGCGTGCTGAGGGCGGGCTGGGGTGCTGGTCCAGGGCTGCCGCCTGGGTGCAGACCGATCAGTCAGTCCAGGCCCCTCGGGAGCCTGGTAAGGGGGGGTTGGATCAGTAGGCACCAGGCACTGTATGTGGAACCCCTGGGATAGATAAAGGCTGGCAGCAGGAGTCAGGCTGGCAGATAGAGGAGCAAACTGTGGGGACCGAGCCTCCACCAGGGACAGGGCTGAGTGGAGGCGTGAGTTCAGGGCACAGAGGAGGAAAAGACTAGCCGACAGAGGGTCTTGAGTGCCAACGTAAGAAATGAGGGTCGTGCCATGGGCAGAAGGGAGCACTGTCACTGAAAATTCCAGAAAAGTCTGGATTTGGGGGCATGTGGCCTGGGAATGAGTCCACAGGTGCAGTATCTGAAGTGAACCCCAGCCGGGCTCAGATCCCAGGTCCCAGTGGAGGCCGCCCAGGTTGTGTGGAGTCCCGAGTTGTACACATGAGCCATGAATTCTCTGCCCCCCTCGGCATCGACCCAGAGGGAGGGCTGGTTTGGGGTGGCCATTCAGGCAAGGGCTTGCATCGAGCAGGTCCACCCTCCCTGATCTTCCTGGCCGTTTCCAACAACCTGCCTCTGGCCTGTTGAGAAGGTACCCGGTCAGCAGGATGCCACTGCTCCTTGCTTCATCATATGCACATCCCTGTTGTTGGGAACATTGAGCGCCCTCTCTTATGTCGACTCCATGCAGCCATGGCAGCCTCTGTGGGGCACAGACTCAAAGTGTCCCCACGCCCTGAAAGCTCAGCATGCAGAGCTCTGGCCCAGATGCCGGCCGGGAGAACTGAGGAGCAGGAGACAGGGTAACGTGGGGCTGTCCACTCCCAGGCACCCTCTGCCTCCGGAGGCTTCCCGTCCAGCCACTGACCCCGTCCCAGAGGCACTCCAAGTGCATCTTCTAGTTGGGGAAGCTGAGGTTCAGAGAAGTGAGGTGGCTGGGCCACCTGCTACAGACAGACAGCAATGTTTGAAAGTTCCTCCGCATGACAGCCTCCTTCCCGGGTGTGTAAGGGCATGGGGTGTATGCGGGCAGGGGTGCAGGGCCAGGTGGATTCTCACAGCCTCTGAGTCTGTGCCTTCTCACCACACCTCCCTGTAGCTGTGTCAGTCCAGCCCCGGGGCCCAGTCGTCCTGCAGCAGTGAGCCGTCTCCCCTGGGCAGTGCCCCCAACAATGACAGCGGCGTGGAGATGCCGGGGACAGGGCCCGGGAGCCTGGGAGACCTGACGGCTCTGGATGACACGCCCCCAGGGGCCGATGCCTCAGCGCTGGCCGCTCCATCTGCTGGTGGCCTGCAGCTGCGCAAACACATGACCGCCATGCACCGGTTCGAGCAGCTCAAGAAGGAGAAACTCAAGTCACTCAAGGATTCCTGCTCCTGGGCCGGGCCGGCTCCACACACCCGGACCACCAAGCTGCCTCCCCTCCCAGGAAGTGGTGAGTGGAGGCTCCGGGTGTGCGGGCAGGGGCGGGACAGGGCCTGGGGCCAGTACCCACTAGGTTCCCTTCCATCAACCTCCATGTGCCATCTCACCGGATGCCCACAATAGGATGGATCTTACCAGTCCTTTGCACAGATAAGGAAAGTGAGGCTTGGAGAGGTGAAAGTGCCCCCTTGGATCAATGGCAGAGCTGAGTGAGACCCGGGCCCGAGTAGCTCCAAGCCCGGGCTCTTCAGCTATACCATGCTTCTGCTCTGGGCACTGTGGCAAAGGCTCTGGGGAGGAGAGCAATATATCCCGGTCCTTATGGTTCAAAGGCCATGCCATGAGATGCACACCGGATGGGGGAAGGAGCCGGGGAACGAGGACGGAGCTGGGGCTGGAGCTGGGGAGAGGAGGGAGACAGCGTGTCAGCTGGGGAAGAACGGGAGGACTTTATGCAGAAGACAGGCTCAGGAGGTGCCAGCCAGGCTTGGAGATGCACGGTGTCCTCAGGAGCATCTCCTGAGTGCCGACTCTGGGCTGGGCGGTGAGCTGGACCCACAGCCAGTGTGCGGGACGCTGAGATGCACCACCCAGGTCTCCCTCGAAGGGAGGATTTGTTGCCCCAGCTGTTGAGGGAACTGCTGGCAAACGGCCTTCAACTCTCAGCCTCAGGCCGAAATCGCCTGGCTTGCAGACAGCTGCCTTACCCGAGGTCACCCCTTCCCAGGGTGGCCCCCATCCAGTGACTGCTCACGGCAGGAGTGTAAGGCTGTTCAAGGCCCAGAGCTCCTTGTGACATCAGCTGTCGTCAGGCCTGCGTGGCAACACACCTCTCAACCCCATTCCCATTCTGGGGCCTTTGCTCCCTTCCATGGGCGGGCGTCTCAGTGGGCTGCCTATAAGCTTCCTGGGAGCCGCCTGGCCACACCCGGGCCCAGATGGTGAAGGGGCAGGGAGGCCTGGCCAGGGCCTCCCGGGCTCCTCCTCCCCAGCTCTCAATAACCTCTCCTAAGGAGAGGCACATTTTATCTCCAGCTGGAGAAACTAAGGATCAGACAGAATGAGAATTCAGGGCCGGCCAGGCAGTGGCAGCTAAGACCGGAATCAGGCCTCCTGACTCCCATGGGCCCATCATTTGTTCACTTACTGTTGCCCCCTTCCCTCCTTTCATTTAGAAGTCACTGGTTGAGCGCCTGCTGTGTGCCAGGCCCTGTAGCAGGGCTCCCGCGGCCGCAATCTCGGCCGGGTCAAAACAGGCAGAGCAGCCGCGCCCTGTCCCGGCCGCTGACCCCTCTCCTTGCCTGCAGGCTCCATCCTGGAAAACCTCAGCGGCGGGGGCGGCGGGCCGGCCGGGCTGCTGCCCAACCCGCGGCTGTCCGAGCTGTCCGCGAGCGAGGTGACCATGCTGAGCCACCTGCAGGAGCGCCGGGACAGCTCCACCAGCACGGTCAGCTCCGCCTACACCGTGAGCCGCCGCTCCTCCGGCATCTCCCCCTACTTCTCCAGCCGCCGTTCCAGCGAGGCGTCGCCCCTGGGCGCCGGCCGCCCCCACAACGCCAGCTCGGCCGACTCCTACGACCCCATCTCCACCGACGCGTCGCGGCGCTCCAGCGAGGCCAGCCAGTGCAGCGGCGGCGCGGGACCGCTGAGCCTCACGCCCGCGCAGCAGTACAGCCTGCGGGCCAAGTACGCGGCGGCCACCGGCGGGCCGCCCCCCACCCCGCTGCCCGGCCTGGAGCGCGCGAGCCTGCGGACCAGGCTGGCGCCGCCCGGCCCCTGCCCGCGCCCGCTGGGGCCACGGCGGGGCAGCGACGGGCCGGCCCACGGCTCCGTGGGGCCCGCGCCCGCCTTCCCCCACGAGGCTCCGGGCGGCGGGGCGCGGCGAGCCAGCGACCCCGTGAGGCGGCCCGACGCCCTGGCCGCGCCGCGAGTGCAGCGCTTCCACAGCGCCCACGACGTGAACCCGGCCCCGCTGCCGCCCTGCGCCGACCGGCGAGGCCTCCGCCTGCCCGGCCACGCGAACGTCGACGGCGGCCTGGCCCGCGGCGCCTACTCGCCCCGGCCGCCCAGCATCAGCGAGCACGTGGCCATGGAGGCCCTGGCAGCCGGGGCGGACGGCGCGGGGTCTGAGCTGGGCCTCGTGCTGCCCGAGGACGACCTCGTGCTGCCCGACGACGTGGTGCAGTACATCAAGGCGCACGCCGGGGGGGCCCTGGACGGCAGCCCCCCACAGGCCTATCCCCCGGAAAGCACCTGCTTCCCTGAGAACCCCAAACTGCCCAGCCCCGGGCTGCACGGCCAGCGCAGGATGGTGGCCGCGGACTCCAACGTGGGCCCTGCGGCCCCGGTGCTGGGAGGCTGCCAGCTGGGCTACGGGGCCCCCTCCAGCCTGAACAAGAACAGCATGCCTGTGCAGTGGAATGAGGTGAGCTCCGGCACCATGGACACCCTGGCCAGCCAGGGGAAGCCCGCGCCCTTCCCACAGGGCAACCTGGCTGTGGTGCAGCAGAAGCCGGCTTTCAGCCAGTACCCAGGCTATAGTCCGCAAGGTCTGCCGCTGAGCCCGGGGGCCCTGGACACCGCGCAGGCACACTTTCAGCCCTGCGGGGGAGGCCCCTCCGTGCCTAGAATCAATTATCAGCAGCAGCTACGGCAGCCGGGGACAGGTGGTCAGTGTCCCAATATGACCAGCACTGCGAGCCCCCACACCCACTATGGCCAAGCGCACCCCCAGCTGAGCCCCAGTACCATGGGCGGGGCCCTGAACCAGTACCCCCCATCCTGCAGCAACATGGCAGCCAAGCCAGTCCACCTGGGGCTCCCCCAGCAAATGGAAGTTGCTCCCGAAACCACCATGGTGGGCAGCAATCGCAGGGAACTCGGAATCACCAATTCCTCCCTGGCCGGGATGCCACCCCTTCACTCAACCCAGAGCTACCCACAGCAGAGCCATCACCTGGCAACCCCCATGAGCCAGGAGGGCTACTGCCAGGGCCCCAGCCTTCTGTCTTCCCAGCAACCCGGCTTCATGGAGCCCCAGCAGGGCGCCGTGGGGGTGGCAGGATCCAGCTTTGGCCTAGTGCAACCCCGGCCACCCGCTGAGCCCAGTCCTGCTGGCTGCCACCGTGGGGTGCGGGCTGGGCTGCAGCTGGCCTATGCCAGGGCCACCAGCCATGCCATGGCTGCTGCGTCGGCCAACCAGGAGATGGCAGATGTGCCCAAAGGAGCGATGGGCAACATGGTGTGCCGGCCCCCTCAGCGACCCCCACAGGACACGGCCGGGGCCCAGGACCACAGCATGCTCTGCTACTACGGCCAGATCCACATGTACGAACAGAATGGGGGCCTGGAGAACCATCTGGGCTGCCAGGTCATGCGGCCCCAGCCACCGCAGCCACAGGCCTGCCCAGACAGCATCCAGCCCCAGCCCTTGCCCTCGCCTGGGGTCAACCAGGTGTCCAGCACGGTGGACTCCCAGCTCCTGGAGGCTCCCCAGATTGATTTCGATGCCATCATGGATGATGGCGATCACTCCAGCCTGCTCTCAGGCGCCCTGAGTCCCAGCCTCCTCCACAGCCTCTCCCAGAACTCCTCCTGCCTCACCACCCCCCGGAACTCCCTGACGCTGCCCTCCATCCCCACGGGCATCAGCAACATGGCTGTTGGGGACATGAGCTCCATGCTCACCAGCCTGGCCGAGGAGAGCAAGTTCCTGAACATGATGACTTAAGGCCCCAACCCCTGGCGCTCAGTGGACTCGGAGGAGCCATCCTTTCCCAGAGCGTGGGGCTTTTGTCAATTTTGTCTTTTTCCAAAAAAGTATTAAATAGGTCTGAGGGAGTGTGGCCAATGGCTGGTTCAGACCACAAATGCTTTACGGGCACGTTTGTGTGTGTCCTGTCTGGTCTTCTTTTGGGTTATTTTTCGGAGCACTGAAAAAAGTGTCAATTGGGAAAGGCAAAGTAGAAATGAAAAACTCGTTTGCACAGTGCTTCCCAGCCTTTGGTGTTTATAGGACCAAATTGTTCTGGCGTCTTCGCCTCTGTCATTTGGCTAATGAGGGATTTCATTGGCCAAGTTTTCCAAGTACACGAGTAAAGAGGGTAGAGGGACCACATTTGGGTTTGAATCTGAAAGCCATACTGGATATTCTAATCCTGGAAGATAAGCTTCTCATTCCCCTACCTGCGGGGTCAAAGAATTCTTCTATGAAGCTTACTTCTTGAGGCCTCTAACATCCCCCGTGCCACAGAGAAAGAAGATCTTGACCTGGATGATTTGGAAGCACGTCCTGATTCCAGGTTTGGTAGAGCTGGCACATCTGCCCCCAAAAAGCCGAGTGTGCGACTGGCAGACTGTCCAAGTGCATACGAATGAATAAAGTATGGAAGGATTGCCAGAGAAGAGAAAGAAAAATTGTAGTCCTTGGGGCAAGCCCAGGAGCTGCCCTGGCTTCTCCAGACCGTGTTTACAGTGTTCATGCATGTCGAATGTAGCCCTTCCTGGAAAGAACACTTTCTTCTAAATACCTCGGGGCTGCTGGAGCTGCTGTGGGTTAGGGATGGACCCAGGCGAGCCAAAGCCTGGCACGCGGCCTCGAGAAAGTGGGAGAGCACCAGGGGCCCAGCCTCGGGCCACCCTGGAGATCGCCCGTAAGAAGAGGAAGTCGTATGTTTACCCAATTCTGTCTCTCCAGTGCACTGTCCACCCACTTGACCATGGAAAAGCCCAGGACTTGACAGCAGCCTCCGCCTAGGCTCCCCCGGGCTGTGTTGTCTGCTCACCCGCAGCCCAGGGGTCTATGCCGAGGCACCCGTGCAGTCCCGGGATCTTCCGGACTCCTTCCCTCTGTCCTCCTGCTCATTTTGCAAAGTACGATGACCTGCATGGTGTTTTGGTGGGGGTGGGAGGGTGACGGGGTTGATTCTTGGAACTCTGAGGGACCGTCACTGAATGTTCCTTTTCGGCGTGACCAAGCCCCACCTGGAAATGGAATTTGGAACTGGCATCAGAAGACATCGTTCCTGAACGTACTGCAGGGTGACTCGGTGCCTCCTCCCCACCACACACACACACACACACACACACCGCACGCCTTCCCGTGTTGAATTCGTGGCAACTTGCCAAAACCAGCCGCACCACGAGGAGCCGGATGCCATGACCCTGCCCTCAACCAGGACAGGGCCGAAACCTTACCTGGGCCCTCCACGTCCCAGAACATCAGATGCTTTGTTAGGGTCCAAAGACAAAGCCAATGCCAGATAACAGCCCTGGGCCGCCGCCCAGGGGTCTGGGCTCCGTGGAGGTGTTCATGCAGTCCCTGAGCTGGGATTTCGCTAGCCGTTCCCAGCCCGTGTATAGTCTGTACAGACGGCGTCAGCCCTGAAAATACTGTAGGTGAATCAGCCAGCCAAAGTTATATCTTCGAAATATTTAGCTTTTTCTACATGCTATGAATTGAGATGACACGCTCAACTTGTAAATAAGTCTTTTTGTACATTAAAAAAGTAATTTTTTCATAATTTAGTCTATCTGCTTCTTCCTTGACAGTAGTTAATGAGAACCCGAGCAGTAAATTTGGTGCATTTGAACAGAAACTAGGCTGTATTTTTTCACAACAGTGTCAAAATTGACTGTCCCGCCTTCACCGAGAAATGTTTAATGCTGAGGCATTTACTGGCTGTTTGCTTGTTGTCTCCGGGCGTGAGGGTGGGCAGGGTTTGACGATTTACGGTGACCATCCGGCTGTTCTTCCAGCGAGCTGATCTGAACATCTAAGCTGGTTTGCCGAGAACCTTGTGTACCAGACCCAGGTATTTTCCCGAGCACTCGTCCCAGAGTGTTCCTCAGGTCAGAGTTCCATCTCTGATGGGTAATTTGATGAGCACTCTTGAGTCAGGGTGGGGGTTGGGAGAAGATAGATGCCTGTGCTTGGTGCTGGCAAAAGGAGAAAGGAGAGGCAGATGGAGCCGTGTGATCCCCAGCAGCCAGCCTGGGGCGAAAGGGCCCACGGGGAGCGGCCACGAGCCGGAACTCTGAGCTCTACAAGGTGGCCCTGGCAGGTACACAGGGAGGGCCCAGATCTAGCAAGCCAGCAGTCAGCCATTAGCCATGATCAAGCCACTATAGGGAACCTCAGGGGGCCAGTGAGTAGGGCACGTGGACTGGGGTGGTTTCTGGGACAGGAAAACAGAGGGGGCGCCTAAGACCAGGTTAGAGGGGGTAGGGCCGGGCACGCTGGGCCCCTGAACTCCCTCCTCTCCATGAGAAAAACCCTGGCACCCGCCTCAGAGAGTCCAGAGCCAAAGCCATGCAGAGGGCCTTCAGTTCTGTGGCATGAGACCAAGTGCACTGAGGAAAGTAGGAAACCCCCAAGGAAAGTAGAATTTAGCAGGTTTCCCTTCTGCAGGGCACCCCCAAAGACTTCCCTGGCTGTCTGGCCATAATCTCCTGCTAGAAAACCCATAGCCAGAGCCACACTCGCGGGCCTCGCTCCTCCGTGAAGACTCACTTAGCCGATGGCACCCTTGGGAGGAGGAACTGAGCGTGCCTGCCTGCGCCCTGTGTCTGCCTCCTGCAAAGCTCGTCCTCAGGCCTTGTTCCTCTGCCTCCCCACGTGGTAAGTCTCTGGAAGCAGCTGTGCCCTGCTTGGGGGGCAGAGGGAGGCCACAAATTGTTCAGAGCTGCCTGAGACTTGTTGTGTCACAGTGTGAGGAAGCCCATCATGGCCCCATGGCCCCATCAGCTAACCGTGGCCACAGTCGTGCTGCAGACCAATCCACGAAGCTTCATCACCATGAACATCTGCTGAACTTCTGAGTCTGGGCCAAATGAGGGTGGACTGCTCCAGGCTGGGCTGGGCAGGGCATCTCTGGGGACCGCTAATCCAATCAGCTTGGGGGGAGCAGCTTGTATCAAGCCCACGTGACTCCCTTCTTCCTCCTGCAGCCAGGGTGCTGCTGGCCTGGCCTCTGCCTTCTTGTGGCAACAGCTGGAACACAAGGGAAGAAGCAGGAGAATGAAGGTCCTCTTTAGGCCTCTGCTTAGCACCACGGAACAGTTCGTTCCTCTGGCCAAAGCAAGTCACGTGGCCAAACCCATCAGCAGTGACTTTAGTAGGAAACTGCTTTCCTTCTATGGAAGGGAGGGGGAGAGAGTCAATATTTCTCAACAACATATAGTCCACCACAGTCCGGCCTCATAAAGGCTGCGATGCCTGTCCCTCCCACATGTAAAATATACTCACCCCAGACCCCCAGAAGTCTCTGCACTCGATGGTCAGGCTCAAGGTCAAGGATCTTGGGATCTACACCTGTTGTGGGTGGGGCTCTTCTTGGCAGCTCTCCGCCCACCATGCGTGTGCACAGTCCCCGCATACAGCGGTGGCACAGAGCTAGATTCGTGGCCGTTACCACTCCCATCTGGGTCCTTGGGCCACGGTATCTGAAACCCTGCTGAGCAAGTATTGCCAGAGCCCCCCGCTGGGTGGAATGTTCCTTGAATGACTCCCCAGTCCACTGTGCTCTGCGCCTCTGGCTTCCTCCATTGGGGCGATCTTCCCTTTGGCTCAACCCTCCAGCTCCTGGAGAGGGCATTGGGAAGCATGCCCTCCGTGAGAGCGCAGACACTCTTCAACCTCTTCCTGTCTGCAGGAAGTTAGGAGCCTGCCGTCCTTAAGGTTTCCAGCCCCTTCCATCCTCTTTAGTCCATACACTTGCCCACTCAGCTCTCTCAAACGTTGTGGGTGCTCTGCATATTTGATTCCAGTCCACTCTGTGCCAAAAGCCCCACCCGAGTCCCTTCAGGGACACGCCTTGCCCTATGTTTGGTGACAGGGACCTCACATCATGCTATGTGGGGCCATGCCCTGAAAGGTTCTAGGCACCCTGTTGTCATGGAAAGGATATTCTGGAGCCACCTTACTCCTTTCCAGGACCGTAAGAACAAAGGTCGTTAGCATCAAGGGCACATCCTTGACTGTCTTTACTCTGATGCTGTCCTTCACTGGAACCTGGATTCGGTATCTGCCCCCCTCCCAAGCCAAATCTTAAACTGAAGGCCTCTTAGTGGCTGGAGAGACTGGAGAGGAGAAATAATTTCATTTCCCAAATCCTGCTTTAAACTGGCCAGTTCTTTTCTGAACCCATCCTCACTCATAGAACCTTATCATTTACAGCTCAAAAAAAGCTCATGTTTACAGTCTTTTGCCTGGAAACTGGCCTGCCAAATTCCACAAATTCATAGGAACGTTTTCTCCCTCCCAAACTAGCATAGGCAATCATCTTACCAAATATTTCTTCACCACATAGCACCCAGGTCACCATTTTTCTGGCCATTTTTCCAACCTCTTCTAAATTCCCTCATCATCCAGTTCTAAACCTATGCTGCATAGTTTTGAACTTGGTTATAGCCATCTCCCATTTAGGTACCGATTTCTGAATGAGCTAACCATGGCCCAAAAATGCTGTCTAGCAAAACCCACAAAAGCCCCAAAGCATAAAACAAGCAGTCACTTAGCCCAGAAGTCTGCACATCAGCCCAGGAGGGCTTACCTCGGCTGGGCCCACTGGCAAAGCTCAGCTCTGCTCCTGGGCCTCCTCCCCTGGAACCAGAGCCTTGCTCGGGCATCTACTGGAGAAGGCACAAGTACCCAAGGGCAAGCAAAAATGCAGGAGGCCTTCTGAGGCCTTGGCTTGGAACAGGAAGCAAGTCACGTGACTGAGTCCGAACTCAATGGAACCGGAAAGACTATACCTCCTATAAAATCAGAGCAGGCAAGTATCCTAACAATAATCCCGCCTACCACTGACCAGCTCTGATCACAATAAGACTGAGACTGTAGCCTCCATCTCTCTCCTGAGTCTTACCTTAGTTGGTTCGAAACCCGAAAAGAGAAGAGGGCAGGGTCATCCACTGGTCATTTGTAACCAGTGACATGTCAAAGCCAGATCGTGAGCCTCTTGAGTGCATCTCTCCCCAACTCTGCAATTGACTTCTCATTGATAACTTAAATTTGGCTGTGTTGGGAGAATTTACACCATGAAGATCAGCAAACACTACAACTCAGGGCTTCCCCATCTTGTCCCCCAGAGAGTCATTATGAAACATTTGCTAGTGAACTGCCAGACTACTCAAGTACTGTGAGTTGTCAATAGCGTGATATGCCCAGGGGTCTTTTCTAAGTATATATGGCAACAAAACCCATTTTGTGGGGACCGTATGAGGCCAAAGTGCCATGAGCATGGCTACCTCAGTCATCTAGTGTAGTGCTTTTCAAACCTTAAAGTCATGCAAACACTGGGTCGCCTGGGTGGCTCAGTAGGTTAAGCATCTGCCTTCAGCTCAGGTCATGATTTCCGGGTCCTGGGATCGAGCCCCACTTTGGGTTCCCTGGTCATCGGGGAGTCTGCTTCTCCCTCTCCCTCTGCCTCTCCACACTTACTCGTGCTCACTCACTCTCTTTCTCTCTCTCAAATAAATAAATAAAATCTTTAAAAAAAAAAGTCATACAAACACTGTTCAAATGAAATTAGCTGTATAAGGCAAAGGACACAGTTAAAAGTGGAGTTCATCTGGCCCAAGTTGGGAATAGGAGATCCAGAACCCACACACATTCTACATTCCCCCCCCTCCGGTACCCCTACACCCAATGAGAAGCAACATCGGCGTGGGTCCACACAATAGTTTGGAAACCAAATATCAAGCTTGGGACCACATTAACTGAGGCCCAGAAAAGTTGTGAGCAAGTTATAAAATAATTAAACACCCCTGTTTCTAGAATCTCAGAAGCCAGCTGGGTCCCTGAGCACTCTGATAAATGCAGGGCACAGCCTGAGTGTACCACTCAGTCCACAGCTCCCTGCCCCTGCCGTCAGTGAGCTCTTCAAGGGCAGGTGATACGCCCAATCTACCTGGTCTCCCGTGTCCAACACGTGGAAACCCATTCTGCCGAGTTTGTTTCCAAATTAGGTGGTTCTAGAAAGCTCCATAGAGGAGGGAGAAGTGAGCAAAGCTTTGAGAGGTGGGAGGACCTTTTCAGAATCTATGTATGTATGTATTTTAAAGAGCACTTTTTAAAAAGATTTATCTATTTGAGAGAGGTGGGGGGAAGGGGCAGAGGGAGAGAAAATCCCAAGCAGACTCCACACTGTATGTGGAGCCAGATGTGGGGTTTGATCCCAGGACCCTGAGATCACGACCTGAGCCAAAACCAAAAGTCGGACACTTAACTGACTGAGCCACCTAGGCACCCCCAGAATGTATTCAAACATAAGGCCACATCCACAGAAGTCTACAAAGAATTCTGAACACAGAGATGAAGCTGTGGAAACTGAGGCTGTCTTTAAGAGGTTTTAGGTTTTGTTTCTTATTTTCTGGCTGGGCGTTGGTAGGGAGAGGCAAGAAGAGACCAAAAAGGAAGAGGAAGAAGTCTGCGATCTGGCAGGCTGAAGGCTAAGCAAGTACCAAAGATTTGGGGACAGAGTCTCATGGTAGGACCAATAGCTGCCCTGTCACTGTGAGCTGAGGGTCTCTGATGGGTCCTTCCTACTCCAAAATACACTCCACTGGCCTTCCAGAAAATATATCAATTGCTAAAGCATGTTTCCTTTGGGTGCAAGCATTGACATCCACTGAAAAATGGACCTTCAAACTTAATGAAGGAAGGAATAAGCCCACAGCAATATCCTAAGCCCTTACCAACTCTTTCCAGAACCACCTGACAATTTCCTGCAACTGGGTGGCCACGCACGACCCACCTTCGTGGTTGCACACTGGCTTTCTTCCATACACAGGATCCTTGTTTCTCAACTAGCTCAATTCCAGAAACATTCTCTGAACTCAGAGGTCATCTGAGGTTCCTGAAAGGGGATTGGTCTTCAGCTTCTTATTCATCTCCTCGTCCTCCTCTCTGTCCTCCTCCCCATCCTCCTCCTGCTCTTTCTCCCCTCCCTTTCTTTCTTTTTCTCTTTCTTTCTCTCTATCTCTCTGTGTCTCTGTCTCTATCTCTCTCTCAGCTGGTGAACCTGACAGAGAACAAGTAGGGGACCCCAACATGAGGTCGTATCTATCACCCCTGCGTGGAGTGTGTGTGCAGTGATGTCATGCAGAGGAAAGAGTGACCAGCTTCTGGCGGGGGCAAAAGGGGACACAGAAAACCAAGATGATCCAAATGGAAAATAGGACCCGATCCAGGTGTCGAAGATGAGTAGGAGGCTGTCTGAGGGGATCAGAGATTTCTCAACAGAAACCATGGAGACCAGAAGTAAATGGAATATTTTTTAACTGTGGAAAGAAAAGAATTGTCAACCCAGAACCCCGTATCCATGAAAACCTCCTTCAGGGATAAAAGTAGACAAGACACTCTCAGATAAAAAGATACTCTCAGATGAAGAAAAACAAAGAGAATTCACTGCCAGCACATCTGTTCTAAAGGCAGGAAGAAAACGATACCAGAGGAAAATTTGGAGCATCAGGAATGAAGGAAGAGCGACAGAAATGGTAAGTATCTGGGTAAATACAGCAGACTATTCTTCCCTCTGGAGTTCTTTAAACATGTTTAACAATCGAAAGCAGAGAGCGTAACATTGTCTGATGGGGCTTCCAATGTATGTAGATGTCATAAGATAAATGTGTCACAAAAGTGGGGGGGATGGCTAAGGGATTTGTGTGGAGTTAAAGAACATCCCACTTGAAGTGCTGAAGTATTGAGTCTAAGCAGACTGGGGAAAGGTCAGCACGCATAGTGCGATCCTTCGTGTCATCAGTAAACAGAGCTCTACAAAGGGAGGTCTGCAAAATCAAAGTAGAGAAATTGAAATGGAATGCTGAGAAGAATGTTCAAATAACCCAAAGGAAGTCAGGAAAGGGAAAACAGGAACAGTAGCAACCCCCCCCCACACACACACACTCACACACACACACACACACACACACACACACACACAGAAAACAGAATAAAATGCTAGAACTAAGTCCAAATATATCAATAATTACATAAAATGAAAATGACCTTAAAGCATCCCTTAAAAGACAGAATACAGTTAGAGCACTCCCTCTCCCTGATTTTCAAACTTACTATAAAGCTGCCATAATCAGGACAGTGTGGTGTTGGTGACAGGAAGACACAGGTCAATGGAATGGAAGAGAGAGAGGATCGGCTAACGAGGGCCCAAAGACCAAATCTGGCCCGTGGTCTATTTTTGTAAGACCCACAAGCTAAGATTAGTGCTTATATCTTGAAAGAGTTATTTTTTAGACAGGAATATGAGACAGAGACTGATATGGCCCACAAATTCTAAAGTATTTACTATGTGGTCCTTGGCAGAAAACGTGTGCCAATCCCTGACACAGAGAATCCAGAAGTAAACCCACAGAAATATGACCAATTGATTTTTGACAAAAGTGCAAAGTCATCCCAACGGAGAAGAGTAGCCTTTTCAACCAATGGTGTTGAAGCAATTGGCTATCTACAGACAGAACCAACCTAAACACGCCTCCACGTACACCTCGTGCCTCATACAAAAATTACCTCAAAGCAGACCATATATCTAATATATAATATAAAACCATAAAACTTTGAGGATAAAATCTTGTGATTTTGAACTGAGTCAAAGAGTACTTATGGGGGCACCTGGGTGGCTCAGTCGGTTAAGTGCCTTCATCTTGGGTCATGATCCCAGGGTTCTGGGATCAAGCCCCACATTGGGCTCCCTACTCGGCAGAGAGCCCACTTCTCCCTCTGCCTCTCACCCCGCTTGTGCTCTCTCTCTCTCTCTCAAATAAATAAATAAATAAAATCTCTTTTTTTTTAAAAGATTTTATTTGTTTGACAGAGAGACACAGCAAGAGAGGTAACGCAAGCAAGCTTCCACAAGAGAGGAAGAAGCAGGCTTCCCGCTGAGCAGGGAGCCGGATGGGGGGCTCGATCCCAGGACCCTGGGATCATGACCTGAGCCAAAGGCAGATGCTTAACAACTGAGCCACCCAGGCACCCAATAAATAAAATCTTAAAAAAAAAAGTACTTATGCTCAGCATTAAAACCATGACCCATAAAAGAAAAAAACTGAGAAATTATACTTCATCAAAATAAAAACTGTGTTCTCTGCAAAAAACCCTGTTAAGAGAATGAAAAGACTAAACACAAACTGGAAGAAATAATTTTTCATCACATCCAACAAAGGACTTGTAGCCAGAATATATAAAGCACGCTCAAAACTCAACAATAAGAAAACAAGCCAATCTAAAAATGAGCCGGAGACTTGAACAGAGGTTTCACTAAAGAAGATACACAGAGGGCAAATAGGCATATGAAAACTCATTCAGCCTCATTACCCATTAGGGCAGTACAAATTTGAACGCAACTAGATACAGCCATGGGACCATCTGAATGGCTAAAATGTTAAAATACCAAGTTCTGGCAAAGACACCATGCAAGCTGGAACTCATGCTGGTGGGAGCGCAGAACGGTCCAGCCTCTCTAAAACACAGCCTGGTCGTCTGTTATAAAGGTAAGCGTGGAGTTACCAGCAAGCCTTCTCCTGGATAAATTACCCTCGAGAAATGAAAACGTAAGTTCATCCAAAACCCTACACACGAGTATTTACAGAGGCTCCTTCGTCATCATCAGAAGCTGCTAACAACCCAAATGCCCGCAAACAGGTGAATGGAGAGACGACTGAGCACATCCATCCAATGGCATCAGTAGCGCGAAGGTAAGAACGAGTGATACGTGCAACAGCTCGAGTGCATCTCAAGGGCATTCTGCTGAGTCTTGAAAGGTTCCATACTGAATAATCCCTTTTATACGACATTCCGGAAAGAACAGGGGTTGGGGTAGCGAAAGGGTGTTATACAAAGGATCGTGCAAGGGATTTTTTTTTTTTAATCAGGAAGCTATTTTGATTGTGGTGGTGATGACACAAGTATATACAGGTGTTAATAACTGTACACCAGAAAGAAAAGGGGGGCAGAGATAGGGAGGGAAGGAGGGAGGAAAGGAGGGGACAGAAGGAATGAGGGAGAGGGAGGGAGGAGAGAAGGAAAGAAGGGAAGGAGGGAAGAAGCTAACTTTGCTCTTCAAAAAGTTGGGAGCTGTTTCTTTATATTTCCTTCCCAGACCAGATCTGAAGGCGTTGACTAGACCAACGCCAGAGAGGCCAACCAGGCGGCTATCACCTTGGAGACAGAATAGGAAAGGTGGGACAGAGGGTAGGAAATAGAGGGGTAAGACACAGTCCTGCCCTCAAACAGTTGGAGAGCTTGCAGTGGAGATGGCTCCAGTTGGGGAGAGCAGTGCTCAGCCAAGCGATGACCAAGACAGCCGTTCCGGCTGCCCGTCCGGGTGCCCAGCAGGAGCCAGAGATGGTAAGTGCTGTGACGACCTCTAGGGCTGGGAGACACACACGCCCCTCCTTACAGGGATGGACGAAGGCCAGTCTCTCCCCCCAGTTCCTCCTCTGGAGGGCTTCCAGCCCTTTCTATCCATGTGATACTAACCATGCAGCCTGTTCTTGGCAGGATGCTCACGACACACGGGCAGGGATTGCTCCAGAGAACCCCGGACTCCAGCCCGAGCGCCACGGCTACCTGCCCTTCGCCCGGCCTCAGTGTCTGCGGCTATGGGTATTTACAGTGCCTTCCAGAAACTGAAGCCTCTAGATCTTCTATATTAGCAGCTCAATGGGAAAAAGCACGAAAATGCCTTGGCTCTCATCCTACCTGAGCTGGTGGCACAGACCCCTGGCTGTCTACCCAAGCTGTCCCCCCTGCCTTCCCAGCAGAACCTTGGCTTTGTTGGGGCCACAGTGTACCTACTGGATGCTCAAGCTCTGGCCCTCCCCTCCCTGCTCAGAGGGCGTGCTGTTGCTCACCCTTGTGTGGGGCCTCCTTCCAGACTGGGAGCTAGCCTGCTCTCCTCTAGGATACAGTGAAGATAATCTTCACTCTGCTTGGACCTCCAGCCTGCCTATGGGACAACATAAGAGGCCATGGACCCCAATTTCCTCATCGTTAGATAGGTTTGATAAATTTCCCACCTCCAAAATTGCTTTGAGGATTAACTGAGACACATACTGAAAACACCTGGCCCTTGGGGGGTGTTCAACAAGCGTTACCTCCTCCACCACACCGCCGGGATGTCACCATCATGGAAATAGTTCTTTGGCTAATAGGCCTGCCACAAAATCCCCCTGGAAACGATTACACTCAATCCCACCTTTGTGAGAACTCATTCTAATCAGTGACTTCTGTCCTAAGAATAAGTCGGAGAGGTACTTATGAGGCGTGGTGGGAGGGAGGGAGGCTGGTGCAGAGCGGGACTGTAGGAAGGCTGGTGTGGCTGGCCGAGGGTGCGGGTACACTGTGACAGGCCTGAAGGGGTCAGGAGGGAGGCTGATGGTGCCAGGCCTCGCAGACCAGGGCAAGACTTCACCTTTCTCCTGAGACCTCAGACAGCATGAAAGAGGTTTTTGCAAGGGCCTGACATGAGAGATTCACATGTGGGATGCCTCGTCTAGCTGCAGGATGGAAAAGGCCAGGCAGGATGTACAAGGGAACACCAGGAGCCCAGGCCCAGGCCACTGGAGGTGACCAGGGAGAAACGGTGGCAGAAATGGACAGTGGCAGGTGCATTCAAGTGTGACCTAGGAGGTGAAACCAGTAGGACTTAGCAAAGGTTTCCATGTGAGCAGTGAGAGAGAGGGAGGTGCTAGGAAGTAGTCCCTGACCCCAACATGGGGAGATTTGGGTGAAGGCCGGTGTGACGGGGTGGGGACAGTGTGGGGCAGGGTGGGGTGAGCTCATTGTGAGCTCAGATTTGCACATGTCGAGTTTGACAAGTGTTTTGAGGCATGCAGGAAGAGAGATGTCAGGAGCCCGGAGGAAGCCGGGGCCAGGACATTGGTCTGTGGGCCTACCACGGGTAGAAGGTGTGGGAGCCATGGAGATGTCATCTGGGGCACCATGGGGCCTCAGAAAGGAGGGGGGAAGCCCAGGAATCAAAGGCCATGGCCAGGAGAGAGAGGCTGCCAGGAACTCCAGAAGGAACGGCCAGATGCAGAGGAGAAGGAACAAGTGGTTAGTGCCCCAGAATCCCAGGAAAGCTCATTTCCAGGAGAGGTGGCCCGCACAGTGAATGCTCCTTCTCCTATCAGACTAGGCAGCTGGCTGCCATCCTGGGCCCCCGCCTTTGTCTAGAATTCCACATCCAGCCTGGTCGGGAAATCCTTCTGACTGTAGCTTCAGAGAATATCCAGAATCCACTCACTCTCACCAGAAACCCCTGTGGTGTGCTGGAGGCCCCTGGTACCAGCTTGCCAGAAATCTGCCAGCCTGCTGTCAGACCACTGGCAGTGTAACTTTACCACAAAGGAAGTGTTTCTCGATGAAATGATCTGACCGGGGCTTTCTGTGCTCCCTGCAGGAGAGCTGGGTTCCCAGTTCTCTGTGCCACTGCTATATTCCTGTCTCATCCCAAGCCTTTCAGCCGGTCCACCTGCTCCCACCCTTGTCTCCGGTAGCCTATTCTCATTCCCTAGTTGGAGTGAACTTTCAGATCATGTCACTTCTCCACTTAGCACTGACCCTGTGTCCCTCCTAGCCAGCCCAAGTCCTATGGCCCCCAAACCTCTTTGGGGTCTCATTGTCTTTCCTCCCCCATCACCCCATCTACCCTGACTTCCTTGCTGTCCCACATATACACCAGACACATTCTGCCTCAGGGCCTTTGCACTGGCTCTTCCCACTGCCTGAAATGCTCTTCCCAAGACAGAAACACGATTCACGCCTTGCCTCTTTCAGGCCTTTGCTGTCCTAGCTTCCCTATTTAAAATGATAAACCCACCTCCTTACCTGCTTTGTTATTCCCTCTAGGGCACAAGTGAGCTTGTGTAATTTACACTTGCTGAATGAGCTCATGGGTGACAGGAGCAGAAGCCAGGCTGGGAGTGGACAAGGAGAGTGGGAGGTGGGAAATGAAGAAAGCAATTAGAGACAACTCTTTGCAGAAGTTTACCAGCAGAGGGAAAGGGAACATGAGAACAATAGCTGGAGAGGGTTGGTTTGGGATTTTTTTTTTTAATGGATAAGACAAGTGTGTTGGAAGGTTGAAAGGAGCCAGTTGAGAGGAAGAAGCCAAATAAATAAAGTGGGAGGACCAGAATGCACAGTGGGAGCCCAAGCAGGGGGTGCCCAGCAGGGCAGGGAGGTCTGGCCTGAGACAGCAGAATGGACGTCACCCTGTTGGGACAAGAGGGAGGAGGGACACGGGAGAGCAGGGACACGTGGAGCTAGGCTTGTGGGCTTGGCGCTGGGAAGAGGAAAGACCTGTCCTTTCCCTCACCCTAGGAGTGGAGGCCGTCTACTGGGAGAAGCATGATCAGAGGCTCAAGAAAAGTGAGAAGGTTTGGGATATTAGTCACCGGAGAGTGAGTTGTCCCCGAGGACCCTCTGTGGGCGGTCCCCGGTTGCTGGGGAACCGTCTGCCCCGGGAGCCTTGCTTCAGGAGGTCTGTGCTGCTCGGGGGTCCGGACAGAGAAAACCGAATGGGGGCATCCACCTTGGCCTTGGCAGAGAAGGTCTGACGATGGGGCAGAGCGGCAGGGGCTTCAAGCAACGCCTTCACGGCAACAGCGAGTCTTACGGGAATGTGCAGCTGGGGCTGCACATTGTGGGGGCATGCTGAGGACCCCAAGATGTCACTTTCCCCGGACTTGGGCCTTTTGGGGTCTGGGGACAGAGTGCCTCTTTCAGGGAGCGTCATCTCTTCCTGCAAGCCGTGGCCGCAGGGCAGGAGGAACGAGGTCTAACTGTAATGCTTTACAAGGGGGTGGGGGCGGGGGGACCCATTAGGCCCACTTGGTCCCCGCGGTGCAGCCAGCTGCTGGCGCGAGAGGTAATTCCCCCGTGCCCTTTATTGCCTCCGCTCTGCGGGAGTGACACCAGGCCCTGCTTTACGAGCTGGCAGCCCGGCTTCTCTGAGCAGACCCGCTGTCAATAGGGCTGTGTTTTACATTACGGGTGGGACGATTTATGGGCCGCCCCAGCACTCGGCAGACAGCCATTTGGCCAGGGGGGAAAATGATCTAACACTTAAGAAATTTGGAAGCCACAAAGCAGCGTGTGTGGGGAGGGGGAAGGGGAGTGCACACGTGTGTGTGTGTGTGTGTATGTGTGCATCTGTGTGGTGTGTGTTCACACACACGTATGTAGCTGTGTCTGCATTTGCTCAACGTCAGCAGCCTGACTTACCAGGTATCGAAACACAGGAACAACTCTGTTAAATACGTAGGTTATAAAAATGAAATGAAATAAAATGACTTATTTCCTTCTGGATGGGCCCCTTGCATCACACACGGAGAAGGAGGTTTTGCAGAGAGAGAGAGGCAGGTGACCAGGGGGTGGTCGGTTCCTGCAAAGCAACCTTAGTCCCTAGGTAGGTCTAGCTTTCAGTAGAGCATATGGTAAAGTCTCCCATGAAAGAATTCGCCATATTTTAGTGAGATATCTGGTTTAGGTCTGTCTTCCCGCTAGACTCTAAGGTCCTAGAAAGCAGGCCATGTGTGTCTCCTTTGGCTTTGCATTCTTAGCTCTTTTCTTTGTACCTGACACCAAAGTAGGATTTCAATCGAAGGCGATTGAATTACTGCTTGAATAAGTGAGAGTTACCCACCCGGGCACTGAAGTGGTCTGCCCACAATCAACCTTCCCATTAGACAGAGAGCCTCTTGCTGGCAGGTGCTCTGTCTTTGACACATTGGAGGCACTCAGCAAAGTGTATTGGACTGGGATGGACTAAGCAAACCGGAGAACGGGGCAGTGGGGGGGATGGAGGGGATGGAAGTGGGTTAGATGCCTGCCTGGTTAAAAGGATTTACAACTGGTAGACCACCCCCCCATCTCAGACAGAGTTGAAAACAGGAATGGGTGATAGCCTCAGGGTCATTCCTTCATGATCTTGTTGCTTATTCTTCATTCCACTGAGCTTTGAATGGTAGAGGGTCCCAGGCTCATGGCCAAGCTCTTTCCTCTGCTTCTCTCCCTTGGCGTGCCCTGGCCACCTCCGGGCTTTAAATATCATCTGCACACCAATGACTCTAAATGTAAACCTTACTCATGAACGCCAGATTCCTGTATTCAACTGCTGGCTTGATATTCCCTTGGAGGTCTCTTAGGCACCTCAAATATAATATTCATGCCCAAACTTCCCTCTCCTCCAGTCTTCCTCATCTCAGTGAGCGGCACCACCAGTTACAAGTTGCCTAAGGTAAGAACCCAAGAGCCATCTAAGATGGTTAATTTGATCTGTCAACTTGACTGGGCCACAAGATGCCCAGATGTTTGTTTAAACATTGTCTTAGTGTGTCCGTGAGGGTGTTTCTGGATTAGATTAACATTTGAATCAGTAGATTGAGTAGACCAGATTGTATTCCCCACTGCGGTGGGCCTCATCTAATCAGTTGAAGGCGTCAATAGACCAAAAGGTGCTGTAAGGGAAAATTTTCTCTCTCTGCCTGCCTGCTGTCTCTGAGCTGTAACAGTGGTTGTTCCTGCCTTTATACTCAGACTCAGACTCTAACTACACCATTGTCTCTATTCGGTCTCTGGCTTGCTGACCGCAGATGCTGGGAATTCATATATACATGACAATACATATTTCTCTTCTTACCTACATTTATTAATGGAATTCTGTTGTAAAGGAGAGCTGCCTCTTTTCCACATCTATTTATTTATATCAGTATGGACATGTGGATTTTATTTTATTCTTTGGGTTAAAATCTAATACTATAATTTATTTTCTTGCTCAAATTATTCTGGCTTTAATCACTGTGGGCTCCCGGAGGTTGGATCTTATGGGTTTTTTTTTTTTCCAGTTTTACTGAGATAGAATTGACATATAATATTGTATCAGTTTTACGTGTACAGCATAATGATTTGATATGTATATATCAAATGATTATAAAATGATTACAATAATAAGTTTAGATAGCTAGCATCTATCCTCTCACAAATTTTTTCTTATGATGAGAATTTTAAGATCTACTCTCTTAGCAACTTTCAAATATACAATACAGTATTTCTTTTAAGATTTATTTATTTATTTTAGAGAGAGAGGGAGGGAGAGTGTGCATCAGTGGGGGAGGAGCAGAGGCAGACTATCTTTAAGCAGACTCCCTGCTGAGTGGGAAGCCAGCACAGGGCTCAACACGGGGCTTGATCCCATGACCTATGAGATTACAACCTGAGCTAAAACCAAGAATCTGATGCTCAACTGACTGAGCCGCCCAGGAGCCCCTCAAATATACAATACAGTGTTGTTAACTTTGGATACCATGCTGTACACACACACACACACACACACACACACACATACCAGTTTCTTTATCCATTCATCCACTGATGGACACTTAGGGGTTTTTTCATGTCTTGACCATTGTGAATAATGCTGCAATGAAGATGTGGATACAGAGATCGTTTTGAGATAGTGACTTCATTTCCTTTGGATAAATATCCAGAAGTGAAATTGCTGGATCATATGACAGTTCTATTCTTAATTTTTTGAAGAACTGCCATGCTGTTTTTCCTAGTAGCTGCACCAATTTACATTCTCACCAACACTGCACAAGAGGTCCCTTTTCTCCACATCCTCACCAACACTTGTTATTTCTTCTCTTTTTAATTATAGTCGTTCTCACAGGTGATGTCTCATTGTGGGTTTGATTTGCATTTTCCTGATGATGACTGATGTTGTACACCTTTTCATGTATCTGTTGGCCATCTGTATGTCCTTTCTTGGCCATCTGTATGTCCTTTCTTGGGAAAAAGTGTCTATTCAGTTCCTCTGCCCATTTTTATTGGATTTTTTGGGGTTTTGCTATAGAGTTGTATGAGTTCTTTTTATGTTTTGGAGCTTAACTCCTTATCGGATATATGGCTTGCAAATATTTTCTCCCATTCTGCAGGCTGTTGTTTCATTCTATTGATGGTTTTTCTTTGCGGGGCAGAGGCTTTTTAGTTTGGTTTAGTCCCATTAGTTGATTTTTGGTTTTGTTACCTTTGCTTTTGATATCATTTCAAAAAAATCATTGCCAAGACCAATGTCAAGGTGCTTACCACCTGTTTTCTCCTAGGAGTTTTACAGTCTCAGGTCTTCTATTCATTTTGAGTTGATTTTTGTATATGGTATGAGATAAGGGTCCAGTTTCACATTTTTGCTTGTGGCTGTCCAGTTTTCCCAGCACCATTTATCAAAGAGACTATTCTTTCCCTCTTGTATATCCTTGGTAACTTTGTTGTAAATTGATTGGCCACAGATGTGTGGGTTTATATTTGGGCTCTTATTCTGTTCCATTTATCAGTGTGTCTGTTATTATGCCAATACTATACTGTTTTGATTACTATAACTTTATAATACAGTTTGAAATCAGGAAGAATGATACCTCCAGCTTTGTTCTTCTTTCTCAAGATTTGTTCATATATTTAGGGAATTTTGTAGTTCCATACAAATTAAGATGTGTTTCCTATTTTCGTGAAAAATGCCATTGGAATTTTGATAGGTATTACACTGGATTTATAGATTGCTTTGTGTCATATGGACATTTTAACAATACTAATACTTCTAATCCATGAGTAAGAAATATCTTTCCATTTATTTGTGTCTTCTTCAATTATTTTCATCAATTGTCTCACAGTTTTTGGTGAGTGTACAGATCTTTCATCTCCTTGGTTAAATTTATTTCTAGGTATCTTATTGTTTTTATGCAGTTTTAAGTGTGATTTTTTCCCTTAATTTCTCCTTTTGATAGTTCGATGTATAAAATGCCAATGATTTTTGTATATTGATTTTGTATCCTGAAACTTAACTGAATTTATTAATTAGTTCCAATACTTTTTTGGTGGAGTCTTTAGGGTTTTCTATAAATAAAGTCCTGTCATCTGCAAATAGAGAGAGTTTTACTTGTTCCTTTCCAATTCAGATGCTTTTTATTTCTTTTTCTTGCCTAATTGCTCTGGCCATGAGTTACAGTACTATGTTGAATGAAAGTGGTGAGAGTAGGCATCATTGTTTTTTTCCTGATCATAGATGCCAGCTGTGGGCTTGTCATATGTGGTCTTTATCATGCTGAGGTACAACCCACTATACCAAGTTTGTTGAGAGTTTTTAGCATGAATGAATGTTGAATTTTGTCAATACATTTTCTGCAGCTATTGAGACAATAATATGATTTTATCCTCAATTTTGTTAATGTGGTGTATCACATTGATTGATTTGCAGATGTTGAACCATCCTTGCATCCCTGGAATAAATTTCACTTGATCATGCTGTATGATCCTTTTAATGTATTGTTGAATCAGGTTTGCTAGTATTTTGTTAAGGATTTTTGCATCTATGTTCATCAGGAATATTGGCTCATAATTTTCTTTTCTTGTAGTGTCTTTGTCTGGCTTTGATATCAGGGTAATGCTGGCCTCATGAAATGAGTTTTAAAGTGTTTCCTCCTCTTTTTTTTTTTTTTGAAAGAATGAGAAAAGGGTAGATATTAATTCTGTAAATAGTTGGTAGAATTCACCAGTGAGACCATCTGGTCCTGGGATTTTCTTTGCTGGGATGTTATTGATTTCTGATTCAATTTCCTTGCAGGTAATTGGTCTGTTCATATTTTCTATTTTTTCATTATCAGTCTTTGTAGGTTGTATGTTTCTAGGAACTTATGTTTCTTCTAGGTTGCCCAATTTATTGGCAGGTAATTGTTCATAGTAGTCTCATAATCCTTTGTAATTTTTTGAAAGGTTTATATTTATTTGAGAGAGAGAGAGAGAGAGTGTGTGTGTGTGTGTGTGTGCATGCTCTCACATAAGTGGGGGGGGAGGGAGATGATCCCCAAGCAGACTCTGCACTGAGCACAGAGCCTGATGTGGGGCTCCATCCCATGACCTATGAGATTATGACCTAAGCCAAAACCAACAGCTGGACGCTCAACCAACTAAGCCACCCAGGCACCCCAATCCTTTGTAATTTTGCAGTATCAGTTGTAATGTTTCCTGTTTCATTTCTGATTTTATATATTTGACACCTCACTCTCTTTTTTCTTGTTAAGCCTAGCCAATGGTCTATTTTATCTTTCAAAAAGAAAAAAAAATAGCTCTTAATTTCATTGTCCTTTTCTATTGTCTTTTTAGTCTCTATTTAATTTATTTCTGGTCCTTTTTTATTTCCTTGCTTCTACTAACTTTGGGTTTATCTTGTTCTTCCTTTTCTAGTTATCTGAAGAGTTAAGTTAGGTTGGAGTACAGTTAGGTTGTTTATTTGAGATCGTATTTCTCAATATAGGTATCTATCCTATAAACTTCCCTCTTAGAACTTCTGCATCCCATAATTTTTGGTATATTGTATTTCCATTTTTATTTATATCTAGATTTTTTAAAAATTTCTCTTATGATTTCTTCTTTGACCCACTGGTGCTCAATGGCATGTCACTTAATCTCCACATACTTGCGAATTTTCTAGTTTTCTTCTTGTAATTGATTTCTAATTTTACACCATTGCAGTTGGGAAATATGCTTGCTACACTTTCAATTTTCTTAAATTTATTAAGACATGTTTTGTGGACTAATGTGTAATCTCTCTTAAAGAATGTTCCATATGCACTTGAGAAAACTGTGTATTCTGCTGCTTCTGTATAGAATATTCTGTAAATGTCTGTTAAGTCCTTCTGATTTAATGTGTAGTTTAAGTTCAATGTTTCCTTATTGGTTTTCTGTCTAGACAAACTTTCCATTGTTGAAAGTAGCGTATTGAAGTCTCCGCCTACTATTATATTGCTCTCTCTTCAGGTCTGTAAATATTTGCTTTATGTATTTAGGTACTTCTGTGTTAGGTACATAAATACTTACAAATGTTATATTGTCTTGTTGGAGTGACTTCTTTACCATTGTATAATGACCTTCTTTGTCTCTTATTATAGTCTTGGTCCTAAAGTCTATTTTATCTGATATAAGTATAGCTACCCGTGCTTTCTTTTTGTTTCTATTTGCATAAATATCTTTTTCATTCTTCACTTTCAGTGTGTGCGTGTGTGTGTCCTTAAAGCTAAAGTAGTCTTTTGTAAGCAGCATATATTTGGTTCTTGGTTTTTTGGTTTTTTTATCCATTCAAACTATTCCATGTTTTTTGTTTGGAGAATTTAGTCCCTTTACATTTAAAGTAATTATTGATAGGTGTGAGCTTATTATGATTTTGTTAATTGTTTTCTGGTTGTCTTGTAATTCCTTTGTTCCTGTCTTCTTCTGGTGTCCTCCTTTGTGATTTGATGATTTTCTGTAGTGGTATGATTAAATTCCTTTCTCGATCATTTGTGTATTTATGATAGGTTGTTGCTTTGTGGTCACCATGAGGTTTAAATAAGACATCTTACATTTACAACAGTCTATTTTAAGCTGATAACTACTTAAACTCAAATGGATATTAAAGCTCTACATTTTACTCTCCACATACTATGTTCTTGAGGTCACAGTTTACATCTTTTGTCCTATATATCCATTAACAAGTTACTGTAGTTATTTCTACTACTTTTGTCTTTTAACCTTTTACTAGATTTATAAGTGATTACCCATCACCATTACAGCCTTAGAGTATTCTGACCTTAACCATATATTTACCTTTACCAATGGCATTTACACTTTCATATGTTTCCCTGTTACCAATTAGTGCTATTTCATATCAGCTTGAAGAAGTCCCTTTAACATTTTTTGTAATACTGGCTTAGTAGTGATAAACTCTTTCAGCATTTGTTTGTATGGAAAATTCTTTACCTTTCCTTCAATTCTGAAGGACAACTTTGTGAAGTAGATAATTCTAGATGGGCAGAATACCAAGAAGATCACCTATATGACCAGGGCTGGATGTAAGCTCAGAAAAGATCTGAGAAAAGATCTGAGAAAACCTTAAG
The DNA here is from genome assembly GCF_023065955.2 of Ursus arctos. Taxonomy (NCBI): domain Eukaryota; kingdom Metazoa; phylum Chordata; class Mammalia; order Carnivora; family Ursidae; genus Ursus; species Ursus arctos. Next base: position 10,668,449 of record NW_026622763.1, on the reverse strand, counting down.
CTTTCACCTCTGACTGACCTTCAGTCTCCATACAAACAGGAATTGGAAGCTAAGACAGAATGGTAAATAGCCTGGCTAAACATTGAGGAAGTGTCTCAATACAAAGCCAATCTTCAAAGACTGGGAAAGTAGTGTTATTTTTCCTTTTTTTTTTTTTTTTTTTTTTTGCCCCAAGCATTAAAACAAAACAAAACAGAACAAAACAAACAAACAGAAACTCTGTCAAAACACTAGTTGACCACTAAGCTAATGGAACACAGACTTCAGTGGTCACTGATGACAAACAAGACTTTACAAAAACAGTTTCGAATAGTTTTGAAAAGTCACCAAACAAGCACACACAACAACCTGATGAGCAACGACAAACCCTGGGAAGAGAAGGAGATTCTGATTTCCAGAGTTGCCAACAAATCTTTGGTTTTCAACCAAGATTTATGAGGCAGGGGCGCCTGGGTAGCGCAGTCGTTTGGTGTCTGCCTTCGGCTCAGGGCATGATCCTGGCGTTCTGGGATCGAGTCCCACATCGGGCTCCTCGGCTGGGAGCCTGCTTCTTCCTCTCCCACTACCCCTGCTTGTGTTCCCTCTCTCACTGGCTGTCTCTCTGTCACATAAATAAATAAAATCTTTAAAAAAAAGATTTATGAGGCAAGCAAATAATAAGAAAGTAAAGTGCATTAGCAGGAAAAAAATTTATAGGAACTGTCTATCAGGAGGCCCAGGCATTGGATTCACTAGATTAAGATTTCAAATAAATTGTCCTAAACATGTTCAAAGAACTAAAAGAAACCAGGAGAACCATATCTCACCAAATAGAGATAAGGAGACAGACATAGCAGGAATCAAATAGAAATTTAGGAGTGGAAAAGTACAATAACTGAAATAAAAAAGCTCACTGTTGCAGTCTCCGGCAGCAGATTTGAGCAGACAGAAGAAAGAATCAATGAATTTAAAGATAGGTCCATTTAGATTATCCAGGTGAAGAGCAGAAAAAAAAGAGTGAAGAAAATGCACAGAGGAGACCTTTGGGTTACCTTCGGTTATACAAATATATGCATAATTGGAGTCCCAAAGGAAGATAAAAGAATAAATTTGGAAGAAAGGATATTTGAATGAATAAATAATGGCCAAGAACTCCTAGACTTGATAGAAGATATGAGTCTACACATCCAATAACTCAGCAAATTCCAAGTGGAGTAAGTTCAGAGACCCACGCGCCGAAAGACGCTGTAGTCAAACTGTTGAAAGACAAATACAAAGAAAGCATTCTGAAAGCAGTACGAGACAACTGATTATCACTGACAAGGGATCCATAAAAAAATAATTAACACGTTTCTCATCAAAAACTAGTGTTGGCCAGAATATGACATAAAGTGCTGAGAGAGGGAAAACAAGCCAACCAAGAATTCTATATCCAGCAAAACTAACCTTAAAGAATGACTACAGTGGAATGAAACTAGAAATCAATAAAGTAGAAAAATGGAAAGTTCACGAGTACGTGGAAAATAAACACTCTTAAACAGCCAATGAGTCAAAAAAGAAATTACAAATGAAATAAGAAAACACTTTGGATGAATGAAAATGAAAAAAAACAACACACCAAATCATATTAGATGTATGAAAGTAGTGAGGAGATGAATTCATAACTGTAAATGCATACATTGAAAAAAGAAAAATGATTCCAAACCAATAACCTAGATTTACACCGAAAGGAACTATAGAAAGAACCAAGGTTACACTCAAAGCCACTAGAAAGAAGTCAAGAATGAAGATTAGAGTGGACATAAATGAAATAGGGAGGAGTAAAACAATAGAGAAAATTAAGGAAACCAGAAGTTGTTTCATTAAAAAGATCTACAAAACTGAAAAACCTTTAGTTAAACTGACTATGGAAAAAAAAAAAGAAAACTCAAATTACTTAAATTTAGAATGAAAGTCGGGGGGATGGGAGGGTGGAAAATTTGATCCTGTAATTCACATGGAATTTCATAGATCCCTAAATAGACCAAAACAATCATGAAAAAGAAAAACAAAGTTGGAAAACTCATATTTCCCAATAGCAAAACATTACAAAGCTACAGTCATCAGAGCATTGCAGTGCTAGCAAAAGGCTAGACATATAGATCAATGGAATAGAATTGAAAGTCCAGAAATAAACTCCTACATCTATGATCAATTGATTTTTGATAAAGGTGCCAAGACTACTCAATGAGGAAAGAAGAGTCTTTTCAAGAAATGGCAGTGGGACACCTGGATATCCTTGTGCAAAAAAATAAAATTGGACTCCTACCTCCCAACACACACAAAACTTGATTCAAAATGAATCAGACCTACATGTGAAAGCTCAAACTGGAGAACTCTTAGAAGACCACGTACAGATGAATGACCTTGGATTTGCCAATGAGTCCTTAGATATGACACAGAAGCACAAGAAACAGAACAGAAACAAGAGAACAGAAGCACACACGGAAACAACAACAAAATAGATAAACTGAACTTCAACAAAATTTAAACTTTAATGCTTCAAAAGACAGTAGTAAGAAAGTTTAGGGGCTCCTGGCTGGCTTAGTTGGTGGAGTGTGTGACTCTTGCTCTTGGGGTCATGAGTTCAGACTCCACATTGGGTGTAAAGATTACTTAAATAAATAATCTTCAAAAAAAAAAGAAGAGAAAGTTTAAAGACAACCCTCACCATGGGAGAAAATATTTGCATATATCTGATAGAAGTTCTTATCCAGAACATATGAAGAACTCTTACAACTCAACAAAAGGACAAGAACACGTTTTTTTTTTTTTTTTAATGGGCAAATAACTTGAATAGACATTTTCCTAGAGAAGATCTACAAACGGCCAACAAGTACATGAAAAAGTGTTCAATGTCATTCGTCATTAGGCAAATGCAAATCAAAACTACAATGAGATACCACTTCAGACCCACTAGGATGACCAAGATCAAACAGATGGGCAATAACAAGTGTTGGTGAGGAACACTTCTACACTGTAAGTGGAATATAAAAAGGTGCAGCCATTGTGGAAAAGCATTTGGTGGTTCTGTTGAGCAGAGAGTTATCATATGACCCAGCAATTCCACTCATAGGTATATACACAAAAGAATTGAAGACAGGCATTCAAATAGAAACTTACTGGGGAGACTGGGTGGCTCAGTCAGTTAAACATCTGCCTTTGGCTTGGGTCATGATCCCGGAGTCCTCGGATTGAGCCCCAAGTTGGGCTCCTGTTCAGTGGGGGGTCCTGCTTCTCCCTCTCCCTCTGCCCCTCCCCCTCCACTCGTGCTCTGTCTCTCACTCTCTCTCTCAAATAAATAAATAAAATCTTAAAAAAAAAAACAGATAGAAACTTATCCATGAATGTTCACAGCAGCTCTCTTCACAACAGCTGAAAGGTAGAAACAAGTCAAATGTCCATCTACTGGGGAATGTGTAAAGAAAGTTGGTATATCCATACAGTAGAATATTATTCAGCCATAAAAAGGAAGGAAGTACTGATACCTGCTATAACATGGATGAACCTTGAAATCATTATGTTAGGTGAAAGAAACCAGACCCAAAAGGTCGCATGTTATATAGTTTCATTTATATAAAGTGTTCAGAACAGGTTGGTCCAGAGACAGAAAGAGTATTAGTGGTTGCCAGGCACTAGTGGGAGGGAGGATGGAGCCTGATTGCTTAGTGGGTATGGTTTCCTTTTTGGGTGATGAAAATATTTGGAACTACAGTGATGGTTGCCCAACATCGTGGATTCACTAAATGACACTGAAGAGTGTACTTGAAAATAGTTAACTTTGTGTTATGTGAATTTTACTTCAATAAAAAAAAAAAAGACTCACAGTTCCCAACTCATACCTGTGGTACCTAAATCCTAGGGGTGGAGCCCCAGAGTCAGACGTCTTGGAAAACCACCAGGTGATTCTATGGCAGCCGGGTCTGGGGTGTGCTTCCTGGGAGGGCCAGCTGGGGCCCGGAGAGTGGTGGGAAGAAGAGGAGGGAAATTTGGGAAGGCCAGTGCAGCCAGCATGTGGAGGGAGCTGGATATTCCTCTTCCTTTAGTCCTGCCCTAGCTTCTCCTTGTCTTAGAAAATCAGATCCTCCCCCTTCCTGGTAACTGGAGTCCCTGGAGGCTTCTGTCACTCCTCAAGAGGTCACTCCTCTCCCCAGGTTGTGATTATAGAAACCGACTTGTCTTGACAGCACACCTGCCATGGGCTTTTGTGTGTGTTCTTTCTTATCTTGCCCCACAAACCTGAAAGCGAGCTCTTACAAGCTGAGAAACAGGAGCTCAGGGATGGCCAGCGTTAACCTAAGGTCACCTGGGCAGAGTGGAGAAACCAGGTCTGCCTTATGCCGAAACACAAGCCTGAAGGTCTCCCATCAGGCCCTGACCTTCTGCTTCTCTCACACCTCAACCAGCCAGGGTTTGGAGCTGTTTTCCTGGGGAGTGGCTATTTCCATTCCCAGACAGAGAAACTGAGGCACAGAAAGGTCCCCTGGGTTTGCAAGGTGCACTCAGTAAGCACAGGCACCCTGGCAGGGGGTGGGGGTGGGGGGTGCTGAATGCTGGCTCCTGAAAGCCTTTGTGTGACTCACCAAGCAGTTTGACACCTGGCAGGTCATCTGTGACACCCCCGTCCATACAACTGAAACCACTTCCAGTATAATCATGTAACGGGAAAATGTTGATGACCGGAGAAAAACACTAATAGTGAAAGTTTCCTCTTACTGAAAATTATAGGGGTGCCTGTGTGGCTCAGTCAGTTAAGTGTCAAACTCTTGATTTCAGTTCAAGTCAAGATCTCATGGGTTGTGGGATCGAACCCTGCAAAGAACTCCTCACTCAGTGGGGAGTCTGCTTGAGATTCTCTCTCTCTCCCTCTCCCTCTGCGCTCCCCCCCCCCCGCTCTCTCTCCCTCTCCCTCTCTCTCAAAATAAATAAATAAATCTTTTTTTAAAATAAGAAAATTACAGGGGTGCCTGGGTGGCTCAGTCGTTAAGCGTCTGCCTTCAGCTCAGGTCATGATCCCAGGACAGCCCCACGTCGGGCTCCCTGCTCAGCAAGAAGCCTGCTTCTCCTTCTCCCACTCCCCCTGCTTGTGTTCCTTCTCTCACTGTGTCTCTGTCTGTCAAATAAATAAAATATTTTTTAAAATAAAATAAAATAAGAAAATTACATATGCACACACATGCACAGGCACATAATCATTCAGGTAAGGAAAATTTTAAAAAACTTGAAAAGAAATCAACTATTACAGTACTTCAAAGAAAAAAATTCAACTGTTTATTTAACATTTTTTATATTCACCCCACAGTTTGAACTTTGATTCTTTAGTCGTAGGCTGAAGTAATAATAGTTTACATAAATAATTGTCTTGTAACTCATAGGTGGCTTTCAATAAAACAAAAACATCTGTACGACTTAGATATTTACAGATTCAAACAGCGATATCATGTTTTATTTTCCTGGTTTATCATTTAGCTTTAAAATGACCCACCAAGGGTGAACATATACATTTACCATTTTCAAGGTCCTATTCAAATTCTACCAATTATTTGAACTACTATGAACTATATACAAATTAAAAGCTGCTCTCACGGACCAAAAACATTATACTGCCCTGCACGGTACCCCCGCTTTGGACTTTGGGTACTAAGTAGCACTTCAAGCTCTGAGATTGCGGGGTTTTCTTGTTTTTTTGGGGGGGGGTACGATTTTATTTATTTGACAGAGAGAGACACAGTGAGAAAGGGAACACAAGCAGGGGGAGTGGGAGAGGGAGAAGCAGGCTTACCACTGAGCGGGGAGCCCGATGTGGGGCTCGATCCCAGGACCCTGGGATCATGACCTGAGCTGAAGGCAGACACTTAACGACTGAGCCACCCAGGCGCCCCATGAGATTGGGTTTCTACAGTCAGGGTGCTCAAGCAGTTCTTCCCGGCGGGAGCTGGAAACACGTCCTGTGCCCAAGAGAAACTGGGGTGATCTTGAATCATGGGCGCTTACCTTTGCAAGGCAACTCTGATAGCTGAGTCCGGGTGTCAGCGGCTGACTGTGTAAGGGGGTCATCAGATCCTCTTCCGTGTAGAAAGCGATACTTGCTAAAACATAAGGGAAAAAAGCGTGCTCATTTGAAGTTTACACATAAACGATGAAAACCTAATCAGAAAAATGATTTAGAACCTAAACCAACAGAAGATTTTTTTAGAGAGGAAAATGTTGTCATTGATGTTTAGAATTGCCAGTGCGGGGGTGACAGTCAGTGTAGATCAACCATTGGCCTGTTTTGTTGATGTTTTGACACTTTTCATAGACCACGCACCCCCGTGCCACCTGCACCCAGAGGGGACCCCTCCCACCGCCTGCCTGGTTCCTGAGGAGGCCTCACTTCACGTCTAAGCACCTGCTGCCGAGGGGTTAAGACGAAGGCAGGGCCCCTTCCTGGCCTTCTAGAAACACTAATAAGCCATTCTTGGGACCCTGGGATCCTTGGCTCAGCCATGTGCCTTCCTTGCCACGTTTTTTAAAGCTGGGCCTGACCTCATCCTTCTCTACAGCATGGGTCATGCTGGGCCCTGCGCCTGTGGTCCCGCGGGGCTACCAGGGTCCTGGTTTGTCCAGCGCAGAGTCTCCCTGAGGTGCACCCTAAGAAGTGCTCAGTGTCTGGTTCTGTCCCGGCTGTACCCAACACCCAACAGCATGTTCCCTAGCGCTGCTGATGAGAGGAACGCAGGGGGAAGGGGAGTCCCCTAAGCAATGGGAGAGCCACAAAATGGCTAGACATCTGGATAGCCTGGGGGTTGCTTTCCAATCCTTCTGAGTGTGTCAGCCCTGTTGCTCGGCACCCCTCCGGGAAGGCCATGTGAGTAAGAGGTGGAGGACAGATTAGCACTCTGCCCCTATTAACCTGTCTAACCCTCTGCGGGACACCGTCTAGCATGACCTCATTTCAGACTCAAGAACCTTCCAGGCAGTAGGGTGCAGCAGGCCAGTGCCCCTTCCCCCACCTGCCAGGTAATAAAGAGGCCCTTGTAAGGAATAGAAGGTTCTCCAAGGACAAGCGGGGGCACCTCAGGGCACTTGGAACCCACAGCGGCGGGTCCCCTGCATGGCCCCAGCGTGGCCTTCTCCATCTCAGGGCTTCCGCCCGCCCCCCAGCCCCAGCTAACTGGAAACTTCTCTTACTTCAAAATCCCAGAGAAACAATTCAGCTGGCAGTTGCCTCTGCTCGGTCCGCCCCACGTGGCCAGGCCATTGCTTAGTAGGGGTTCAAAGGGCCAGGCTGGACATGACTGTCCTAAGGCAGGGAGGTCCTACTCTGACGTAGAGAAGGAAAGAGGTTCAATAACTTGCACCTGGGCCCGCTGAAAGTGCCTGCCAGACCCGCCCCAATCCGCCACCCCGGCCTACGCCCCTGCAGTCCCCGCATCACCCTCCCCCTGGCTGGGACACGAGGCCACTGGAGCGTGGCAGCATGTGGCTTCCTGGTCCCCTGTGCTGGCTCACGCCGGGGGATGTACACCCTCGTGGTGAGACTTAATAAGCTCTTTGAGGTTGTCAAGAGAAACCACCCGTGCATAAATACCAACTCTGTTGGGCAAAATACCTGGAGTGGGATTTTATTTCTGCTGGGCGATATTATGGGTATTGATTTGAGAATCTGAAAATTCAATAAAACAGATTAAAGCTCCCAAAGAATGAGCACGGACCACCAGCCTGTGTCACTGCGAGGCAGGAAGGCGCGGTGGGTGGGAAGAGACCGCAGGGCTGTGGCAGGCCCGGAAGGCCCTCAGGGACAGGAGCAGGGCCCAGCTCAGTGGGGACCTCCCCGCCCCCACCCAGGAGCTGCCCACCAGCTCCTCAGGCCCTTTGCTGCCAGGGCCCCTCCTGCGCCGGACGCTGAGGACACAGGTGACGGGAGCACTGTCCCTCCCTCTCTAGGACCTCTGGCCTGGCTCTGCCGGAAACCAGCATCATGGGAAAATGAAAGCGGGAGAGTTTGGGATTTTAGATGAAAAGAGACCAGAGAGATCCAGCAACCAAAAGCCAACCTGGCCTAAATCCTGGTTCAGAAGAAAAAACAAAAATCAGCTATAAAGGTGAGTCCTGGGACAGTCGGTGGTATATGAATGTGCACTGGGTCTTAGAGGGTATTAGAGATTTATTCTGTACTTTTTAGGTGTGATAATGGTTTTGTAGGAAGATGTCCTTAATTCTTAGGAGACACACCTTAACGTATGTCAGCAAGAAATGTCGCGACGTCTCCAACTTCCTTTCAAATTGTCGGTTAAAAAAAAATCGAAAAAACCCGATTGGTCTGTGTGCATAGGCTGACAAAGCAAATAGGGCCAACTCTGAAACTAAATCGAGGTGGAGGGTTCGCAGGTGTCCATTCGACTGTACTTTCCATTTTTCTATGCTTATAATTTTTAATAATAAAAGGTACAATCTCTGTCTTCAAGAGGCCACAGTCTAAGAGTTCAGTTAAACAGTTACCTACACAAGTGATACGTGCACTTGGCCTGGGGACACGCTGATGTGCGGCCAGGAGCCCCTCCTGCAGCGGCTCCTTACGACCTTTGACACTGCCCTCGCCTTTGGAATACAGTACAGCAGCTTCCAGAGGCTGGCTTTTCTGTGTTACGCGGCAGTCCAGAAGGAAGAGAAGAAGACAAGCCCCACATGGCACCCAAGGGAGATGCCACAGGGCAGAGGTCTCCTCAGTATCAGCCCCTCACCATGTCCAAGGGAGGCCTGTCCTGACCACCTCGGCCCCGGCCCCCGAGGAAGCCAGAGCCTCGTCAGATGGGCCAAGCCTTCCTCGCAGGATGCTGGGGGCCTAGAGAGTGATGGGCCAGGTCCTTGCTCTTCAAACGCTAAAACCCATGAACTCCCACCAAAATGTCCCAACTGGGAGACAGGTGGCAGCAGTAGAATGGAGTAGAAAGGATGGGACAGGGGCCGGGCGTGCGCGGGGCCGAGGCCAGCGAGGCAGAGGCCTGAGATGAAGGCAGGAACCGAGCCGAGGTCGCGGACACTTGAGTATTACTGGATACAGTTCACAATCCTCCATTGTAATTTAGATATGACTCAGAAAGCACAGTTGAGTCAAACGCCTGTGTCGGGCTCCTTGGAGGAAAGGCGATGCCAGGGCAGGGAAGGTCCCAGCTGAGCCCGGCTCCTTGCGTCAAGGCAGAAAGGCTGGAGGTGTCTAGAAAGCCAGGCCACAGCAGCCACGCTGCAGGGGCTCCTCGTGGCCAAATCTGGGACTCGTTAAGCACCCAAATGAATATAAATTGCTAGGAAAAAAACCAAGAATCCATGAATCGAGACACCAGTAATTCTCAACCCAGAGTGACTTTGTCCCCTCGAGGACATCCGGCAATGTCTGCAGATGCTTTTGGTGGTCACAACTGCATTGCTATCAGCATCCGTCAGGAAGAGGCCCGAGATGCCACCAAACATCATGAACCACACAGGACAGGCCCCACCCCACAGCAAAGAAGCCTCTGGGGCAAAACGTCGATGGTGCCGAAGTTGGGAAACTTGGGTTTTACTGATAGTAAAAAATAAACAAAGAAATGAGTAAGTCAGGGGTGGGGAGAACAGACCTCTTGCTTACGGTCGGCCACTGAGGGACAACTGGTAGCCTGGGGAGGGTCCCTGCGGTGGAGAATCATGAGTGTGCGAGTCTCACGGCTATGACGGGTTCGGGTAGGAATCATCGACGGATGCTCAATCCGGGAGTGGGGAATGTTGATGAGGGGCAGGAAATTTGCACGGTCTAGAGTGCCCCCCAAAGACTGCTTCTTGGTTGCAGGGGGGGGTAAAAACCGATAAAGTAGAGAATTCGGACCACATGTGGTGTTGATCAAGAGTATTGTCACCACGAGGTGCAGAGGGCCAGCCTGCGTCTCCAGCTGTGACATCCTGAGACGAACGCAGCGTCGTGCAGTGTAGCAGCCTGAGTCTCGGGACCTGTCCCTCACCGAAAAGGAGCAATATCCTATTTTTTTTTAAAGGCCTGTAGTTTTTCCACAATGTCAACTTCATAAAAGGCAAAAATAAACGTTGAGGAGCTCCTCCAGGGGAAATGAGATAACAAGACCAGCACATGTCACCCTAGACCAGACCCCGCACGGCAGGAAGAATACAGCTACGAAGATATTCCTGGGTCACTGGGCAGAATCTGAACGTGACCACAGATGAAAGGATTGTCTCTATTTAGGATTTCTTGATGTTGCTGATTACACTATCGTCATAACAGGGAAAGTTCCTTCTTAGGAACTCTACCCTGAAGTATTTAAGGGTAAAGGGACAATGACGTATGCAATTTACTACGAAATGGTTCGGAAGAAAAGCCTGTGTGTGTCCGTATATGTATGTGTACTAGTTACTCTGCACACACACGCGCACACACACACACACGCACGCACGCTGTGGCAGGCTGAATAATGATCCCCCAAAGCATTCGTGTCCTAATCCTGAAGTCTATGGATGTTATCCTCTGTGGTAAAAAAAAAAAAAAAAAAAAAGACTTTGTAAATATGATTCAGTCAATGACCTTGAGATGGGAATGTTGCCCTGGATTATCAGGGTGGGTCCTAATGTAGTCAGAAGGGTCCTTATGGGAGGGAGGCAGGAGGTCAGCATGAGCAGTAGGAGATGAGACCACACACCCAGGAGGCTGACATGAGCAAGGGACCTCCAGAAGCTGGACGAGGCCAGGAAATGGATTTTCCCCTGGAACGTCTAGAAGGAACCAGCCCTGCTGACACATTGATTTTCACCCAGTGAAACTGATTTGGGGCTTCTGGCCTTCAGAAGTGTAATGGAGTAAGTATATGTTGTTTTAAGTGGTCATTTGTTATGGGGCCATAGGAAACAAACATGTATGTACGTGTGCCCACGTGCATGTGTGTGTATCCACATCTATACATGGGGGTTGGGACACCAACCCCCTGCCCCTGGCAATTCAAAATCTGGATTTAACCTTGGATGCCCCCAGGAACTTAACTCATAGCCTACCGTTGACTGAAAGCCAGACCAATAACATACATGGTTGATGAACCCGTATTTTGTATGTTATATGTATTATACGCTGTATTCTTACAATAAAGCAAGCCAGAGAAAAGAAAATGTCATTAAGAAAACCAAAAGGGGAAAAAAAATCATAAGGAAGAGAAAATACATTTACAGCAGATGGGTGTGTTTATTGAAAAAATCCGCTTGTAAATGGACCCATTCAGTATAATCCCGTATTATTCAAGGGTCAACTGTACACACACACACACATTTGTCCACCCACACAGCAAAATCCTCATTGTTCACAGATTCTGTATTTGCGAATTTGCCTACTCACTGAAATGTGTTTGTAACCCCAAAATCAACACTCGGCCTGTGTTTTGCAGTCATTTGCAGACATAGGAAGAGTGGCGGGAAATGCAAGTCACTAAGGCGCACAGTCCCACTGAGGTCAAACAAGGGCAACCTCTACTTTCTTGTTTCAGCTCTTCCGCTGTGAACTAGTATCCTTTTTAATCCATGTCTATTTAATGCTATGTTTTTCACATTTTTCTGCTTTTTGTTGGTGATTTTGCTGCTTAAAATTTTTTTTAAAGATTTTATTTATTTATTTATTTGACAGCGAGAGAGAGAGAGAGAGAGAGAGCGCGCACAAGTAAGCAGAGCGGCAGGCAGAGGCAGAGGGAGAAGCAGGCTCCCCGCCCAGCAGAGAGCCCGATGCAGGGCTCCATCCCAGGACCCTGGGATGATGACCTGAGCCGAAAGCAGACACTTAACCAACTGAGCTACCAAGGTGCCCCTGAAAATGACCTTTAAATGTAATTCTGCAGGGCTGTCTACATTCCCAAGTGCAAGAAAGCTTACAGGGAAAACATATGTGTTAGGTCAGCTGTATCCAGTCATGAACTGCAGTGCTGAGTTCAATGTTAATGAATCAACGATGTATATCAAATAAGAAATCTTTAAACAGAAACACATACAAAAGAAGGTGATGTGTTGATTAGTGGAAGAAAACATAACCAGAGGCTGGAAGGAACCTCGCCTCATATTTCCCCAGGAGCAATGGTTCGGTGTTCACTGATCAGTGTTCACGACCACTTTATAGAATAAAACTATTGGGAATAATGAGAATTGACGATAGGTAGGTGATGATGATAGATGATAGATAGATGATTGATAGATAGATGAAGGAAAGGAGGAAGGGGAGAGGAAGGAAGGAAGGAAGGAAGGAAGGAAGGAAGGAAGGAAGGAAGGAAGGAAAGTCACAAGTGATAAAGCAAACGGAGCAAATGTTACCAAAGGGTGAATCGGGCTAATAGTATATAGGTGCTCTTTGTATTATTCTTGCAATTTTTCTGTAAGTTTGAAATGATTTCTGGATAAAATATTCAAAGCAAGAATGACTGTGTCAAGTGTCTGCTTCCAAACGTCTCAGGTGAAGTCAGAGTGTCAGCACCCCTGCTCAATAAGGTGGGGTGTCAGGGAAAGCCCCGTGTGGCGCCAGGGCGGGCTCCCCAGAGGAGCCAACCCATGGGAAAAGGCAGAGTGGGCTCCGCTGCGGCCACATTGTGGGTGGGTCAGCAGCCACCAGTGAGAAGTGAAGGGTCAGGGCACCGAGGTTCCCGACGGAGCCGGCCAGCTGGCCCCCAGAGCTGCATCTGTGCTCCTGAAAGCCGCAAGGCAGGAGCAGCCCAGCCGGAGCCCAGCCCATTGATGCTCAGCCAGCATCACTCTCCCTCTGAGGTCCCATCTAACTAAAGGGCCCCATCGGCCACCCAACTGCCCCAGCAGGAAGCCTAGCCACCAGCCCTGGGCCGTCCTGCTCCCTGCCGCCATATCCAAACACAAGCCCCTCAGTCCCTCTCATTCTCTGCGCGTGCAACTGCCCGGTTGCCGTGTTTGCTTGCCTAATCTCATCTCAAGTACAGCATGCGCAGAAGTGAATCCTTGGTTCCCCCCCCCACACACACACCCCCGCCCACCACCACCCCAGATCTGGCTATCTCCCCGTTTTCCTCATTGAAGTTTGTGCCCAAAAGTTTGGAATAGTTCTCTGGCCTCTGGGTTTTCTGTGTTGTGTTTGTTATATTGCTTTGTTTGGTTTCTGGTAAAATTTACTTATAAAATGCACAGATCATAAGTGTTAAATTATATATATATATATATATATATATATATACACACACACAAGTATATAAAATATTTCTTTATTTAAGTACTCTCTATACCCAGCATAGGGCTCAAACTTACAACTCCAAGATCAAGAGTCCCAGGTTCTTCCGACTGAGCCAGCCAGGTGCCCCAAATTTGATATATTTTAACACATGCATACACCTGTATAACCAACCTCTCAGTCAAGGAATATTTCCATCACTCCCTTAAGATCCTTCATCTTTCTTTCCTGTACCTCTTTGATTCTCAAATGTTAAACCAATGTTTATGTTAATGCATTCCTACGGTAAATTATACTTAATCATGATTACTACCTTTTTATGTATGATGGGATTTGCTTTGTTAATACTTTGTTAAGTACTGTGGTCAATTGAAGAACAGTCCCCAAAGATACCCATGTTCTAATCCCTGGAACCTGGGAATGTTAGCTGATATGGCAAAAGGGACTTTGAAGATGTGATTAAGGTAAAGATTTTGACCTGGGGAGATTATCCTGGATTATCTGGATGAGCCCTAAATGTAATCACATGGCTTCTTACAAGAGGGAGGCAGAGGGAGATTCCACCCCAGAAGAGAAGGTGACGTCACCATAAAGCAAGATGCTACATGGCTGGGTGGCTTTGATCATGGAGGAAGAGGCCAGAAAGGTAGTCTCGAAGCTGGAAGAGAAAAACACGTAGATTCTCTCCTAGAACTCGAGGGAGTTTGGCCCTGCGGAGGCCTTGACTTCAGCCCAGTGAAACTGATTTCCCACTTCCAACCATAAAGGTACGTTGTTTTAAGCCTCCAAGTCTGTGGTGATTTGCTACCGTGGCAATCAGAAACCAATACAAGAATTTTTTCTTAAAGATTTTATTTTATTTTTTTAAGTCATCTCTATACCCAACATGGGGCTTGAACTCACATCCCCCAGATCAAGAGTCACACACTCTACCGACTGAGCCAGCCAGGTGCCCCGCAAAGAAAAGAATTTTTGTGTCTAAATTCATAAGGAATACCGGTCTATAATTTCTTTTTCCTTCGTGCCTTTGTCAGATGTTGTATCAGGGTTATTCTGGCTTCATAAAACAAATTAGAAAGTATTTCCTGTTCTTCTGACTTCTGAGTGTGTATCAAATTAGTATTGTTTCTTTCTTAACTGTGTGATAGAATTCACCAGAGAAACCATCTTGATCTGGAGGGGTTTTTGTGTGGGTGTATGAAACAATTTTAAAAGTATGAATATACTTTGTAATACATACAGGGCTACTCAGGTTTTCTATTTCTTAATGAGTCAGGTTTTTAAGATTTATTTATTTATTTGAGAGAGAGAGAGAGAGAGCTCACGCGCGCATGCTCACGAGCTTGGGAGCAGGGGGAGGGAGAGGGAGAGAATTCTCAAGCAGGCTCCCCCACTGAGCATGGAGCCTGTCTTGGGGCTTGATCCCAGGACCCTGAGATCATGACCTGAGCCAAAATCGAAGTCAGAGGTTCAACTGACTGAGCCACCCAGACACCCCTTAATGGATCAGTTTTGATAAAGCATGTCTTCCAAGGAATTTGTCCATTTCATCCAAGTTGTCAAATTTATTGGCATAAAGTTGTTTATAATATTTCCCTTTTTATTCCTTTAATGTCTGTAGGATACGCAGTGTTATTTCCTTTCTCCTTTCTCACAGTGGTAATTTCTATTTGCTCTCTTTTTTCCCTTGATCATTTTTGCTAATAGCTTATCAATTGTATTTATCTGGCCAAAGAATCAACTTTTTTTCTTAGGTTCTTAAGGTGAAAACTTAGTTCATTGATTTTAAACTTTTCTTTTTTCTAATATATGTTTCTAATGTTTTTAATAGAAATTCCGCAGGGGCTCCTGGGTGGTGCAGTTGGTTGAGTGTCTGACTCTTGTTTTCAGCTCAGGTGGTGATCTCAGGGATGTGAGATCAAGTCCCCTTTGAGCCCTCCATGGGGCTCCAAGCTCCGCACAGAGTCTACTTAGAACTCTCTCTTCCTCTCCCTCCACCCCCACTCCCTCTCTCAAATAAAGAAATCTTTTTTAAAAAGAAATGTCCGTTTAGCTTCATCCCACACATTTTGATGTTTTTGTTCATTATTCAGTTAAAAGGGTTGTTAGATTTCCTTCATGATTTTTTCCTTGACCCATAGTCCATTGGTTATTTAGAGGTGTGTTAAAAATCCAAAACTTGGGCGATTTTCTAGGGCTTTTTTTGTGTTTTGGGGTTTTTTGTTTGTTTGCTTCCTAATCAAATTCTATTGTTGTCAGAAAACATATTCTATAAGATTTCAATCTTTTGAAATTAACTGAGACTTATTTCATGGTCTAGCAAATGTGTCTGTCTTTGTGAACCTTTCATATGCACTTAGGAAGAACATATATTTTGCAGACTGCTCAGGCTCGAATCCAGGTCTGCTACTTCCGAGCCATGTGAGTGAAGCATATAACTTCTCTGAGCCTCAATTCCTCCAAGTATAAAATGGGAATCAATGATGATATTACTGATCTAAAAAGGTTGCAGTGAGAATGAACTAGAAAGCTTTGAGCACACTGCTGTTCTCCACTTTCTCCTCCTCTTACTTCTCACGGTTGTCATTACTGTTATGACCATAATCATTATTGTTACTATTGTTATTACATAGTTGCCGTCGTCTTTCATGGAACTTCTGAGGTTGCTATTAGACCCTGTCCCCAGGAGAGGGGTTGCCAGTGGATTATTTTACAGGCAGTTACAGAATTGTTCTCTCCACGATGATTATTCTCGCCCTCATAACTAATTTGGGTGCTTTACGTTTACCCAGAGGCTATTGTGGAAGGAGGCACCGGCCCCACCTAATTCTTGGAGCCCCAGCGGTGCGCCTGGTGCGAAGAGGTAAGGTTTGCTGAGCCGCCCAGCCTTCTCCGGACACCTGGTGTTTAATAACACAACCTCCTCATTCCTGAGTTCTGTGATTTGGTACTTTTGGGGTGGCCTAGGGGGTGTGGCTGTGGCTAATGATCTCAGGGAGGGCACAGTTTTGTGGGAGGTCTGGAGCCCTTGCATATTAGAAGGCCCTTCATTTGTGCCAGGTGATCTGTCTGCAACAGCTCAGGCTGCGAACCTTCTCTTCCAAAATTGCTTCTCCGTGGCTCTGTTGCCTTCTGGCAGTTGAAGGAGCAGAAGAGAAATCGGAGCCCACACCTAGTCTCGTTCCTTGAGAGGTTAACTCTTATTTTTCTGCCTGGTGGCTTGAGAATTTTTCTCTTCATAGTGTAACTCCAAAAGTTTTGCAAGGTATGAGTATAAACATCTTTCCTGATTGATTGGCTTTCACTTTTGAATTATTTTTTTGGGGGGGGGTCCGCACACACTCTTTAGCTGGGAGATCTTTTTCCGAGACTATATTTGATTGCTGCTTCTACACTTTCATTCATCCAAAAACTGCTGGAACCTATGTTCCAGGCACTGGGAATACAGCAGTGAATAAGATAAAATTCCTGCCTCCGGGAGCTTACAGATTGTAGGAGGAACACTCAATAAGCAGGTGAAAACAATGAACAAGGGCTCCAGGCAGCAGTGAGACAGCCGGAATAATAAAGCAGCGAGAGGGGGTGGGAGAGTGAAGTGGGGAATGGAAGGTCTGACCTGGGGGGGATTTCAGCAGAAGCTCTTTCCTTAGGAATGTCTATTCTAGTTCACGGTGAAATTGTCTCAGTTCTCTGCCCTCAACATGCAGTTTACTAATTTTTAATCACTTGCATCGATTTTCCCCCTTTTTTCAGCAATCTGGGAGAACTTGCCAAGCTGGTCCTTCACACCATCAATTCCATGGCTGCCCCTGTCCCCTGTGCCCTTTACTGCCCGTGGGGAGGACTGTAATTTGCCTTCCACCACACCTTGACCTCGGACACAGCCCCGTCCCGCCTCCAGGTTTCCTGTTCTTGTCTTGTGGAGACAGTGGCCCCCTGCATCATCTTGAGACTGTCAGTCTGCTGAGATTGTATTCTGACTCTTGCAATGAACCATTTTCGGGAGCCTTCTTCCTCCGAGTCTTCAGAATGATTTTGACTTTCTCTTGCTCTGCAGTACTTTTCCGCTGGTCCCATAAAGGAGTCTGCCTTTCTCAGCTCGCCCTTGAATGTGGGTTATGAAGTCCCTCTGTGTCCCCTTCAGGGATGGCCACCTGCAGGAAGGAGTACTGCCCTTGCCCCGCCGTGTCGGAAGCGCTGCGGGGCCGGTAAATCCCCCTGGGGCTGGCTGGCTGGTGCAGGTGAGGGACACGGTGCCCGGTCCTCCCCCTGGCAGCTCGGGCAGCAGGACAGCTCTGTCTGCAGACTCTCCACGGCCTCACACAGTCACACCGAACAGATGGAGCCCATGGAAGCTCCCAGTGGCCTTTCTGGCGCTGCCTCCACGGTTCCTATCTCTGCCCTGAAGCTAGCACTTGACTGGGGGGAGAGAACTTGGAGGGGCAGATAATGGCACAAAACCACAGACTGTTCTGCCTTGAAGTTTCTCTTCCCGGAGCCCCCAGAAGCCCCACAGCTGGAGAGGTTATTTATGTTAACCTCCTATTTAGAAATTAAGCTCCAATTTGGAAATTAAGGATTGTAATTTAGCATTAACCCAGATGTCAAGATATAATGAGACACTCTGTGGGGGAAATTGAATTCCATATTGCCAAAGACCCATTTTATTTATAATAACCAGCCACTCACATCATGCCAATATTGATGGATCATATGTTTAAAATTTTGATAGCTCATTCATTTCTATAATTACATTTATTTCAAATTAAATAAGTCTCGCACACCCTTGATATACAAAGAGACAAAATTAATTTGTGGATCAGAATTAACCTGCCATTCAACCCCCGGAACTGTCCTTTCTGGAAGCCCTTGGAGAACTACATTCTGCCATTTCACAGAAGATGATTTGCATATGAACCACTTTTAACCTGGAAGGGCCTTCATCCTTGGGCTAGGAGGGAAGTGTCATTGCAAAGGGGACTGGGTCCGCATGGGTCGGCGTGGGCCGGCGTGGACTTACTCATTATTGGGCTCAGATACGAAGATGGGGACACTGGCCAGCAGAGCTCATCTGCCTGAAAAACAGCAGAAGCCATCACAGAGCAGCTGCCTGGTGTCGCAGGGCAAGGAGCAAGCCTCATCCCCAACCCACAAGTTATTGGCGAGTGACCTTGAGCAGGATTCATACAACTGCTCTTTCCTGAGCAGGGTGGTAGGAAGGCCCACTACTCCCTGCCTGCCTACACCCCTCGCCCGGCCACACTGGCTTGACCAGGAATGGAGTCATGGACACACGGGGCCCATCAGATAGGCATGGAGACCCTGAACAGCTGGATGGTGTGGGTGGTGTTGAGGGATTTGAACACACTTCCTGCCAGGTCAGCCAGAGTCAATGTCATGGGCATGATGGAGAAGCCGGTCGGCAGGGAGAATTGAGTCGCCTTGCAGAGCCAGGCAGAAGCAGAGGCAGGCTGACCGGAGAGAGAGGAGTGGAGTTCGTTCTTGACTCTCTGGCACCGGTTCCCCTGCACGTCAGCCGTTCTGTGGTCCAAGCTTGCCTCTGCATTTGCTCAGTTCCCCCCTTGCAAGCTGGGAAGGAGACCATGACATGCTTCTACTCTGTGCCAAGCCCCGCAGCCAGGGTGAGGTCTCTGCCTCCATGGACTCATCATCTCATGCAAGACCCCTAATGATTGCCACATAGTGTTCTTGGGCTATGGCCCAGGGTGTCCTCCCCTTGTCCCCTTGGGGATTACGGAGCCTCGCTGACCTCGAGTGCTGTCGTCTGCAATGTGGACCAAACACTGTCCTGGCAGGAG
Source organism: Ursus arctos (assembly GCF_023065955.2). NCBI lineage: Eukaryota > Metazoa > Chordata > Mammalia > Carnivora > Ursidae > Ursus > Ursus arctos. The sequence continues at coordinate 10,649,426 of NW_026622763.1, read as the reverse complement.
CTGTGTGAAGGTAAGGATAATGGATATGAGACATCAACCTAGTCCTGGTGCGTAACAGGTGCTCCATAAGGGAGAAAAGGGGTGACTGCATTTTTTTTTTAATATCATTTTTTAAAATGTCAATGAAGAAACATTTGGGGCAGGGGGACATGAGAGACGGCCCTGAATCTGGGGGGAGGTAAGAGCAGGAAGGCAAAATGATTCCTCTGTGCAACAAAGACTGAGAGGAGTGAAACCTGCAAGGCCTCGTGTGACAAGTGGAATGTGGGAAAGAGTGGCAGGGTGGCATCTAGGCTCCATGGAGTGGCAGGGAAGGGCCCACAAATTTCCATGGGCAGGTTAGCTGTGAGAGCAAGCCCATGGGAACCTGCCAGGGGTCTCGGGTGCAAAACCACAGAGAAGTGCCTGGGAAATGAGGTGAGAGCTCGGCTCTATCCCAGGACCATAGTGTGGGGTCAGGTTGGAAGGAGCACAGGGTAGGAAGTGGCACGTCTTGGTCCTATTCAGATTCAAGCCAGATGACCTCTGAGAAGTGGAAACATCGTCACTCGGGACATTTGCTTAACATTCCCACCTTCCCGAAACTCATCCTGGCCCCAGCGGTTGGGCATGCAGTCTGAACTGATGAAGTTTTAGACCCACAATGGCTAAAAAACACTGATTTTGACTCAGAAAGTAACTAAGATCTCCCAAACAGAACGGGGGCTCAGCATCAGAAATTAAGTGATGCCAAAAATGGAGATTTGCTTTTATGTACTTGAATCTGTGAGCATGACATTTAGCCCTGGGAACCTGTGTTTCAGCATAATGAGGGACCTCAGACAGCGCTTGGGAATGACATTCACGGGGAACGCTCCGCAGGGCACAGGACTGTGGTCAAAGCGTTGGAGGTGGCACATGGCAAAGAGAACTGGCGCCGTCTTTTCTGAGGACCAAGGTGTTGGCAGCTCCGGGAGATGTTTTCAGCTCAGGCTCGGAAGACAAAGTTTCCTGGCCACTGGGATCTGCACCACTGGCCGCATGGTCACCCCAACAGGGGATGACCAGGAGTTAGGGGCTACAAAGAAGAAAGGCACCCCATTATGTTAAAGTTTGGCCAATAGTATAGTATTTGTAAAGTTCTCTTCTAACTGAGGGATGGACAGCGGCTCACACTGAGCTGCCGTCTTGCGTGCGGCTCTAGAACGGAAAGGAGTGAGCAAAATCCAAGGCCAGTCCGTGCGGACTCCCAGTGACAAGTATGAAAAAGCTCAAATCTCTTTGGGACGCTGAGTCCCTACAGGAATCAGCAAGGGGGTGAGTGACGTTCCTTCATTAGCTCATGCAATCTCCACAACAATCCAGTGATATTGAAGGGATCATCCAGATTTTACAGACAATGGAACCCATTCAACGGGGCGGTGTGGGGGGGGGGGGTCATTAACCCGCCTAAGGTTATGCACTTAATCCTCGACAGAAGCAAAATAAAATCCCATTCCTCCTGCCCTTCCCAAACATTCCAGACCTCTTTAAACAACCCAAATTCTAAGAAAGAAAATTTCAGAAAACCAAACTTTAAAAATCTCTTGATTACATTCCACGGACTTCAAAGAGAATTCTGTGTATACATCAGCACAGATAAAGCCTCAGCCGGCGACAGGCAAACGCCCAGCTGTTTTGGCATGTTTCTGCAGCACTGGGAACCCCGCTCTCTGCGCCTTTCCTCCCCTCAAAGTCTCCTGCTCTTGGTATTGTATGAATATTTCAGAGCAGTCGGGCCTGCCGAAGGAAGAGGAAAAGAGCCTCCCATCCTGTGTCCCCCAGCGCCAGGATGCAGGGGATGGGGCGCTGGGGACCCCTCGCCTGGCACACTCTCTCAGCAGGCGGTTGATCTGGGGCCCCTGCTCGTCTCCCGGGGGGCTCAGCCTATGATGAAGTGGTCCATCTGGGCTGAACCGTGCTGGTTTACTTACCTGCTAAGGCACTTGTGGCTGTTAGAGATACCCTTTAAAATTCAGTGCTCCCAGAGCGCTCCATGCACTGTAGACTCTGGCTAAATGTTGCTTATGAATTCCAGAGGGAAAGAGGCAGTAGAATCTAGACTGTCTTGCCCATGGGAGTCAAGCAGAGAGTGCCGGGAGGGGCCAGCGGACCATGCATTCTGACCCTGACCTGCCTCCTGACCACCCTGTATCGGATGGGGCCAGCATAGGTCCAGCGGCAGACTCCCCAGGAGCCGGGAGCACTTGGGGAAAGTGGAGGGAGGCACCAGGTGTGGGGGCTGCAGATCCAGTGTCTATCGGGGTCACCCAGACCCAGGGCTTTGGCCAATTGTACCGGGAAACAGCTGTTGTTTCAAACCATTAGATGACAAAACCCATCCTCCATTTCTCACAGTATCAACTACTCAATGTGATAAGAACCAGCCATCAAAAATGTCCCTCCCTGGTTGGAAGGCCTGGGATGGAAGTTTTGGGAGCCCAGATTCTCCCAAGGGAGAGAAGGAGAGCTTTGTCTGCATAGTACAGGCCTGGGCAGGTGGAGGCCCCTGGGAATGATGTAACAACGGAGCTCGTAACGTGGAACTTATCACAAGCAACTTGGCACGTGCCTTATGTCCTTGGTTCTGGGGTGGTACCACCCAAAGGTGGTACTTCAGAGAGGTGTCAGTGAGGGCACTTTCAGCTCTGAGACAGAGAAACTCCAGCTCCCCCTGAGTGAGATTCGTTGGCCCTACCACAGATGGAGTGGCTTATTCTTTCACAGAGCGGAGCCTAGAAGCCCACACTCCAGGTGTCAGAAGCGGTGTGCTATCTCTGAGACTCTCCCTTCCTTGCCTCCTCCCGCTTCCGGCGGCTCCTGGCAACTCTCGGATTGTAGCTGAGTCTGCCCCCTCCGTCTTCCCTGTGTGATCTTTTCTTGTAAGGACATCAGTAATGTTGGATTCAGGGCCCCCTCTGATCCAATATGACCTCATCTTAACTGATTTCATCTATAAAAACCCTATTTCCCAACAACATTCTGAGGTTTCAGGTGAACGGGAACTGGGGTGGGGGCAAAGGGGACACTCACTGTTGGCCCCGCTCCAGTGGCCTGCCCTTTCAGATACAAGACAGCTGTCATAGCAAATGGGGATACGGGTCCTGGGTGACATTCAGATCTCCTTCCCAGCTATGGAATAAAAGCTCTAGGGTGGATATTGGGGATGCTCTCCTCAGGTCCCCTGGGATCCCCTTCACTGATTCTCCGTGCCCTTCCTTTTAACGGCCTACACCTAACACACTTTGTAGAGCTTTGAGCTTGAGTCACTGGAGAGGCTCAGCCAGAGAACTGGAGGCACTAGAGAGCTGACGTTCCAGGGAGGCAGTCTTTTGCCAAAAGTTGCCTAGTGTGAGTTTCGGAAACCCACCTCCCTTGCTTCAGGTGAAGTGTGACTTGTCCTCCCGAGCTCCCCTGTCAAGCCAGCTCCCTTCTGCCGTACCTTACCTGAAATCCTGACCCTGTGTGGTTTCCCCATTCCCTCACCGATCTACCCTGGGAGCACTTCCTTAATACGCCACCTGACTGGGAATCCCCGTTTCAGAGGCTGCGTCTGGGTAGGGTTGCCAGTTTCAGCAAATAAAGACACAGTTAATATTAATAATAACAATAAAATAAATATTAATAAGTAAAATAAAAATACATAAAAGCTCAGTTAAATTTGAATTTCACTGAACAGCAAATCATTTTTAGTGTAAGTATGTCCCATGAAATATTGGGGATATACTTATACTTAAAAATGATTTGTTGTCTATCTGAAACTTAATTAGGTATCTTGTATTTGGCAATCCTACTTCTGGGGAATATAATTTAAGCAAACTTAGCTCTGATTGGACCAACTTAGAACATGACCCTGTTTCTGAACCAAATCACCGTACCAAGAAGGATAGGACGGCAAGGATTCCCTTCAACCAGTCTGGGTCCAACCTTGTATCTGGGGGTAATATTAAGTCCATCCAAACTTTGGGGCTGATTGTTCCACACAGGGGAGGGAGGGGTGAATGTTGGGGAGGCGACCACAGAAACTATTCCTAAATATAAGCAACTAGAGTTGGTTCTTATTATTCGAGGCAGTGATGGTCTGTAATAACATCATGGTGAACACTGAATTATCGAACACAGAACTATTGCTCCTAGGAGAGAATACAGGATAGGGTTCCTGTGCGTCTCTCGTCCCAGCATTTTGTCAACCAATCAGTGCGTAACCTTGTTCTATGAATGCTTCTCTTTAAAGACACCTTAGTTAATATCTCCTGTCAATTCATTTACACCTCACAATCCACAGCACTGTAACTCACGACTGGATGAAGCTTATCTAACACATGAATTTTCTCTGAGTCATGGCATTCATGTGCCCAACAGCACCAGACAGCACGTCAGCACCACGCTGGGAGGCCATTGTAAGTGAAATCACCGAAAAAAGCACAAAATTGTGGGAAATGTCGCACTAAATAGATCATAGAAAGGAGACCTTGCTTCCAGGATGGGAGCTGGAGCAGGAATGCAGGGTCACCTTGTTCAACTTTAGTTAGGAACACGAGCATTGAGCCACTCAAATTTTTGCCACTCTGCACATGTCTACAAATGGCCAGGAAAGCACTCTGAGTATTGATTTTGGAGTTAGAAATAAATTTTAGTTGAGTTCACAATTACAAGATCCACGAATAATGAGGACTGACTGTCTGCAAAGACCCACTAATGGCCGTGTTTGCAGAGCTACCAGGGCTGGTTTCAAGTAGACTCAGATTACGTTTACCTTTCGGAGAATCCCCTGCTACAAAAATAGAGGGGCTGGCTGGATAAACACAGAGCTTGGACAAACAGCCCCTTGCAAGGAACTCTGTTTGCATAGCTATAAACATGCAACCTTTACTTGCTATGTAACCAGAGCAGCTAGCCATGGATTTACAGTGTGAACACAAATAACTTAGTACAAGGCACCATATTTGCCCGGCTATTTAGTACCGGTGTGATGTGAAATGCCTGGACTCAGCCCCACCGCTTGTGTTAATCTGTAAACAGAGCTGCTTGCTCTTTAAAGCAAGGAAAAAGCCATGCACTAAGCCCCTTGACACATTGCTCCTACTATTTACACAGCCAAATGCTATCCGCCGCTCTCACACATCCAAGGTCCTGGCATGACTGTTTCACCAAGTGTCATTATTTTAAGTGTTGGGAAAGGGATCATCCACCAAAGCTTTTATTTATCTCTTGAAAAGTTTTTTCTTTCAGATTGACTGTTTGCCCCAAACAATCAAAACGTCAAAAATGTTTTCTTGGCGAGAGACGGCAGTTTCCTCCCCGAAAGGCTCCAGTTGGCTGTCCATCTATTTTCCCAGGCACCGGGAGGGTAGGTTGTTTGATTGGAGTGGCTGGAGGTGGAATGACCTGATACTTTTGTGGCAGGCCTCCCACAATCTGGTATTCATAATTCTGCATTTTAATTTTAACTAATTTCATTGTTTTAAATAAATTATATCTTTTACTGAAATTATATCAGCATACAGTTTTTGAATCAACTATTGCTTGAAGGCTTATACAGTGGTCTCCTAACCCCCCTCCCACCCCCTGCAAGGCATGTGCTTTTGTTTCTTGACACTCTTACTGTTTCTTCTAGTGTTGGAGGCCTTATTGTTAATAATATACTTCCACCTAGGTTCTTGGTTGACCCATTTTAGCATTAATTGTTGATTTCCCATTAGGACAGCTAAGTTTTAGCTATCTCCCACATACCACTCACACATCCCCTCCTCCATCTCCTCAATATAATGATATATTATTCCTGGTTAGGTTAATTGTATTTATTTATATCATGATAGTCCTGTAAATATTGTTTGTTACTGAGCAATAATTTTGTTTCCTTTCTTAAACATCTTTCATTTTTCTTTAATAATTAACATATTTTTCCACTAGCTTATTTTTCTATGGGTTTATTCCTGTTGGGGGTTTTTTTATTTTTTCATATACCCCATGGGCCTGTCATATGCCAGTAAATATATTTTTCAAACTTCAAGCCCAGTTCTAACATTGCCTTTCTAGCTGAACCAGACATCCTCCAGGTGTCCCGTTGTGTCATCCTGGGAAATCCCCTTCCCTTCCCTCCTGTTTTGTAGAGCTCATGGCCTACTCAGTCTCAGTCTAGATTCTTCTTTTGTGAAAGCACATCTTCTGGTAGTTTCCTTTGAAACAGTGGCCGGGAACATAATTTTATGAGGTCTTCCAGGCTGACAGAAATTCTATTCTACATTCATGTTTAAATGATCATTTAGCTGGGTATAGAATCCTTGGTTGAGAATAAATTTCCTTCAGAATGTTGAAGCCACCACTCCATTTTCCTCTAGGATAAAGTGTTAAACTGAGTAGCCCAATGCAGGTTACATTCCTGGGTGTTTGACCTAGGGTTTTTAATCTGGAAGTTCCAAGAATCTTCTCTCTTGTCCTTAAGGATCATGGATTCCGGGGCGCCTGGGTGGCACAGCGGTTAAGTGTCTGCCTTCAGCTCAGGGCGTGATCCCGGCGTTTTGGGATCGAGCCCCACATCAGGCTCCTCTGTGAGCCTGCTTCTTCCTCTCCCACTCCCCCTGCTTGTGTTCCCTCTCTCGCTGGCTGTCTCTATCTCTGTCGAATAAATAAATAAAATCTTAAAAAAAAAAAAGGATCATGGATTCCCTCATTTCATTGTCCAGGTGAGAAGCCACGGGCCCAAAGAAGAAGATTTGCCATGCCATGCCCCAGCCTGGATTAATGTGGGCTTTCTCCCAACACATGTTCTGCACCACCCTGATGCTCCCTGGGAACATTCTGCCTCAGTCTCATCCACTGGCATTTTGTAGCCAAGGCTCCAGCCTTGGGGACACAATCTTGCCGCCTTGGAAGCTATTTTATAGAACATGAAGCCAAGTCAGTAGGCACATTCCAAAACAAAAGGAGCATGACAGCAACGTCAGCAGAACGGTGAAGGTACTGGAAACTGAGCCCCAGGCAGGGCCTGACCTAAGCCTCCCAAGGGCTGGGAAAGCTGGCCCACCACTGTGCAGGCTCTGTGCTGTCAGTGTGGCCAGGCTGGATTATAATCCCCAGAATGCCTTTCTAGTATGCTTCTGGTTACATTGGGCCACCGAGGGAAATTCTCTCAGAGATTGGATGGGGACAGTAGCCATTTTGTAGCATTCACACACCTTTTCCCAATTATTCCATCACACACCCATCTAGGTGCTGCTGTGAAAGGATTTTGCACATGTGATTAAAGTCCCAAGACTGTTAACTTTGATTGTTGACCTTAAATTAATCAAAAGGGATATTTTCTTGGGTGGGTCTGACTTAATCAGGTTCTATATCTATCTATCTATCTATCTATCTATCTTTCTCCAGTTCTGCTTCTTGAGGCTTGATGATAATTCAGTGAAGGATTGGCGAAGGATCAGCATTCCCCTGGAAGCTGGAGTGCTGTTGTGCTCACAACTCCATTGTATGGCTTGGTTCTCAGGGGGAACCCCAGTTGGGGTGCCTCCCTGAGGCTAGGCTCAGCAATAGCCCAGGGCAGTGGTTCTTAAAGAGTGGTCACAGCCTACCAGCATCAGCATCACCTGCGAACATGAAAGAAATGCAAATTCTCCACCCATTTCCAGAAACTCAAGTTTGAAAACGATCACTCCTGAGAATACCCAGATGTCCTGCCCTCTGTTGATCTTTGTGCAGGTGCTCAGGGAAAAGAGGCACACTGAACCCACATGGGAGGAGCCAAGTGGGCTGGCCAGGCCAGATACACTCTCAGACCTTCCTTCCTATTGGGGAACCAGCCCAGGGATCCACTCCCAGAGCCTTGTCCTTAGAGGAACAAATTGTAAATGAAGGTCCGGCTCTGGAGTTCAAACCTGACCCTGGCTCTTCCAGGTGAGCAAGTACATCTGATAGTTCTCAGAATGAGACCCACCCCATGGCATCATGATCCAGCCAGCCGTCCCAGCTTCTCACCCACCCACCCTGCTCCAATCATGCTGTCCAGCTGCAATTCCAGCTCACCCAGAATGCCTTCCACCAGGGGCCTTTGCACATGCTGCCCCTCTGCCTGAGGTCTCCCCATTCCACTCCCTTCACCTGGGCACTCCTGCACCTCCTTCCCTCCCAGCCAAATCACACCCTTCCAGGCCATTCCCCATGATGGATTATCACAGCATCCTGTGTGTTTTCATAGCATTCACCACAGTGTGAAATTATACATTTATTATATGCACTCATATTATTATATCTCTTAGCAGCTATCTTCCCCATCGAGTCTAACCATGAGGACAGAGACAGTATCTATTGGCTCACTAGAACTCCCCCATGCCCAGTGCAGGCCCTGCCACTTTAGGAAGCATTTCTTGATAAAAGTATGCTAAATGAATAAATGTCCCTAGGTAAGTGACTCAACATGTCTGAGATTCTTTTTTTTAGGAGGGAAGTGGGGCTGATGACATCCACCCTGCAGGGCTACTCTGAGGATTGAATGACACAGTCCCAGGCCCTGTGGGTGGCCTGCAGTGGGTGCTCAAGAGGGACAGCAGGTGTTGCTGGTGGTGAAACCTCAACTAATGTCCACCACAGGCTAGGGGTGCCCTTCCCTCTGCAGCTGCCTCTCAGCTCCCCAGATTGTCTGCTTTTCCATTGGTCTCTGCCACTCATCCGTGAGTTTCTCTTGCACAGGGTCTGTTCCTTCCTCATTCCTCCATTCCATCTTGGGGTGTGGGGCTGCCACAGAGGGACCTTCAGCATCATAGGTGGGGGTCCCCAGAAGCAGACCCTGGGACAAGGGCTCCTGAGTGGGGATTTATTGAGGCAATGCTCCCAGGAAGAACCAGAGGGTAAGCCAGACAAGAAGGGCAGGGAAGGAGGCCGAGCCAGGGAGGAACTTCAGCCTGACCCCATAGGGGACCCTGGAGGGTAAACTTGGCTTCAGACCTGTCCCAGCCTGAGGCCACAGATTGGGGCTTGCATTCCATCTATTGGTTAAGGGTGGGAGGGCTGGCTAGGATGTCAGCTCCTGGGCAGTTTCATTCTCTGCACCAGAGCTGAGGGGCTCCAGGGGGCTGAGAACAGGCAGTCCACCCAAGAAGATCTGCAGGTGCAGGTTTAAATACAAAAGCACATGGCAGGGGTGGGGGTGGGTCCTTCATGGTAGAAGGACCAGGAGGGGCCTGGTAGAGCACTACCTCTCCTGCCACACTCAGCAAAATTTCTCCACACTTTCCTGAATGATTGCCCTAAACACAGAAGGGGTCTCTTGAAGAGTGCAAAGGGTCAGCCGTATTGTTGATGCTTCTGCCAGTGTGGCCTACAGATGAGCAAGTCCTGCAGGGCAGTGAGTCAGCCTGGAGCCCTGGCAACCTCCAGGGGTGCCGACGGCAAACTCAGCTTGCCCCAAGGCCCAACCTGGCTTCTAGGGCCTCCAGGGCCCCCCCGCACGTGCACGGGGTGAAGAGCTAAGCCCGGCCTCCCCACTCCCCCACGGCCTGAGAAGTGACCACCGCTGCTTAGGTTAGAGAAGACTTGGCAGACCCTCCTCCAAGGAGAGGGTGGAAAAAGCCAGATGGAAAATCCTGACTTGGCCAATTAATACGAGCAGCAGGAAAATCCCTAAATTGGTTCCATAACAACCAATCTCTGTTCCCAGGTCCACGGGAAGGCAGAAAAAATGCATCCCACGTGAGGGAAAATTGAAGTGTGCCCAAAAGTTCATCAATACTTTTCTGTCTTCCCTCGCCAGGTTCCCAGCTAAAGTTGTTAGAACATGCCTCCCTGTTTAAGGGAGGTAATTTGATGCGGGCAATAATAATCATAAATATTCATGGTTTTGCCTTAACATTAGGATAACATCTGTTTCCAAACATCTGCAATCTGTTTTCAATGCTTCAGTAAAATGTAAATTAGCTATAACTAATACAATAAAGCACTAATGGGGATAATGATAATGAAAGATGCCCATTAAGGCGGGAGTCCAGCTCTGTCTCCAATGGCCAGTTTTCTGGCGTTCCCCAGAACTTTGCCTTCCACCATCTCAAACTTCCTTCAAATGAAAGGAGCTTTGAAAAGCCTCTGCCGGCCCCCTGGTTTGCTCCCTAAACCAGAAAGCATGTCACTGGCCAGGGTCTTTTCTGTGCCTCACCCTTCTTCGGAGGATGCAACCAATATTTCTAGAAGGCATGTCCACCTGGGCAGGTCCTGTGCACAGAACCTTCCACTTCCTGCAGAACAAGGTCCAATCTGTTGGCCTGCAAGTCGGACTTACCACCTCCCACAGCCCCAGCATGCCCACCACCCTCAGTTCCTCCAAGTCCCCCTAACACCCCTTCCCTTTTATTTGCCCTCTGCTGCTTGGTTATTGGCACTGTACAGAGAGCACCCACAGCACTGAAGGAAAAGGCCAAGTGGCCAATTGCAAAGAAATGAACAGGACATTCACAGAAGAAATACTAATAGCCGAGAATTTCACACTCACTAGTCATAATTGAAAGCAAATGAAAACAATGATGAACAATAAATAATACTATGATCAGATGTCATTAGGTGAAATAACTAAGTTGCAAAAACAATTTGTGTAAGATGACCCTACTCTGTTTTAAAAATACATATGGCGCACCTGGGTAGCGCAGTCATTAAGCTTCTGCCTTTGGCTCAGGGCGTGATCCTGGCGTTCCGGGATCGAGTCCCACATCGGGTTCCTCGGCTGAGAGCCTGCTTCTTCCTCTCCCTCTCCCCTGCTGTGTTCCCTCTCTCGCTGGCTGTCTCTCTGTCACATAAATAAATAAATAAAATCGTTTAAAAATATATTAAAAATACGTATATATATTGGGAAAATCTCCCAGGAAAATAAAGGTGCAAATGCCTCTCTTTAGAGATTAGAGTGTTAACCAGAGTTACCTTTGAGACACAAGATTGCACAAGGTGTCTTTGTTTTATTATTTGAGTTTGTTACAAAGAATATGCATTGTATTGTATTTTTTTAATGCACATCCACTTACTCATTCCAAAAGGCAAAATAGCAACTTGTTAGCGGACCAGTCTGGAGGATATCCTCTTAACCAAGTTATCAAAATGAACATCACCTTCAATGGGACAGGTTGACGTTGTGTGCCTCCTGATATGATGCACTTAGAAGGACACAGCACGCCTGCTGAAGCATCCAGACAAAATGCAGAGCTATGGGAAACATCAGACAAACCCGGATTAAGGAAAATTGTACAAAATAACTAGACTGTGCCTTTCAGAGCTGATAATGCCACGAAATGCATCACGTCCCAGGTTAAACTGAAGAGATGAGATCCTGGATTTTCATTTGTTTTATTTAAAAAAAATTTTTTTAAAGATTTTATTTATTTATTCGAGAGAGAGAGTACAAGTGGGGGAGAGGGGCAGAGGGAGAGGGAGATGCAGACTCCCTGCTGAGCAAGGACTCGATCCTAGGACCCTGGGATCATGACCTGAGACGAAGGCAGACACTTAACCAACTGAGTCACCCAGGCACCCCTTCATATGCTTTAATGGACATTTGGGGGCCATTGGTGGAACATGAAAAACTTCTGTAGATGATGTAACAATATTCTATCTGTGTTAATTTCCTGATTTTGATAATGGTTCTACGATCCTGCAAAAAAAAAAAATTATTTGTTTTTAAAAATCCACATGATGCATTTCGTTGGAGAGAGAGAACCTTAGCCTTAATGCTATGGCAGAGCACAGCTGCAGACATGCAAGGCCGCCCAACTGGCAAGGTACGCACAGGGTGGACCCAGGGGAGCAGGCTTAATTATTATTCCTTCACCTGGTGAAAGTCTGAGGAAGAGGGGTGAGGAGGAGCCCTCAGAAGGGAGGAGGCAGGACTGCCGGAAGTGAGGGGGGGGGTTGCTGAGGCATGGCCCACCCCCAGCCCCCAGGAGTTCCAAAGACAAAACTTCAGCACTTGGAACGGCTTTGGCTCAGTTATTCAGACACACACTGAGTATGCTTCAGGGAAAGGCCCATGGAAGCACCCAGAGCAGGCAGAGGAGGAACAGCCCTGGCCTGGCAGAGCCGCGCAACACCTGACCCTCCTCCCCAAGGAACTCCTCCCCATCACCACCCGGCGCTCGCCTCACCTTCGCCCCCTGCAGGTGGCTAGAGATCCTACTCATAAGACCAGAAAAAAAGGACTCCCCACTCCCCGCCCCCTTCCCCCCACCCCCACAGTGCACAAACAGGGTGCCACACAGGCAGCAGTGGAGGACACATTTAGGCACAAGAATATCAACCCCAGTGTGAGTGAAGCGTCCCACAGTGTCTGGAAAACAACAGTGCTGGGGGAAAATAGTTGATTTTGCTGTGGGATTGTTCGGAAGGGTTTTTGGCACTGGAGCTAGAGTTTCCCAGGGAGACAAGAGAAATACTTCTTTTCCCTTCCTTCCCTGCTGGGGGGGAAAGACTGTCACCCACCTTGCGCGTTCCCTGGAAGTGGGCTTCCTCCCTGCTCCTAGGGATAAGCCCCCGGGAGATGCCAGAGCTCAGGCCCCCAGCCCAGCCTGCGTGTACTGGGGAGGCCTCCTCCCCCTGTGTCAGTTACCAGGGGACCCGCACAGGACAGGGCTAATAACGCACCGTGGGCAAGGTGGGGTCTCTCTTCCAGCCCGCTGCTGTGCAGGAGATCTTCCTGCCCCACAAATCCTGCTGTACCTCCCTGGGAAGCGCTGGGGCCACAGGGAATCATCCATCCTGGGCCCTGGACCCAGGTCCACAGAGAGCTGTCTGTTACACATACGCTGACTTTCCTGCCTGGATTTAACTTTGGAACAAGGGGGATTTTAAAAATGAACACATAACTGGTGAACTCACCTGACAGCTGTGCAGTGAGATGGCAAAAGACCACAGCTTCCCAGAATGTCAGGATGGCCTCGAGTGCCGTCTTCCTACCCATAGAAGATCAGGTGTGTTTTTTGTTGTTGGCTCACTTGATTCCCAGGTGCAGGATCTGAGATTCATTCCCGAGTCATGGGATTTTCCATGCAGTGGTTACTCACAGGTCAGTGTTGCTTCTTTTTTAAGATTGATTGCTTTATTTGAGAGAGAGAGAGAGAGAGAATGTGTGTGTGTGCAAGCGAGTGGAGGGAGGGGAAGGGGAGGGGGAGAGAGAGGGGAGAAGAAGACTCCCCGCTGAGAGGAAGCTGATGTGGGGTTCTTCTCCTGGAAGGGAGATCATGACCTGAGTCAAAACCAAGAGTCGGTCACTCAACTGACTGGGCAACCCAGGTGTCCCTGGTCAGTGCCATCGGACCTGACTGCCCAGTGCTGGGACACTGCTGTCCCTATCCTCACCGAGCCCAACGGGGACAGGTGTGGTGGTGCGGGGCATGCTGGGCCATGGACCAGCCTTCCCTTTGGCAGGACAGCCAAGGGTGTGAACACTGGAGCTGGTTTTAGGTGCAGGGCAAGGCTCACCTCTCAGCTGTCCATTTTAATCTTGTTGGGGGACTCAGACCCCCTGGACACAGCATTACCTGAGAACCACATGTGTTGGCCCACCCACCACTCTGCAAATGGTTAAACCTGGATCTAGCTTTCTCCACTGGAAAGTTCTGTTTCCCACTGTAGACATCCTTTCTCAGCCTCCCCTGGGAGCACCATAAGTCACCATCTGCTAGGAGGGCGGAGCAGGCAAGAAAGGCAGGCCTCTTGGACTGCCATTCTGGGACTCTTCTCCCATGGTCCTGTCCCAACAGCTCTTTGAAGGGCTTCCACCCTGACCGCTGGCACTAGGGACTCTGGGGGCTGAGGGCCCTTGGCCCGCCAAGTTCTTCTATGTGACAGCTGGAGTGTGGGGTGGTCTTGGCTTTCGCCCAGGCGCTGAGCCACTCCAGGCAAGTTCTTGACCCATTCAGCCTCACGTTCCTCACAGGCTCCCATGGGTTGAGGTGTCATGGTGCCCAGCAGTCTCTGGCACATTCTGGAAGCTCACCAACCCCTTATGTACCCATTATCTCACCTCCTGTTCTGGCCAAGATTCCCCAAAGCAGTAACGATGATGTGAGGAGGGACAACTCTTTCCCTCAATCTCGGTGGTTAGTAAAGGAAAATACACTTGCATTTTGTCCAGCATTGCATGTTTAAATTTTAAATGATTTAATTATTAAAACTTAAGTCACCAACGACAGTTTTTAATTTTATTATTTTATTTTTTTAAGGATTTTATTTATTTATTTGACAGAGAGAGATCACAAGGAGGCAGAGAGGCAGGCAGAGGGAGAGGGAGAAGCAGGCTCCCCTGCTGAGCAGAGAGCCCAATGCGGGGCTCGATCCCAGGCCTCTGAGATCATGACCTGAGCTGAAGGCAGACACTTAACCAATTGAACCACCCAGGAGCCCCAAGGACAGTTTTATTAAATGGCTGAGAGAAGTGCTTTAGCGAATGCTCCCCATGGGAATTACCAGCATGTCACGAGGCGTATAGACCTGTCAGTCACGTCACCTGTGTGTCTCATGAAGTCAGCCTTTGGTTCCTGGTCAGCTGTGGGGTGTACGAGCGAAATAGCACCTGACTCTCCTACGTCTAGACTTAACTTCTTTTTTTTTTATTAAGATTTTATTTATTAATTTGACAGAGAGACAGCCAGCGAGAGAGGGAACACAAGCAGGGGGAGTGGGAGAGGAAGAAGCAGGTTCTTAGCGGAGAAGCCTGATGTGGGGCTCGATCCCATAACGCCGGGATCACGCCCTGAGCCGAAGGCAGACGCTTAACGACTGCGCCACCCAGGTGCCCCTAGACTTAATTTCTGTTTGGAGCCCCTACTCCTCTGTTGGTATAAATATGAGTTCAGTTCATTCAGAATCCCCTGGACCTTTCATGGAGCACAGAGTCACCACCAGCCCACTCTGACCTCAGCAGGAACATCCTAATTCTGGCTGCCATTGGGTTGCCGGGCCGGCCTGTGCCCAGCCCCTGGGAAGGCCCATTCCACAACTACTGCCTTGTCCCTCTCCCACAACAGGAAACACCACCACTCTCTTGTCTCCTGGGCTCAGGAAAGCTCTGTGAGCTCATCCCAGGCCCATCTGCCCATGCAGACCTCCTGAGCAGCCACTTTCCTGGGGCATTGTCACCTCCCTGGAGCTCTGCTTGGGAAAGGAAACTGGGTGATTATTAGCTCTGATCCCCAAATGTTTCCAGTTCTTCTGTGCATGAGGCAGGGTTGTACTTCTCTGCCCCCTTGAAACCAGGGGTGGCCTGTGACTTACTTTGGCCAATGAAAAGTGAGAAATGGCTGGAGGCACCCTCTGTCAGGGCTTTAAGAGCCAGACTGTAATTTACTAACCCTCTCTTTTCCTCTCCTATGGACACTAGTGTGTTGGTGGCTATTGGGATGGTGCTGCTCCGTCAGCAGGGTCTCTGGGCTGGGGCTTGGCGTGAGAATACATGAGAAGAGCTCCCCGTCTACCCACAATGGATGTGGAGTGACAGTGAGAAATTAACTGCATTTGGTTAAGCCAGTGAGATTTGGGGCTGCTTGTTACTGCAGCAAAGCCTACCTACCTATCCTGACTGCTATGGAGACACAAGTTTCCTCTGCTCTTAACCTTCCAAAACAACCTAGGGTCTAACATGGCCCATCACTGAACCAAAGGGAACAGGGCAGGAGGCCCTCTCCTGGCTTCCCTGGAATTTCTGCCCTCCCAACCTGGGGGTTTTCCTCTGATGACACCCTACTTCTACTTGTCTATTTATCCTCCCTGGCTTGTTCCATTATCTCAAGGCTAGACTCTTGAAATGTAAAAAGTAAGAAATGACTCCCTTTTCTTTACTCTCCTATTATCCTTCTCCAAGGCCAACTGGAAGAAGAGAGGAAGAGGAAGGCCAGGGTAACAGTGGAATGGACAACAGGGAATGGGGTGGAATGGAAACAGAGGCTGGACAATGACCCCCAAAAAGAGGACCATGTCCTAATCCCTGAGCCTGTGAATATGTTGCCTTAGGCAAAAGGGCCTTTGCAGATGTGACTCAGTTAAGGGTTTTGAGACCCAGAGGTCATCCTGGGTTATCTGGGTGGGCCCACTAGGGTTCCTGTAAGAGGGAAGCAGGAGGATCAGTCAGAGTAGGAGATGGAATGACTGGAGCAGTGGTCACACTGGGGGCTTTGCAGGTGGATGAAGGGACCACAGACGCAGACA
Organism: Ursus arctos; assembly: GCF_023065955.2. Taxonomy (NCBI): domain Eukaryota; kingdom Metazoa; phylum Chordata; class Mammalia; order Carnivora; family Ursidae; genus Ursus; species Ursus arctos. Next base: position 10,633,238 of record NW_026622763.1, on the reverse strand, counting down.
GCCACAAGAAGCTGGAAAAAGCAAGGAACCTGATTCTCCCCTGGAGCCTCTAGAAGGAATTCAGCCCTGCCAACCCTCTGATGTTAGCCCAGTGAGATCAAGTTGGATTTCTAACCTACAGACCTGTAAGATAGCAAATGTGTGCTGCTTCAGCTTCCTGGTTTGTGGTAATTTGTTACAGCAGCAGTAGGAAACAAAGCCTTGGTTGCTGGCTAAATATTGTCCTGTCATGTACACAGGTCGGGTAGGGCCACCAGGGTTGCATGAAGTAAATCCTTTCTCGGCTCTTGTTGGCTTCATACAAGCCCAGCTGTGGTTTGCCCGGATGCACTGCACTCTCGCTAGGCCATACCACTCCCTCTTGCTTGATTTCTTCTCCCAGCATTCCAGCCTTCTGAACCCCTGTATCTTCTTCAGACTGAGGACCTACCTGCTTGTTTGGAAAACCCAAATGAGCTACTTCTTTGGCTTCTGCTTCCTCTCCTGGGATGCAACCCTGTCCCTTCTTTCTGCTTTCATTCCAACATCCCAGCGATTCCTGAAGGAGAGGCCCATCCTGCCACGCCTGCCTCAGGAATGCCACCCCTTCTTCAGGGCCCTCCAGCCCCACTGTTTTCTCCCTATGGGCCTATCCAAACCCGACCAGATCCAGCCTTCAATAATGTGAGGAAGTCAGGGTCCCAAGCTTGACCTTTCTGGGCACCTCTAAGAATGTACTGTCTAATACTGCAGCCACTATCCCATGTGACTATGTACACTTAATTCCAAATTAATGAAAAGTAAAAACTCATCTACCCAGTCACACAGCCACATGCCAAGTGCTCAACAGCCACACAGGGCTAGTGTCCGCTGCATTACACAGCACTGATAAAATTTCCATCCTTGCAAAAGTTCCATTGGACAGCCCTGCCCTAAGACATTCTTCTGTCCCTTTAATGCCCTTGTAGCCTTGTCCAGCTTAGAGAAAGGAGCTCCTATTGCTGTTTACATGTATGTAGGTGTGAGGAAACCTTAGTGTTATATTCTTGCTCCTCGGAGTATTTGCATTTTCAGCCTCCTCTCCACCTAGGAGATGGATATTTCTGGCCCAGAGAAGGGTATGTAGGGTGCAGCCATGGACCTCAACCTCTATCTCTTCCTCCTCTAAAGTGTCTTCTCTCACTGCAGACTGAAAGCTTCAACTATATCTCTCAGGTTCCCTTGCAGTTGGAGTCCCAGGTTTACTTATTTGTTTTTAAAGGTTTTATTTATTTATTTGGCAGAGAGAGAGAGCACAAGCACGGGGAGCAGGAGAGGGAGAAGCAGGCTCCCTGCTGAGCAGGGAGACCAATGCGGGACTTGATCCCAGCACCCTGAGATCATGACCTGAGCTGAAGGCAGACGCTTAACTGACTGAGCCACCTGGCACCCCAGAGTCCCAGATTTAAAATAAGCTCTTCCAACTAGAAGCACTTACACAAGTTTAGAAAAAGGAAGAAAGGTGGAGGCCATCTTCCTAAAGCTTTGGGCTTTCTCTTCTGGCAAACAAGAAAGACCAGGAGCAGCCTCCAGCTTCACAGTGTTGAGAAGTGGTGGCCATGGGGGCTGGATTCAGCCTTCCAGTGTCCAGCTTCATGGGTCACAAATCAGCTGTGTCTGTGGCCAGTACTTAGGCAGGAGGGGCAGTGCTACCTTTCCAACCTCATCTTCCTGGTCCCCAGATTGCAGCCAGGGCAGTGCATTCCTGGAATCATTTCCTGTTCTGTGATGTTCTGGTCGGCATCTCTGGAGACCCAGGCTGGAACCACCTCCTCCCCATCCCCAAATGGCTTTGTAAATCTTTAATTCCCTGTATTAAATCCCTTTCTGCTTAAAATACACAGCATGGTTTCTGTTCCCTGCACTAAACTATTTCAGCAAGGAGCCAGAGAACAGCTGAAACAGGTAAATTCTGAATCAGAATGACCATCTGGGCATCTCAAAAATGTAAGTTGCCTGTGATCCCAATGAGTTGTCCTGGAAGTAGCAGTTTGCAGAGCTGACCCGACAGACACCTGCCTTCATTTTATGTCATAGTTTTATAGCTCTTTGGAATTCTGGAACCCCAGAACACAGGGGTCAAGGAGCCCAGACAACTTCAAACACTGTAGGTGGCTAAAACAATAGTTTCATTTTGTTTTGTTTTGTTTTGTTTTGTTTTGTTTTGTTTTCTAAGGCTAGATTCAAAGCAGTAGAGTTGCAAGGTCAAAGGTTATGTCCAAAACGTGATGTCAAAAGTACATAAAATCTGCCACATAAAATTATGAAACACAAGTCACAGCTATATTGGTGCTGCAGAAGTAGAAAACGTGACATTTTTTTTCATCAAGATGGAAAAGCCTCAGGAAGACGGTGGGGGAGATGGTGGAAGGTCTCCCCGTCACCTGTGACCATGGCACACGCTCCCCTGTGCAAGCTCGCTCGCTGCAGTCCACACTGCGTGGCTTTGCCTGCCCTGCCTTGCATGCACGTTACTCTCCTTCCAGGATTCAGTGTTTCCAGGACACTGAACTCTCCTTTCTCCCCAAGGAGCAGCAATTATTTGAAAATCATGTCCCAGTAAGTGCACTTGTATGCCTGTGGCGATCTCCTTGTAGTAAAGGTCGCCAAGAGCTTGTGCCCGTTTATGTCTCCCACTTGTTCACTGAATATTTAATGGACACCGTCTTGGGTTACAGAGTGACCCCCCCAAAAAAAAGGTATGTTGGAGTCTGCTAACCCCTGTACCTCCCAACGTAGCCTTATTTGGAAATAGAATCATTGCAGATGTGATTCATTAGGATGAGGGCCCCCGGGGGTAGGGGTAGGGTGGGCCCGAATCTAATACGACGTGTGTCACAAGAAGGTGGCCACATGAAGACAGGCACACTGGGAGGAGGCCAAGGTAAAGGCAGAGATTGGAGGGATGCAACTATAAGCCAAGGAACCTCGAAGCTTGCTGGCAACCACTAGAAGCTAGGAAGACACAAGAGAGAGTCCTCCCATGGCTTTCAGAGAGAGCACGGCCCTGCCAACACCTTGATTTTGGACTTCCAGCCTCCAGAAGTATGGGACAATGAATTTCTGCTGTTTTACACCACCTAGTTTATGGCACTTGTCACTGCAGCCCGGGTCAACTAATACAGCACCCACTGTGCCCCAAGCAATAGTCTAGGAGCTGGGTGACAGTGGGGAAGGAGGTGGCATGGTCTCCGTCCTCCAGGAGCTCACAGCCTCTGCTGCCTTCCCACCCGTCTCAGGGCTTCCTTTTTCCTGTCTTCCCACAGCCTCTTTCTTCAACCCCTCCAGGGGAAGGACCGGCAGCCATTTTCAGTGTCCCAGGGTCAAGAAACCAACCAACAAGCCAACCATCACTGCTGATCTAGGCTCAGGGGCCGCAGTCCCTGGCTCATTAGCTATGAGCAGGCTAAGGCTCCTAGTTTTATATATGGGGAAACTGAGGCCTGAGGAGCTGAAATGTCTTGCCCAAGGACAAGTTAGTCAGCGCTGGAACTAAAGTTAGTGCTGAGATGCCCAGATTCCTAGTCTTCATGTCCCGACCCCACTGAGGCTCAGGAGAGCTAAGCAACACCTCCCTCTTCCCAGGGAGCATCTGTCCTTAGTCAGTGGCTCTGTCTCCAGAGGGCCCTGTTTTCAGAGCGGTGTCTCACAGGTGACAAGCCCTGCCTTCTTCCCATGCCCACACACCTGGGCCCCACCGGCCCATACTAGCACCCCCCATCCACTGGTTCTCCCTGACCACCCGCTCTGAGCCTTGTCCCTCTGGGCTGGACATCCACACCCTGAGCCAGGTCAGTCCTGCCTGGAACTCCCAGAACAGAACCACAGCCAGGGACATGGGGGCCTGGGGGCTGGGCTGGGCAGTCCTGAGGCAGCCAGAGCACACAGCTGTGACCCGGATGGTGTATGGGTGTGCTGGTTCCTGCAGCAGGTAGCCTGGCTCAGACCCATGCACTCAGTACACCAGCGCCTCCTGGCTCGGGTGGGGTCACAGCCCCTTTAAGAATCTCATGAAAGTTATAAATCCTCCCTTAGGAAAGTTAATGTTCAGACATACACAGAGAATGCCGCAAGTGATTTTTCAGGGAGGCTTGCTAGCCACTGAAGCCTACTTACGTCCTCTTCAGAGGTCCATAGTATCCAGGTTAAGACCCCAGACTTAAAGTACACAGGTTTGCGGTTACAGATCTGTGCATAACACGTCAACAGACACGTTACGTATAAAATACATAGTATCCTTCTCTGTGGCTTATCTTATGCGTGAATACTCAGAGCCGAATGTCTCTAACATTATGTATGTTGAGTGAAATGAAAAGAACACAGGGTTTGGAGGGCCACAGACCGGGGTTAAAATTTCACCTTGCTTCTGTCCGAGCTGTATCACCTTGGGCACGTGAATTTGCTTCTCTGAGCCTCAGTTTCCTAAAGTGTAAAATGTGAATACACATGAAGTTGAGAAATAAATTTAAAATGTCTAGTAAAAAAATAGCCAGCAACTTGCAAATTACCGAGGAAGTCCATTATATATATAGTGATCTCCTTCTCTCTCCATCCTACTCTATCTATAATACACCATGTACATCTTAAGAGATATTCTCCCAAATGCTACCAGTGCAGAGACTTGGGTGGAACTCTGGATGATTGAATGTATTTTTCTGTATTCAACAGAGAACATTTATTCTTTCGGCATACAAAAGGGAAAAAAAGAAACATTATTACTTTTTCAAATTAAGTGCCTAACACAGTGTTTGTCAGAGAGTAGATGGCCAATAAAGAACACTTATTATTACATTTATGTGTTGCATGAAATATGCTTCCATATCATATAAAGTGTATTATTAAAGAATCATTGGTATTCATTCATTCATAAAGTATCCGCGGAGTACCTATGATGTGCATACAAGGCATTGTCCTGGACTCAGGGGAGGGGGTGGGAAGGCGATGAGGCCAGGCAGGTAGCTGCTGTACCCCACACAAAGTGCCGGGTGCTGGGGCGAGACTCCAGGATTGCTTGGAGAGGTTGTGTGTGTGCACGGGGAGAGGGGGAGGAGGCAGTGTGTGGACAAGCGCCATTTCAGCAGGTCTTAAAGCCAGGATGGGGAGGGGGGATTTCCAAGAAGGAGAAAGAAGGAAAGAGGAGCTCCCAGAGGGACGAATGGAGAGAGGAGCCAGCAGCAAGCAAAACCCTCAGACCTGGGGACACAGAAGGGGTGGGGAAGGACCACAGGCCATGAGTTCCAAGCTAACGCATTTTGACTTCATTGGACAGAAGATGGGAGTCACTGAGCTACCTCTTGAGCAAGGAAGTGGTCTAATCAGCTGCAGTTTATGTTTTCAAGTTACAACGACAGTCATTTGTAAGCAGCAGAAACTGGACAGTGGCTCAACTACATAGGGCTTTTCTTTTCTTTTCTCCACGTAACATGGAATCTGGAGGTAGATATTCTAGATCTGGCCCCTAGGCTCTACTATGTTATGGATGAGGCAGGTGCCTTCTTCCTTTCTGCTCTACCATCCCTGCAGTGCGGCATTCATCCTGAGACTGCCTCATGGTCACAAAATGGCTGCTACCCCTCCGACCTCATGTCCACATTCGAGGCAGGCTGGGTGGGGGTGGAGGGCAGGAGAAAGAAGAGAGAAGAATGTGGAGGAGGAGGTGGTGGGAAGGAAAAAAGGAGGAAGTGGATCCCATTCATATGAAAATCTATAAGAGGAAAATGTACAGAGACAGAAAGCAGATTAGTGGCTGCCAGGGGCTGGGGGGAGGGGGATTGGAGACATAAAAGGGTGATAGCTAAGGATACAGGGTTTCCTTTTGAAGTGATGAAATATTCTAAAACTGCCCGTGATGGGTGTACATATCTGTGAGAATAGTAAAAACCACTGCACTGGGTTACACACCTGGCTAGCGTGCATGGGGTGAGAACCTCCGCAAAGCCCCTCCCTACTGCCTCTCCTCTAAGGTGGCAGAGGCGTGGAGAGCAGGCCCAGACCCTTCCGGAGAGCCAAGGGAGGAGCCAATAGGAGGACCCTTGAGAGTGGGGAGAGGATGGCTCAGAGGGATGGAGAGGACCGGATGGGTCTGAGGACACCGAGGCAGCCGCAGACCCTAGAGGGCTTTCAGGTCCAGGCCCGTGCCAGGCAGGCTGCAGTGTCATCTTTCAGGTGACGTCTAGATAGACAGGTGCCTGACTGAGCCCTGCTCCCACCTGCCTCGATTCATGCTTGCAATGGCCCTGAACAGCCCATCATTCATTAACTCGTCCACACGTCTGCTCATTTAGTCCCTGATTCATTCACCTAGCAAATACCCACTTGCCGTCTTCTTGGTGCTTCCAAGAGTCCAATCCCCCATCCACGCAGATGCCCTCTTTCTCACGGCTTCATTCCCTCACTCGCAGACATTCAGTGAGTGCCTACTGGGTGCCAGGCACGGCAACAGGTGCTACAGGTGGACGAGACAGACGAAATCCCTGCCCTCTCGGTAACGGGCAGACTCTCTTGAAGGAAAATAAATTCTAGAATCTTGCATTATATTTATTATAATTTTTCTTAAATAGGAGCACATAAAACTAGGTATAAACTCCTTATGCTTATAGTTCTTATGGAACTATAGAACCCAAAGGAATTTACAAATGTAGTGTGAATAAAACAATAAAAGCCAATAACAATATAAATGCTTTTCTGCACCTAGAATCGGACTTGCCGTGTGTGAGCGCTGTGAAGTCAGTCTTCCATGTTTTCTGCCTAAAGTCCTGCTCATAATGTCAACTGGGAAGAAAGCTTGAGAAGCGTCAGGGTCCGAGGACTCATGGGGACTGCGTCTCCAAGCTGAGGGAGGCCCTGACCACAGGGAGGAACTGGGCTTCATGGCTGGCCACGGGGAGAAGGTACCCCATCAGGCCCAGAGGCTGAGTGTGTGAATGACGGGTACGGATGAGCTTGCCATGGCTGGGGCGGGAGGGTCTGGCTGTGGGAGGAGAGGAGGAGAGTCTGACAGCCTGATTTGGGGAAGCTTAGGCATGGTCCCACGGGCAACGTGGTGTCCCCAGAGGGCTATGATCGCATTTCTGTTTATCAGGACCACGCTGGCCACCATGTGGATGGCAGATGGGAAGACGGACAAAGTAGGTTAGTGCCATGGTAGGACATCCAGGTGGGGGGTCACGGACGCCAGGCTGAGCCCAGGAGAGAAGCCTGGGCTGGAAACCAATCTGGCCGTCAGCAGTGGTAGCCAGGGGACAGCCAGGACAGACCACAGCTTGGGCGTGGGAGAAAACAGGGGAGGCTTCAGGGAATCGATCCAAGGGGCTCCTGACAGAGAAGGGCCTGGAGGGCCAGTTGCCCCAAAGTGGAGGAGAGGAGCAAGAGAACCTTGGTGGGGTCTCGGAGGAGGACGCTCAAGGGCTGGGCTGGGCACTCCGCAGTGGCCAGTGGGCCCCGGGCTCCCCGGCTCTTGACTCCCTGTGTGCAGCCCTTGCTTCTTGGTCGGGAGCCTTGGCACGAGGGTGGCCAGGGCAGTCCCCAGCCTCAGGGATGGGCCCAGGCCCAGAGGAAAGAGACGCCCACTTTCCTAGGCCCGCTTTTCATTCCTGTGCCGCCATAAATTGCCTGGAGCAGCCCCCACTCCCCCCTCCCGGATGCTGTTTTGCAGTCGGGGTGTATCAGTCATGATAAGACATTACTTAAAGCAGTGGTGACGGGGCCTAATCAGTCTTGTGAAATATAGACTTCTCCCCACACGGCGGGCAGGGCCGACATTAATACACATTTATGCAAAGCAAGAGCTGTAGCTGTCGGGGGCTAATCTTTACAAGTATGATAAATGATGTTTATTTTCCATGATGGAACGAAACACCCCAGCCGACAGTAATTGTAATAAAAAGGACAGATCAACTTCTATAAAGTGATTGAATTACCCTTCGATTGCATTAATGTCCACACTCGGTTGTGTCATTGGCTTCCTCTAGGTTCCGAGGACAGCGAGCAGGACAATTTCCCCTTCAAGTCAATGCCTGCCCTTCGCCCAGGCTGCTGGGGCCAAGGGAGTGCCCACCGGCAGTGTGGGGTTGGTCTCTTTCAGCCCAGACCTCTATCTCCCAGTGCATGAGGGACCTGAGCTGGGGGAGCGCAGGGACAAGTGTCACCCTGGGAATCCTGCGAGTGGCCAGGATGGAGTGACCCTGCATGGCCAGCCTTGGGAGCAGAAAGCAAGGTGTTACGTCCAGTTGTCCCCATGGCCCTGAGGTGCTATTATTATTCTGTCTTTGTAGGTGAGGAAGTAGGGGCTCAGAAAGGTTAAGTGGCTTGGCCAAGGTCACACAGCTAGTGTGTGTCAAAAATGGTGTCCACGCCCAGAAGTGTTTAAGGGACTGCTACTGAAGTGTCTGAGGGGATCCCTTGCTCCAGATCCTCCTCTGATGTGTGACCAGCTACCTGACCAGCTCCACGGCGACCCAGAGGACTGGAGTGGCAGGCCGTTCCACTTTTCGGGCAGAGTCTGGACACCAGAGATGCTGGGTACCATCTTCCAACATCACAGCCTAGGGAAATATATGGTGTTAGCAGGCAGATGGGTTAGAATCTGTCTCAAGACCTCAGTGTTCTTGTCTATAAAATGGGAATAAGAACGGCACCCAGGTCACAGAGTTGGTGGCCAGTTCAGTGAGAACAGGGTCTCATGAAGTTTCAGCTGGGTCATCCCCCAGACCCAGCTATCTCTTGGGAGTTCTGATGACCCTATGGGGATGAGGGCTGTCAATAACCCCCAAAGAGAGGAAAATGGCATCCCTGACCTATTATCCAAGGGTTCGTTTAATAAAGTACATTGGCTCTTCTCACTCACTCTCCTAAAACGTCCAGTGGCCTCTATTGAATTCAGAATAAAACGCTCGATCCTTAACCCACATGAGTTTGTCCCCAGGTATATTTAATGTCATTCAATCTACCCAAATGGTGATTTCCTAGGGGCCCATCAAACAACTGTTTGTCCTGATTGAGCCCAGTTCTGGGTTCTCCTTACTTACTCCTCACCACAGCCTATTATAGGTGGGGAAACTAAGGCTTGGGGAGAGCAGAGCACTTGCTAGTTCCCCTGGAGCTAGTTGGTGACAGAGCCAGCTTTCAAAGCCAGAGCAGTGGTGACTCTACAGCCTGGAGCAGAATCTGCAGCATGTGGATCCAGGGGGCTGTGGGAGCATGCTAGGGGGGCCATCTCCCCCCGGGGACTCGGTCCCCACTACTGCTGGGTCATGGTTCTCCAATTTGAGCATGCTTCAGAATCACCTGGGGGCTTGTGGGAACCCAGATCCACATGGTCTGTGCATACAACGGAATATTATTCAATAATACAAAGGAATCTAGCTCTGATGCGTGTTACAACATAGATGAATCCAGAAGCCATGATGCCAAGTGAAAGCAGCCAGACACAAAAGGCCACCCATTATGTGATTCCATGTATATAAGCTCTCCAGAACAGGTGAATGCACACACGAGCCGGAACGTATTGACTGGTGGCTGCGGGCCTGGGGAAGGGAGAACGGGGAGTAACTGCTTAGTAAGTACGGCTCTTCCTCTGTACTTCCTTCCTGCCTTCCTTCTTCTTTCCTTTTGGGCTGATGAAGCTGTCTGGGGACTAGAGAGAAATGGTGGTTCTGAAACATGGTGAGCTCACCAGTGTCACTAAATTGTATACTTTATTTTTTTTTTAAGATTTTATTTATTTATTTGAGAGAGAGAGAGACTGAGCATGAGCAGGGGGGAGGAGGCAGAGGGAGAGGGAGAAGCAGGCTCCCCGCTGAGCAGGGAGCCTGATGTGGGACTCAATCCCAGGACCCTGAGATCATGACCTGAGCTTAACTGACTGAGACAGCTGGGCGCCCCTAAACTGTACACTTTAATTACTAATTTTATGTTATATGAATTTCCCCTCAATTAAAAAAAAAAAAAAACCCAGAGGACCTGGGTGGCTCAGTCGGTTAAGCCTCTGCCTTTGGCTCAAGTCACGATCCCAGAGTCCTGGGATCCAGCCTCAACATTGAACCCCACATCGAGCTCCCTGCTCAGTGGGGAATCTGCTTCTCCCTCTGACCCTCACCCTGCCCTTGTGCTCGCTCTCTCTCTCTCTTGCTCAAATAAATAAATAAAATCTTAAAAAAAAATAAACCCACAGCTTGCTGGGCACTATCCCCAATCTCTGATTCAGGAGGTCTGGAGTAGGGTGTAGAATTACCATTTCTTTTTTATTTATTTTTTAAGGCAGACGGCCACACGAGGTGCCTCATTTGGACGTGTCTGGAGTCTTGGAAGCTGGATCACCCTACGTTCCCCCACAAGTGGACCTCGAGAGTTTGTTTGGGGTTCTACAGGGGAGCACAGCTACTATATACCTCTGACCAAAGAACGGTCCTCCTCTATCGGGGAAGGCCAGCGATGAGCGTGCAGCTTCGGGAGGGACTCGCATGGAGCCGTGAGGGAGAGAGGGGACACCTACCTAGCCAGCCGGAACCACGGACTCAACACTGGCCATCTGTAGGGTGACGGATGTCACAGTCAGACCACCCTCACATCCCAGAAGTACCGTTTCTAACAAGCTCCCAGGGGCTGCTGATTCCTGGCCCACCGTTGGAGAACTGCCCCGGAGGTAATGCAGAGCCTCTGAGCTGCCCGGGGGCTTGGGTGAGCCTCAGGCTGCGGCCATCTACTAGCAGGACTAAGGGACAGCACGGTGACAGTACACTCATAGGGATCATCGTCCGTTTCACATTGATCATTTCGGGCTGCTGTTTATTCCCCTTTCAAGTTTTCAATTCATGCCCATGCTCACAGCTTGTTACTTGTTTTGAATATTCCTCATATTTTAGCTAAAAAACAACCCTCTTTCACATGAGTGTTTTGAAAACAGAATTACTTGTTTGTAGCTCTGGTTTGGGATATGCTCCTCTCCACTTGGACATCGGTGGAGGCAGAGGTGCTAGAAAGAGAGAGATGGAGTGAGGGCCAGGGAGCATGTGTGAGTCTGGAGCCCAGCCAGGTGGCAGAGCCCTGGACCCCCCACTCTCTCCCTGCATCAGCCCCGCTGGCCTCGCCCCAGCTCCCAGCTTCAATCCCAGGGACTCCCTGGGCGATGCCACAGACCCCGACCCCTCTGCCTGGAGACAACTCAGGAAGCATCGTCCTCAAACTTGGGCCTTCCCCAGGCTTCCCCTCCACTCTTTTGTGTAAGTCAAGCAGTCAGGGGGCATCCCCAACTCCGCCTTTTCTAGAACCTCCCCAGCCAGCCCACTGCTACTGCTGGCAAGGTTACTGCGGACAAATTCCTTAACATTCCCCCTCACCTCTCACCAGGACTGAGGTAAGAGAGTCCTAACTTGTCCTCTGCATCTGCTCTTGCCCTCCTCTGTTCTCCCCCCCTCCCCCCCAGCAAATCCGATCTTGCTTTCCTTGTACCTACATCCTACAACATCCTCTCGGGCCCCACTGCCACCCCGCTTGCCATCAACCTGGCCTTCATGTCAGCGGTCTCCAGCCGGCCCCAGGGCTTCGGCCCAGGCAGTCTCCTTCCCCTGGAACCTCACTTCCCGGTGCTGCTGCCCCCCACCCGGCTAACCCTACACATCCTCCAGCCGTTGCTTCCAAAGTCACTTTGTTAGGGACGCCTTCCCTGACCCAGACAGGGCCAGGTCCCTGCCACGCTTTCCCAGAACACAGACACACTCCGTCCTTGCACTTGTCTCGGTCTGTAATTATGCTTTGATTTGTGTGTTTGGTTCAGGTCTAGCCCTCCTTCCCCCCTGGAAGACTCAAGCAGGCTGAGACGCTGAGCGGTTTGCTTGCTGTTGCATCAGCCCTGGCCTGGTGCGGGCACAGGGCAAATGCCCAGAAAATGCCCACGGGATAAATGAATGGTGAACTCCTTGCTGTCTTCTGGGAGGGCAGGTGCTTTGCCACAGATACTGAGTGTTTGAAAACGTTCCTGGTGCCTGAGTGTCTGCTGCGTGTGTGTGTGCCCAGGTGTGTGTCCATGCACGCCATGTCTTGCCCCTGGTGGGGAGATCAGACAGCCAGAGAGAGCAAGCATCCCAGGCGTCCAGCCCTGCATGCATGACCGTGCGGAGGAGAGAGATAGGGAGGATTCTTCTCGTTCCTGCATTCCAAGGGGGTGGGCCCTTTGTTTAGCTGGGACCAGGCTGGCCCCTGGCACCCGACAAGACCAACCAACCACCCAGCCAAGCTCTTGAAGACACTTTCATCTCCATTCCCAGCTGCCTGCCCCCAGACCGAGCACGCCCTCACCCTTCCCCATGGCCTCTTGGGCAGGAAAAAGGAAGACTCAAGCCTTCCCCTCTTCAACTGAGACCTCCCAAGTGCAGGGGAGCCCTACCCCTCATCCCACCAACTTCCTGTCGTCAGACCAGCCTGCAGATTACCTGCAAAGACCATGCAGACCCAGAAATTGTACGGAAAGCCTGGCTGCTCTGCCCCCACCCCTGCTGCTGCCCCAGGAACATCACCAGCCCTCCGCCACAGCAGTGCCCCTTGGGCTGTGGCTGTTGCCATGGTGGTACAAAGCTTTTGCCCTGTCTCTGTTGTGGGTAAAGGCCACATGCAGCTAACATCTTTGGGAAGAGAAGCATCAATGACCACCCTTGAACCTGCTAATTCTAGGAGCTGAATTTCACTCCTGCTAACATTTAGCCAAAGGGAAGGTTCTAAGATGTGAACATTTGGTTTATTTCTCCGAGCATCCTATCCATCACATAAATTCATTCAACGAACTCAAAATCAGGGGACCTGACACCTGGCCCTGAGGCCTTGGCTTCAAAGAGACAAAGCACTGGACAATGAGAAGTCCACCCAAGAGGCGACAAGGAAAGGTATTCCTGGAGGAAAAACATGGACCCAAAGGCCCAGAGACGGGCTTGCTCGTGGCTCTCCAGAATAGAGGTGGTAGCAGTGTTTGGTTTCTGATTATACCACGTCCAAGCCACCCCCCAAAGCCCTTGAACTCCCAGGAACCGCCAGCAGATGTTCGTTAGTGGGCGGGGAGCAGGAGCGCTGGAGCCATTTGCCAGGGCGGCATGTTCGGAATAAATCTCGGGCGGCACTGCGGGGGCCCGGCCGGCGCTCCTGGTCCCGAGCTAGTGTGGGGGCTGGGGGTGTGGAGCGGGGGAAAGGAGCCTAATAGGTTGTTCTTAATTATTATTATTACTTTTTATTAGGAGGCCCGGCTGCCCAGACCATAAGGACATGCGCCCCTACGTGTGTCGGGGCATCATTAGTGGAACATATTGGGGTGAGACTAATGAGGTTGGCTGAGGGAAGGACCGGAAATCAACCAGGGGCGCCGCGCGTTGGTGCCGAGAGGTTTCAGGCCACACTTTTATTTCGTGGCAGCATATTGCTGCTAGCTGCGGCTCTTGCTAATGTGCCCCAGCCACCTCTGGGCTTTGGGCTCTGAAATGCTACAATTTATTATGATTATCAGGGCCATGATGTGGGGAGGCTGTTTAGAATTTCCACCCCGATAATGAGGAAGGCAGGCGGTGTCATTCTCGGGGGCCATGTTCCCTCAGCAGCGCAGGAAGAAGATAGCCTGGCCTCGCGGTGCCCACAGATCTCCCCACAGGACTGCAGGTGGGGACCAGGGTGGGGTTTGCAAATAGTTCTCTCTTCTCATCACCCAGCCCAGTCCAGCCCATCCAGAAAAGAAACTTCTGTCCCGAGTGAAGACTTACACAGCTATAGCACAAGACCACTACCTTCACTTGAAACTCCTGCTCTGCCCCCACCTCCTACAGGAAGCCTTCCCTGATCTATGCACCCATTAACATCTACCTTGTCTTTTCTGAGTACCTATATGGAGGGTGGCCCTTGTCCTACTCCGTGTCATTTACTTGTCACGTGATCAGCTTCTCTGCACAAAAGCATGGTGGTGTGAGAATAAGCAGCACATGGAGGGTCTCTCCATGAGAACTTCTTCTCTGTGGGGCTGAGCAGGGAACCCTCCAGTGGGCTAGAATTTCCGGTGTCTCCCAGATCCACTCAGCCCTGCTCCCTCCTCTGAGCTCTCTCACCATCCAGCTTTATTTGGCCTCAGGCAATGGGAAGCCTGGGTTTGTGATGTGAGGGAGGCAGGAGAAGGAGGCGGGGGTGCTTAGTCCCCCCGGCTTCCTTCACTGGGGGCTGCTTCAGGTCGTGATTCAATGCAACTCTCCCCTTTGGAGTTTCTGGCCTCTTCAGTCAGAGGGTGCAACCGCTCTTCTGTTGTGAGTCCTGGAGTCTGCCCCAGCCTGGGGTTACCTCTCAACTCCCCACACCTGCGTAGGTAGCCCGCTATTAACCCTCCTTCCTCACCCCCACGTGTGCATGCGTTGACCCAAATGTCTGTATCTCTCTCTTGCCTACCCCTGTGGCTGGACAGTAGAAAGGGGTAGGCAAGAGACAGACGCAGACATTTGGGTGAGGAGTGGATTCGAGACAGCCAGCTTTGATCAGTTGTTGTTTTGAGGTGCCTGATACACGGTGTCCTGAAGAGAACCCCAAAGCCACCTCCTGGATTAGCAGAAGAAGAGTGCTGTGATCGATTAGTAATGCCTGCCGTGGGAGCAAGTTTCTGGGGTAGTGACGTGTGTTGCTGTGTCTCCTACCAGCCCAGGACTGATCCCAGACAGCTTTGAGCTGCAAGAAAAGGGAATCGGATTGTATCTTATTAGCTTTGGTAGGGGGAAGGAAAGTGTCATCAAAGTCATTTTGAATAGAAAGCAGAGTCCCAGTATTTTTCTCTCCTGTGGCATGGCATTATGGGCAGTGGACAGAAGGAAGGCCAGCAAGGAGGCCACTGCCATGGACAGAAAAGGAAATGCAGGGCATGGAGAGGCGGGGAGATGTTTGGGAGGGGGAGAGAGACTTTGAAAGCAAATTCTTAGGACTCGACGGCTTTTAATTGTCAGGGTTGAAAAGGAAAAAGATGGGCATGAATCCTGTCACCAGGATCCTGGGAGGATGTAGGTGCCATCACGGGAAAAAGAGACACAAAAGGAGAAGCAGGATGGGGAAGAGGTGGGAGGGAGAAATCGGGAAAGTATAAGGTGTCCTATTGTCTTAGAAGGAACCCTGAGCCCTCACTTTGACAAATGGGGGCTGGGGTAGGCTGGTGGGCACCGCTCAGGCTCCCGTCCCCTCAGCTGGCCAGTAATGAGGCACATCTAATTGGAAACATGGAGGTGGCACCATCTGGCCTCCAGGAGTGGGTGACAGCAGGGGGAGGGGGCGGCAGCTGGTCAGGAAGTGGTGTGTACATGCCACACAGGTGCCTCGGGTCTCTCTGCCTCGCACCAGTACAGAAGTCACCGTGGAGCACGGTCCCTCCAGTGGCACCACCCTGTCCCTGTCCCCTTATGCCTGGTCTTCCCAGAGTGAGTTTTCCTGATTGGGTTATTTTTTCCTCTAATTTTAAAATTCACGTTTGTTCATTGTAGAAAATTAGAAAACCACAGCGCACTGTCAAGAAAAGAAAAACTTCTAGTGGGGTTGTAGAACCCCACCTGCGGAGAGAGTTGTTGGTAAGAGTTGGTATATTCCCTCCAGACTCTGTTCTTTTTTCCTTTCCTTTTCTACTTTCCTTTTTTCAGTATGTATGATGGGGAAACCCCTCTGGCCACCACCTTGGGTCTGCAGGAAACAGCATGTCACTTTGGGCTGTCTCTCAGCTCAGTGTGGATTCTGAGATGTCGAGGAGCCCTGAGTCACCTGTCACTAATGTTTGCCCACATAAGTGACCCCAGTGTCTCTCTTGGACATGGGGCGTCTCCGAGGGTTTGGAAACTGGCACCTGTAGGAACATTCCTTAGAGGACCCCTGATGTGACCACCGATATCTGCCGCCTTCCTTGAGGCCTCTGGGTCCCTGACCTCCCCCTATTCAGCCCAGGCCCAGGCCCAGAATCTCCCCCTTGTTTGAGAGGAGCCCCTCTCAACCCCGCTTCTCCCTGCCACATGCTCCACCCTATTCCCTCCTGATGGCCTTGGAAGGGCCCTGAAATCCAGAAGCTAAATAGATCACTGGTAATCAGAAGCTAGTTCCTCTTACCCCAGGGGTAGGGGCCCTGAGGCAGAAATCTTCCCAGGAAGTGAAGGAAGATATTCAGGCAAAGAAAGAGAAAACGAAGAACACCGTAAATAAGTCTTCATCATAAAGCAGTCCGAGCCAGCTGTGCCCCAACAAGTGCAGACACGTGGACTTCTCGTACAAAATCGAGATTAGAATGTATATGATGGACGGCTTCTTAGTTTTTCACTCAGCATTACACTGTGGGCATTTTCGCACGTCATTTGAAAATGTGATTTTTGATGGCAGCTCCGAAGGTTAATTTAGTAAATGAACCGGAACCAGGGGGTTCTATGGGTTAAAGATCCGTCACAGATGCGTGCAGGCTTGCGTCAATCACCCATCTCCTTCATTGCTCCTTCCCAGTCTCAGCTCCCGCCCGCCCCCTGCCACTCCCTCACTCAAGAAGCTACTATGGCTCCCTATTTTTATCATATCAAGTCTAAACTCTGGCACCATGACCAGCAAGCCCCTTCTTTCCTCTGCTCCCCATCCTTCTCTCTGCGACATCAATGCCCCAAACACTCAACCCTGTCTCCTTCTCTGTCTAGCAACTTCTTCTCCTACCCCCACCCCTGCTCATCTGTGGCCATCAATCCCCCTTCCCCCACCAGACACCCAGGGCTCTCTTTGCTGAGGTGTCTCCCCGGGATCTAAAGTGCTGCCGTCCTTGGGGAAAGGAGGAGTTCCTTGGGGGACAGTGCCCCCTCCTCTCCCTGAGCCTTGAGGCCAGGCCCCTCCGGGGGGGGGGGGGTGGGCTTGGGTCTGATGAAGGAGTCCCTTGAAACTGGCATCTCTCCCAGGAAGAGCTGTGGCTGCTGCTGGCCCCAGGTGACCCGGCCCTGCCGAGGACTGTTCTGCTGTCCAGGGCCAGCCAGGAGCCAGGCCCAAGCACAACCTGCCCCAAGGGTCCTGGGCTGGCAAAATGTGAAGCTTGGCCTCAGGTTCTGACTTCTCACCTCACAGGCACATCTGCCACAGTGTGGGGAATTCTGAGGGAAGGCCCCAGGCCCCGCTGCAGACCTGGGCGCGTCCCGGCTCCTCCATTCCCCCGAGAAGGGCCATCCTCCCGAGCAAGAAGGAGAGAGAGGTAAGGGCACCCTCACCTCATGCTGAGCACCCCCAATCCTGAAAGCTCACTAAATCTTTCACCAAAAGTGTTCTTTCCTCTCTGGTCCTGCTGGGGTTCAAGGTCAGCCCTGGAGCCTTGCCCGAGTCTCAGTGTGGTTCTGAAAGCCAAAGTTAAAGCTACAGTGAACGTCTCAAAGCGCCTTTCCCGAAGCCTGTTTGAAATTGCATCCTGAGAGAATGATTTCTTTTTTTTATAATGATATTTTTTATTATATTATGTTAGTCACCATACAGTACATCCCTGGTTTCTCATGTAAAGTTCGATGATTCATTAGTTGCGTATAACACCCAGTGCACCATGCAATACGTGCCCTCCTTCTACCCATCACCGGTCTATCCCATTCCTCCACCCCCCTCCCCTCTGAAGCCCTCAGTTTGTTTCTCGGAGTCCATAGTCCTGAGAGAATGATTTCTAATCCAAGAGCAGGGTCCCGCAGAACTGGGAGGGGTGAGGACACAAGGTCCCGCGGCCAGCCCACCAGCGCCCCCTGGTGAGAGCAGGCTTGTCCTGCGCAGCATCCAAGGCGAGCTGCAGGTGCCTGTCAGCGGTGGAGGGGGGGGGAGCGGTCCGGGTCCTGAATTTCATCCCAGAGGCTGCAGAGCCCTCCACCCACTTCCAGTCGCTCACCCATCCTCTGCACCTTACAGATGAGAAAACGAGGCCCGGTAGGGGCCCAGGTCACCACGGACACTTCCAGAGTGGACCCTGCTGACCCTCACCCCTGCCTGAGGGAGAGAAGGGCTCTGAGAAGAGCCTTGCTGGCGACATATAGCTGGAGAGGTTCAAGGCACCAGCGGCCTGGACTGTGCAACTTCAGGAGTGCTGGGATTTAACTGAGCAGCCAAAGATGAAGCAGAGCCCGGGTGCCAAGTGAGGGAGTGGGGGAGCATTCAGGGTTGGCTTCCTGGAGGAAGGTGGCTGATCTGTGCTTGGCAGGAGGGGAAGCATTGGCAGCTGGACAAAAAACCATGGGGAATATTCTTGCGGGGGGACCAAGAAGCAGTGCCTGAGAAATAAATATGTTTCTCCAGCTTTAGAAAAACACAATGGTTCTCCAAAGAAAGTCCCAGGTCAAAGTTTTTCGTTTTCAAATTATAATAGTAGATTATTCTTTTTTTTTTAACCCATTTGTGTTGGGGTTCCCAAGACACCCTCCTCAGGTTAGATGATTCACTAGTAGAACTCAGCATACCCAGGGATAAGATTTTTTTATTTAACAGCAAAAGGGTACAGAGCAAATCAACAAAGGGAGAAGATTCATGGGGTGAAGTCCAGAGGAAACCAGACAAGCTTCCTAGAGCCTCTCCTGGGAGAGTCACACAGGACGTGCTTACTTCCCCCTGCAGCAAATTATGACACCGTATTCGACATGCTGTCCACCAAGGAAGTTCTGGAGAGTCTCAGTGCTGGGGATTTGTGCTGGGCGCTGCTCAAGGAGGCACCCTCGCCTGGCACATCCCCAAATTCCAGTCTGCCCGGCAGGAGGAAAGCAGGTGTTCCACATAAGCCACATTGTTGTACGAATAGCCCAGGCACAGTGAGCCCCTCTCACCATTTAGGGAGTGATGGGAACCCCCAGGCCACAGGTTTCTAACAATTGCTACTTACTCTCATACTATTCCAGACTATGTGACATTAGATACGTAGCAAACCCCTCACATTTGCTTTTCTAATTGCCCCCTCTGCCTTGCTGGCTATTCCCTTTGGATCCCTTTGCAGGTTCTGCCTGCCTCCTTGAACCCCTATATGTTGGGGAGCCCCGGGCTCAGCCTCCCCACCCCCTCCCATCACTTTCTCATCCATCTTGGGGGCTTTAAATACCATCCGTCTTATGAGCAGATGATGCTTTCCCGTCAGCCCTCCCCGCACCCCTTGTGGATGTCAAATTGGCATCTGGAACCTAACATGACTTTGTTACCACCCCCGCATCTCTTCCCCACCCCCTCCCCAGACCCCCATCTCCATCTGCGGAATCACCAACAACCTGGATAGCAAGCCATATGCTGGAGCTGTGCTGGTCCAGCCCTTCTTCCCTCACATCAATGCCAGTAGCAGGACCTGTCACTGTTACCTCGACCTGTGTCCTGTGCCGGCTCATGTCACCTCCGAGTCCCAGCCACTGCCTCTGGCCCCGTGGCCATCCTGACCTTTCTGATCCATCTGCTTGTGCTCCTGTTCCCTGACAGACCACAGTCCACACAACAGCCAGAGGGAGCTCTCCAAAATGTGCGTCGTCACTGTGTCCCTTCTGGCATCCCTTCCCCAGCCACGAGGTTGGTGGGACCCAGCTCCGCCTGCCTCCCTGGAGGCCCCTTCTATTGGTCTTCCCTTGCTCGTTCTGTTCAGCCGGCCAGACCTTCTGCAAGCACCAAGCTAATCGGACCCCAGCGCCTCTGTCTTTCTCTGAAGATGTCTACTGCCAACCTTCCCCCAAGGTTGTGGGAGAAGGCCGGCCTGAGCGAGGCTATGTCTGCTGTGCCAGGTGCTCGGAGCCCGCAGGGCAGGCCCCAGAGAAGGGAAGCTGGCTTGAGCAGAGGCAGTAAGCACACGCAGGACTGGACGGGCTGAGCTGGAGCCCAAGAGGGAGGACCTGATCTCAAATCCATGGGTCCCTGCCTCTGAGCCTACACCTTTGACGATGGGGTGACCCGCTGGAGAAGCTGGTGGTGCCTTCTTTATGGAGCTAACCACACACTCCACCCAGGAATCAAGAAGGCTCAAGAAGGGTCTGGCTGTCCCAGCCCCAAATCCATCCCCTGCCGATCAGCCCCACCCGTGAGGGCTGGAGCGGGCACCTCGTGCCCTGCACTGCCTTCTGAATGTCAAAATATACACCTGCTTCTCACCTTCCACCTTCTCATTGTGTGCAAGCGCTCTCTTGGGGCCCACGCGAATCGGAACTCTGCAGGGAAGGGACTTCCAGAAACAGCGGTGCTAGCTTGGCTAAGGTGCCTGGATACAAACCCGCCTCCCCACCCCAGAACCTGACGCTGTGTGTTGCCATGAGGCTCTGCCAGAGCTGCGAGCACAGGTCCTGTCTCCAGGGAACCCGTCATCCCTGGGAAGAAGGACAAGTCAAGAGACACCACTTCATACATACTTTGGAAAGTGTGGACAAGAGCCCATGGGGACCCAAGGAGGAGAACTTGTCTCTGGAAGGAGGGAAGCCCGGAATGGCCCCCAGGAAGGGACATCTGAGGTGGATATGGAAACTCAGAGGGAGGCTAACCATACAGGGCCAGTGTCCTGGGGGAGAGGACAGCCAAGGCAATGCCCAGGACCTACACTTCTGGGCATTGGATGGATGGTTCAGATGGCGCTCCCCTCGAAAGGGCAGAAGGGAGGTGGGCAAGGGGCAGGCTTTGGTGTGAGACCGGCCTGAGAGTTTGCCGCAGGGGTGATCTTTGACCTTGCTGAGCCTCACATTCCACTCTGGAAAATATATATACAAATACAAATACTGCTCTGTGCCCAGCCCACCCACCCCAACATGAGGCACGCCTAAAATTGTTGCTGTCTTAGATCCTGAAAAATCCAAGAGGAAGATGAGATTTCCTGTCCTCCCAGCAGACACAGCCTCCCTTGAACTTGGAAATCGCCTCACAGTACAGAGGGGGCGGGGCCCAAGGTCTGCGGGGACACAAACAGGGCCTTCCTTCCAGGGTCTCCCTCCGACCCCTATTCCAATCCTGCCTGCAGTACCTCATTCCCCGCGAGGACCCGCAGCAGGCTCCTGCCATCTGCCGTGATTTATAGAAAAGAGGCTGTGATTAATCAGCCAGTCAGCGCCCAGTACAGCCACTTTCTTTCATTTACCTGCCCCCTGACCCCCAACACAGTCCCAGGCAGCACTGGGCAAGTGTATTAATCATGCACTTTAAAAATATTTAAAGGAGGAGCTGGGCCTGGAGCAGAGTCTCCTTTAATGGACTCGTTTTCAGCAGAGGGTGAGTATGCTAATTAGCAGATAAAACAAACTGGCTGTTTGAAATGCAAATGAGCTGGTGGTAGTGCTTCTGGTCCCTTCCTTCCTCTCCGCCAGTTTGGAAGGCTAAATCTTACTTCTCCCAGCCACTTCCCGCCATTGATCCCTAACCAAAAAAGATAGTGATGAATTCTAACGCTGAGAGGTGCTCAGTCTTGCTTCTGCTCCGCCCTTCCTCCTCTGTGAGGAACAAGGAGGACAAAAGTCTCTTTGGAGAAACCCAAGCCAGGAAAGGAGCCCCCCAGCCCCCACCCAGGCCCTCCTCTGCTTTCCCTCTGTCTTGGCCTGGATCTGGGTTTCCCGGCTCCTCTCCCGCCTGCCTTCCTGCCCAGTTAAACCCTTTCCATTCTGCAAAAGCTGCCAGATGCAAATCTGAACATTTCGCAGCCTCCAGCCTTTCCAGTTGACCTCAGTCACCCCTCCTGCCCACCACCAAGCCTAGACTCTGCCTCCAGTCTGCCTCCCCATGCCCACTCCAGCCCACCCTCACCCGGGCAATGCCCTGCCCCACTCTCGTGTTCCTGCCACCCCCACTCCTGTTCGTCCTCAGGACTTAGGACAAGCGTCACCTCCTCTCAGATCGCCTCCTTTTGACTTTGTGGTCCCTGGATACAGCATCTGTCTTGAGGACGGCAAAGCACCTCTGTGTTCATGTATCTGTCACCCTGGGCTGGGTGCTCCTTGGCACGGAAGTTTTCCCTCCCAACCATGCCCCACGCCAGCTGGCACAAAGCTGGCATTTAGTAAAATCTTATCAGGAGGTCTATGAGCCCGCCTTATCCACAGACAGGCCCCAGAGAAGCACACAGTCTGCAGACAGACACCTGGACACCAAATCCCGCCCTGCCAATAGGGGAGCTCCCCCTACAAGTGTCTGTTCTTCTGGAAGACAGGAGGAGCGGCTTGGCACCCCCAGGCAGGATCCAGACCCAGCTGGTGCACATGCCCTGCTCTGCCTCCGGTCGGCACAGGTGTGGAGCCCCCTGCGGCGGCCCTACCTGGGCAGCCTTGCCCAGCTCCCCCCTACCTCCGTGCCTCCCCAACACTCTCAAACTCCAGCTGCTCAGAATCTGGCCTCCACCTCCCCATGCACAGCTGAAGGATGCCCTGTAAGAATATGAAGGTGTGAAATATTATCTTCCATTACACACTCCCCCCACAGTGGTCTAAACTCTCCCCCCTCTGCCCAGCTGGCTGCCGTTCTCACTCTCCCCCAGCCCCTTGTCAAACTGAGTGTCAGGTTGGAGTGTCCGGGAAGCAGACTGTGAGAGGAAGGAAGGGCACAGAAGTTTATGGGGGAGGGGGGTTGGTGGGGGGAGGGCTGTCACCTATAAAAGGAGGGGGAAGATGTGGGGTGAGCAGAGGAGCATCAGACTGGGATGCAGACCCCCCCCCCCAAGAACGTGTGCATGCCCAGCACAGGAGACCTGCCTTGGGGGTCAGAGCCAGGCCCTGATGATGCTCAGTCCTTGCTGGGGCCACCCCAGAGCAGTGTGCCTTCGGCTCAAAAGTGGATGGAGCCAGCAGTTGGAGGCTGTCGGGGAAACATGCTGCTCACAGGTAGGCCGAGGTCCTTTCTCGAAGGGGGTCTGAGCAGCGACTCTTCCTGGGTCTTAGCCTGGGCTCCCCTGAGAGCAGATCTGGAGCCAGCAGCCAGCGCAGGGAGCAGGGAAGAAAGCTGGAAGGGAAGGAGAGCCAATGCCAGAATTATCGCTGATTATCAATTATCAGCCAACCAACTATCAAGCTGGCCAGTCCGCAGTGACCGGCGCTTCCGTCTGAGACCTCCTGAAGAACATCGTGAGATGCTTCTCACAACCAACGCCTGGAGATGAAGGAGGGAGGACCCATCCAGCCGCTTCTGCCCCGACTGGACAAGGGGGGCCCGTGGGTACTAACATCCTCCGCACTTCCAGGGGTTCAGGCTTGGGTGCTGAGCAGTTTCGCCAACACCTCCTACCGCAGGTGGACAGGAGGCGGATGTTGTCCAGCTGTCCCCGTGTACAGGTGGCCAGAGCAGCACGGCCCCGGTCACCACAGCAGACAGGGATGGGGGACAGCAGGTTGACTAGGGCTGGGGAGCAGCAAGAGTTTGTTCTGAGATCCTATTAAATTTAAGGGGCTTACATAAACATCCAAGAGAAGAAGTCCCATAAGGATGGATACTTACTCATCTCTAGTTCCAGGAGATGCCGGCACTGGAGACATAAATTTGGGAGCCATCAGTTCATGGACCACATGAAAAGCCACCAACTGCATGAGGAGACATGAAAAGCTCACGGAAGGGGAGAAACGAGATGCATCCGACTTGAGTCCTAGGAACTCCCTCAAGTTGGGAGATGAGGAGGACAAGCAAAGGAGACCAGACGGTGCTGCCAGCAGGTAGGAGGGAAGCTGGGGGAGCGGCAGACCCTGCAGTGGGGGTAGAGAGGGAGGGCGTTACATGGGGGTCCAGAGAGCACAGCTGCTTTAAGAACAGCAAAAGGGGAGGATCTGACCAGCCAGGTGACCTTTGGTAGTGGTGAGTCTGTTTCCCTCCAATTGCTCTCTTCTCAGCATCCTGAGAAGCAAAGCCATTAGCTGACGATTTGGAGAAGGCGGAGGCTGGTGAGGGTTTGAAGAGACAGAGAAGATGAGAAAGTCTGCAGAACAAGGTGAGTGGTGGATGCTTCGGGATTTCTCTTTCAAAGAGCCTGAATGTGTGTGTGTGTGTGTGTGTGTGTGTGTGTGTGTGTGCGCGCGCGCGCATGCGCGGGTGTCCATCCCAGGGTGTCTCACTCATTTGGGCTCCCATAGGCTATATGTGTGTCTGGTTGAGAAGCCTGGGGTAGAAGGTTATTCCCAGGTTGGGGGTTGGGGTGCAGGTAGGGTAGTATAATGAGGCTGAGGGGTGCAGTTCCGTTCAGTAGAAAGAATCTAGGGAGACATCTGGTCCTGGCTGTTGTGCTCACTGAGACAAGTCACCTCTTTGTGCCTCAGTTTCCTAACCTGTAAAAGGCACGTGCTGGGCTAGGTGAGTCTCTTTCCATCTTTGCATGTCTAGGAGACCAAACTCGAATGCTGTCCTAGCTTTGATCACAAACGGTGCTGATGGCAACTGTCCTGGAGCTATTCCCCGAGCAGCTACCAGAGAAACCAGAATCCTTCAGGGTTTCTAGGGAGCGTGGGAGGGTGGCAGGGAGTGATGGTGGCTGCAAAGCTCCAACTTCCACGGACTGGCAAGAAGGTGCCATCGACCACCAAGGTGGTGGCTTTCTTGCGTCCTCACTGAAAAGCTCCCCCAGCTCCAGAAGGCAGCACGCCCACCGGTTAACTGCTCGTTCTCCCCAGAATGGGGGCATTTGTCTGATTAATTCCAATACTGGAAAAGATGGCTTCAGCCTGTGCACGGCATCTGTCCCCCTGCTGCTCACAAGTCCGCTGGGATGACCATCGGGTGCTGTTTGCTGAACGTCAGCACAACACAGCGCCGGGCACACAGGAAGTGTTCAGTGCCCGATCACACAACCACTAAACGAGGGCCAGATGTCTGGGGGGTGATGCTGTGTAGCTCCCTGCTTTGTCTCTCTCTCCCTTCCCCTCCCTTTCTCTGGTCAGTGCAAGTATATCCCGCCCCATCCCCCTGATAAATGGCCAGGCCCCTTGCGTGGAAGGAGGGGCATTTTCAGGGCACTGCGGGGAGCTGTGTGGAGTCTTGTTCTGCCTGACACCTTTATTAATCGCTGGGCCAGGAAGATAAACAGCTTGTTAATTAAATTTGCAGATGTTGCTAAATTGAGAGGTGTTCTGCTTGTTCAGTCCCAGGAAGATAGAATGGTCCCACACTGGGCCTTGGAAAGGTCAGCTCAGGCTGGGGCCAGGAAATGGGTGGCTAAACTGTGTGGGTAATAGTAATAATAATGGCCAGCATTTGCTGACCATGTACACTGCCAGGCATGGCAGGAGCCAGGAATTGGAGGTCTGGGTTCCATCTACTCATACGTTGGGGGCCTTGAGCAAGCTTCTTCCCTTCTCCCAGCCTTGATTTGCCCATCTCTGCAGGATGGGATCCCTCCTGGCTGTGGCATTCATGCCCAGATGCTGCGGCCCCCACTACGAGGACGGAGAGGCACCATGTCCCAGGGCAAGTGGTGGTCAGCACCCACTAGCCTGGCACAAAGCTCCCCAAGAGAGCCTCTGGTGGAAAGTGACAGTCAGGGGACCTGGATCTTGGTGTGGGAACCTGGGGATCAGATAGGTTTGGGGAGGGTTGCAGACTGGGGGTCTGTAGTTGTTGGTAGTGGTGTGGAGGTCTAGAGGTCTGTGGGTCTAGGAGATGGGGAGAGGTCTGGGGGGCGTCTGATAGTTCTCAGGAAACTGGAGTTTACGGAGTCTAGAAGGGTCTAAAGATAGCAGGCGGTTGGTAAGGGTTTGTGAAGTCTAGGGGTTTGAGGATCTGGGGGTGAGGAGGGCCTAAGAGGCATCGGGGCAGGGTCTGAGGATCAGGGTTTGGGAATCCGGAGGTGCTAGGGGTCTGGAAGATCTGGGTCTGAGGATTCAGTGGGTTGGAAGTTGTGGATCCCTGGGGTGTCTGAGGGTGAGAGTCTTAAAGGTCTAGGCTCTGGGGTGGTTTGAGATTTGGGAATCTAGTGTTTGGGAAGTTGGAGGGTCTGAGGAGTCTAAAATTTAAGGATGTGGGATTCTGGGATATGGGGGTCTGAGGTGTCAGATAGTCTGGGGGGTCCTGGGAAGTCTGAGCTCTGGAAGAGCATGAAGCTCTGAGGGTCCCGCACGGAGGCGGGCTGGAGTTGAAAGCTTAATGTGGCCCGATACCGCCACCTAGTGCACGTGCCTCCACATTACAGTCAGGAAGCCGGTGGAGGGAACCAGAGCTTCTCCTGTCCTCCTGGAATCTCTTCCCCCATCAAGGCCTGGAACCTCCCCGGAGCTCAGAGCCCAGCGGTGCAGGGAGGAGGCAAGCGAGCAGATCTGTGGGTTTACAAACGTTCCGTGTTATGCCCGCCTCAGCGTCGGGGAGTGTGTCCGTCTAGTTCACCGCTGTGACCCCAGCGCACAGAACAGCGCCCCGCACACGTGTGGCGGACATGCAACACATGTTTGTTGAGCCAGGAAAACGGCGTTTTCAAAGCAGTTCGCCTGACCAGGGCGATGCTAGCACACACCTGCACGTGTGCACACAGACACACACATGCCCCCAGCAGCTGACGTTGTTGAACGCTCTTACATCACGGAAAGCAGCCGTGGGACGCAGGTGCTATTGTCAGCACCTCTTAACAAGCAGGGGATTGAAACTCCAAAGGGGGCGTCGCGCGGCCAGGAGAACTTCGGGAAGTCTAGCTCGGCTCGGTTCAGTGCGTTCGGCGGCCGCTGGCCAGGTGTGGCTGCGGAGCCCTTGAGCTGTGGCTGGTCCCCACAGAGACAAGCTCCTGGTGTAAGACACAGTGGATCCCAAGGACTTCGCATAAACGATGAAAAAGATCTCATTAGCAATAGTTAATGTTGCTAATGATCGTAGTTTAGATATGCTCTGTTAAATAACATATATTACTGAAGCTAATTTTACCAGTTCCTTTTTGCTTTTGAAACTAGGACTGCTGGAAAGTGGCGTGGCATTTATAGCTGGCGTCCTATTTGTTCTGCACAGTTGTGGTTGAGAGGGAATCACCAGTCACCAAGGGATCAGGCTCAAGGTCTCTGCAGGTGAGTGGATGCGGGTGCAAACGGCTCCAGGGACCAGGTGTAAAGTGCCTCACGAGGGGCCTGGCACTAACAGGTGTGCAATAAAAATCTACCTCTGTGTCCGTTTCTCTCCCTCTCTCCTAACCTGGGCCTTGAGGACAGGTAGAGCGACGGGTAAGGATGTGGGAACGTATAGGACCTTCCTCAGTGGGACACTTCCCCTAGTTGAGGAGTGATGCTGGGTGTCCAAGCAGGTGGGGTAGTAGGGGTGAGAGACGCCTCGAGGCCTCGAGTCCTGGGTAAAGAGGTCTGTATTCAGGGCAGGTGACAATGGCGAGCTCAAGCTGCCTCACAGAGGGGCCACGTCCAAGGTGCTTGGGGCCTCCATGCTTGACCTTGTAGCGTGGTTGGATCTGAGAGCCCTGACTCCCACTGCTCGGTCCCCAGTGCGAGCCCCGGGCTCCAGGGAAGGGTCTAAATGTCTGCTTGCATGGTGGCCTTAACATTGGGCCCTGATTAAGAACCGCCCAGGAGGTAATGCCCACTGCCCTGTCCCAGGGTGTTTGCATCCAGCGGAGTTCAGAACCTGTGGCCCCGAGCTCAGCTCCCGGGAACGTTACAAGCGTTCGTTCAAGTACTACTTCCTGAATCCCTCTCCCCTGTACAGGACCTGGGCCTCCGCCCTCCAGACACCAGGGTGAAGGCAAACCTCGGTCCCGTCTCGGGACAGCTCATGAGCCAGAGGAGGAGACCCGCAAGCAAGGGCCATCCCGCCGTGTGATCTGGGCTGTGACAGGGTCGCACATAGGGCACAAAGAGCGGAGCGGGGTGGGACTTGGGGCACCTGAGGGAGACATTCCCTCTTAGGAGAGGCACTATCAGAGCAAGAATGTGCAATCAGAGAGGGGCTGGGAGGCAACAGTGTGAGCAGAGACTCACTTGGACTCACGCAGCCAGCGGAGTGGCGCTGGGAGTCTGACCAGCCCTGAGCGTTAGGTGGGAAGAGGCAAGGGGCAGGAGAGGAAGCTGGAGGAAGGCAATGGTGGGGGGTGGGGTGGGGGAGGGGATGGGGAGATGTAGCCACAGTTCCTTTATTTTTTTTTTTAAGATTTTATTTATCTATTTGAGAGAGGGAGCAAACACAAGCAGGAGTCACCCAGATGCCCCCAGACAGTTCCTTTAGAAGGAGTCCTGGTGGCTGCGCAGGAAAAGGCTGTGCCGGGGAGGCAGGATGCAGGGCCAGCCCGGGGAGGCTGTGGCATTTGTCTGGGGAGAGATGATAAGGTCTGATAATAACAGTAATAATGCGAGCCCTTTTGAGTGCTTACTATATGCAATGTATTAATTCATTTAATTCTTTCAACCACCCCGTATTGTATCAGAAGCACAGCGAGATTAAGTGACTTGCCCAAAGTCACCAGCTAGTGGAGCAGGGTTCAGCCACGGCCCTAATCCCCCTGTGTCCTGAGGCGAAGAGGAGGGGACACTGGGGGTCACCTGCCGTTGCCCTGTGGCCCTCCAGCACACGCGTCCTAGCCTTTTCTTCCCTTCATCATGCCTGCCACCTCTAAGTTTCCTCCTAGGGGATCAAATCCTCAGGCTTGTACTTAGAAGGACCTGCTCTCTGTGGGTGCCAAAAGCCCCTCTCCCCCAGTCCCCCTGGACTGACAGGGAAGGCCGTATTTCATAGAGTAGTGGGGCCAGCAGCCGTCTCTCTGTCACGCAGGACAGACTGGGGATGGCGGATGATTAAATTTCTATGGGTGTAAAGTGTAAGATGCAAGTTAATTTCCTCCAGGAAAGGAAATCCTTGACACTTCAGCCAGATGATGAGTAGGGCTCTAAATCCCAGCGAGGAGGGAGGCGGGGAGGGTGAGCTATGACCGGCGTGGCAGGCAGCGTGCTGGGGGAGAGTTATTGCTGCCTCAGCACTTGGTCGTGGCCCAAGACAGACTTTTCAAAAGGTGGGACACGTGCACAGGGCAGCAGACAGGAGATGCTGCTGTCAGAGACCCCCAAGCCTCACCCCCCTTTATTCCAGCTAACAACAGCTGTCGTGGCGTGGTCTCTAGGAGATGGAGTGACTCATCCAGGGTGCTCTGTGGGCTCCGGATGACGGACAGGAAGCAACTGGATTTTCCAGTATGTAAGAAGCACAAGAGCATAACAGCCCACTGATTTTACATGAAAATATTTTTGGGGAAAAATTGATTTTAAGAACTTGTGAATGT
Organism: Ursus arctos; assembly: GCF_023065955.2. NCBI lineage: Eukaryota > Metazoa > Chordata > Mammalia > Carnivora > Ursidae > Ursus > Ursus arctos. Next base: position 10,604,086 of record NW_026622763.1, on the reverse strand, counting down.
GCACATACTGCAAATGTTTTAAAAAAATTGTTTTGCAGAGGAAACTACAATATTTTCTTCGTGCAGATATGGTGTACAGAATTCTTTTTTAAAAAGATTTTATTTATTTATTTATTTATTTATTTATTTATTTGTTTATTTATTTATTTATTTATTTATGAGAGAGAGCAAGCAGTGGGGAGGGGCAGAGGGGGAGAGAGAGAGAGAAGCAGACTCCCTACTGAGCAGAAAGCCCTAAGGCTCCATCCCAGGACCCTGCGATGGTGACCTGAGACAAGGCAGACACTTAACCGACTGAACTAACCCTGGCACCCTGCTGTATGGAATTCTTAGGTCCCATAAGAAAGCATGGCTTTTTGATACACATAAAATTGTTCAGATCTTGTTCAGGTCCTGGAATAAGATCCCGTGAAACGTTCCTCTCTGCTGTTGCTAGGCTCTGCCACTAGAGGGCGGCAGCGTGGTGGTTCTTACCCTGTGCCCAAGTCTTTTGTCCTTAGTGTGGGTGCCAGGATTTGGGGGAGGAGCCAAGAGGGAGGAAACGCTCCTTGGGAGAGATGACAGCCGCTCCTTGAGGGCTGCCTTCTGGCCGGCGCTGTCCTGACCACCTCCACCACTACTTGGGAGGGGTTATCCCCATATTACAGAAAGGAGTACTGAGGCTCAGGAGGATGAGTCCAGGTCACACAGCTGGCAGGCGACTGAGGTGGGGTTCACACCCAGGGCCGGCTGAGGCCCCGGTCGGTGCCCGGGACCCCGCCGCCTCAGGGCCAGCCCTGCTCCCGCAGGCGAGCTTGTCTCCCGGGTGCTGGCAGCACTGCTGGCGTCCTGGTCGTGTCCGGCCCGTCGTGGCCCCTGGATCCAGCACTTCATGTCTCTGAGGGGCAGGGTCCTCCCCAGAGAAATGGGGGAAACCGTGTGCCTGCTCCAGGGGCTGGGCTTGTGAAGAGGAGATGGCCCAAGCAGCAGGTTCCCCATGTAGGGGACACTTGTCACACACACAGTCCCGGCCCCTCCCCTGGAGGTTCGGACTCCGCGGCTGGGGCGCGCCTGGAAACTAGAATTCGGGTACCCGGGGCAGCTCTCTGAGGAGGTGGGTCTGGGATAGAAGGGGAAGGGTGATGCAGGAAGGGCTGGTCTGGTCCTCTGTCCTGGTCCCCTCCTGTAGGAGGCCTCCTGCCATGGGCTGCTCTCCTCCCCGCCAGAGCTGGGGCCACCCCTGAAGGGGATACCCCATCTTCCAACACAGTAATGTCCATGGGGACATCTCAGTGGGATGCCAGCCCCCACGGTCACATGGGGCGTCGTGCTTCAGCCTCCCAAGGCACATCCACTGAGGTCCGCTGTGGGTTCCTATGTCAGTGGACTACAGCTGATCACTGTCCCAGGTAAGCCCCGCACAGGAGGGATAGACTGGGACACACACAAATGGAGTGACAGAGAGCCACTGCCCTCCACCTCTGCTCTCTTGCTTGCCAGGCTGTGGTCCTCAACCAACCTAGGGTGTGAAACTCTTTCTCCCTGCCTAGGGTCAGTTCTTTCCAGAAAATTCTTCAGCCCTTTATACAAGTCGATCTTTGGTGAGCATTTTAAACACTCCAGAACATCTCCAAACCTGAGGAGAAAGGACACACCTAAAGCTGAAACTGGGTCTCCCGTTTCAAACCTCTCTCTCCCCCACCCCAACAGCAGACAATCTGAACCGCCTCCTGCCAGGGCGGGAGCTGCCAGGGCCGGAGCTGGCCACCCAGGAAACCCCTCCCGGCCCCCTGCGGAGGAAGAAAGTAAGCTGATGGTGAGAATGTTCTTTCCCTGCAGGATACAGCAAACTTGGGTGAGTGAGGTAGCTCTGGACGGGGAGGGCAGGCACACACCAGGAACCAGTCAGCTATCCCCCCAGCCGGGAGCTGGCAGTGTTGTGCCCTCTGCAGATGTGCGGCCAGCTGTTTGCTCCTCCCGGCCACCCCTCCATGGCCCCAGGGGCTCCCCGGAGTCTGCCCAGCTCTCGGCCAGGTTTCAGGCCACTGTAGCTTCATGCATCACGCCGCTCTGGGACACGGGCTCTCGGGGCTGCTCGGGCCAGAGGCCCCAGGTCAGGCTCATGCGGAGGGAGGCTGAGACAGGCCTCAAGCACTGCCTCCACAGGGATGGTGTCTGGTCCAAGCAGACCAGGCTCAGGGACCCATTTACACCCGGGACTTTTGTGCCCAGGCCAGGAGTTGTCTGCCCCTCGCCAGGAGCCTGGAGCCTGGGGAGCACCGTGCTGATGGTCCCATCGAGAAAGCAGAAACTGAGACGGGGGTCCTGCCAGAGGCTGCGATGTGGAGTGAGGAAGGAGAGGCTGTCGGGGAACAGGAGCCTGTCCCTGGGGCTTGGGGCTCGGGGCTGGGGGCTCTGGCTTGGAGGGGCTCTGCAGGCCTGCGTGCAGGTGGTGCATGGGCTGGGTGACACAGGGTCACTGGCCTTAGCAGGCTTATGTCCGGGCAAAAGCTGAGGACAGATTAAACCAGCTGGTTAGAAACCAGGGCTCAAATGGAGTGGCTCAGACAGCCAATAGACTGATGATGATAATAATAATAATAATAATAATAATAGTTACTGTTTATGCATCATGCACTATGTGCCAGGTGTGATTTAGATCCTTGGCACATTTTCTGTCGTTTGGTCCTGAAAATAACAACTCGACGAGCGGAAGGTTCATTAGTGTGCCCAAAATCAGACAACTTGCAAATGGCTGAGTCAGGGTTCTAGCAAGGCTGCTGGCACCCCTGTCCCTAACCACTGACCCCTAGATCTCTAGAGACAGAGGGAAGGAAGGAAGGAGAGGGGAAGGGGCCAGGAGAGCAGGGAGACTGGGTGGAACAGAGAAGGGGAACAACAGGAGAGAGCGTAGCAGTGGCTTCAGGAGGAGGAAGTGGCCCATCACCAGACACCGTAGTAGAACCCAGGGGGGACCTGAGAGAATTCATGGGTGTCTGTGACCCCGGGGATGACCATCGGGGTCATCCCTGATCAGGGTCCAGCTCAAGATTGAGGGATCTCGGTGGAATAGGGAGGGCAATGCTCGCACCAAGATCCTGCTCAACTCCCAGGGAAGACAACACGGAGAAGAGGAGGCAGACCAGACCTGGCCCTGGACTCTCCCGGCTGCCCCCACCCCCTTCTGCAGCGCCACCTGCCGGCACCCTATCCACAGGCAGGAGAATGAAGGTGGACCCTTGCACCTCATGCAAAACTTAACCCCAAATGGGTCTAAGACCTAAAACCAGAAAACTCAGTGAAGAAAACATATGGTGAAAGCTTCACAACTTTGCTCTTGGCCATGCCTCTTGGAGATGACACCAAAGGTCCAGGCAACACATGACAAGAATAGACAAACCGGAATTTGCCAAAATTTTAAAATTTTATGCATCAAAAGACAATAGCAACAGAATTAAAAGGCAACCCACAAAATAGGAGAAAAAATTTACAAGTCATGTATCTAATAAGGGATTAATGTCCTGAGGATATAGAGAATTCCCAAACTCAAAAACAACAACAAATAATTTAAAAAATGAGCAAAAGACTTGAACAGACATTTCTCTAAAGAAGACACAGGAATGGCCAACAGACATATGGAGGGACACTCAGCATCACTCATCATCAGGGAAATGCAAGTCCAACCCACAGTGATATACCACCTCACACCCACTAGCATGGCTCCCAGTAAAAAATAAAACAGAGAATCACAAGCACTGGTGAGAATGTGGGGACATTGGATCTCTTGTGCACTGTTGGTGGAAATGCAAACTGGTGCAGACACTGTGGAAAACAGTTTGGAGAGTCCTCAAATAATTAAAGGTAGAACTACCACGTGATCCAGCACTCCCACTTCTGCTGTGTATCCAAAAGCATGGGATGCAGGGGCCCGAAGAGACGTTCGCACCCCCATGTTCACAGCAGCGTTATTCACAGGAGCCAAAAGTTGGAAGCAGCCCAAGCGTCCACCGACAGATGAGTGGATAAGCAAAATGCGGTGTATACACACAATGGTGTATTATTCATCCTTGAAAAGGAAGGAGATTCTGACACATGCCACAACATGGGTGAACCTTCGGGACATTATGCTACGTGAAATAAGCCAGTTGCACCAACAACGAAAATACTCTATGCTTGCGCAGACAGGAGGTACTTAGAGTGGTCAGAACCATGGAGACGGAAGTAAAATGGTGGTGTCGGGGCTGGGAGGGGAGAATGGGGAGTTATGATGTAATGGGGCAGAGTGTCAGTTGCACAAGATCTAAAGCTCTGGAAGTGAATGGTGGGGATGGCTGCACATGACAGATGTATTTAATACCACTGATCTGTAGACTTAAAAATGATTAAGATGAGGGGAGATTGGGGACACAATCTGTTAAGCATCGGCCTCTTGATTTTGGTTCAGGTTACGGTCTCAGGGTGTGAGATCGAGCCCTGAGTCTGGCTCTGCACTGGGTGTGGGGCCTGCTCAAGATTCTCTCTCTCCCTCTGCCTTTGCACCCTCCCCCAACCTGCTCTCACACTCTCTCTCTCTCTCAAAACAAAAGTGGGGGTGCTTGGGTGGCTCAGTCGGTTAAGCGTCTGCCTTCGGCTCAGATCATGATCTCGGGGTCCCGGGATCGAGTCCCATGTCGGACTCCCTGCTGCTTGAGGAGTCTGCTTCTCCCCATTCCACTTCCCCCAGCTCCTGTGCTCTCTCTCTCTCAAAAATAAATAAAGAAAATCTTCTTAAAAAATGGTTAAGATGGTTAATTTTATGTAGTGAGTATTTTGCCACAATTAAAAAAAATTGGAGAAAAAAATCAAGTCACGATGTCTAAGAGCTCGGAGGGTGATAAAGGGATAGACCACTCCCCACTCAATACTGAACAGTGACCGGGGGGTAGGAGCATAAGCACAGACGAGCAAATGCAGAGCAAAAGAGGAATCCCACCCAGAGGATCCCCAAGGAACAGAGTAAAGGAAAAATCAGATAAATAGTCCTTCATATTAAAAAAATTAAAGACAACATGGCTTCTTAGAAAAAAAAAAGGCTTCAAGTAGATACGAAAGAGATTGGAGCAACGATACAAAGTTACATCAGCAGGAAGGAGAATTAGAGTAGCTCAGGAAAGAAACAAAAGAAAAATAAAATTATTAAAGAGATAAAAGCCAGGATGCCTGGTTGGCTCAGTCGCTTAAGGATCTGACTTTGGCTCAGGTCATGATCTCAGGTCTTGGGATCAAGTCTTGCGTCGAGCCCCATGTCCTTCTTCTCTCTCTGCCTCTGCCCCTCCCCTGCTCGTGTTCTCTCCCCCTCAAATAAATAAATAAATAAATAAATAAATAAATAAATAAATATTTTAAGGAGAGAGAGAGATAAAACACACAGAAAAGCCACATTAGAAGCTGAAAACGGGGGACCATGTACGATAAAGCAGAAAAGAACAGTGCAACTGAAGGGATCATGGAGAAGGTAATACATACAAAGGGATGATTCTTCCGAAAAAGAAAACAATAAAGGAATTTAAAAGTCTGTTAAAATGTTAATAGAAGAAAACCTTCCCGCAATGGGGCGAGATTGAAATGTACATAGCAAAGACATGTTATATCGGGGTGACTGGGTGGTTCAGGATCCTGGGATCGAGCTCCGCATCAGGCTCCCTGCTCTCGGGGAGCCTGCTTCTCCCTCTCCCACTACTCTTCCCCCTGCTTGTGCTCTCTCACTCTCTCTGCCAAATAAATAAATAAAATATTTTTTAAAAATGTTATATTACGTCCCATAAATATACAATATATAATTATATGTAATGTACTATATACACATCCCATATAATCCATATTATGTCCCAAGACACGTCCTGCTGAGTTTGCTGAGCGACCTGTCCCTGTCCCTTTCGGCGGGGGCGGGGGGTGGGGGCCAGGGCACGCCAGCTTCACACTCCGCAGAGCAGCGTTCAGGGCCCGACATCCTGAAAGGTAAAACCTGACCAAGAACTTCACACTCAGACCAGTTGCCTTTCAGGTATAAGGGAATAGGGCTGGTATCTGCAAACATCAAAGAACCCAGAGAGTACGGCACCCGGGAGGCCTCTTGTACCAGAAAATCTACTTGATTGAAATTTCCGCCATCCAAGATGAATCAAAATGAATTTCAGAACAGAGAGGCATTGGTAGACACACTGCGGTATGTAGTAAATAATGTAACTTTGCCCCGAAAGGGGTGTTTGGTAAGCTGGAGTATCCCGCCTGCTAGGAGTATCCTTGTTTGCCCAGGACTCTTGGGGCACACTGGACAGTCTAACAGTGTGACTTCCAGTGGAGAACGGCCAAGCTGATGGTCACAGGGTGGGGGCTGGCCATGTGTGATGGGGGGAACGGTGTTTGGGGCACACCGGGGGGCAAGGGCTGGACAGGACACTGAGAGGGGCCACACGGGCAACCGGTCACTCCTACATAATGGAGCCCCAGTAAAAACTGAACCCTGAGGCTGGGGAACTGCCCTGGTTGTCAGTAGTCCTGTGCATCGTCACATGTCGCTGCTGGGGAGGCAAGGTATCCTGACCCCCCAGGGAGAGGACAGTGGAAGTCCCACCTGTGATGCCTCCCGACTCTGCCCAAGGTGCTTCTCTCCCTCGGCTGATGCTCCTCTGTGTCCATGCACACAACACGAGCCTAACAGCTTTCCTTGAGTTCAGAGTCTTTCTGGCAAATTATCAAGCCTGAGGATAGCTTGGGTGAACGCCCCCCCAAACTCGTCACTGGCTTGGGAAGGGAGGCTGGTGCCCTGTGTGGACTGTGATCCCCCATCAACACAGTTGTTGCACCTGTGTAACTATGAGAGCAGCCAATGCTTATCCACTTCCATCCAAAATGAGGACTTGCATTTGGGGCAAAAATTCCAGTGCACGTACCTAGACATGATGACTGACAGAAAAGAAACATGATTTCAAGTGCCTACCAGAACGTGTGAGAAAGCCGGGGAACCCCCAAGGACCCAAAGCGAAGAGGTGGCTGAAAGCAGCATTGGCCAGGGATCGCTGAAGCTGTGGGCTGTGCTGGCGGCATCTGGAAATTCCTGAAACCCACTGTCACTGGTTCTTCAAGCCATTCCACAGAGAGAAGGCCGGGCCCTGAGCCCCTGCGGACAAGACGCAGTGTTAGCACTGGCATCTCTGTGAAAAGCTAGAATCTTTGAAGAGCTATGCCCTCCGTGAAAGGGGCAGTGGAAAAGGAAATGGTCTATCCTGGCCCCCGCTTTGTGTAAAGGAGACAGAAAATGAGGGGAAGGAGGAGGAGAAGGAAGAGGAGAGATTTCGGCCCTCCCCCGACCCCTGAAAATTTAGACACAGAAGCCCATCCTCACATGGATTTGGGGTCTGAGTTTACACTCCCCAAAGAATTGCTAAGCTGAGAATAATCTTAGGGTGTTTCCAGAACAGCAGCCTTCCAGAGGATCCTGGTAGAAATGACCACAAGTCTCTGCAGAAGACTGACCCCCAACCCCGGCCTCTTGGGGTTCCCCAGACCAAGATCGGCCAAATAGGAACTCCCAGTGAAAAGTGGCCAAAGCATGAAGAAATGATCGACCGGGAGCAAGTGTCAGCAGAAACAGTAACTGGTGGGATTACCCCATCAAACACATTGCAACATGGAATGATTGGGAACAGAATAAAAAACCGTAGGTTTGAAATGATCACAGACAAAAAAGGAGGACATCGGAAACACAATCAGGGAACACAAAGTGATCAGAAATGATCAGATTTCACAACCAACGACAATGTCTCAAAATGAAAATATAGTTATTACATCTTTGAAAGTCGGAAATGGTTTAAACATCAGATGGGACACATCTGCAAAAGAATTAGTGAATTAGGGGAGTAAGGGTGGAAGGAATTACCTGTAATGCAGCTCAGAGAGACAAGGAGACGGGAAGTAAGTCAGAATTCTTCTGGGGCCCCCACTTGGAAAAGAGCTGGGTCTTGTAGAAGGACAGTGAGGACAGAGGAGCTGGGGGAGTCAGGCAACGCTCCCTCTGCCCCAGTGAGACCCTCTCCTTCCATCTTTGAGAGGGAGTAGGGGATAACTGGGAGGAAGGGAGACTGGTCTCTGTGATCATCATTTCCCTTTAAAATCCTTGGCATATCTACCATCCAGGAATTTCCCTAAACCTAAACCTTTTTTGGAAAAGAGTCTATTTCCAGTCTGTTCCATATGGACAAATCACTTCCCCTTCTTGGATTTGTCGGTACAATAAACCAGGTCTCTAAGGGCACTGCCAACTCCAATATTCTATTATTTTATGGCATTCTGAGATAATAGACCCCGGATGTGCCCTACTAGCTTGACCTCCATAGTCAGAGATCAGGGGATGCTTAGAAAGAGCTCTGCCTACTTCTTTCTATCCAAAATGCCACCACAGAGTCTGAAATTCCACCATTAGAGAATCATTTCTTTGGAGATAAACATTGCCACACTTAGATTCTAATAAAAAAAAATTTTGTTTTCCAATAGCCTGGGGAAGAGATAGATAATAATTAAAGCCAGTATCAATCATAACATCTCAGTGTGTTATTTTAGCAGACTTTTTTCAACAAAACCATATCATCTGAGATGGATTTGATGGTGGGAGGAAAGAGGGAAATGTGGTGGGTCGGCCACACTTGGGGAGGATGAGCACCCTAGCCTGGCCCAGTCCTGTGGCTCAGGAGAAGCAAGGTTGGAAGGGGAGTGTTTTATAGCCTGTCTGGCCCTGGCCTTGCCAGTCAGTCCTTTTCCCCATCCTCTGGCTCCAAACTACCCAGCCTGGCCAGCAGGTGGCAGTACAGGGTTGAAAATAAACATCTCTGCGAGATTTCCTAGGTCTGGGTTCAGCAGGCTTCTTTTCAGGGTGACTTCAGTGTTCATTTTGGAGCAAAGGACCACAGGCACCAGACCGCCAAATGTGGGATACGCTGTGCACGCCTTTGTAACTGACCTTTGGCTCCTGGGAGGTGGACACGGTAGGGGGCCAGGGGGCCAGATTGTGGCATCCTAAAGGAGGGGGCACGTAGGTGGTGTCCTGCCTGATTTGGGGGAGGGTCATTTTGAGGATGAAAGGAGATCTTAGGGGCATACATGTTCCATAGACTTCTTGGGGCTGCGCCTGGTGAGGCAGGGGCTGGAGGGCATTACAGGGGGCCGGACAGCTCCAGATGGGGGGGACCGAGGCTGAGGAGGAAAGAGTCGGGCTGGGTGGGTGTGGCAGGGCAGCAGGGAGCATTGTGAGGCAGGCGTAGGCCCAGGATCTCAGCTCACCAGGCAGAAGGGTGCAAGAGGGACAGCGTGCACTGGGGAACTAAGCCTCATTTCTGAGATCTACCAAATGGTTGTGACCCCTGGGTGGACAGTCCTCTCCCCATCCTCTCTGGGTGGCATGCAAATGCCTTGGGCCACCTCCCCATCCCAAACACCTGGCTCTGGAACTATCACTTGCCTCTCCTGCCCCAGGTAGCCCCCTTGATCAACGGAGGAAAGTGAGGGGCTCGAAGCAAATGCGTCCTTCTGAGGACACCTTCCCTTCTTCTCCAGGAAGCCCACAGAGGCACAAGCCTGAGGCCAGCACACGGGGCCGGCTGACTGGCTGGACTCCACCAAAGGGGGTGACAGGCACGCTTTCCCTTACAGCATTAAAAATCCCCTCCTTCTGCCCCACCTTGCGGAATTATGCCTGTGATCTCACGCAGTGTCTTCCAAACACAGCTCCTCATGGGGATCTCTGGGCGCTTGTTAAACATCCATCTTCCAGGGCCCTTCCTGGACAGGCTGAGGCGCCCACTCTGGAGGAGGGGTGGGCATCAGTGTGTCTAGCAAGCTCCAGAGATAGTAGAAGGAGGCAGAGGAGGAACCCAGAGGCTTCTGGGGAGGCTTTCTGGGCTCCGGAATTTAACGGGAGGGAATCTAACAGGAAAAGGGAAGGGGGGTGTCAGGGAACAAATAGACAGACTCAGTCCTATGGCTCCTTGCATCTCTGGACATTCTCACTCTTTGCCTCTGATGCCCCCCCTGCCTTTTCCCGTGGCCTGGGAGGAAACCGAAGCTTGCCACACTCTGGGATCACTGCTCACCCCCGGGGTCAGGTTGCTTGCCTAGGGCCCTTTTTCTGACCCAAAGGGTGATTGTGGTAGGCAGAATAGCCCTCAAAGTCATCCATGCCCAAATCCCCAGAACCTGGAATGTGTTACCTTCCATGGCCACAGAGACTCTGCAGGAGTGATTGAATGAGGGTCCCGAGATAGAAATGATCCTGGTTATCCTGGAGGCCCGGGTCACCACAAAGGCCCTGATGATGGGGGCGGGGGTCAGAGTCAGGAAGAGGGACAGGGACAGACACAGGAGTTGAAGGCATCTCACTGCTGGCTTTGAAGATGCGAGGAGTCCACAGTCAAGGAACGCTCGTGGTTGTAGAGGCTGGACAAGGCAAAGAAACGGGTGCTGCCCCAGAGCTCCCAAGAGGGTGGCCGCCCTGCAGACACCGTCACTGAGCCCAGGGGCATTTCTGCTGGGAAGAATTACAAGAGGACACATTTGTGTTGCCACAAGCCGGTAGGTTTGTGGGGCTGTGCTGCGGTAGCCACAGTCAACGAACATAAGGATCTGATTGGGAGAGGGGCTCTCAGTCTGACGCCTGCCCAGACCTGAGAGCAGCCTAGAAGCCACAGGCTTCCCGCCACGTGACCTCCAGCAAGTCCCCATTCTCTCTGAGTCCCCCTTTCCCCATCGGCACACTTTAGGGGAGCGGTCCTTTGATTTCCTCTCGCGGCAGCTGGTGTGTGGAATGGTCCGCTCTGTGCCCCGAACACTGGGGGCTCCAGGTCTGCTCTGAAGGAGCGAGAGCCACATCATCACGATGGTGGCTTCCCGTGCTAGCTGCAAAGGTGAGTCCGCGGCAGACGATGCTCTGCGACTCGTTTGAATTGCCTCCTGGTCCCAGGGCCAGTTTCACTTCCAAGAAACCTCTGAATGGAGGGGAGGGTGAATGTGTTCCAAGAGGCTTTCCTGGATGGGGAGGGCGCTGGGATGGTCAGCAAGGCTTGGCCCTTCTGCTCCAGGGCAGCCTCAGGAGGGAAGGGTGTGGGCAGAGAGGCCAGCTGGGAGAGGGACCGGCACCCGGGACAACTGTAGGGGACCTGAGGGCCTGGCCCGGGGTGGCCGATGTCCCACCGCTGCCCCTCAGAAGGTCTGGCCCTTCCTCTGGCGTGCCTGTCGTGTCTAAGACACATCATTCATAATCCAATCGACAGAATAGTAGCCTTGATAAAGACCTCTCTTTGCAATCAGGCTGATCAGATTCAAACCCAGACAGTGTCATTTACCAGTGAGATCAGACAAGGGACTTAAACTCTCCGAGCCTGGGTCTTGGTTACAGTTTCTTGTAAATGCATGCAAATCCCTGTTTCCCTTCCCGAGAGGAACTGGAAATTTAGACCTGCCCTTTCTGAAAGGGCTGCTGATCTCAGAGAGAGGTGCACGCAGGGTAGCCGGCACCATTCTTGGAGAGCACCCCAGCCAGGCGGCCTACTGTCTACAGGCGGTACTGGGGACAGCATCACTGTAAGCTCCGGGCAGATGGCAGTGAGCGGAGGCTCCATTCAACATCTCCCGAGAACTTCTCCGCCTGGCTCCTGGCGCCCTCTGCTGGCCGTGTTAGGAAAGAGGCCGCTGCCGGCGTTTAGGATCAAGGCTTGAGTGGGGGACTTGCCCAGCAGTCCTGCTCTGGACAGAACCTTGAGGTGACCGACGGGGGTCAGAAATAGGGACCTAACTCCACTGGTACCCACAGTGTCCCGTCCGGCAGCGCAGGGGTCCTGGCCCCTCAGATTCCCCTGCCCTCTCTCCCTGTCTCCTCCGGCAGCATCTTAACCAGGCTTCCAGAACTGCACCTGCTGGCCGGAGGATGTGTGGCACTGCTCCAATCTCAGTGTCCTGCAATCAGGCAGCTTAGCCTGTGGGGCCCGATGTAACCAGGGCGGCTCCTGCTCAGAGGGAAGTGATTTGAAAATCAAATTGGTGGGGCCAGAACATTCCATTCCTGAGCTGAATGGTTTCCAACCAGGGCATGCAAATGAGCTGTCTACAGCATAATGGCCCTTGCAGGGATGGTCTGGGGCACTGCCGGGTGAGACGGAACGGGCCTTGGCAGGAACACCGACCTGACATTTCCTAGCTGCTGTGAGAAGTGACGATGGCCAGGCCTCTTCTGCTCTACCCAAAGGGAGCAAGTGTTTATGGAGCCCTGACTGTGCACTGAGCCCTGACTGTGTACTGAGCCCTGACTGACTGTGTACTGAGCCCTGACTGTGTACTGAGCACCTTCTTGTACTTTTATGTCACTAACTCTTGCTGATCGGACTGTGACAACGGCATTTATCGTTCTCTTTTACAGATGAGTAAGTGAGGCTCAGAGACGTTCAGGTAATGGTCCACGGCTACCCCACTCTGCTCAAAGCCCAGGATGTCTGCCCCCCACAGTGTTCCACTGTCCTGCCTGCTTCTGCCTGTCCCAGCCATCCTGCTACGTCTCACTTCTAACCCTCCCAGATGTCCCTCTCTCCTCCTTGATCCTAATCTCGTTGATTCTCAAAGTCACCCCGAGTCCCCAGTTCCCACCCAGCAAACCTCCCTGATGGACGAGCGTGGCTGAGACCCCTCCTAGCTCTCCAGCTATACCAATTCAGCTCACTCTGCAGCCCTGGCCCCTGCTAACTGTGCCTTCACTTCCCCCAGAGCCCCATCGGAGAGAAGCATTAATATGGGGCTTGTGGGACGGTCACCAGGGGCAGAGCATCCGCCCCGGCACCCCATATTGCAGGTGCTCAGCAAACACCGTCACCGTCTCCTGAAGAGGTGGGGGAGCAGGGAAGCCTGTCTGTTGAGACCCTCTCGCTCCCCTACCCAGTCTGGAGCTAGCACATTGACATGTGCTCCTGGGCCACCGTGATTTGCCCTATGCCCCAGCGTCGGGCAGTGCTAGGGTTGCAAGGTTGATGCTACCTCCGGGGCTCACACAGAGCAGCCTACTCTCATGGAGAGGCCTGGGGGCCTCCAGGGCCAGGCTTTATAGGCATTTCTCTGGCCCTAGCAGCCCTGCGGTGTTTTGGGTCCATGGGAAGTGAAGCCCTTTCAAATCTGTGCTTGGAGACTCACAGGGCAAACCGGGGAGAAGCTCGGTTTTCTAACAAACTTACAGCATAGGGTTTTTCCTTCTTCTGTGCCAATGGGGCACAGGCCTGCCCCGTTGGGAGTGCTCTCCCCCAGGCCTCAGCCAGCCCTAAGGCAATAATCAGGGATTATTATCCCAGAACAAAGCTGTTCACTTCTGCTTTATTTGCCGATCCAGGAAAGGGGGAGCCACCTGTCACGAGGAGGGAAGGGGAGAGGAGTGCTAAAGCCAGCGATGTCACTGTGCATTCAGGAACACCGCAGGCAGAAGGGTCCACAGGGCCAGCAGGTGCTTGAGGGTCTGGGCATCCAGGGGGTGGGGGCGTGCTTGGGCCAAGGTGCAGCTGGATGCAGGGTGGGGCTGCTGTCCAGGAGCACCAGCCTGGGTTTTGTCAAAGCAGAACAGAAGCAACTCAAGGATGCACTAGGACCTAGGGCGCCAGCAGTCTGCTTACCCGGGCTCTGGCTTATCCAGGTTCTGCTGAATTCATTCCGTATCTTTGGCAATGCAGAGCAGAGTGGTAGGACATCCTGCTGACCCTGGGCCTCCAGACACAGAGGTAGACATGTGGTGTATTGGAGAAGGAATCAGCTCTGGGAACCAGCAAAGAAGAGCAGGATAAGGTCGGGGAGGCTGGCCTTGGCCCTGCTGGTCACTGTGATTGCCCATGGCCTTGACCTTTGTTTCCTTTCTGCATCTCGATTTCCCAGGCTGGCAAGTTTGACCTCGTGGTCTTTAAGGTTTATGCCAGCTATAAAGTTGTGTGATTTAGGGAATCACTGAGAAGCAGATAGAAGGTGGTAAGATTAACCCAGGGGCTTTATGGGAATTTAACCCATGCGACATCCCAAATCCTGTGCTCTAGAGAAAGCCAAACAATAACACCCTCTGGCCAGAGGTTTTTCCTTATCATATCGTGGAAGCTGGGAATAGACTCCGTACCCAGGAGCAAGTGAACGGTTTGTGGGTGGACCGGCCTTGTTGGGTCTCTGACAGGTGGTCAGAGCCCGAGCCTCCCCGCAATGTTGGTGGGTGAGGAGCCAGGCTGGGGGATGAGGGCAAGGTCTTTGGGTTCAGAGAGTTGCCTGGGACTTGAAGACCAGGAGTAACCACATTTGCGATCATTCCAGGAAAACTTAGCATGATGGAGTTTTCTATTTTTAGTGAAAAAAATAAAACGAAAACCAAAAATGTGTAACGTCGGTAGCTTTAGCCAAGATACAATTGGAACAGCTGGGCCACCTTCGAGGCCCTTGATCTGTTTGAAGTTATTCTGCCATGTCAGGTATTCGCATGTTGTGCTGACAGTCTCTCTGTGACACCTTCTCCTACCAACCCTGTCCCCCAGGAGTCTGTCCATGGCAAAATGCACACACATTCCTCAAAATGCAGGAAGCCCTGAATTACCCCAGTTGAATGTTCTAAATCACTGTGAGCTCCTTTTCACTTAAATTACCCAACTGATTAAATTAGCTATGGGAAAGCTATGGGAAATTTATTAATTCCTTGGCAAGTGAGAGACAGAAAATTATTCATGGGGACTAACAACATTTGCAAAAGAGTATCTTTAAACAATGCTTTGGCAATCATTAGGGAAAGGAACAATGAGCCCATTGATCAAGATTTGGAATATGTTCTTTGCATTCTTTGATAGAAGAAAATGGTCTCTTTCCTCTTTCCTTTTGATCTTCTTTTTCCAAAAGTAATTGTAAGATAAACTCATACCAGCAGCTTCAGGAGTATCTTTATCATTCAGTGTGTCCACGTGTGTGTGCACGTGGCGACATGAGTGGATGTGTGCATGTGTTTAAACTTCATCCTGATTCTAAGTCATGGCCCATTAATAATGTCTGACTGCAAAACTAAGGAGCCACTAAATATTATGCTATTTATAAGTAATCTGTTGCCCAAGGCATCGAGCTACTTAATGAAGCCTTGAATTAATGTGTAACTTAAGAAATAGATCATTCTACAAATATAGGCTACCAGAAGCACAATTTAAGCGGTTCTATTTAATTCACTACTTGGATGGGTGCAAGAGAATGCACATAAATAAAATGTATTGAGCCAGGCATTGTGCAAATGGCTTTGAGCGCATCATCTCTTTGGGTTGTCACAATGGTCCAGTAAAAGAGACACTGACACTGTTCCCATTTTACAGATAAAGAAACTGAGGCTTAGAAAGGTTTGTGTAACTAGTCCATGGTCATGCAGTGGGATTTAAATCTGAATGCCTATGACTCTTATAACAACTGGATAATGCATCCCTGGGGTAGAAAGAGTGAGGCAAAGAGCCGGTGTATATCCTGGGATGTCAGTTGATTTGCCTAAATGCAAGGATGGAATTTGTTCACTTGAGGGGCTGATATTGACAGGTTGGAGAACACAGGGATAAAGGTGGAACTGGGGAGAAACTTGCAGGTGGCAAAATGCTTAGGAGATGGCGGGGCTGGGGGGCAGACACCAAGTGCCCAGCAAGCTACCACTGATGACTGAGCTTTCTTCTTCTCTTTTCCTTTTTTAAAGATTTATTTATTTATTTTAGAGAGAGAGAGAGAGAGAGAGAGTTCAGGGGGGAGATGGGGAGGGAGAGAGAATCTTAAGCCTACTCCACGTTCAGCATGGAGCCCAACTCAGGGCCGGATCTCATAACCTAGAGATCATGACATGAGTGGAAACCAAGAGTCAAATCTTCACTGATTGTGCCACCCAGGCACCCCTGATGACTGAGCTTTCTAAAACCTTGAGGCCTCGTAGCTGGGGTGACGTATTTACTAACCAGCTATGATGTGAGGAAAGCCCAGTTCAGGAAATTCTTGGGGAATGTGTTTCTGGAGGATGTCCAAGCCGGACACATCAAAATGTCTTGGATCTTTATTCAGGGAGATCCTCCCAGGTTCAGCAGACCTGAGAATAGGGTCCCACGATGAGGCTGACCACTGTGCTGACCTCCATGCAGGGAGAGCTGAGCCCCACCCCTGCCCGGATGGCACAGAGAGAAGCTCTGTTCTGTGAGCCTCAGTTGCTTCCTGGTCATATACGAAGCTCAAGAGTGATTTCTGTCCAACTGTCTCCCTTAGTGCCCAGCTCAAGTTCTCAAAAGTGGACATGTGCCAAGAGGATGTCTGAGAGGCCACACGAGGGGCTGTGGGTGGGTAATGGAGTGTCACGGACAAGCTTGTGGATGGGTGGGAGGGAGGCTGGTTTACTGCTCAGGATGCTCTTGTCTCTGTGCCTCATTCTTCTGCAGATCCTAGACTCATCCAGGAGAGCTGGCATGGGGATCCCCTAGGAGAGTGGGCCTACAGTCATATCTATCCACTGGCTCCTGCCCCTGGCTGGTGACAGAGCAGACTAAAGCTCAGCTTCCCTAATTCCTGGCGTGTGATCCTTCTTCCTCATTCAACGCATGTAGCCAAGCACCTGCAAGCGGTCAGCACCATCCTTTTATTTTGTGCGGTTGAAAGCTGAAGTCAAGCATCCCCCAAGACAGAGGAGTTCCATCAGCAGAGGACTCAGAAAAGACCCCTGTTTATTTAGGACCAGGCTGCAGACTGACTTCTAGATTCTGGAGCACCTGTAGCCTCAAGTCTGGAGTTAGGGAGAACACTCGGGTGAAAGGGCTGGCTTTCTGGATAGGGTGCCTCACCCTGTGCCTCTCAGCTGCAGACGGCTGTTTCGGGCCAGGCGAGGGCTCTGGGAACTGTCCAGCTAACAGTTTGCTGAACTGCAGGGGCAGCCACCCCACCTCAGTGAGCTGGGCCAGAGGATGGCCTGCGGCTAGTGAGGCCGACACAGGACTGGAGAGGGAGTGGGAGAAGGGGGGCACGCGGCTGGGGGCCTTGGACCCGAGACGCTGCCCATCACCGCATCTGACCTGTAAGCATTTGCATTCCTGACGGTTGGTTAATTAAAAATAAGCCCAAGGGCCTAAGGAGGCCCACAGTGGGCTGGGAACTTCTTGCTACAGACAGGCTCCAGGTTTCAGACTAAAGTAATATAAAAGGGATAGATTGCTGGAGCACCTTCTCTTATAGATGTGAACTTGGAGGCTCTGAAAGGGACAGTGACGAACTCATGGTCACAAAAGTAGTTATAGGGACCCGATCTTGTCCCTACCATAACCCATTCCCTTCAGACAGTAGTTAGTATATATTTAGACCCAGATACAAAGACTCTCTAGGGGAGAGTCTTTCTGTGTCACTATCTGATCTTAATAATGTCATTATTTCATATGAACCAACACCTGTTTTAAGTACTTCACATTTATTATGGAACGTTTTTAATGCTCTCAAAAATCCTATGAGGCAGAAATTATCATCATCCCCATTTCTCAGAGGACGAAATGGAGGCACAGGTCGGTGAAGAGGCATCCCAACAGTTGGCAGCAGGAGGGCTGGGACCCAGGTGCAGATGGTCTGACTCCGGAGTCGCTCTCAGCCATGGCGCTGTGTGGCCTCTTCAAAAATCTGCTTGAAGGCCCGTGGTGTGCCCTTGTGTTTTTATATTTGCAGAGAGTAAAAAGAATGAAGAAAGAATTTGGGGAAGGGATGTCAGGGGAAGGTCTCAAGTGTTCACCTGGAAAGTTTCGCTTCAGATCTTCTCAGTAAGACAGTCCTTGAAGGACAGACAATACCCACCGCGCACGGAACGAGCAGCATAGCTCGGTACACCTAAGGGCCGGTCTCTCTTGGCTGCCAGGTCTGCTGCCTTCTTACTCCGCATTGAGGGATTGCCAGGTGCAACTCCACTGGCAGCCCTCCCCAGACAATGCTCCCGAGTTAGCAGAGGATTTCAGGGACGAGAAAGAGACTACTCTTTGCTTATGGATGAAAATTGGCCGTGTATTAATAATTGTCGCAGCATGGGCGCCTGGGTCGCTCAGTCGGTTAAGCATCTGCCTTCAGCTCAGGTCATGATCCCAGGGTCCTGGGACTGAGCCCCACGTCAGGCTCCCTGCTCAGTGGGGAATCTGCTTTTCCCTCTCCCACTCCTCCCCCTGCTTGTGCTCCCTCCCTCTCTCTGACAAATAAATAAATAAAATCCTTAAAAAAAATAAGTGTCACAGTGGAGTGATGGCTATATCAAGTTCATTACTATTCTCTCTACTTTTCTCTATGTTTTAAATTTTCCATAATAGAAAGTTTTCTTAAAATATAATAAAACATGCCATGTCCTCAGGAAAATGCCAAGGAGTCAGCTGGAGCTTGGGAATAGAAAGGTCTGCACAATGGGCAACTGGGGAAGCTGAAGCAGGTAGTGTCGGCTAGAATGCTTTCTGATGCAAGGTAGCAAGAGTCCTCTTAACTTAGGTCCATTTGAGTAACCACTGCACTCCATTTCCCCCCAACACAAGCTGCCGGATGCCCACTGCACACGGAATGCAGGTAGCTAATAGCTACCCTCTTGGGGTCAGCAAACTGTGGCCTGAAGACCAAATTTGTCCTGCCACCTGTTTTCGCAAGTAAAGTTTTCTTGAAACACAGCCATGCTCATTCATGTACATATTGTCTGCAGCTGCTTTGTCACTACAGTGGCAGAGTTAAGAAATTGCTATAGAGACCATATGGCCCACAAAAGACAAAAATGTTTGCTTTGTGACCCTTACAGAAAAAAGTATCCTGGTCTATTCTAGAATGTCATGTACTTCCGCCCTTATCAGCTGACTTGTATGCTTGCCAATCAGTTGTATCCAGCTCCAAACTTGTTTGTGCTAGTTATATTTATTATTTTAAGTGTATAATTTAATGAAATAGTGCATAGATCAATGAGCTCAAACTGACTGAGCCAACCAGGCGCCCCTAGATCAATGAAATAGGAGTGTGGAAAGAAAGTGTTATTACTATAAAAATTAGATGAAATACCTTGGAAAGACACAGTAAATGCAAGTCACTAAAAACAATCGCTATTAAATCGAATATGGGCAAGAGAGTTGTACGAAGCTGGGTTAGTGGCATTTCACAAATCTAGAATAATTTTGCATGCAAAGAGCTTTATAAACACCTTTAAAGATCACTCCAAGGACACTGGAACTGGAAATTGTAGACAATGTTCTATCCATGTGGTTTATGTGTGAAAGACAACCCACATCGAAGAAAAGCCTTAGCCCTACATCAAAATATTGGAAAATAAAGATATATCCGTGTTTTGAAAATAGAATAAAAAGTGTAAGGAAAACACACATGCATGTGGTTTTTGAAATATGTTTTATGGATCTCGACTTGAACCAACTTTTTCAAAATGGTCCAATTCCCAATAGCATCAGATCCGACAGTTTATCCTATAAGAGAAAACCCATCCTCAGATCGCTTTAAAAGAAGAGGTCTTCCTTCATATCATCCTGTCATTTCCACCTCCCCATTGTTTCCCCTTCCAGCCTGGAGTTGTTTGCCTCTGAGGAGGCAGAGTGGGAAGAGAAGGGGCTCCTTGCAGAGGCGTGGGAACTGGCGTTCCCCAGGCTCCAAGGAACTAGGACAGAGGTGGCAGGTTGTGGAGGTGGCTGGAGTGGACAGAAGATTAGTTACACTGAGCAAATAGTTAATGGCTTGAGCAATAAGTAAATATATTGAGGG
Source organism: Ursus arctos (assembly GCF_023065955.2). NCBI lineage: Eukaryota > Metazoa > Chordata > Mammalia > Carnivora > Ursidae > Ursus > Ursus arctos. Next base: position 10,584,316 of record NW_026622763.1, on the reverse strand, counting down.
TATGGGAGCGGGAGCCAGTTTCTCACTATCTGAGTTAGAAACATGGGAACAGGGAAGGATGGAAAGAACGCCAAGGGGTTGGAGTGGAACTGGAAGTATCAGATGAACTCCCAGGCTTTTAAATACATTTACCAGATAGATGTAGAAATAGTTATAGATATGTGCACATGGGTATATTGATGTCTGCATGTGTTCACCAAGAGAACTGAGAAGCAGGGGCACTCAGGTAGCAGTGAACACACCCAGCATACAACCTTCAGAATACAACCTATAGACTCCAATAGGAATCCATGACACCATGTTGATACAAGTCAATAAATGCATACATGAATAAATTGGGGTGGGGAGTGTTCTTCCTTAGGAGAAAATGAAATTAATGGAAGTAGAAGGGCCGATAGAAATACTCACCACCTGGAACCATCATAGGATGTGGAGCAACAGGAACTCTCATTCATTGCTGGTGGGAATACAAAATGGCACAGCTACTTTGGGAGACGGTTTGGTGGTTTCTTACAAAACTAAACATGCTCTTACCATATGATCCAGCAATCACTCTTGGTTTTACTCAAGTGAGTTGAAAAGTTAAGTCCACACAAAAATCTGCGCCTGGATGTTTATCGCAGCTTTATCCATACTTGCCAAAGCTCGGAAGCAAGCAAGATGTCTTTCAGGATGTGACTGGATAAGTAAACGGTGGTACATCCAGACAATGGAATATTACTCAAAGCTAAAAAGAAATGAGCTGTCAAAACACATGGAGGAAACTTAAATACATATTTCTAAGTGAAAGAAAAGGCCACATAGAATATGATTTCAAGGATTTAACATTCTGGAAAGGGAAAACAATGGGGAGGGTAAAAAGATCAGTGGTGAACAGGAGTTAAGAGGGAGAGTGTGAGGGGCGCCTGGGTGGCTCAGCCATTAAGCGTCTGCCGTCAGCTCAGGTCATGATCCCAGGGTCCTAGGATCGAGCCCTGCATCAGGCTCCCTGCTCGGTGGGAAGCCTGCTTCTCCCACTCACACTCCCCTTGCTTGTGTTCCCTCTCTTGCTGTCTCTGTCTGTCAAATAAATAAATAAATAATCTTTAAAATTTTTTTAAAAAAAAAGAGGGAAAGAGGGATGAATGGGGTGGAATGAATAGGTAGAGCACAGAGGATTCTGAGGGCAGTGAGAATGCTCCGTGCAATAATATAATGGTGGGGACATGTCATAATGTATAAACATTCGTCCAAACCCAGAGAATGCCCAACACCAACAGTAAACATAATGTAAACTGTGGACTTTGGGTGATAATGATGTGTCAGTGTAGGCTCACTGATGGTAACAAATGCACCATGCTGGTGCCCAGATGTTGATATTGGGGGATTGGGTATATACAGGCTATCTGTACTTTCCACTCAATTTGCTGTGAACCTAAAACTGTTCTAAAAAACAGAATCTAATAGATATAGATACAAAATATATATAACACCAAAAAATAATTGAAAAGATAGTCAAAGGTCTTTCAAATAGTCAAATGGCCTCATAAGACAGCGGAACCAGGCAGCTCCAGTCAAGTTCTACCAAACTTTCAAGGAAGATATAATTCCTGTGTCATATAACCTGTTTCACAACTTAACAAGGATCAAGATCTTCCCGCTTCTTTTATGATCCCAACATGCATGTATTGGAAATTAAATATTAGCAGAGCGAATTCTCTACTGAATTAAAAGGAAAAAATGCATCACAACCAGTAGAATTTTCCCCAGAAATGAAAGGAATGTGCAAGATTGATATAAATGAAACCCTAAAACCAGATTGAAGAACCTAAAAGACCCGAACAAATGGAGAGAATTCAATGTTGGAGGATAGGAAGACCCAATTGGGTAAAAATACTGTTTCTTCCCAAATCAATCAATACATTTATAAATGTAATCCTAGTCAAAACACCAACAGGATTTTTAGTGAGGTTTGACAAGAATACTCTTTTAAAATTCATCTGAATTAGAAATGCATGAGGATGGGTTGCCTGGCTGGCTCAGTTGGAGGAACATGCGACCCTTGACCTCGGAGTCCTGAGCGTGAGTCCCGCATTGGGTATAAAGATTACTTAAGTAAATAAAACTTTAAAAAATGCACAAGGATAACAAAGTCAATTTGGAAAAAGAATAATAATCAGGAGGTATGTGGACCACCAAGTATTAAAACATATTAAGGATAAGTAACTGAAATATTGAGGTGTTGGTGCAGGAACAGTCAAGTCATTCAATAAAACAGAGGGGAGCACAGAAATAAACTTGATTATTAAAATAGTCATTCATCCAATAAATGTTTATTGAGTACTTATTACGTGTCAGCACTGCTCTTGAGGCAGGTGGTGCAAGAATAAACAAAATAGATAATACCTTTGCCTTCTCGTTGGGGGACCCAAACAATGAATGAATGGCAGATGGAGATGGGTGCAGCTGGAACCAGGATGGTGGCAGTGAGGTGGCAGGAAGTGGTCAGGTCCTGGATGTATTTTGAAGGTAGAGCCAGCAGGATATGCTCATTGGTGTTGATGTCCAGTCCATGAGAGAGAGGAATCAAGAATGAGACCAAGGTTTGTGGACCAGACACAGGAAGAGCAGGGTGCCCGTCCGCTGAGATGGGGGATATTTGGGAGGAATGGGAGGGAGCTCATGAGTTTGCTTCTGGTCCCTTAATGGAGATGTTCAACGATCATCCAAGAGAGTATATCCAATAGGTAGTAAGGTATATGGACATAGAATTAGGTGAAAGTCTTGGGCTACAGATATTAATGTGGATGCGGTCAGCATATAAATAGTATTGAAACCCAGAGGATGGAGGAGCACGGGGAGGGTGTACACAGAGATGAGGCTGTCCCAGCGCAAGCACATGGGAAGATGAGGGGTAATGAGTGAAGGACACTGGGAAGGAACAGCCAGTGCAGTAGGAGGAAAACCAGGAGGGTGAGGTGTCCTGGGAGCAGGGGATGTATTTCAAGAAGGAGGGAGAAGTCCATGGCCATGGGATTTAGCCTAGTGTTTGTGGGATACACATAAACATGCCTGGAAGTGGCCCAGAGCAACTCCAGACAGTGGGAGGGAGCGGAAAACAATGGGTGAAGGATTAATTTTATACGTCACATCCCATTTCTTTTATTGAACAACAAAAAAAGAGCTCAAAAAAAGAGCTCTGGAGCAAATATGGTTAAAATTGTATTTACTGGGGCACCTGGGTGGCTCAGCTGGTTAAGTGTCTGCCTTCCACTCAGGTCATGATCCCAGGGTCCCAGAGACCCGCATCGGGCTCCCTCTCAGCAGGTAGCCTGCTTCTCTCTCTGCCTCTCTCTCTCTTTCAAATGAATAAATAACATCTTTAAAAATAAAATAAAATTACATTTACTTACTATAGATCTTGGTATTGGATTCATCAGTGTCTGTTATATTTTTCCTTTTAAAAAATATCTTTAAAATGTTGCATAATAAAAAAAGAAAAGCCATTTATAAGTAAATAAGTAAAATATATCTACATAAAATATTTTTAGAATGATGTCCAAGACCCTAGTAAATGGTTGTCACTGGTAGGCCAGCATGCATTATTATGACTTTCATGGGCCCTAGGAAAAATAATAAAACATTTGTTTTATAATTACCTTGGTGTAAAGATAAATATGATCCAGGCTGGACTCATTATTATATGTTCATTATTATTATGTTTTCTTCTGACTGTAAAAGAAATCACAATTAAAATAGTCCCAGGGGTGCCTGGGTGGGTCAGTCGGTGAAGTGTCTGTTTTCAGCTCAGATCATGATCTCAGGATCCTGGGATCGAGCCCCGCATTGGGCTCCCTGCTCAGCAGGGGTCTGCATCTCCCTCTCCCTCTGCTGCCCCCCCTGCTTGTTCTCTCTCTCAAATGAATAAATAAAAAAATCTTTAAAAAAAATAAAAAATAAAATCAGGTATGTTTATCTCTTTTCTAAAAGGAGGCAAAACCTACACATATGCAAGTAAAGGGTCATTAGCATGACAGGAGTGCAGGCAACAGTAGAAGGAGACAATTCACAGCAGACTCCGTACAAATGGCCAGGAGCCGTGAAAAGACGCTCAAATGTACGGTATCAGGGAAATGCAAATCAGACCCAAAAAGGTTTTTAACTGGCAAAAAGGGGAAGTACTGATGTTCTGCAGTGTTGACGTGAGCATGGCGACAAGAGGCCTTCTCTCAAGGTGATGGGAGTGGTCACTGGTCTTTCAGGAGAGCGATTTATCGGTGTTTATCTACAGGAGCGATGCAAAGACTCCTTGGCCAAGCATGTTGGTTCCAAGGTACGTAACATATAGAAATAACTCTCACGTATGAAAAAAGATACATGCACAAGTAGGTGCATTGCAGCGTTGCCTAACTGAAAAATTGGAAGCAAACTAAATGTCCCTAAACAAGGGACTTGATAAATTATGTGTTCATCCTGCAAAAAATGTTAGCCATTAAAATAATAGGATCAGTATGCAGCAGACGGAAAATCTACTACATCATGCAAAAGCCAGTTGCAGAGCAGTACGTATGAGCCTTGTAGATGTGTGCAGGTGGGGGTGGATAGAAGCCATCTGGAAGGATCCACGCTTAACTCCGGACAATGCTTATCTCTGGAAGGGGGATTGATGGGAAAGTAGAAGAGGTGACGAAAAAGGATTTTTACTCTATATTTTGTATCCATTCATAGGGCTTAATTTTCTTACAAAGAAAACTTGCTTCTATAATACTTACATAATCTTTTAAACAATTGAAACCATCACTAGGTGATTGCGGGGTGAGGCTGGAGATAGTTCCGGCCAATCAGGCCAGGGGGCTGAGGGTCCGGGCGAAGCCAGATCTGTGATCCGGGGGCAGCTTCGGTTTGGGATCACAGAGCTTTGAGGTTTCAGAGCTGGAAAGGTCTGGGGTCCCTCGCCTGTATAGAAATGCAGCTAGAGGGGCGCCTGGGTAGCGCAGTCGTTAAAGCATCTGCCTTCGGCTCAGGGCGTGATTCCGGTGTACCGGGATCGAGTCCCACATCGGGCTCCTCTGCTATGAGCCTGCTTCTTCCTCTCCCACTCCCCTTGCTGTGTTCCCTCTCTCGCTGGCTGTCTCTCTGTCACATAAATAAACAAAATCTTTAAAAAAAAAAATGCAGCTAGAATACATGGGCTACAGCCTCTGGAGGCCAGGCAGTTTCATAGACAAGGGAGGTGGTCTCATTCCATTTCCAAGGAGAAGGCCCTGAGGCTCAGAGAGCTAACCCAGAGGGAAGCAGCAGAGTCAGCTTGGAGCCAGTGTTCCCAGGCTGGGAGGAGAAAGGGCTGCAAATCCTCCCAGGACAGTGGCCTTGCCAAGCTCCAGGTCTGCAAGGCTGGAGCCTGGCAGCACCAGGACACCCCAACATAGCACAGAAGTCGTGGAAACAAGGCACAGGCCAGGGACAATTCGGGGCACTCATGTCTAGTGTTCAGGGAGAGGTGTGGATTTCCTGGGATCACACTTGTCCTCAAGGCCTGATATGATTTGAGTTGTGTCAGTGTCGGGGTGCACGTGTGGAGTGAGTAGATGAGGTTAGAGGACTCTGTAATGCAAACCTAAATGGGCCAAAGGACAAAAAGGGGGAAAGTCAAAGAGAGCCCCAAGCTAAGCTGCCCCTGCGAATCCCACCGCCCACAGTCCTGGGAAGGCAGCCAATGCCCTGGCCAGATCCCCTCAAGGGCACAGCCTCGGTCTGGGGCCCCTCCCTCCCAGAATTCTGTCCCAACGAGGCAGCTGAGGCATCCCTGAACGTCAGCAACCCCAGGGAGCCCTCAGCCAAGCACCCAAATCTGGGGCTCCTCTTCCATCGTGGCTCCCATATTCACATCCATCAGGCCTGCATGGGCCCTGCATGAGCTGGCTTCCTCGCTGGGCTGCTGGTCAAGAGCGGAAGCTATGGAGTCAGGACACCCAGGCCCAAATTCGCTTCACTTACCAGTGGGACCTCAGTTTCCTCACCTGTGACATGGAGTTAATAGTAGCTGCCCGGTAGGCTGGAATGGGATTGAGCAAGTTTACAGTTACACAGAGTTTAGCACCTTGGTGCTTAATAATTGTGTGCCCCGATTATCCCTACAGGCTGGGACCGGCTAGGTCCATCCCAGTTGTGTGGCCTGAAGCTCCAGGCTCCCTGGTCATCCACAGAATGAGGCCCCCACCTCGCCGGGTGCACCGTGGGGGTCGGGAATGGACCCAGCCCCTGGTCCAGAAGCTCATGGGTCCTGGGCCGGCCACCTTCCTGGTGGCCTCCCTTTCCCTGAATCGGGCAGCAGGCCCGGAGAAGCCCACGCACAGGGCCTTTGAGGGTGAGAAACTCTGGTACAACTTCCTCATCAGCGCGGCCTCAGCCCGGTGAGCAAGGACGTCAGGCCCGCTCCGCAGAGGCTTCCAGTCTGGCCTGGGTGGGCATGGGGCAAGGTCATCCAGTGCCGGGGTTACTGAGTCTCACGGTCAGGGCACCTGGCAGATGAGATCACAAATCCATGCATCTCTCCCGCCAGGCCTGCAGCCTCTGCTCAGCTCAGCCCTTGGTTTCCTGGCCTCTGTTAAACTCTGACCTTGAGCTGCCTTCATGGTCAAGTCAAGGCCCTGAGGCAGAGTGGCAGAGTTTAAGGTCTCTCTCTCTTTCTCTCTCTCCTTCTCTCTCTCGCTCCATGTGTCTGTGTGTGTGTCTCTCTCTCACAGAGAATTTGGGGGGAGGGGGAATGAAAGCAGATCTTAACACAAAGTGAGAAGGACAAATTGTTTTAACCAACTGAAAAGACAAGAGCCTCCCCAGGCACGGGGCGATCAAGGTCAGGGGCTGGATATGAACACCTGTTTAGGGGCCAGGAGGGCAGATCAGCCCCAAAATCATCCTATCCTCTGTGGCCTGGCCCAGAGGTGGAGAGGCCAGAGGCTCTGTCAAGCCTTTGAAGAAATGCTTCCTCCCTCCCTCTCCTTGTGATCCCCTGAACATCTATGAGCTTCCTGAGGGCAGGACCCGGGAGAGCTTTCTCAATCTTGCATCTGGGTACCCAGCACAGAGTTTGTTCCTTGTAAAGATGAGAACCAGGGAAGAGGCCAGCCCAGGGTACAAATGAACCAACTAACGTGGCTCCTGGACTAACACCTGACCATCCTCTCCCACGGGGATCGGGAGACATACCCCTCAGCCTCTGCGCTGCCCCCCACCCAGCCCGTGGCCTGCCAGGGTCACAGAATTTGGGACATCGCACAGCCACTTTGCAGGGCCAGGCTAAATTCTATACCTCAAGTCCTTCCTAACCTCCACCACACATGTCGTTGTCACACAGACGTTTGTCTCCCCATCATCACCCCCACTGGGTTGGGGACTGGTGGAGGACAAGGGCTGGGCTTAAAGAGCCCTCTCCTTCGTGGCAAGCACGGTACCAGGGATGCAGAGGGTGCTCAGCAAATACCCATCCAGTGAACCCAGGGCTCTGGGGGGTGGTGGGCCCAGCCTCAGACCACCTCGATCTCATATCCTGTGACATGAAACACAGTCTCTTCATGTCTCTGTGCATGAATGGAGGGGGAGCATGGACAATCAGAGTCACCTTCAGACTTCTCTCCACATGTGCGGGCAACGAGTTTATGGCAACAGATCTGTCTGCATCATTATACTGATCATGACCACGAGTTGCAATTCCAGGCTAGAGGAGACTAGATATAGAACAGACGTAGCTAGCTAAGGATGAAAGATCTGCAGGGGGAACACCTTTACAGAAGAAACTCCACAGGCATTTAAGAAGGGATTGAACAGGAAGGCAAATTTTATTTTAAAGATTTTATTTATTTATTTATTTATTTATTTATTTATTTATTTGAGAGAGAGCAGAGCATAAGCGGGGGGCGGGGGAGAGGTGGGCGGGGAAGGGTAAAGGGAAAGGAAGAAGCAGACTCCCAGCTGAGCAGGGAGCCCGATGCGGAGCTCGATCCCAGGACCTTGAGATCATGACCGGAGCCAGAGGCAGACGCTTAACCGATTGAGCCACCCAGGCACCCCCGAAGGCAAATTTTAATTGCCCCAACGGGGATAGAGGTTTCATTTAGTAGGGTCAAAGTTCATCCGGGTGCCACAAGTGAGCTCAGTTTGAACCAAATCAGTGAACCTTTGTCGAGCTGCTGCAAGGCGCTCAGGGCTTTGACGATTACCAGAGGAGGGAACCCCTCTGACCTGATCCGAGCAAGAATGACGGAGAACGTAAGATTTCCCCTTCCCCAGTTCTTGTGAGTTGTAACATTACCCAAATGGGGCCAGTTTCTAGGTTAAAGAGAAGTGGGTGGTGGGGCAATCTCATTTCATTGTTATTAAATTATTTATTGCAGTCATACCTGTAGGTCTCTAAGAAGACATAGTCTCGGCCCCCGTCTCCCTGCCAGTTCTCCCAAGGGCAGCCCATTTCCAGTTTTACTTCTTTGAGCAGGTCCCTCCTGCGCTGGGTTCCCTCCATTTGTGCCCCACCTCCCCAGGCCCCATCTCCCCCTTCTAGCCTGCTCTTTGCTCCAGGAGGCTAACCGGGCTGACAGTCCCCAAGCCCTCTGGCTTCAGGGCGGACTGGCCATTTGGAGGCCCCATAGGACTATGGAGGGGGAGAACAGAGAGATGGGTGATTACTTCCCTGGCTCCTCCCTGCCAGTCCTGGGTAGAGATGGAGGCTGCCTTCCTCTATGGCCCCAGGCCCTATCCGTGGTGCTGGCCCCTCCTGCCTTCGCTGTCCCCTTAGCCCAGACCCGTCAGAGCCTCTCTGCAGCTAACCCTTGGGAGGGTTCCTCTGTTTTGGCCAGCCCCCGGCTGACCCACCTCCACGCCTCTGCATAACGTCCAGCTAGATTTAGTATGACTTGACACTCCTCCTTTTTCCCAGCCTGGCCCGACCCCTCATGGCTGAATCTGATGCTTAAAACTCCCACTTCTGCTGGAGACGTCAAAAGGCAGCCGTTTAAGAGGCAAATACTATCTGGACCTCTGACTAATCAGTGCTGTGGGAAAAGTCAAACAGATCCGAATTTGAATCCTGTGTGACTTTGGGCAAGTCACTTAACCTCTCTGAGTCTTGGTTTTCTCCTCTGTAAAATGCAAATACTAATACCGCCTTCTTGGATTGTCGTGAAGATTAAATGGATTGGCAGCCAGCCTGGCAATGGTAGACAACCAAGTAGAACTCTGAGGAGTTTGGCATCTCAGTGACCCCTCCTGACCACTCCAGGGCGAGGGAAGCCACGATGCTCCTCATTTTACAAAGAAAATGAGTCCAGAGCATGTGCACACAGCAGAGAGGGCCCACACTGGACTAGAAGTCAGGGCTGTCAACACCCGGGCCAGGGACCTTTTGGATACAGCAAAGGCCTCTTCTAGAGCCTTTATAATGCTTTCGACACTTGCAGGTGAGATGGCGGGATGTCTGGGGTTGACTTTAAAATATTCCGAACAACGCAGTTGGTGTGAAGAGGAAGAAGTGAAATAAGCAGACAGTTGGTAGATGCTGGAGCTGTGGCAGGCACGTGGGTTCCTTATGCGATTCACCTGCCAGTGCACTTGAACCTGTCCGTAATGAAACATTGACACGCTTCCCAACCGTCTTTAATGACTGATGAAAACTTTACTCATGATAAAATAATCCGTGAAAAAAGCCAAATGCAGAATTGTGTGCTCATTGTGATCCCAAATGTGTGTGCGTGCGTGCGTGCGTGCGTGCACACCCGTGTCTACTCACACGGGTATGGAAAGATCTGGAATGAATGACACCGTTAATTCAACAATGCTTGTCCCTGCGTGATGGAATGATCATTTTTGTTTCCTTCTCTTGCTTCTCTGTATTTTCCAAGGTTTCTAAAGTGAGTGTGTATTACTTGTACAATCAGAAAAGGGGTCGATATTAAAATGTTTAAAGTGCAATTTTGCTAAACCAAGCAGCTGGGGAGGAGATGCTGGGAGTATGGAGCAGGGAGGGGACGAGGAGGCTGGGGGTACTGGCAGCTGCTCGGCGGAGCCTGGGTCAGGCAGGATGGGGATGGGGATGGGGAGAAGGACACGTGCATCTCTCCCCATGGAGAGGAGAGGCAGTCAGACAGGTACCGTGGTGCCTCTAGGTCTCTCCAGTTCCTCACCCACTGGTGGGTGCCAGTCCCAGGAAGCCCAGCCCATGTGAGCCCAGGAACCCTGCATGTCCTCGGCCTGGCCCTGCCCAGCTACCTTGGCCCTGTCTCAAAGGCTAGGTGCCAGGGGAGGTGAGCCAGGTGTCAGAGGCACGGCCTATGTCTGGGGGAGGGTGGAGACAGGCACGTCGTCCAGCTTCTCTGGGCCTGGATCTGGTTTCAGCACCTGACCCCACCACGGAGGGCTCGAGGGCAGGAGAGTGTGGCAGGCCATGCCAGCTGGGCCTGGCCAGTGCAGCACCACGCCCTTGCCCAGGCTGGGCGGGCAGACATAGCTGCCGCCTCGTTGCTGAGGACCCATGTGCGAGCTACATCACACTGGAGAAGGAGGGATTTCATGCCCAATTTACAGACAAGGGAGTAGAGGCTACGAACACCACCTCCTTGGTAAAAATCCTGCAATGCATCCTCATTGTCCTCAGGTTGGGCCCTTCCCTCCGGTCCCACCACTACCCACATTCCTGCCACACTGAAGTATTCACAGCCTCTCCACTCACTGGGCACCCCCTTGTTTCTAGCCCTGTGCCTAGGGTTTCCCTTCACTGTGTTGGCCCTCCCCTCATTCCCACATCTTCATGTCTCTGTGGCAATGCTACCTCCTCCAGGAAGCCTCCCCTGATAGGCTCCAGCCATCGGGGCAACTCCCATTAAACCAGTGTTGCTCTGTGCACAGCCCTGATTGTGCTGTGTTGTAGGCACACTTTCATGTCACTACACCCCCTGCCCCTGACTGTGGACCCCCGGAGGGGAGGGTGGGCGTCAGGGCCACCACACAGAATCCTTCTTCCCAGGGCCACCCAGGAGTACGGGCTTAGTGAACTTGTGTGAACTTAGCGCAACTGTGTACAGTGTCCCTGGCCTGGGTCCTTCTCATCTCTGGGCCCAGCCCAGAGATCTATGTGAGTGAGTGAGTGAGTGAGTGAGTGAGTGAATGAGTGGGTGGGTGCATGAAAGAGTTGCCCAGGGTCTCCCAGTGGTAATGGCACAGCCAGTTTTATACCTGGCTTGAGGAACTCCAGCTCTCATGCTTGGCAAGCTTGCTGGAGGAGTGGAGACCTTGGGGCGTGTCCTGAGGCAAGGCGGGTCCAGAGACCTGAGCTGTGCCCACGGTGGGCCCCTGACTGTGGCAGACTGCTGGGCCTCCTGGGGGGGAGCACCCAGGCGGGAAGGGACGTGCTGCTGGACAAGGAGTCAGACAGGCTGACGCCCTACATGGCAGTGAGTCCCTGGCCAGGCCAGGCTCAGGGAAGCCAGACTCACAGAGCCCAGACCTGGCTCCTGAGAGCACATGGAAGCTGATAATCTGCGACCAAGCTGTCGTCAGACACCTCAGGAACCCTCGGTCAGGAGGTGGCTTGGACCTCAGAGCGGGGCTCTCCTCTCCTCCCCAAGCAGGAGACAAAACTGCGCGAGGTGCTGGGGTACGAAGGGTGAGCATACCCCCTGCCCTCAGACTACTCACAGCCTAGAAGGGCTGGGCGGAGTGTTACCTCCCTTTGCCCCAGGCTCTAGACTCCAGCATGGCACTGGTTCTCCCACAGAGGGTGAAGGCGATGGAGGGACAGGGCAGGAGGCTGGGGTGCAGGGCATGGACCCAGAACAGCCGCTAGCAACTACTTTCCAGAAACTGTGTTCACTCCGAGGATGTTCTTAGAGGCAGGGCTGTAATAGCAAGGTAGAGAAGAGCTTGGGAGCGACACAGAGCCGGGATCAAATTTGGGCTCTATCACTTCACGGCTGTGTGACATCCTTAGCTCCTGAGAGCCCCACGGTCTGTAAAATGGGGGTATGATAGGGGCCGCCCATGCGCGCTGCAACACTCGTGAGTCTCCGATGATGCTGAATGACGAAGGCAGGCCTAGAAGTGCACATACTATGTGAATCCATTCACACGCAGGTGTAGATAATGCAAGCCAGTCTATACGGAGAGAAAGCCATCAGTCGTTGCCAGGGGCCGGGGGTTGAGAGGGCAGGGATTATGAAAAGATCATAAGGAAACTTTGGGAGGTGGAGGACATGTTCATTATCTTGAGTGTGGTGATGGGCTCCATGAGTGTATCCGTGTATGTTTGTTATACCCAATAAAACTGTTTAAAAAAAAATGGAGGGGCTCCTGGGTGGCTCAGTTGTTAAGCGTCTGCCTTCGGCTCAGGGCATGAATCCAGCGTTCTGGGATCGAGCCCCACATCAGGCTCCTCTGCTGGAAGCCTGCTTCTTCCTCTCCCACTCCCCCTGCTTGTGTTCCCTCTCTCGCTGGCTGTCTCTATCTCTGTCAAATAAATAGAAACTCTTTAAAAAAAATGGAAGAAATCCCCCCCAACCTCAAAAGTTTTTAAAAATCTCAACATCTCCTTACTGGGGATCATGCCCTGAGGCTTAGTGGCTCTTGCAGAGTGCCTTGATCCTGTCTGGATCTAGCATGTTCCATGATGGTTAGTTCCCTGCTCATCCTTACATCATCAAGACAATTATTCTCTGATTCATTGGTTGAACACACATCTACCTGGTTCCAACAAGGCTCCAAGCAAATGGGCCAGGACTGGCCTCCAAATGAAGCCCACGCCATGGGGTTAGGCCCATCCGGAGGGGAGCCCAGGCTGGCCCCTAACTTTGCCTGGGAGCCCAAAAACCAAGGTGATGGCCAGTCTGCTCTATTTGGAACCCCGTCAGCACCTTGCTCATCTGGGGGCCCTCAGTGGCCAGCAGGAGGAAGGACACGTTTCAGAGCTCACTGCTTGTGCTCCCTGGCTGTTCAAATGTTGATGAACTTGGTGCAGCACGGGCTTTTCAACCCTCAGTGCACGTATAAGCAAGCATCCTTGTTAGATTTAGATGACTGTCTTCAGTCCTGATTCACTTTAGCCAACCATCCCTATTTTAAGCTGTAATTGTAAAAAGTTCGAAATAAATGTCCACCAACATGGATTTGATTTAAGGAATCAGACTGCATTTCAAATGAGAATGTAGAGTATTTTAGTGTGGGGTGGTGTGTGCGTGTGTGCATGTGTGTATGTGCGTACTCGTGGGCCACAGGGTGTGAACAATAATTTCTCTGGGCAGCTTCAACTTGACTGTCCTTCATGCTGTTCTTGCTGGTTGGTATTTTCTGTTCTCAGAAATGATCATGGACCACTCCAGTATAGAGAGAAAAATAATGAAAGAAACCAGGAAAGAAGATAGGGGCACCAGGAGGCTCAGTTAGTTAAGTGTCCGACTCCTTATTTCAGCTCAGGTCATGATGTCAGTGTTATGAGATTGAGTCCCACATGGGGCTCCAGTCTGGGTGTGGAGCCTGCTTAAGATTCTCTCTCCCTCTCCCTCTGCCCCTCCTCCACTCCTCAAAAAAAAAAAAAAAGTACATCTCACCATTGTGTCACCATTTTCTTTTTTCTGACCTGAGGGTGCCCCCAGCACCCAAATGGCTCCTGGGCTCCAGGCTGGCCCCTCCCTTCTATTCTTTACCCTGAGTGACCCTCACAAAATGCCAATGTCTCATCATGTCTTTCTTCTGCTATAACATTCTCAGTGGGAAGCTCCGCCCACAGAACAAAGTCTGGTCCCCCTTGAGTGGCGGCCAGGACTTTCATAGACCATCCCTTCCCATTCCCAAGCTCCAGATCTCACCTCCTGCCCAGGCTCTGGCTGGAACATTCCAGACTCTTTCTGCCACCAGACGTTTTGTACACGGGGCTCCCTTTGCTGAAGCTACCTTCCTGCCCTTGCATTTGCCCTCCTTCTGTCCTCAGTAACCAGCTCTTGATCCTGCAGGTCTTACGCAATGCCTCCCTTCTGTCATGAGGCCACACCCAGCCCTGGGTGCTCCCACAGCCACTGCAGCCCATCCATCCGGTCACGTGTAACCCTGACCTCTCATGAGTGCCTCCTGGTCTGGGCTGTGAGGGTCCCACCCATCCTTCCACATGCTGTCACTCCTCACACCTTGCACAAGGCCTGCCCTAGAGAAGATGTTCACCAAAGTGTTGTTGGTGAATTATTAACAAATTCCTAGAATGCATTAGCCTGAATCCTCTTCAAGTCCCTGTACCTTAATAGATGTTTTCTCAACTCTCCTCTCTCCCGGTGATCTTTTCTTCTGAACTTTTATAGAAACTATTGAAAAACTGCTTATTGGACCCTTGTCCTACACTACCTGACATTCTTTATTTCTTTGTTTATTCTTTAATATTTGCTTTTATCCTCCTACATCCCTTAAGGGCTGGGTATCACCGATAGTAATTTTTAAAAATAAATCTTAATCTTAAAACTTTGGCACATCCAAGGACACTAATCAAGAAAGCAAAAAGACAACCCAAAGAATAAGAAAAAATATTTGCAATCATATTTCTGATAGGTTCTACTATCTGGCATACACAAAGAACTCTTAAAATTCAATAGTAAAAAGACAACGCAAATAAAAATGGGCAAAGAGTATGAACAGACATTCCTCCAAAGAAGATATGCAAATGACCAAAAACTACATAAAACTATGTTCAACATCGTCCGTTATTAGGAAATACAATTCAAAATGATGAGATACCACTTCACAGCCACTAGGATGACTTTAACTAAGAAGGTTACAATAGCCAGTGTTGTCAAGGATGTGGAGAAATTGGAAATTTTGTGCATTATTGGTGGGAATATGAAATGGTGCTGCCACTGTAGAAAAAATTTGGTGGCTCCTCAAAGTTAAAACATACAATCACCATATGACCCAGAAATCCCATGCTTCTGTATGTACACAGCAGAAATGATAACGTGTGTGTAAATCAGAATGTACATAAATGCTCAGAGTGGCATTATCTATAACAGTCAAAAGGTGGGAACAACACAAATGTCCATCGACTGATGAATGGACAAACAAAATGTGGTGTATTCCTACGAGGGAATGCCGTAAAAAGGAAGTACTGATACATGTTACAACATGGATAAGCCTTGAAAACAGCAACAGACGTGAGACACAAAAGGCCACATACCATGTAAACACATTTTTTAAAAGATTTATTTATTTGTTTGTTTATTTATTTATTTGAGAGAGAGCACGAGCAGGGGGAAGGGGTAGAGGGAGAAGCAGACTTCCCGCTGAGCAGGGAGCTTGATGTGGGGCTCAGTTCCAGGACTCTGGGATCATGACCTGGGCCAAAGGCAGACGTTTAACTGACTGAGCCACCCAGGTGCCCTATGTTCATGTTCTTACAGCAAGGAAACCTTTGTCAAGAAAGCACGCCACGCAAAAGCCACAAAGAAAAAGATGGCCACATTTCACTGCATCAAAATTGAAATTTCTAGGGGCGCCTCGGTGGCTTATTTGGTTAAGCGTCCAACGGTTGATTTCAGCTCAGGTCACGAGTTCATGGATCGTGGGATCAAGCTCCTCCTTGGACTCTGCACTCAGTGCAGAGTCTGCTTGTCCCTCTCCTTGTGCTCCCCAACCCCCCCACCCCAGCTCACTCTCTCTCTTAGAGTAAATAAATAAAATCTTTTTAAAAAATTGAAATTCTTGGGTGAAGGGGATCAAAAGATACAAATTTCCAGTTACAAAATAAGTAAGTTATGGGGATATACCGTACAGCAGGGTGGCTATAATTAACACTGCATTGCATATTTAAAAGGAGCCAGAAGAGTAGATTTTGAAAGTTCTCATCTTGAGAAAAAAAAAATTGTAACTATGTATGGTGAAGGCTGTTAACTAGAATTATTTGCGGTGATCATTTTGCAATATTTACAAATATTGAATCATTACATGGTACACTCAAAACTAATATAATGTTATGTCAATTATACTTAAAAAAAAAACCCTGAAGTTTCTGTGTGCCAAAAACCAGCATAACCAAAGTTTAATAAATTATAAAAAAAAATTAGGGGTACCTGGGTGGCTCAGTCAGTTAAGCATCTGCCTTTGGCTCAGGTCACTATCTCAGGGTCCTGGGACTTACCCCGGCATCAGGATCCCTGCTCAGCAGGGAGTCTGCTTCTCCCTCTCCCTCTGCCTGCCACTCCCCCTGCTTGTACTCTCTCTCTCTCTGTCAAATAAATAAATAAATAAAATATTTTTAAAAATTTAAAAGAGTAGGGGAAGGGGCACCTGGGTGACTCAGTCAGTTTAGCATCTGACTCTTGATTTGGGCTCAGGTCATGATCAGGGTCCTGGGATTGAGCCCTGCATCGGCTCCATGCTCAACGTGGAGTCCACTTGGGATTCTCTCTCCCTCTCCCTCTGCCCCGCCCCCGCACTCATGCACGTTCTCTCTAAATAAATAAATAAATAAAGTCTTTTAAAAAATACTAGGAGGAATTAGTTTATGTATAGAATTAATACCCAGAATATGTAAAGAACTCCTATAAATCCACAACAATAACAGAAGCCCACCAACACCCACCCAATAAAACATGGACAATGAATATGAACCACAATGAGAAAAATAGGAAAACATTTCATAAGAGACTCACCCTCACTAACAACCAGGGAAGGGAAAATGAACACCGCAGTGCAATACTATTTCTCTTGCACGAGATGGGCAGAAATGAGAAAGTGTGAGCACCTTAAGCAGGAAGAAGATGTGGAAGTGGGCATTCTCGTGCCCTGTGTGTGGGGGGTGTAAACAGATACGACCACCTGGGAAGCAATTTGGCAAGATGATTTTCGAATTTTAAATCTCACGTACCATGACCTAACTGTGCCACTTCTTGATGCATACTTGTAAGAAACATTTATTCACGGGTGCAGAGAGGCATATACACTGGCTTGTGATGGCGTTGTTTATAACAGCAAAAACAGGGGACACAACCTGAATGTCACAGGTAGGGGACTGGCCTGATAAACTGGGATAAAACCATATGATGAAAGAACACACTGCATTAAAGACACTGAGGGAGTTCCTCTCCCTTGACAAGGGCAGGACTCCGAAATACTGTTAGATAAAAAGCAAGTCACGTAGTGACACCTCTGTGATTATACCACTTATAAAAACATACAGCTAACCACCACAACGATGTGCTTTCTCAGACGTGCATATGTGTCAAGCCAGTGGCTGCCCACAGGTACGAGTGGGATTAGGACTTTTTCAAGTAGAAATGTATTTAAATGCTATTTGTATAATTTCAAAATATGAATTAGAAGAACAGATGAACACCAGGAAGGTATAAATGAGAGTAGGAAGACAGGGCTGGGGGTGGGGATAAGAAATAGAAACATAGGGGCGCCTGGGTGGCACAGCGGTTAAGCGTCTGCCTTCAGCTCAGGGCGTGATCCCGGTGTTCTGGGATCGAGCCCCACGTCAGGCTCCTCCGCTATGAGCCTGCTTCTTCCTCTCCCACTCCCCCTGCTTGTGTTCCCTCTCTCGCTGGCTGTCTCTATCTCTGTCAAATAAATAAATAAAATCTTTAAAAAAAATAGAAACACAAAACCCCAGGTTACAATGATCTATAAAATTATCATAGTCAAAATTGATATTTTGTTCTGAGCTTCCTGGTGGCCCAGGGGAAAATGGAGATGTGACCTGACATATTCCTGACAGTCAGAAAGGAGAAAACAACTGGGCATGGTTAGGAATTTTCTCATATGGTAGGCTTTTTTTTTTTTTAAGATTTTATTTATTTATTTGACAGAGACAGTGAAAGAGGGAACATAAGCAGGGGAGTGTAAGAGGGAGAAGCAGGCTTCCTGCCAAGCAGGGAGCCCGATGCGGGGCTTGATCCCAGGACCCTGGGATCATGACCCGAGCCGAAGACAGACGCTTAATGGCTGAGCTACCCAGGCAGCCCTCATATGGTGGGCTTATCTTTCTCACTAAATTAACACCAAGTACCATAAGTTTAGCCTTTTGTTACCTGCCATGCCTGTGGGGGGCTGAGCACCCACTGGCACGCTGTATGTTTTTCAAGCATTATGACAACTCTGGTGAGTGAGGGATACTTCTAGGGGATACCATAAGCCCTGTGGGCTGAAGCAGAACTCCAAAATTCTGGGACCTTCTGTTGGCTACCTCACTCGGATCCCGACCCCAGAGGCATAATTCTGACCCCTTAGTCCAACACAGTCCCTTCCAGCCCTTCCATCCCCTCAATGGTAATTTAGAGAAATCCCACGTAAGCTGTTTAAACAGGGCTTGGGGTCATGTTTGCATTCCCGTATCAGCGGTACAAAGCTCAGAGAGGTGAAGCAACTTCCCCCATGTTGCACAGTTGGCTGGCACCAGACTGAAGACTATAAACCTAGTGTCTTGACTCTTTCTACTGCCCAACCCAAGCCGATATTCCAGATTTGACTATAAACCAAGCATATGATTTGTCAGCAAAGTCCGAAGACATCCTATGTTCAAGTGTGTATTTTCCTTTGCACTCTTCACGCGGCAGGCAAAGCACTTATTCCAGATAGAGATTTTCAGATTGAGGGTGGAATTGACTTTCAGAAATGACCAAAACATCCCAAACCTCATCTGGTAAATGGCACACATAATCACTCATCGCTTGCTATTTATTTTGACCCTGCTCTCATTGCAAATGGATCTGAGGTGATTTTTGAAAGATGTGTCAACAAGAAAATATGAAGGAAGTAAATGGCGAAAGGGGCAAATGAAAGTTTAAGCTGAAACAGGGCACGGGCAGTCATAAAAGGCACGCACCATAGCACCGGACATGGGCTACAAATGTAATCCTGAGCTTCCTATTGGCCAAAGCAAAGAGGGAAAATGGTCAGCTTCAAGGTGCTCAGATTCCACAAGACACAAACAAGTTGGTTGTCCAGAAGCACAGGCTTTCCTGACTTTGAGATCTGAAGGCAATTTCTCTTAAAGTTCCAAATACAGTGGGTCTCAGGGACTGAGGGGACAATGTCCCTCACAATAGTGAGGTTTCTGAGACTCCTTTCGAAACAGCATCCTCAAAGCATTTAGTTGGCATCACACCAAAATGTAATTCAGTCAAAGCACCCACCAAGGGCGGGGGTCAGTCTGGGCAATACTGGTTTGTCACGAACAAGGTGTGGTACTAAAGAAACTAGCTCACGGACAGATGCACACAGACATTCGTTCCGAGGAAGACCCAGGCACGTTGCTGACGGTGAGACAGACACCACTGGAGGCAGTATTGTCCTACCCATAGAGGAGGGGCAGAGTGCACTTGGATGAGACGGTTCTACTGTGTTTCTTTAAAAAAAACAAAACAAAAAGGGCTTAGTTCATGACCCTGTGTCTTGTGCCCGAACAGTGCCTCTCCTGGTTGCTGTCCCTGAGGGACTGTCGGCTGTGCTCAGCAGGCAGCCTGAGGCCATGAAAACCCCAGGTCTGTAAGGCCAGCAGACCCCGGCATGCACCCTCGCCCTGCAACTTTGTGGCTTGGCCAAGTGACAGCGCCACTTTGAACCCCAGTCTCTTCCTCTGGGGGACGCAGACTGGGAACAAGGAATTCTTGTTATGCAGGCTGGCTGCAAGGCCTAGGGATAGAGCTGCGGCACGCTGGTTCATCGTGGGCACCGAGCGATGGTGTCTTTCCGTCATGGAAGAACAGGAGATGGCGATGTGGCTCAGAAGGGATCCTGGCTCGTGTCCCTGGCCTGGATACAGGACACTCTCCCTGAACCAGATGCGAAATTCGGTCCCCAGGATTCTTCGCATCCCCTGGGGCCCCCACCAGTTCTTTCAGACCTGCAGGTTTCTGAGCAGTCAGTGGCCAGCCTGCCCAGACCGACAGGCCTGGGAAGGAATTTAAATTAAAAAGCATTAACATTTTTCTCCCACTTCTTGAGGATTTGCTTTGAGAGTTGGGAGGAATGTTATCTCTAACAAGAAGGTAGGGCCCCCAAATGAATGGAACTCCCTTGCTTGGAGGGATCCCTGTTAAATGCTAAGCTTGCACACACATACCCGGCCAGCCCCTGCACTCCACTTCCAAGCAGAAGACATCAGAGCCATTGGCTCGGGTTCCCCAAGAGCTGTTTGTCCCCTCGATGCCTCTGTAAGCTGGAGTTGCAAAATCCTGGGGCCTAGGTCTGTCCGCAGGGCTATGGCTATGTAGCCACGCATTTTTTCGACTTTTCATACTCCTGTTTATAGCTGACCTGCTGGCTAATACTCAGGGTACTTACCAGAGGTCTGCACTACCCGTGCCCCCATTTTACAGATGAGGAACCTGAGGCGTGCCCGAAGCCCAGGACTCAAGCCCAGGCAAGCGGCGCACTGGCATTGGGTCCTGGGTGCACTTATGTGGGCGCGTGTGGATCACAGCCATCGAGCAGATGAGCTGGACCCAAGCCCCACTCTGCCCCATCCCAGAGCTCAGGCCTTCTGTCCCTCCCACCTGCTGGTATGGAGAGCTGCACCTCCCAGTGTGCTAGGCGCTACCTTCTGTGGTTCTTTACATTTAAATAAAGTTAATCAAATTAATTAATTAGTTAATTAATTAAGTGAAATCGTATTACAATTTCCATTCTTTAGCTGTACCAGCCACATTGTCAGCACTCTGTAGCTGCATCTGGCTGCCCCACTGGACAGTGGAGATGCAAAACATTTCCATCATTGTAGAAAGTTCTGTTGGATAGCGCCGGCTGGAGTGTTGGGTCTTTTCACTTGCCGGAAGAGGTGGGTGGGTTCAGTGACCAAGCTACTGGGGATGGGGGAAGGGAACACACCTCCAGATGTATCCACAGGTTGGGCTGTTGAACCCTAGGCCCATCTGGGCCTCCCCAGGCATCTACCTTCCTGCCCTGAATCAGGCTCGCCCCCTCGGCCTATGCTTGCCCTCCTGCCCCCAGAGAGGTCGGAGGTGAGCAACCGGTTCCAGCCATACAAGGTCAGCAGTTTCCAGTCAAGCAGGTCTGGGCTGGGCCTCCTGTTTACAGAGCTCAGTGGCCGGGCGGCCCCATGGTCAGCTGGGCCTCCACCCTCTAGAGGCAGCCAGACACCCCAGTCCACCGCCTCAACTCCATCTGCCCATCTGGACCCTCCTCCCTCTTTGTGGCCCGGGATGGGCGGCTGATAACAAGGACGGCGGCCCTCCCCACTGCACCCAGATAGCAGCCACATTTGCCAACGTGACAGCCAGGCAGAGGCTCCTGCTTCTGCAAAGGCCCCCACCTCCCACGTACATGTGTGTGTGTGCACGTGTGGGGGTGCGTGCGTACACGTGCACGTCTGTGTCTCTGTGCGTGTCTGTGCTCGTGTGTGTGCATCTGTGCGTGTGGGCACGTGTGGGGGTGCGTGCGTGCACATGCACGTCTGTGTCTCTGTGCGTGTCTGTGCTCGTGTGTGTGCATCTGTGCGTGCGGGCACGTGTGGGGGTGCGTGCGTGCACGTGCACATCTGTGTCTCTGTGCGTGTCTGTGCTCGTGTGTGTGCATCTGTGCGTGTGGGCACGTGTGGGGGTGCGTGCGTACACGTGCACGTCTGTGTCTCTGTGCGTGTCTGTGCTCGTGTGTGTGCATCTGTGCGTGCAGGCACGTAGGGGGTGCGTGCGTGCACGTGCACATCTGTGTCTCTGTGCGTGTCTGTGCTCGTGTGTGTGCATCTGTGCGTGCGGGCACGTGGGGGGTGCGTGCGTGCACGTGCACGTCTGTGTCTCTGTGCGTGTCTGTGCTCGTGTGTGTGCATCTGTGCGTGCGGGCACGTGTGGGGGTGCGTGCGTGCACGTGCACGTCTGTGTCTCTGTGCGTGTCTGTGCTCGTGTGTGTGCATCTGTGCGTGCGGGCACATGTGTTCACGCATCTGTGCAGGTGTGCGTTCCTGTGTGTGTGTACGCGTGTATTTGGCCCGTCTTGTCCTGGGCTGAGGCTGTGGGGGCCCAGCACCCTCCCCATCCTCCCAACACACACCGACGGCAGGGGGAGCGTTTGCATTCCCAGTCCAGCCCAGCAAACAAGGGTGCGTTCTGGGACTTTAAAGACTTCACGGAAGAATGTCCAGCAAGTGCAAGAGGATAGTCCTGAACTCAGGTCCAGCTTGGCCGCTTACGAGGGTTTAGTTTTCTATCCTATAAAGTGAGGACAGTAAAGGCGCCTACCACACACACCACGATTCGGTTTAAAGCTCTCAGCGCGGTGCCGAGCACATGGCACCTGCTCAGTGACTCTTAGCTGTGTTGCCTTCTAAGGTAATAACCACAGCAGAAGGCCCGCCATCATTACGCTTCCACTGTGAAGTGGAGCTCTGCTGAGCACTTCACGCATCTTACCCCCTTGCATGACCCCGGCCCCGTGAGAGGTGACACATCGTTACTCCCATCAGCCCGACAAGGAACAGGAATCCGGAGAGGTGAGCTGCTTGAGCCCACAGACATGAGGCTGTCTGAGTGTCCACCTCAGCACTGTCTCTCCCACTTCTCTGGAAGCATCGGAGGCCAAGGGGGAAGAGAGAGCCCTGAGAGGGAAGAAACATGACAGGTGATTGCCAAGGACACAGACTGGAGGACAGGGTACTCAGGTGGGAGCACCATGGAGCGCCTACTGTGTACCAGGCGCCCTGGCCTCCGCACAGGGGTAGAGGAAAGATTAAGATCCCTAGAGACTGCCCCGGGAAGGTCACTGCTGAGTGGAGAAGACAGCGGGAGCCGGCCAGGACCGTCAGCTGCTGGGAGACGTGTCTGTCTGTGGACAGTGGAGGCTGAGAGCGAGGGCAGCTGCCCGGCCTGCCGTGGAAGAGGGAGGAGGAGCAGAAAGACCAGGACTGGGCAGGAGGAGTGCATTTCTGTGACTCAAGGGATCCCACTGCCCTTCCTCTATAAACAGTTCCCTACCTATCTGCCACCCAGGACCCAACTTGAGACCCATCCGTGCCTTAAGGGTGGGGAATTCTGTCTCCGACAGCGTCTGTCTCTCTACAGGGTTGGAGCCACCCCCGAGGGGCAAGGGCCTGGGGAGAGGTGACCCGTTCTGTCTGCAGAGAAACGGACCCTGAGAGCATGGCACGGATACATTTCGATGAGACATGGGAGGGAAAATGGGGGGCCCTGCCAGAGCGGGGGGCTGATCCCGGGAGTGGGACCCCGGTGAGATGGGCCGCGATGCCCCCGCCGGACAGCTGCCTCGGACAGACACGCTGCCAGCAGGCAAGGCTGGCAGGCCTGCAGGTGAGCACAATGACTTCATTTTCAGATGATTATTATTTAAACACGGAAAAATGAAGAGAGACAAAAGAAGTTTGTTTTGGCAACTTGACTTTCAGCTTCAGGACGGTCATGGCCCAGGGTTTTCCCCCAGCATTTTGTTCCTCTGGGTCTCGGGCATGGCTGTGTGCGCGTGGGGAGGGGTGCAAGGAGGGGGCAGGGGCAGGTGAGACTGGGTGCAGGGGAGGGTGAAGTCACACAGCCACATGTTTTGCCTACAAGACACCAAATAACTAGGGTGGCTGATTTGTTACCTGGTGGACTGAAATATTGCTTTGGGTTTTTTTTCTTCCTTTTGTTTGCTGTGACTCCTGGTGTAAAAACACCCCTTCAAGCCTGGGCTCTGCCATCCCGGCGTGGTGTAGCCTTAAGCAACGAGTGTCCCTCTCTGAGCCTCATCTTGTAGCATCTGTACAGCGAAGGCTGGGTTCTGTACCTTCAGCCTGTCACTTCAGGATCCTGGGGTCCTTGTCCAGCACCTCCCCAGGCTCAGCCCACCTCCACGCCCTGAGGAGCTGGTGGTCTCACCTAAGACACCTTCTCTCCCACCTCCTCACCTTCAGTGAGCACATTGCCCAAGGCTTATCACCAGTCCTCCCTTCCCCGGAGAGCTGGCCTGGACCCCTCTGGCCATTTGCCACCCCGACAACTCTATTGCTTCGTGCCACATTTTGCAAAGAGCGGAGGGGAGGATTTGAACCCTGCCCCATCTCTCACCTGCTGTCAGCTCTCAGCCGAGTCAGTAGCCCTCTCTTCGCATCTGTCCCTTCATTGGAGGACTGGGGGAATTGTCATCGCCATGAAGTGGTGTGACGAATCTCCAAGCTGGTCTGGTACAGCCTGGAGCACCATCAACGCGTCAAGGTCAGCTCCGCCCACCAGCCCGGCCTGCTCCGTCCTGCACTCAGTGTCCCACATGGACGCTCCCGGGGCAGCAACCGTGTCTCCTCACCACCCTGGATCAATGAGAATTCTTCTTTTATTTTTTTAATTAAGTTTATTTATTTTTTTTAATAATCTCTACACCCAATGTGGGGCTTGAATTCACGACCCCGAGATCAAGTGTGGCACGCTCTTCCAACTGCGTGCAGTAGGCGCTCAATAAAAAAAGCCTGAGCCAATGCATGGATGAGTACACACTCAACTATTCTTGTATCCAGCCGTCCATCCATCTACCCATCCACCCAGAGCGCATGGAGGGAGTGCCCACCCATGTACAGCGCGCTGTGCCGGGAACCCACAGAGAGAGGAGGCAGCTCTCACAGCCCTCTGGATCCCGCACAGCAAGTATGAGTGTGAGTGTGAGTGTGTGTGTGTGTGTGTGTGTGTGTGTGTGTGTGTGTGTGTCTTGACCCCCTCCTCCACTGCCCTGCAGAAAGGTGACCCGACAGCAGGGGAGGGGGGGTGGCTGGCGGTGGGGGCACCTGCCACTGGCCAGCCCAGCAGATGCCAGCAGGGAACGGGCAAGGTCACATCTCACACAGTGGAATTTCTCCATAAATCAGGAGTACCCCGACAGTGGGACCTGGACAGAGCCAGTTCTCTATCTGTCCTGAGCATCTGTGAAGAAGGCCTTCGTGTGACTGAACAGGCTTCAGCCTCCCAGGACGGAAGGTCTGTGGTAGAGAATCCCGGCTGGTCCCCGTGGACCGGGGAGAGCTGTGATGGCCTTACCCCGGCCTGACCCCCTGCCAGCCTTGGCCACTGGGAACTCAGTCTCAGCAAAGCCATGCAGAGGCTGACCGCAGGGCAGAGGCCCGTCTCGGCCTTCAGTTGGGCTGCATGTCCACCCTTGGAATCCCCCATGGTGATGAAGCAGCCGACGGGCGTGGCCAGCACAGAGTTGTGTAACAAGAACAAACTAGAGAACCAGCAACATTATACTATGTGCTAGACACTGGGCGGGTTCCGCCTATACCTGCTGTCATTCAATCCAAACAGATCCGTACAAGGCAGGTACTGTTCTCACCCCCATTACAGATGAAGAGACTGAGGTTCAGAGTGGAGCTCACCCTCTCCAAGTCATCATTTCCTCACCTGGAAAGAGAAACTATGATACCTTTCAAGGGGGGCTAGTCCAAGAGTCTGGGAGGATCACACAGCAGTTTAAATGCACTTAACTCAGCACCCACTGCCACAAAGTCGAAGTCAAGGGGTTTTATGCAATGAGTGCCCAATCTGTGCCAGGCAGCTGGCAGCCCTCCCTTGTACTTTACAAGGTAGGTACTGCTACATCACCGGGTCCAGAGGAGGAAACTGAGGCTCAGAGGCATGGAGTAGTGTCCCTCTCTCAACTAGCAAGTGGCCTGCCAGGATTCAGACCCACAGAATTCTGCCACTATGTTGTTATTTACTATAAGAGTTACAGGGTGGAAATGGGACATGCAGCACTGGGAAGCAGGTAGCTCTGAGTTCAAACCCCAACCCTACCACTGACGACCTGCAGGATTGCGAGCAGGGATGGAGGAAACCTCTCTGAGCCCCAGTATCCTCATCCGTCAAGTGGGGCTCAGATATGCCCCCCAGGGGTGCTGTGAGGACTGAGTGAAACAATGGGGTGGGGTGTCCAACACAGGGTCCGTAACATTGGCACCCTGAATCTGTCAGCACTAAGTCCCCTGGTGTGGAGCAGGAACCCATTTGGGGGCTTAACTGAATGGGGTTTATGTTTTCTCATATGGCAAGAGGTCCAGAGGTGGGTGATCCAGGGCCAATGCGGTGACCCCGTGCACCATTGGGATGCACTTGTCCTCTCTGCCATCCTTAGCATGTAACCTTCTCCCTCCTGCTGGGAAGACGGCTGCTCCATCTCCAGTCATGGCAGCCGCTCCAGACAGGGCAAGTGGGGACAGGTGGAGGAATTAATGGGTGTGTGTACCAGCCAGCCAGGTCCCTCGGGTCAGGGACACAGGATTTTACCCAGATGCCCCACCAGCACACCGCCACTCACCACTCGCCAGACCTAAGTCACGTGATCACTCCTAGGTGCAAAGCTGTCTGGGGAGGGGAGAATGCCCCAGACAGAACCCGGGTTCTGATGGAGAGGAGGACGGAAAACAGGCATGGGGACATCAGCTCTCCTGACCGCCCAGATATCCAGCCAGTGCAGCCCCTCTCCCCTCCCTTCCAGCCGCTCTTCTCTCTCCTTCGCTTACCTACACCCTCACACCTGCAGATCAGGTTCTCCTCTGGCAGGAGCCTAGTAGTCATTACGAACATCCAGACTTGGCCATCTTGGTTGGCCTTGATTTTTCTTCAGAAAATACCTGTTTTCCCAGAATCCAAACACTTGGAAGATCCAAATACCCAGAACACACTTCCTTTCACAGGACATTCCAGCTGTCATATAATTTTGTTAGATTTTTCAGATATGCTAAGGACATGCCCCCAGGTGCTAGAATCCTAGATGTTCCTTTATCTCCTGACACTGTGTTTCACAGTGATATCTTGTAGATCTGAGGACTTACAAAGCTTCTGGAAGGAGCCTTCTGGAAAACCACAAAAGCTTAAGATGAGGGTCATCATAGTGGTAAGACTAGGACTCTGCACCCAGGTTTCTTGGCTCTTCCCAAAGCCCTTTCAAAGTCACCATCTCGAGACCTGGGCGTCTGAGAGGTGTAGGGCTTCAGAGGACCAGGCTAGACTCAGGGCAATTCATCCAACCCCAAGAGGGTTGTTTCAAAGAAACCGAGGCTCAGGGGTGCCTGGGTGGCGCAGTCGTTAAGCATCTGCCTTCGGCTCAGGGTGTGATCCCAGCGTTCTGGGATCGAGCCCCATGTCAGGCTCCTCAGCTAGGAGCCTGCTTCTTCCTCTCCCACTCCCCCTACTTGTGTTCCCTCTCTCACTGGCTGTCTCTGTCAAAGAAAGAAAGAAAGAAAGAAAGAAAGAAAGAAAGAAAGAAAGAAAGAAAGAAAGAAAAGAAACCGAGGCTCAGAGAGGCGAACCCACTTTTCCACAGCTATTTTGTTAGAGAATGTCGGAGTCAGCATTCAAATCCAGGTCGGCAACAAAACACCGCTCTTCCCTCTGTCTAGAAAACACTTTAGCATTCGGATCAACCTTCCCATTGGACACATGGGGAAACTGAGGCACACAGGTGGGAGGTGACTGGGCCAGGCAGAGCTTGGGGTCAAAGAGCTTGGATAGATTTCTCTTGACTTTAATAATCTTAGTTGATTTTTTTAAAAAGAAAGGAGAGGAAGAAGGAAGGGTGAGAAGAAGGGAAGTTCTGGATCTTGCATCATATTGCCACATGGAAAGGAAAAACTGCTTTTCTTCTGCCTGGATTGTACTTCTCCCAAACCTTCACAACCTCATTTCTCCACTTTCTGATATTCGCCTCCTGAAATGGCTGCCCTCTCCAAGTCAGCCCCTGTTTATTTTCTTCTTGCACCTATAACTAAAATGTTTATACTATATACTTGTGTGTTTATATGTTCATCATTTTCTCTCACACTAAGATATGAGCTTCATGAGGAGCTCCATTTTCTGCTCTATCCCCAGGGCCTAGAACAGTGCCTGGCCCATAGAAGACCCTCAAAAAATATTTGTCAAGGAAAAGAATGGAATTTTATCAACTCAATGAAAATCCTGTGCCCTTACCAGAATAATTGGTGGCCAACACAGTGATGCCCGCAGTTCATTAAATTCCCCTGTACTGGTGATTGGTTTTAAAAGCTGTGAGAAATTGCACAAAATATTTAGCTGCAAATATATACATGCAATTCAACTGTCTTGCTGCAGTTTATTTCTATCATTTTAAATTGAATTTATGCACTTCAGACATTTTTTCTGTGAATTGTCATGATAGAATGGGCACTACATGCTCTTCTCTCTACATCAGGAGTGACTTGGCAAAGTCTAGAGACATTTTTGGTTGTCCCGGCTGTGGAAGGAGTACTCCCAGCACCTAGTAGGTAGAGGCCAGAGATGCTGCCAAACGTCCTACAATACCCTGGGCAGCCCCACAACAAAGGATGGTCTGGCCCCAAATGTCAATAGTACAGCAGTTAAGAAACCCTGTTCTAGGGGCGCCTGGGTGGCATAGCGGTTGAGCGTCTGCCTTCGGCTCAGGGCGTGATCCCGACGTTATGGGATCGAGCCCCACATCAGGCTCCTCCGCTATGAGCCTGCTCCTTCCTCTCCCACTCCCCCTGCTTGTGTTCCCTCTCTCACTGGCTGTCTCTATTTCTGTCGAATAAATAAATAAAATCTTGAAAAAAAAAAAGAAAGAAACCCTGTTCTACATAAACTTATGACAGTCCTACGGAATCTTTGGTGAAAAAAGTCAGACTCAGACATCTTCATGAATAAATGCATGAAGGTTTATTTGTCCTTGGCTCTGTGCCAAGAACTGTGCCAGGTATTGGAGAAAGTACTCAAAAAATAAAAATAAAATACAATCACATCCAACACTTACCCTTAAGAAGTTCATCAACCCTCTATCTGGCCAGAGATCTATCTGAGGTCAGATCTTTCTCCTTCTGCATTAGTTCTCTGTCTGAGTGAGGAAGTGATATTTTGCTTTTTGGATGAAGAAGCCCCAACATTTTCCCTTAAAATGCTTTCTACATATCTATTCATGAGCTCTATTCCACATCCATCATCACGTCTCCGCCATCTTGAAAAATGGCAGACACAATGTTAATACCTCAGTGTAGCTATAGTGCCTAGTATCATCATTCCCAATTTTCCACACCTCCCGTGTCCGTTCTCTTTGACATTTGACTTGTAGTTGCTCCCACCAGAGAGAGGATATATTCCTCCATCACGCTGATGGTGGATTCAGCCCACTGCTTTGGCCAATGGCATGTTAACCTACAGGATGCAAGCAGAGGTTTTTAATGTGTCCATGAGCTTGTGCTCTAGCACTTCCAACATTGCCCTGAAGGGCTGGTCCAAAAACAATGGGAGACATGTGGAGAAGACCTAAATCCAACCACCAACGTAGAGCCAAGTCTGGCCAGCCTAACAGCCTGGGGCAAAGCAGCAGCCAAGCTCAGCCTAAGTCAGCTAAACCCTAATCAACTACAGAACTGTGGCCACGAGAGTAAATGCTTGTTGTTGTAAGCCACTAAGTTCTGTGGTTTTGTTTTTATTTTTGGCTTACACAAGACAGAAATTAATTTTTCTCACAGAAGTCTAGGGATGGGCAGTTTGGGGCTAATATGAGAGTTTCATGATGCTACCCAGGACCCACATTCCTATGTTTCTGTCTTCAAAAATTGTTTATATTTTTAAGATCACTTTGTGGCCCAAAAGGCTGCTGGAGATACAGCCAACAAGTCTGCATTCCAGACAGAAGGAGGAGAAGAAAAGAAAAAGGTCATGGCTTATTTCTGCTAAGAAAAACTTTCCAGAAGCCCCACGTGGCATTTAGGCTTCCATCTCATCAGCCAGAACTTATTCTATGTCTATAACTATCCACTAGGGAGACTGGGAAATGTGGTCTTTCACTTGAGCTTCAGTGTTTTCATCTATAAAAGGGATATGATAACACCCTCCTTGATGCTCGTTGAGGGGACAAGAAGTCAGGTATTATTCTAGTACTAATAGTGGCTTAACATTGGAAAAGCTAAGCACTTGTCATTCATCATAATACTTAAATCCTTCAACAATGTCACTTTCATTCTCTTTTTTACTATAAGAAAGCTGAAAATTAGAGAATTAGTTAATAATCTAGTTCAAATTTGAATCTAAGTGTTTCGACTCCAGAGCCCTGTTGCCCACCTGCATTTCCATACTGCCTGCAAAAACTGGGAACTACTAATTGACAGATAAAAAATAACTTTACAGTATACACCTATGAGAATGGATAAAACAAAACAAAACAACCAAATGCTGGCAAAGATGCAAAGAAATGAGGACTCTCCTACGGTACTGGTGGGAATGCAAAATGGTACACCCACTGTGGACAACAGTTTGGCAGTTTCTTAAAAAGTTAGACATACATTTACCACATGACCCAGTGGTTCTACTCATTATCCTAGAGAGTGAAAACCATGTTCGCCCAAAAACCTGGACTCCGTTCACAATCGCCAAATCCTGGAAAAAGCCAGAGGCCCTTCAATGGGTGAATGACCAACTGTGGCACAGCTATGTAATGGAATGACCACTACTTGGCAGGAAAAGGGAACAAACCACTGATAAGTGCAGAAACATGGTGAATCTGAATTCTCATTATTCTAGAAAGGTAAAAGAAGCCAGACTCAAAAGGCTACATACTGGATGACTTCATTTACATGACATTCTGGAAAAGGTGAAGTTAGAGGGTCCGAGATGAGATGGGCTGTTCGGACTACACTAGGGGAAGAGTTTGACTACAGAGAGGCACGTATGAGAAGACTTTCTGGGGCGACAAAGAGATCCGACATCTCAATTGTGGCAGTGGTGATGACGTAAAACTTATGAAACTGCACAAAAACAGCAAGCTTTATTCAATTATGCCTCAATTAGACAAAAAAATTTTTCACACATATTGTCTAATTCAAATACCCCAGAGACCTCGTGAGTTAGTAACTGTGTTGTTCTAATTCAAGAGGTAAGGAAACAGATGGTCCAAGGGATTGAGCTAGGGTCGCTCAGCTGGCCATGGGTCAGGTCCTCTGGCTCCCAATATGGAGCTCGCCGGGTCTCGGGAAGTGGCAGCAGCCATTGTCCTCAGGCACTGTATCAAGGCCAATGGAAGATGCCAGATCTAGAGGGCAGACCTCAGCCTCCAGGGAGCTCCTGCCAGACCCTGCCTGCACCCAGGCTGTCTGACCTGCCAGTTCAGACATGGTCCAGATATGGACCGACAACGCCACTTAGAGCCCCAGCGCTGGGACCTGCCACTCCTGAGACCCGCCGGCCACAGCTGTCCTCTGTTTTTGGTGAGAGGTGATTGATGGCCCATCAGAGTGTATGTCCTCTGGCTGTCTGAACACGAGAACAAGGCTTGTTTTGTGCAGCATTCCGAAGCTTGGGGCGGGACAGTTCCTTTAGACGTTCTATGTAGTGGCAACAAGGGACCTGCATAAGCAGAGCGAATTCCACATTCCTCCACCCCTGAGTGGAGGGCCCCCCACATCAGGCCCAGATGGCAGAATGAAATGGAAACAGGAAGGGCTCTGGGTCAGAAAGCAAACACAGCAGTCATATGAAATGTCACCGGCAAAAACTGTTTGGAGTGGCTATAAATGTACAAAAACATTTAAAGAGCAGGATGACAATGGCATCAAGTCCTACGTGTGTTCGGGGGTGGTGCACGGCATAGGTTTGGGAACCACGGACCCGACGCATCTCAGCTCTGCCTCACCTGCCCTGAGCTGGGCGTGTGGACTGGCCTCTGGAGCGGCTCCGAGGGGTGTGTGAGACGGCACATGTGAGGTGCTCAGCAAAAATCCATTTACTGAACAGGCATTTCTGGGGAGTCTACCACGTGCCAGGTGCTTGTCTAGGGGTGTCAAAGAGTTAGTGAACAAAACACACAGGAGTTTACATTGTAATGGGGAGAGCAAGTCAATGGAAACAATCAATCAAATAAATGTCAAGGGCACTCGGATGCCAGGGGGCAAGGGGAAGATGGTGTTCTTAGACGAGGTGGTCCGAGGAGGCTTTCCAAAGATGAGGCTGGGGTAGAGCTGTGAATGCAGCAGAGGAGCCCGACATGTGGCCGTGTGTGCAAGCATCTTCCAGGCCAGAAGAACAGGAGGTGCGGAGGTTGGGGTGTGCTTGGCATGCTTGAGGATCCGTGCAGGGAACAGTGAAGCTGGAGCTGAGAGGTGGGCGAGATGAAGTCAGAGGTCGTCATGGACCTTATAGGTCATGCGGGGGGTGGGGGGCGTTAGAGTTGATGCCAAGAGAGCTAGGAAGACACTGAGGGTTCTGGTTGCTGGAGGCAGGGAGATTAGGTGCTGAGCAGAACTTCTGACAGCAGCACTACTCATGCCTTGAGCCGGATGAGTCTTTGTACGGGGGCTCCCCTGTGCATTCTACCATGTTTAGAAGCATCCCAGGCCTCTACCCACCAGATGCCAGAAGCAGCTTCCCCCCCACCAGTTGTGGCAACGAAAAATGTCTGCAGACATTGCCCAGTGTCCCCTGGTGGGCAGAGCCCCTGGTTAAGAAGCACTGAAATAGAGGGACACGGGGGAAGCAGAGCGCAGGGAAGAGAATCTTATTGTCCAGGCAGGAGGTTGTCAAGCTTGCACCAGGTTGGGAGCTGGACATAATAAATGGTTGATATTTAGGGATTTGATGCCAGACAGGAGGGCGTAGTTCACCACCTTCATCTAACCTTCTAAGTTATGTCAAAATATAACCTAAGGGACTAAGAATTGGGGTTATTTTGCAATTTTGCAGAAGAGGAGTTGTGTGTTTGCATGTGTATAAAAGAAGTTTAAAAGGAGGGGTGCCTGGGTGGCTCAGTCAGTTAAGCGTCCGACTCTTGATTTCGGCTCAGGTCATGATCTCAAGGTCATGATCTCAAGGTCGTGAGATCAAGCCCGGTGTCGGGCTCCCCACTCAGTGGGAGGTCTGCTTCCCCTCTCTCCCTTTCCCCCTCCCCCGCTCGTGCACCCCTCCCCTCTCAAATAAATAAATAAATAAATACGTTTTTTAAAAAGTTTAAAAGGAACTATTACCAATGTTGCCTTTGGAGGGAGGGCAGGATGAGAGGGGGACCAGGAATGACCTTCAGCTCTATTTAAATTTTCACTTTATATACAGATCTTCCTCTTATGATGGGGTTATGTCCGATAAACCCATCCTAAGCTGAAAATACCTAGGTTGAAAATGCCCTTAACCCACTTCACCTAGCAACCCCCATAGCTCAGCCTTGCCTACCTCTTGCGTACTCAGAACACTCACACCAGCTCGCAGTCGGGCAAAGACATCTCACACAAAGCCTATTTATAGTACAGTGGAGACTCTCTCATGTAATTCATTGACTACTGTGCCAGAAGTGAAAATCAGAATGGCTGTCTGGGTGAAACGGTTGTAAGTGTATCAGTTGTTGACCCTCGTGATTTAGCAGCTGCCCAGCATCACGAGAGAGCGTCATAGTGCTGTAGCCAGCCCAAGATAAGATCAAAATTCAAACTTCGAGGTACAGTTTCTATTGAATGAGTATCACTTTTACACCATTGTAAAGTCAAAAAGATCGTAAGTCAAACCATTGTAAGTTGGGAACCATTTGTATATACACACATATATACACTAAATAAAAATCATTTCTGAATGATGTATTATGACTCTATTTATATATCATTTTCAAGATGGCATAATGACAGTGATGGAGAGCAGAGTGATGGTTGCTGAGATGAGGGATGCAGAGGGAGAGGAGGGGAGGCAGACGGTGTGGGCCATGCAGATGGACTGGATCTTGATGGTGGGGGTCACACGAACCTATACTTGCAGTAAAATTGTATAGATACAGTAACACACACACACAGAGCATGTAAAAATGGTGAAATCTGACAGATTGGTGAAGTTATGACCCATGTTGATTTCCTGGCTTTGCGACATGCAATAGTTATGTGAGATGCTGCCATCAGGGAAAATCAGGTGAAGGATACACAGATGTCTCTGTACTAGTTCTGCAATTTCCTATGCATCTATGATTATGTCACAATAAAAACGATTTTTTTAAAGGGCAATGGGAAAGGTCTTTTATTTTTTTTTAAAGATTTTATTTATTTATTTGACAGAGATAGAGACAGCCAGTGAGAGAGGGAACACAAGCAGGGGGAGTGGGAGAGGAAGAAGCAGGCTCATAGAGGAGGAGCCTGATGTGGGGCTCGATCCCATAATGCCGGGATCACGCCCTGAGCCGAAGGCAGACGCCTAACGAATGCGCCACCCAGGCGCCCCGGGAAAGGTCTTTTAAGACAAATGTCTTGTCGA
Organism: Ursus arctos; assembly: GCF_023065955.2. NCBI lineage: Eukaryota > Metazoa > Chordata > Mammalia > Carnivora > Ursidae > Ursus > Ursus arctos. The sequence continues at coordinate 10,550,138 of NW_026622763.1, read as the reverse complement.
TTGGAGTGAGCTTCCAGAGGACAGAGCCTTACAGCAAAGCCTCACCCAGGCTGGCCGCCCCACAGGGCTGGTCAGTCCTTGAGAAGAGCTCACTTGAGTTCAGGGACGGAGCAACATGCAGACGTCCTCAGTAAACACAGCTAGAATGGGAGACAATGGTGGGGAGTGCAGAGGGAATTAGATGAAAGTTATGGGTCTGAAGACATCTGAAATATGCGTGTAAACTGCTGCATACATTTCTGCTTCAATGGAAATAGAATAGGTTTTTGATGCTGGGTACTCAGCTCTGGTCTAAACAGTGCTAGTGAATGGGAGTGGGATATAGAGCCATGATAAAGGAAGACAATGACCAGCATGTCCCCACAAGGGGCCAAGTGCCATGCAGCTATGGTGGGCGTGGGAGCAGCTAGAACTCCCACATGATGAGCAAGGACTGGCCGATATCAGGGCACCGTGCGTGCGGTCCTTCATGGCTGGACTGAGGGCTCAGCACTCATCTCTTTCCCCTGCTCAGGAACTAACATGCAATACTGAGTCACAGAAGAGAGGGAGCCAGTAGTCAGGATGACGCTGGCCAAGCCTTTGGGGTTGCATTAATGGTACCCTCTCCCAAGGTGTTAGGAAGGTTGGCGGAAGAGTCAGTCCCGTGTTCCAAGGAGGCAAACAGGAAAGGGGGAACACTACACCAAGGACACAAGGAGAGCAGAGTTGCACGCCCTGGTCACCCTTTGGGTGCCGAGAGGCCTTGAGCTCCTCTGCCAGGGAGGAGACCAGAAGCCATTGTCAGCTCAACCCCCCCAGCTCACAGCCCCCTACAGGGGCAGACAGCATTGAGCAGTCGGCCACCCCAAGCCATGGTCAAGGCATTGATAGCTGACCTGTGGCTTCTCTGAGTTTCCTGACCTGTGGGGAGATTGCATTTTTGGTCATCTTAAGGGAAATAGGTGTGTCTGGGCCATGGAGAGAGAGCTGTCATAACCACCAGTCCAGGACAGCCTCGCCTCCCACGTCCACTGCCACTGAGACCAGCTCCATCCGGCTTCTGCCACTTCTGCCTTGTGTGCTCCCCAGGGCCTGCATGCAAGGTGGGCTAACTCAGGAACAGTGGGGCCCCCAGTGGCTCTATGGGCCTTTGTTTCCACCGGCATTTATGGCACTCTCCCTGTACTAGGCTGTGTCCAAGTCAGAGCACCCAGGCTGTCACTGGATCCTCACGCCACTTCTGTGAAGCAAACACCAGTGTTTGGCCATCGACACATGAAGACACCTCGCGACCTGCACATCTTCCTGCAACCGGAAGAGAAGGCCAGGATCCTGGCACAGGCTTGTCAGATTCCAGCGTCTGTCCCTGCTTTAGCCATCCCTGCCCCCTGCCCCACGCCATGGTTCTGAGGGGGACTGTGATAACACCAGAGCTCTGAGGAATCAGAAGCTCATGTCTGGACCTCCAAACTATGGTAACACCCATACTCATAGAGAATGAAGCCCTTCCCATCCCTCCGGGTCAGGCTCAATCCCACCTCCTCCAGGAAACCTTCCATGACTTTTCTCACTCAGGTGATCTCATCCTTCTCTCAGTGCTTCCAGAACACCCACTTCTCTGACCCCTCCAGCTAATGCCTTATCCCCCTCATCAGAGAGGCTGGACAGGGTGAGGATGAGGGAGGCCCTCCAAGGCCGGACTTCCTGACTTCAAATGGGAGAATATTTAAGATTTCTAAGCACAGAGTTTGGCAGGGGTGAAGGTGGGAGGGATGATTCAATAAACACCAGGCATTAAGTATCATTTCAAATAAATATATAAACATATAGACATATATACATAAAATTTCTTTAGCCACAAATACATATGTTTATATGTGTACATATATATATGTGAGTGTGTATACATGTACACACATACACATATACACAACAGAGTACTGTATATTAACAAAAAAGCAGGCATTACCTTTGAAAACAACTTTATGTGGGATCATGTGTAACTTCTTCATACTACTCTGTATTTTCCAAATTAGTAAACCAATGATGTTACTTTGATGTTGGAAGAGGGGAGGGAAATGAAGTAAAGAAGCATTAGCAAATTAAAACAAGGTAATGTTTGAAGCAAACGAGGGCTTCCCTAAGAAACGCAGGCACATTCATGGAGCACCTCCCACGTGCTCCAGCTCCCTGGAGGTGGTGCAAGGGACTCAGAAAGGAATAGGACCCGGCCCTACCCAGGGAGCCTGGATGCAGGGGAATGCCCAGCCTGACCAGTCTCCGAGTAACTATTCCGGGAAGCACACAGCGTGCAAGGTGCTCTGAGAACCCCAAGAGGTGCAAAGGTTTCTAAAATGCAGCCCTTGCCCTGAACCCATTCGCAATTGAATAACATCATAAGACTGCTTCTGCCAACCCTCCGAACAGCCCAGAACCCTACCCAGGGAACAGGAACCTGTCAGCCACTGTCTCCAGCTCCCTGGCCTCACAGCAGCCCTTGGCTCTCACTGCTTAAACCTTTCCTAGGTGCCAATTAGCCAAACACGCTGCTAAACCCTTAACACTTTCCCCTTGAGCTTTTGGAAACAGCGCTTTCCACCTTTTTACAGATGGTGCCACTGAGGCTGAGAGAGTTCGTGGCGATAGAGCTGGGGCTGAAAAACACATGGCTATTGCCTGACCAGTCCAACAATGCCTTCAGCCAAAGGGATATAGGCCTTACATTCTGACCAGCTCGCCCCACTCCAAGCCTGCTGGCAGCCCAAAGAATGGAGAGGCAGCCCCATCCTTTTCCCCTTTGCCTTCTCTTTCTCCCCCCGAACCGTGTTTTCTTTCCTCTGGGAACGGAGTCTTGCTACTCCCTGCTCTTGCCTGTTTCTTAATCTTTCTTTAAAAGAATTCTTGAGTTAATTAACAGCCCTGATGTGGCTCTGCCAGGAAAACAAAACAAGGGGTGTGTGTGTGTGTGTGTGTGTGTGTGTGTGTAGACCAGAGAGAAGAGGAACAAAGTGTAAGTGGTTTTAGAGTCCAACATAAGACTCTAGAAAGTCCCTTTGGAACAAGGAAAATTGGATCACATTTGTTTTCTTGGTCCTCGAAAACAGTAAATGGAAGGAGAGACCAAGGAGAAAATTATGACCTTACTATACTCCCTCCTATTGCTCAAGAACCATCCATAGCTCCCTATTACCTGGTTATGAAAGATAAGTAAGCCAGGCACCTGCTTCTTCTACCCACTCAGCCCAGTTCTCCCTCCCAGCTTCCCTGAGAGAGCCCCCTGCAGGTGCAGATGTATACCCACACTGCCTGTGTGTTATGTCCATGTACCTACCAGGACTTCTCAACAATGTCAGTGGTGAAATATTCCTCCCAGATTGGGCAGACTGGACCCACCACCCTGTGCCCTGATATTTGCCATTGCCTGTCACTGCACTTTTATTCAAGCATACTCCCCACCAAGGTCACTGCCTTGAGTTCTTCCCCCACCACTCCGAAACTTAAGAGTTATGTTTCCCAAACTGTGGTCCATGGAGAACCCCTACCAGAATCCCTTGGGAGGGCCAAAGGGAATAAAATGCAAATCCCTGGGCCCTAGTCTAAACCTATTACAGCAGGCTTTCTGGAGGTGAGCCTAAGAAAAATGAGGGATGCTAAATGTGTGTGAGTGTGTGTGTGTGTGTGTGTGTGTGTGCATGTGTTTGCTTGCTTATATACAAAAAATAAAAGAAGTGGCATACTTCTAGAAATCATTGTCCATAGTGGAGGGAGAGAAGGAATAAGGTGATAAGTCAGCCTTTGAACATCCCTTGTCTTCAGGTTTGAGTATGAAACCATCAAAAATGCATTTTCATGGGGCACCTGGTCGCTTGGTGGGTTAAGCAACTGACTTTGGCTTAGGTCATGATCTCAGGGTCCTAGAATCAAGCCCTGTGTCAGGCTCCACACTGAATGGGGAGTCTGCTTGACCCTCTTCCTCTGTCCCTCCCAATGCTTGTGAGTGCTCTCACTTGCTCTCTCCCTCAAATAAAATCTGTTTAAAAAAGAAAATCTTCGACTTCCAAGGGCACCTGGCTAGCTCAGTCAGTAGAGCATACAACTCTTGATCTCAGGGTTGTGAATTCAAGTCCCACATTGGGCATAGTGATTACTTAAAAAAATCACTTCTCTGAACCTGTTTGTTTACCTATAAAATTAGGATAAAAATATCTACTTCTGATTGTGAAGTTAAGGTGGCGGAGGAGTAGGGGACCCCTTTTTCAGCCGGTCCCCTGAGCCGAGCTGGATAGGTACCAGACCATCCTGAACATCCACGGAATCAGCCTGAGATGCAGGAAGATGCATCTGGATCTCTACAAATGAACATCTCCAGTGCTGAGTATTGAGGTACGAAGCGGGGAGCCATGAACTGCGCACAAATATCTGAGGATAAATGGAAGGGGGAATGAGCTGCCGCGTTTGGGTGCCGGGAGGTGGTAGCCACCTGCACGGGGGAGCGGGCGGACTCGTGGACTGGCACCCACGAGAGGACAGACTGGGACCGTGAGCCGGGGAACGCGCGCCACCAGACTTCTAACAGAGCTCTGGTGCGCTCACTGGAACCAGACTGAGACTGGGAGCTCTGGGCGCGCGGGGGTGGCTGGCGGCTGGCGGTGTTAGAAACACAAAGGACAGAGACGCGCTGGCCCTGGAAGTGAGGGCTAGGCCACCGGGTGGGGGGCGCACACCCCAGGACGCCGCAGGGTTGAGCAGCACCAACAGAAACAGAGTTAAAGTGGCCAGAACATCAGTGGAGAACGGTCCGCGATCCCTCTGTTCTGAGACAGAGGCTGAGATTCAGCCACTGCTGCTCTGACTCTCAGAAGAGGCACAGCAAACCGCCAGGGAAAGCCGCCAGAGAACAAAAGCCTGGAAATACCAGCTCACAGTGTGCCCATCCCCATCCCCCCTCGCAGGGACACGGAGACTCTACCCAAACAGGGTTGCCTGAGTATCGGCGTGGCAGGCCCCTCCCCCAGAAGGCAGGCTGAAAAGTCAAGAAGCCCACATCCCTAAGATCCCTATAAAACAAGTGTGCACTGCCTGGGTCCCGGTCAATAATTTGGGCTCTGGACAACCCTGCAACCTCTCCTCATCAGAATGATGAGAAGGAGAAATCCCCCGCAGCAAAGAAAAGACAATGAGTCTGTGGCCTCTGCCACAGAACTAATGGATATGGATATAACCAAATTATCAGAAATGGAGTTCAGAGTAACAATGGTCAAGATGATGTGTAGACTTGAAAAACTATTAACAAAAATGTTAATGAGAAAATGGAATCTCTAAGGGTGGAAATGAGAGCGAATCTGGCAGAAATTAAAAATTCTATGAGCCAAATGCAGTCAAAACTGGAGGCTCTGACGGCCAGCATGAATGAGGCAGAAGAACGTATCAGCGAATTGGAGGATGGGTTAGTAGAAGAGAAAGCTAAAATAGAATCTGGACTCCAAAAAATCCATTCTCATGAATGTAGTTTATGGGAGATTACTGACTCAATGAAACATTCCAATGTCAGAATCATTGGCATCCCCGAGGGGGTGGAAAAAACAAAGGTCTAGAAGAGATATTTGAACAAATTGTAGCTGAAAACTTCCCTAATCTAGCAGGGGAAACAAACATTCGTGTCCAAGAGGCAGAGAAGACCCCTCCCAAGCTCCACCATGACAAACCTATGCCATGTCACATCATAGTGCAATTTGCAAATATTAGATCCAAGGATACAGTATTGAAAGCAGCCAGGGCAAAGAAATTTCTCACGTACCAAGGCAAAGGTATCAGAATTATGTCAGACCTGTCTACACAGACCTGGAATGAGAGAAAGGGTTGGGGGGGGGATTTTTAAAGCTCTTTCAGAGAAAAACATACAGCCAAGGATCCTTTATCCAGCAAGGCTGTCATTCAGAATTGATGGAGAAATAAAGACCTTCCAGAATCGCCAGTCATTGACCAATTTGGTAACCATGAAACCAGCCCTACAGGAGATATTAAGGGGGGTTCTATAAAAGTAAAAAGGCCCCAAGAGTGATACAGAAAGAAAGTCACAATCTATAGAAACAAAGACTTTACTGGCAACATGGCATCATTAAAATCATATCTCTCAATAATCAGTCTCAATGTAAATGGCCTAAATGCTCCCATAAATGCCACAGGATTGCAGATTGGATAAAAAGATATGACCCATCCATTTGCTGTCTACAAGAGACTCATTTTGAACCTAAAGATACATTCAGACTGAAAGTAAAGGGATGGAGTACCATCTTTCACGCCAATGGACCTCAAAAGAAAGCTGGGGTAGCAATTCTCATATCAGACAGATAGGATTTTAAACTAAAGACTATAGTTAGAGACACAGAAGGGCACTATATTATTCTTAAAGGATGTATCCAACAAGTGGATATGACAATTATAAATATATATGCCCCCACCAGGGGAGCAGCAAGATACACAAGCCAACTCTTAACCAGAATAAAGAGACATATAGATAAAAATACGTTAATAGTAGGGGACCTCAACACTCCACTATCAGAAATAGACAGAGCACCCATGCAGAAAATCAACAAACAAGGGCTTTGAATGCCATACTCAATGAGTTGGACCTCATAGATATATATAGAACAGTACACCCCAGAACCAAAGAATACTCATTCTATTCTAATGCCCATGGAACGTTCTCAAGAATAGACCATGTTCTGGGTCACAAAACAGGTCTCAACCAATACCAAAAGACTGAAATTATTCCCTGCATATTCTCAGACCACACATTTTGAAATTGGAACTCAACCACAAGGAAAAATTTGGAAGAAACTCAAACACTTGGAGACTAAGAACCATCCCGCTCAGGAATGATTCGATAAACCAGGAAATCAAAAATCAATTTAAACAATTTATGGAGACGAGAATGAAAACACAACAGTCCAAACAATTTATGGAGACGAGAATGAAAACACAACAGTCCAAAACCTATGGGATACTGCAAAGGCAGTCCTAAGGGGAAAATACATAGCCATCCAAGCCTCACTCAAAAGAATAGAAAAATCTAAAATGCAGTTTTTATATTCTCACCTCAAGAAGCTGGAACAGCAACAGAGGGACAGGCCTAATCCACGCACAAGGAAGCAGTTGACCAAGATTAGAGCAGAAATCAATGAATTAGAAACCAGGAGTACAGTAGAGCAGATCAACAGAACTAGAAGCTGGTTCTTTGAGAGAATCAATAAAATTGACAGACCACTGGCAAGACTTATCCAAAAGAATAGAGAAAGGACCCAAATTAATAAAATTATGAATGAAAAAGGAGAGGTCATGACCAACACCAATGAAATTGGAAGGATTATTAGAAACTTTTATCAACAGCTTTATGCCAAAAAATTAAGCAATCTGGAAGAGATGGAGGACTTCCTGGAAACCTATAAACTACCAAGACTGAAACAGGAGGAAATTGATTTTTTAAACAGGCCAATTAATTATGAAGAGATTGAAACAGTGATAAACAACCTTCTAAAAAACAAAACTCCAGGCCCAGATGGTTTTCCTGGGGGAATTCTACCAAACATTCAAAGAAGAAATAATACCTATTCTCCTAAAGCTATTTCAAAAAGTAGAAACATAAGGAAAGCTACCAAACTCATTCTATGAGGCCAGTATTACCTTGATCCCCAAACCAGGCAAAGACCCCATCAAAAAAGAGAATTACAGACCAATTTCCCTAATGCATATGAATGCCAAAATCCTCAACAAGATCCTGTCTAATAGAATCCAACAGTACATTAAAAGGATTATCCATCATGACCAAGTGAGATTCATCCCTGGGATGCAAGGGTGGTTCAACATTCGCAAATCAATCAATGTCATAGATTTTATCCAGAAAGAAAAATTCAAAAATCATATGATTCTCTCAATAAATGCAGAAAAAGCATTTGACAAAATACAGCATCCTTTCCTGATTAAAACCCTTCAGAGTGTAGGGATAGAGGGTACATTCCTCAATCTCATAAAAGCCATCTATGAAACGCCTACAGCAAATATCATTCTCAATGGGGAAAAGCTGGAAGCCTTTCCCTTAAGATCAAGAACACGACAAGGATGCCCACTCTCGCCACAATTATATGACCCATCCATTTGCTGTCTACAAGAGACTCATTTTGAACCTAAAGATACATTCAGACTGAAAGTAAAGGGATGGAATACCATCTTTCATGCCAATGGACCTCAAAAGAAAGCTGGGGTAGCAATTCTCATATCAGACAGATTGGATTTTAAACTAAAGACTATAGTTAGAGACACAGAAGGGCACTATATTATTCTTAAAGGATGTATCCAACAAGTGAATATGACAATTATAAATATATATGCAAATATATATTTGCAAATATAAATATATATAGTATATAACATAGTACTAGAAGTCCTTGCAACAGCAATCAGACAACAAAAAGGGATAAAAGGTATCCAAATCGGCAAAGAAGTCAAAATGTCTCTCTTCGCAGATGACATGATACTCTATATGGAAAACCCAAAAGAATCCACTCCCAAACTATTAGAAGTTATAGAGCAATTCAGTAATGTGGCGGGATACAAAATCAATGCTCAGAAATCAGTTGCATTTCTATACACGAATAATGAGACTGAAGAAAGAGAAATTAGGGAATCCATCCCATTTACAATAGCACCAAAAACCATACATTACCTTGGAATTAACTTAACCAGAGACGTAAAGGATCTATATTCTAGAAACTATAAATCACTCTTGAAGGACATTGAAAAAAGACACAAAAAGATGGGAAAATATTCCATGCTCATGGATCGGAAGAATTAACATAGTTAAAATGTCCATGCTACCCAGAGCAATCTACACTTTCAATGCTATCCCAATCAAAATACCGATGACATTTTTCAAAGAACTGGAACAAATAGTCCTTAAATTTGTATGGAACCAGAAAAGGCCCCGAATCGCCAAGGAACTGTTGAAAAGGAAAAACAAAGCTGGGGGCATCACAATGCCGGATTTCGAGCTGTACTACAAAGCTGTGATCACAAAGACAGCATGGTACTGGCACAAAAACAGACACATAGACCAATGGAACAGAATAGAGAACCCAGAAATGGACCCTCGGCTCTTTGGGCAACTCATCTTTGATAAAGCAGGAAAAAACATCCGGTGGAAAAAAGACAGTCTCTTCAGTAAATGGTGCTGGGAAAATTGGACAGCTACAAGCAAAAGAATGAAACTTGACCACTCTCTCACACCATACACAAAGATAAACTCCAAATGGATGAAAGACCTCGATGTGAGACAGGAATCCATCAAAATCCTAGAGGAGAACATAGGCAGCAACCTCTACGACATCGGCCAAAGCAACCTTTTTCATGACACATCTCCAAAGGCAAGAGAAACAAAAGGTAAAATGAACTTGTGGGACTTCATCAAGATAAAAAGCTTCTACACAGCCAAGGAAACAGTCCAAAAAACTAAGAGGCAGCCCACGGAATGGGAGAAGATATTTGCAAATGATGCTACAGATAAAGGACTGGTATCCAAGATCTACAAAGAACTTCTCAAACTCAATACGCAAGAAACAAATAAACAAATCATAAAATGGGCAGAAGATATGAACAGACACTTATCCAATGATGAGCTACAAATGGCTACCAGACACATGAAAAAATGTTCAAAATCATTAGCCATCAGGGAAATTCAAATCAAAACCACACTAAGATACCACCTTACGCCAGTTAGAATGGCAAAAATTGACAAGACAAGAAACAACAATTGCTGGAGAGGATGTGGAGAAAGGGGATCCCTCCTACATTGTGGGTGGGAATGCAAGTTGGTACAGCCACTCTGGAAAACAGTGTGGAGGTCCCTTAAAAAGTTAAAAATTGAGCTACCCTATGACCCAGCCATTGCACTACTGGGTATTTACCCCAAAGATACAGACGTAGTGAAGAGAAGGGCCATATGCACCCCAATGTTCATAGCAGCAATGTCCACAATAGCTAAATCGTGGAAGGAGCCGAGATGCCCTTCAATAGATGACTGGATTAAGAAGTTGTGGTCCATATATACAATGGAATATTACTCAGCTATCAGAAAGACCGATTTCTCAACATTTGCTGCAACATGGACAGCACTGGAGGAGATAATGCTAAGTGAAATAAGTCAAGCAGAGAAAGACAATTATCCTATGATTTCTCTCATCTATGGAACATAAGAACTAGGAAGATAGGTAGGGGAAGAAAGGGATGAAGAAAGGGGGGGTAATCAGAAGGGGGAATGAAGCATGAGAGACTATGGACTCTGAGAAACAAACTGAGGGCTTCAGAGGGGAGGGGAGTGGGGGAATGGGATAGACCGGTGATGGGTAGTAAGGAGGGCACGTATTGCATGGTGCACTGGGTGTTATACGCAACTAATGAAACATCGAACTTTACATCAAAAACCAGGGATGGTGACTAACATAATATAATAAAAAACATTAAAAAAAAGAAAATTTTCTTTATAAAAAATGCATTTTCATGATTAAAAAACAAAATTGAATAAATTTTTTAAAATCCCCAAAATTAAAATTAATGAACCTAACTTGTATTTAGCTGCTGACATAACCACACAGAGAGAAACTAGTTCAAATGGTATTAAAGCTTAGTAATTTAACACGCATTCTTAGTGGGATATAACCTAAAGGCAAAAAGAAATGCCCCCCCCCACCAAAATCTGAAATCATTTTTGGTGATCATAATGGTATTTTTCGTCTGAGCCCATTGTGTGTGTAATAAAGGGTAAATCAAATGAGTAACTATGCTGGAGTTTTCAAAGCTGATATTTTCAGCGTGGTTAAAAGAAGTCACAGAGTAAGACCAATGAAGTATTAAGACTCTGGTCGAATCTGAATTGGAAATACCAGTATGAACTTATGATGTATCTTATCTTTTTTTTTTAAGTATGTACTTTCTAGTTTTGCCCACTAAAAAGATCAGGAAATGTGTATAATCCAGTACATTGAACACCCCCCTATATCCAGATTGTGGTGTCTAAATACCACTCCCCACTAAAAGGAACCAGGATTCCTTATAGAAATGGACAATTCTGAGTCAAGAGATGTATAATGAGCTTGGAACATCCTTTCATATAGATACAGTAAGCTACTGAAAATTGATAGAGTATATCAAAAGGACTCAGGAGCCCATTCCAGTAACTTCCATTGCCCACAGATGGTATAATTTGGGCATCAAAAAAGATAGTAATACCATGAATTGAAAGAAGTCAAATATATTTAAATCAATGGGACCATAGTAATATTAAACACACACATGCACACAAACTCAGTGGTTATTTCTGGAAGAAGCTAGGGAACCAAATCATGGTAACCGATACATCGAGGGGAAGCATCAAGTGTTTATCCTGCTTTTACAACCAGGAGCTCAAAGTCGCCACACAGTTGACGAGGGGAATCTTCTTTATAGAAGCAGTCCAGCTAAAAAATACAGAAGGAATGATAGAATTCAAACATCACTCCTTCACGATCTAATGAATTAGTAGGTCTAGGCAATGAATATCATTAGCTGCCAACATGACAAGATACCCAGATGCCATGTGCCTTGTGTAGAAGAACCCAGTCCTGATGAAGCAGCCGTGCCCAAAATCCTAGTCAACCCAAAGGGTCTATCAATTTCGAGCAACTACGGGAGACAGAGGAATACAGTACATGATACATGAGGATGAAAGTAGAATGATCACAGTGTAGGAAAGTCAATAATATCAGCCATTTGATTTCTTTAACAAAATATTCTAAGAAAATAAAAGATAGAAGAAGAACTTATGGGGTGCCTGGGTGGCTCAGTCGTTAAGCGTCTGCCTTCGGCTCAGGGCGTGATCCCAGGGTCCTGAGATCGAGCCCCGCATCGGGCTCCCTGCTCTGCTGGGAGCCTGCTTCTTCCTCTCCCACTCCCCCTGCTTGTGTTCCCTCTCTTGCTGGCTGTGTCTCTCTCTGTCAAATAAATAAATAAAATCTTTAAAAAAAAGAAGAAGAAGAAGAACTTATGAATCAAAAGAGACTTAAGTGAAAAATCAATCTTTAATTAGGCTTCTAATTGGATCCCGATGTAAAGAGCACACTTAAAAATTTTATATGACAATCAGGGAAATGCAAACACAGCCTAGAAATTTAATTGTATTGAAATATTGTTTTTAGTCTTTTTAAGGTGATAATAGCATTGTGTTTATTATTTTTTGCAAGAGCCCCTTTTAATGGGTACATGCTAAAATATTTATAGATGAAGTGGTACGATGTGTAATGTTGGCTTCAAAGATACAGAGAAAGCCTTTTCAAACATACAGAAAACCACAGAGAATGTAAGTTCCACCTTCAACAATTAAAAACAGAGAGGGAGACAAACCATAAGAGACTCTTGACTATAGGAAACAAACTGAGGGTTGCTGGAGGGGATGGGGTGGGTGGATGTGGCAGCTGGACAATGGGCATTAGGGAGGGCACTTGATGGAATGAGCACCGGGTGTTATATGCAACGGATGAATCACTAAATTCTACCTCTGAAACTAATAGTATACTATGTGTTAATTAAATTTAACCTAAATTTTAAAAAAATTTAAATACAATCTTTTTGTTGTTGTTGCTATACCCCTACCCCTTCAGACTAGCTAGTCCCAGATTATTGTCTGCGTATTTTCCTGGCATTCGTAGCCTATAACAAATCCTTTCAGCAAGCTGCTCAGTTAATGATTGAGCTCAGAGGCTGGCCCAGGGATCCTGGGTTATGATCCGAAGCCAGCAGGCAGGGGGAAGGGCAGAGTGAGGCCTGTTCCCCATAGGCCAGTTGGCTATTGTTCCCAGGGGTCTTGTCTTCAGGACGGGGCTTCCTTAGCGAGCCTCTCTGACCGAGGATGTTCCAGAATACACAGCACCGCCATCCCCGACCCCTCCAGGCCCCAGAGCCGGCCTCAGCCTGGGTGGCACAGCCCCAGAGTTGAGGACTGGTGCACCCTGAGCACACGTTTACTGAACTCCCTTCCTTCCCTCTACCCTGAGCCCAAGCAGGTGCTTGAAAGCTGAAGTATCCTGAAGTATTTTACGGTGAGTGTAGCAAAACCAAGGAGTCAATGGTCTTATTTTGTTGGGAAACCAGAGCCACTGTATGCAGGACCAAAGCTGGGAAAGTACCTCCAAAAAGAGATAGGAAGACTCCAAAGACCTCTGCACACCGCCCTGCTTCCCCAGCCGCTGTGCTCAAATTCTCCCATCCCCTGTTCTCTCTGTTGGGCGGAACACGCCCTCTTACAGGGTCCAGATTTAATACGCAGGCACTCGCAGCAGGGGCAGTGGCTTACTGACTGAGTACCTGCTGTCTCCTCGGCACTGGGTTACAGGTTTGCGTGACTTTTCGCCTATCCATTTACTTCTCCCAGCATCTCTATTAGATAGATGTAATTATTAGCTCCATTTCACAGATGAAACCCTGAACTTCTTTAAGAAGTTAGGGCACCCCATGGGCAAGAGGCAGGGCTAGCTTCAGACCGCCAGTTCTGGATCCAGAGAGGATATACTCATGGTTTTCAAACTAGGTCCTGTGGATCCCTAGGGTTCCAGAGAGGACAGAGTGGAGAAGACAGGCAGTGTGGCAGAGCTTGGGGCTCCTGCCCTGCATCAGCCACCAAACGCCTGTTTGTTCGGCTTCATGTCCTAGACTTTCACAGAGATTTCTTCTGAGGCAAGGTCTTCTTCCTAAATATCTTGGGACAACCTCTCCTCTGGTCTAACCCCCTAAGTGACTCAAAGAGGGGGACACCCTGCCCACAGTGCCAGAGCTCTGGTCCTGCCTGGGTCTTCTGTCAGTGACCCTCCCAAAAATCCCAAGGACTGGAAACGCTCCCCATTGGGTAGGACATTTGCCGAGCTCCCAGGCTACCTGCAGAATGCCTGTACCCCAGTGACCTAGTGGAGGAAAGGTAGGTATGCCTCCAGAGACATAGGTCAGGTCTGGGGGTAAAGCAGGTGGCTCTCTCTGCCCTGTGCAGTGGCCAGCAGCCAGTTTGGAAAACAATTTCTCTGCCTGAGGAGGAACCTGTCACCTGGGTCTTCTTTCTCCATAAATTTCTAGCACTACGCACCCCGTCCAGCACGTGCCCGGAGCCCTACAACTATTTGCCAAATTGCCCTGAAAAGCACTCATGTTTCCTAGCACACCCCGTGTGTGCTAAGCCCGGGCTAGGGGCTTCTGCCTACATAGGTCGTATGAACTGTAGACCAAGAGTGTTAGATGGTCATTATCCGGGTCTCTTTTGGATCAAGATTTTATCATCATGAAATGTTAGGAGGGTATTTGCTACTCACAAGGCAGCCCCAGCTGTACGCCATCACAGACTCCTTGGGCATGGCCAGGAGTGGTCCAGGAAGGAAAACTTCATAAATGCAAAGCTCTGATGAAATTTGCCAGGAAATCACACTTTCAGCAGACTGCCGCGGGGTGACGTTTTCCCTGCTGGGCTGTGCCGCCCAGCCTTTGGCACGTGAGTGCCCACATCTGTGCAATGCCTCAGCGCGGAGAATTTGCAGCCAGTGAGGCCACATGCTGACTCTTCTGAGTGAGTGTTTCCGAGTGCTTACCGTGTACGAGGTTCTGCGGAGGACAGCTGTCTGTTTCAGACAGAAAACAAACATCAAAGCAAGGAACCGAAGCACTGAAAAAGCTGGTTCCAAAGAGCAATAGATATGGTGCAGAGATAAAGCAAGGTGATATGATAGAGAATGTTCCAGTGGGCTGCACCTTAGAGGAGGGTCTCCGAGGAGGTGGCAAGTGAGCAGAGAACAAAATGACAAGGGGAGATCAAGTGCACTCAGTTTGGAAGACGAGCACCCCAGGCAGAGCAAGAGCAAAAGCCAAGGCCCTGGGGTAGAGGTAAGCTTGGCACGTGCAAGAGGCAAGAGGTTGTGCACGTGCACAGCCAGGGTGCCGCAGTGGGTGAGGGAGAGTGGGAGGAGATGTGCTCAGCAGGCAGCCCAGATCATGAAGGGCCTCGTCGCACACTGCAGGACATTCGGGTCACGTTCTGAGCACAGCTGGAGGCCACGGAAGCAGAGGAGGGCCAAGGTCTGATTGACACTTCAGATCTGCTCCACTCATGGCTGGCAAGCCCCTGACACGTGGCTGGTCCGCAGTGAGATATGCTGCAGGTGTAAAATACATGCTAGATTTCCAAGGCTTAGCACACAAAGAAGGAAAAGGCCCCGTTACGTATTTTTATACTGATTACATGTGGAATTAGCAATACTTTGGATGTATTAGGTTAAAGAAAATATACTACCAATATTATTTACACTTTTTTTTTTTTTTTTTTACCATTTTGAGTGCCTCTTGAAAACTTTAAATGGCATGCATAGCTCATGTTCCATGTGTCTTTGCCTTCGTGGGCCTGGTGGGGAGCCCCTGGAATGCTGTGGGGCTGGGGGGGTGCAGTCTGAGGTGCCAAGCCCCCTGTCTGAATCACTACCCTCCTGCATGCTCCCCCTTGCCTTTTCTTCCTTTATTGGCCCCTGATCACCTTAAACTGTCTATCATGCAATTATGGTTCATTCATTGATCTTCTTTATCATTTTTTTCTCCCTCCTGGAATGTGAGACCCACAACGGTGGGGATTTTCACCTGCTTTGTTCTCTGTGGAATCCCCCATGATTAGAAGGGCCCTGACACACAGCGGGCACTCGGCAAACACAAGTGGAATGAATGAATGAATGAATGAATGAATGAATGAATGGCGCTAGAAATCTCAACCTGGCAGCCTTGTGGAGCCTTAGAGTGGGGTGACTGGGGGTGCCTGGGAGAGTAGAATTGTCCCTTTTGTCGTGGGGCAGGATGTGCTCTGAGAACCCAATCTCATCATGGCCACATCCATGGAGTTTTCTTTTTAAAGTATCCTTTTGCCTAATTCCTCCAAATGCACAGCACTATCTCCCAGGTAGGAAAATCACAGGCAGAAGTTAAGCAGAGGGTAAAACTTAAGTTTGAGAAAGAAAGTCCTTGGACTTCTTCCCAGGGTCCCCAGCCCAGCGGCAGACCCCTCCACAGAGCCCCATGGGGGGATTCTAGGATTCCACTTCTGAAGCGGGGATAGTGAGAGCTCAGAGAGGGGCAAGGGCTTAACTGTGGCCACACGGTGAGGAAAGAGGCCTGCTGGGGTCACAGGCACGGTCCCGAGCCTGCTTTCCCCCTCCTCTCCTGGACATCAGACGCCTGGGCTCCATCACTGATGGCTGGCTGAGTGACCGCGTGCTGGGCACCGTCTTCCCTGCATATCACCCTCCCGTGGAAAGTGACCAGAGGGCGCTGGCTCCTTTCCCAGGTCCCTCAAATCCTACAACAAAAGCAATCAGCATGTGATGGCTATCCTAGCACAGAGGCCACCCTGGCTTGGGGTCAGTCCGATTGGTGCTGGGCTGCTGAGTAGGGGCTAGATGACCTCTCTGTGTCTCAGTTTCCTGGTCTGCTAAAAGAGGCAATAAGACCAATTCCGTAGGACTGTTGTGGCAGTTGAAAACAATATTGTCCGTGCGAAATAAGCTAGCACAGGGCCTGACACAGCAACCACGGCGACCTCAATCCTAATTATTATTATTAGTGACTTTATCCTTACTGTTGCAGGTGGCAGGGGCAGCAAGGTCAAAGGACAGGAACCGAAAACTCTTGTATACATTTTCCCACCAAATCCACTTCTAGCCTGGGTCCCCACAACCCCCAGAGCCTCTCCCCAGCTGGCTGGGTCCCCACAGTCATTTTTCTCTGATGCTAGGTTTTGAGAGCTGCCTCTGGGAATCTCCTTTGTGAGCACAGTATCGCCCTTGGTTGTTCAAATAAACCTGCCTGGTGTGCTGATGGGACAGAGGGAGGGGTGGTATGGGGGGTGCAGAGACAGAAACGTGGGAAGTGGAAAGTGACAGAGGAAAGGCTCCAGTGAGACACGGAAAGTCAAGGAGGGGAGGAGAGCAGAGAGGCAGAGGGAGACAGGATGGGCAGCAGAGACCCTGCCGGGCTGGCGGAAGGCAGAAGGAAGAGAAAAAAAGACAGGGAGGCAGGGAGATGGACCCGGGGCAGACCCCGAGCGAGACGGAGGGAGGTGAAAGCAGCAGTTCGTGGCGAGGCCTGCTTCATGCCAGGCCAGTTTGGTCCAGCCAGGCCCCACTGGCCCCTCTGCTCTATCAGCGCTGTCAATCTATGGCCTGGTGAGCTGAGGGAAATGAGCCTTGAACACGTTATTCTGGGTAGGAGCAAACACCCTTTTGGGCAGCCTGCAGTCTGAGGGTGACCCCAGGTGGGGGGGTATGTGCAGGGGCAGGGTCTGCCCAAGCCCTAGGTGGCAGCTTCATGGGGACTCTGCCAAACCAGAGTGGTCTCTGTGGGTGGGCCTGGGTCCCCAGCCAGGTCTAGGGCCCAGGAGAGCCTCTGTGTCGAAGATGCGGAGGGTCAGGCCCAGGGTGGGGTGAAGACGGTGTCCTAGTCAACACCGGGCGAGAGCTTCCCATGGGCTCTGGCAGGACAAGGCTGGGGGATGAAGGAATGGCCCCTCGTTCCCCCACTCGTGCCCAACTGTGGGCACCCCTGACTCCAGAACACGACCCTTTTCCTTATTATACTCAAATAGTAGGACCAGGGCTGTGTCTGTACGGAATCACAAAAGAAAACATGTTAGCCCAAAAATAAACGTGGGCAATTCTCTCTCAACACCCCCATTCTCTCTGCTCTACTTTCCAAGGCCTTCAGCAAGTTTTCTGGGAATTTCTCCAAGGTCTGCCCTCTCAAGGGCAGCTCTGGCCCCAAACTCCCATCCCACGGTTCTGTTTTGTGACCAGTACCCATCTCCTGCTCCGTGACATGACTGAGGACCCCCCCCCCGAGCAGGCTTAGCCCACCTCAAATCAAAGGGGGGGCAGCTGTCACAGAGACAGACTGTAGGTGGGGAGGAGGCCCAAAGGCCCCAGAGAGGAAGCTGCTTCACGGGGCTTAGCGCTGTTCTGGAGAGCCCACCGGCCCCTTCTCCCCCGGGAGAACATCCCTGCGGCTCCATCCCACGCTGGCCTCCGGCTCGGGTGGGGGTTTCAGCCCCCCCAACCCCCTCTCCTCGCAGCCCCTTCCCAGCCCCTGCTCTGGCCCCAGCCCAGTAGGAGATACTTTCCTGTAACCCCCCCACCCCTCTTGGAAAGAGGCTGGGGTTTTAAATAGCAAAAACCTCCTTCCACACAAGAATTCCCCACTATGGCTGGCTCTGCAGGCCTGACTCCATAACAGGGCAGCTCACTCAGAGACAGGGAGTCCTGAGGCAGGAGCCCATCTGCTCACCTGCGGATTCTGAGCCAGAGTTTGGCACATCTGTCCGTGGGGTGAAGAAATTGCCAGGAGCGGCCTGCAACCAGCACAGCCCCAACCCCTTCAGTGACTCCACAGGGTTCTTGGGAAGGAGCCCTGGAGTCTAGCCGGATCTCCCCACTTCCCGAACGTGCCCTGACCTCGCAGGCCCTGAGGCTTTTGCCGATGTGGTTCCCTTTGCCGGGAGCAGCCTTTCCCCATCTTCACCAGCCTCCTCCCATGTACATAGGAGCTATTTCCCTGACCACACTCCCTGCCAGGCATCCCCCCATCTCTCTCCCACTCCTCCTGGATGGTTCAGGTTGCTAAGTGCAGTGACCCCGAGCCTAGACCTGTGAGTCCTCGAGGGGCTCACAGAATCTCACAGGGTCATCATTTCATTTCTAAAAAGCAAGAAGTTGGAACCAAACATATTATAATTCATTTTTTCCCCCAACTCTTTATTTTCTCCTT